>NC_074699.1:4476312-5160882 GCF_029448725.1 Salvelinus fontinalis
CACAGCGAGAAAAAAGAAAATGTTTTCCTGTCAGTTTTGTTTTGTCTGGGATGAATATGAGCGAGAGGTCTGGCTGTGTGTCTTAGATTGTTTGGCTATGCTTCCGATTTATGGCTTCAACCCCTAACCTTAACCATTAGGATGGAAATGCTGAACTGAACTTGGATCGGTGTCTAGGAGGCAACTGTGAACGACAGCTCTGTTTGTGTGTGTAGACGCTGTGTTGACAGGCTGTACTTTGTCACCGCCCCCTCACACTTGCGCGAGAGTGGAACAGAGCGCATACACACAACACACAGCTTTGGTTTTTGTGAATTTTCTGGATTTTGTTTTCAAAATAAATAAAAAATCGTATTTTCACTAACCCTTAATCTAACCTTAACCCCAAACCCCTAACCTTAACACTAAACCTAACCCTTAAAGCCTAAAATAGCGTTTTAACAAATTCAGGGCATGAAAAATGTGTGTTCTCGTTTTCCTACCTTGTCAGGACATTCTGGTGACTTGTCAGGACATTCTGGTGACTTGTCAGGACATTCGGGTGACTTGTCAGGACATTCGGGTGACTTGTCAGGACATTCGGGTGACTTGTCAGGACATTCGGGTGTCTTGTCAGGACATTCGGGTGTCTTGTCAGGACATTCGGGTGACTTGTCAGGACATTCTGGTCCTGATAAAGTAGGAAGACATGTACACACACACACCATTATTAGCTCTTACAAGCAAACCAGTCAGAGCAGCTCTTAACTCATTACAGCGCCAGACAGACAGACAGGACCAGGGGGAAAACCATTATAGATTGAAGTTTGTTATGTCACAATAACACGGCCACTACTAGTTCCTTTATTTGGGTTGACATCAGGGCCTACCTAGCAACCGCCCACACACTGTCTCTCCCTACCTCAAAGGGGGGTGTGTTACACCGTTTGTGATGGCTTGGTCTGTGTGTATGGGGTTTACATGCATGTATGCCTTTGTGTATGTACACACTATATACTGTATGCGTGCAAGTGTGTGGGCATGAGGCCATATATGTCTGCTTGTGTGTATGTGGTTTCTCCTGTGTTACCATTGTTCGGAGTGGCGTGTAGGGAGACAATACCTCTCAGCAGAAAGACACACTCGGCCTCCTCCCAGCTCCCCAAACGCCTCCAGGAGCAATAGGTCTCTGCTTTCCAGACCCATTACACCAGACATCTATAATCACCATGTTTCTGTAACTTATAAATCATCCGGGAGTTTGAACTAGAGAAAATATACAGAGCCTGAAGACAGTGTTTCTGGAGCCATGCTGGGCTGGTGTAGTCTGGTGTAGTCTGTAAGCCCCAGGTGCTGTAGAAGTGTATCCACTATCAACCCTCCCTCCTCCCTTTCAGGCCTGGCTTGAATAATACTGCTTTCTTTCTTTCAATCCATAGATCATCTAATCATTCTCTCATTTTGTTTTCACAGACTGAAGAGAAATCCCAGTCAGAGGTAAGACTTGAACTCCCGTTCACCTTCTTTGTAAAGAAATGCACTCTTTCCCCCTTTCTTCGCTCTCTCTTTCTTGTTGCTTTATCTCCCTCTCTCTCTCTCTTGGTCTCTCTCTCTCTCTCTCTCTCTCTCTCTCTCTCTCTCTTGGTCTCTCGCTCTCGTTCTCTCTCTCTCTCTCTCTCTCTCTCTCTCTCTCTCTCTCTCTCTCTCTCTCTCTCTTATTCTTGTCTCTGTATTCATATGACATGTTGGAACACGGGGGCGTATTCAGTATTGTGTCTGGTTACACATGTCTGTGTTGTGGGTGACCATGTGACAATAAGCCCTTGTCCCAGACACCTGTGTACACCTGTGTACACCTTTATGAAGCCATGACACCATGCTTCCTTTCCCTAACCCCTTTCTATCAGAGAGTAGATCAGGGAGTTTTTCCCTTGTATGGTCACACCTACACAACCTTCTCAGCCTGTCAAACCTTCTCAGCCCGTTGTGTGTTTTGATGCGTGTTTTATTTTTAGATCCGTAAGCTGCGTAGAGAACTGGATGCCTCCCAGGAAAAAGTCTCGGCCCTGACAACACAGCTGAGCGCTAATGTAAGTACAACAGGAGGGGAAACCTAGATACACACACACACACACACACACACACAGATGTGGGAACATACGCCCGACACAAACATACAGAGACGAATGTGTAAACACTAGGGCTGTCGCGGTGCATTCCGCCACACCGGCAGTCATGAGTCATGACCGCAGTCAAATCTCACGTGACCGCTGAGTCCCGGTAATCTCCTCCTATGCTCTTTGTACAACAATGGCACTGATGTGTTGGTAGTACCCAATTCGCTAATGACCGTCAGGTCGCTAATGGCCTGGTACTCGGGGCTCTATATTGTCCCTCTAACCACTCTGATATCAATGCAAATGCAATCTAAAATCACTCCTCTTCAAAACGGTGTTGTGCTTTTTAAACGCACTGTTAGGCTACATTGTTTGACCTCACTGTGGTCGATCAATTTTAGGACAGAAGTTCAACAACAGGTTGGAACTGAGTGGAAAGCATAGTTGTGGATCTTGTTTCAAAGCCAAATCAAATTTGATTGGTTAGCAGGTGTTAATGCGAGTGTAGCGAAATGCTTGTGCTTCTAGTTCCCGACAGTGCAGTAATATCTAACAACTTCACAACAACTACCTAATACACACACATTCAAAGGGATGGAATAAGAATATGTACATATAAATATATGGATGAGCAATGGCCGAGCGGCATAGTTAAGATGCAATAGATGGTATAAAATACAGTATATACATATGAGATGAGTAATGTAAGATATGTAAACATTATTAGTGGCATTTTTAAGTCACTAGTTATCCGTTTATTAAGTGGCTAATGATTTGAGTCTGTGTGTAGGCAGCAGCCTTTCTGTGTTAGTGATGGCTGTTTGACAGTCTGATGGCCTTGAGATAGAAGCTGTTTTTCAGTCTCTCGGTCCCAGCTTTGATGCACCTGTACTGACCTCGTCAGTACAGGTGCATGGATGGTAGCGGGGTGAACAGGCAGTGACTCGGGTGTTTGTTGTCCTTGATGATCTATTTGGCCTTCCTGTGACATCGGGTGCTGTAGGTGTCCTGGAGGGCAGGTAGTTTGCCCCCGGTGATGCGTTGTGCAGACCGCACCACCCTCTGGAGAGCCTTGCGGTTGAGGGCGGTGCAGTTGCTATACCAGGCGGTGATACGGCCCGACGGGATGCTCTCAATTGTGCATCTGTAAAAGTTTGTAAGGGTTTTAGGTGACAAGCCACATTTCTTCAGCCTCCTGAAGTTGAAGAGGCGCTGTCGCGCCTTCTTCACCACACTATCTGTGTGGGTGGACCATTTGTCTATGATGTGGACGCCGAGGAACTTAAAACTTTCCACCTTCTCCACTACTGTCCCATCGATGTGGATAGGGGGGTGCTCCCTCTTCTGTTTCCTGAAGTCCACGGTCATCTCCTTTGTTACGTTGAAGTTGAGTGAGAGATTGTTTGCCCTCACCCCCTCCCTGTAGGCTGTCTCGTCGTTGTTGGTAATCAAGCCCACTACTGTTGTGTCGTCTGCAAACTTGATGATTGAGTTGGAGGCGTGCATGGCCACGCAGTCACGGGTGAACAGGGAGTAGAGGAATGGGCTGAGCACGCACCTTTGTGGGGCCCCAGTGTTGAGGATCAGCAAAGTGGAGATGTTGTTTTCTACTTTCACCACCTGGGGGCGGCCGTCAGAAAGTCCAAGACCTAATTGCACAGGGCGGGGTTGAGACCCAGGGCCTCCAGCTTAATGATGAGTTTGGAGTGTACTATGGTGTTGAATGCTGAGCTGTAGTCAATGAACAGCATTCTTCATACATATTTATTCCTATTGTCCAGATGGGATAGGGCAGTGTGCAGTGTGATGGCGATTGCATCGTCTGTCGACCTGTTGGGGCGGTATGCAAACTGAATTGGGTCTAGGGTGGCAGGTAAGGTGGAGGTGATATGATCCTTGACTAATCTCTCAAAGCACTTCATGATGACAGAAGTGAGTGCAATGAGGCGATAGTCATTTAGTTCAGTTACCTTTGCCTTCTTGGGTACAGGAACAATGGTGGCCGTCTTGAAGCATGTGGGGACAGCAGACTGGGATAGGGAGCGATTAAATATGTCCGTAAACACACCAGCCAGCTGGTCTGCGCGTGCTCTGAGGACGTGGCTAGCGATGCCGTCTGGTCCGGCAGCCTTGCGAGGGTTAACACAAGGAAATCGACAGCGCTTTCTAAGGTGATGATTTATTTCAATGCATTTAAGATGTCGCATGTACAACACATAGCCTAATAGCCCACCACATATTACGCACGGCCGGAAAATTCTAGTAAATTATAAAATGTTTAAACATATTTTAGATGTCTTTGGTACATAATTGGTCTACTCCAAAATTAAACAAATTCTAGTAGTCTACTTTGAGTGTGGACTGTATTATTATGCATACTGGATGGACTGGTTACCTCATACTACGCTCCAAACTTTCTATCCATGAGTCTGGGAGAGAACGTGTAGGCCTAGGCGATGCTGTTGGTTCATTGACTGATCGTGCAGGGTTGCTTATAGAGTAGAGTTAGCCTACAATTATGGTGTATTTGTATTTGATTTTGCATAGCCTAGTAATAAGGCATTTTGTTTGATTTTCATAGTTAATAGGCTGCCACATTACCTTTTAAGCTACAGAATATGATGGTTACCACTAAAAAGAGGAGGATTACGGCTTTCTACTGCTGCTATGTTTATTTTTCCGCTGCTAATATTACGCACCTTTCTCTGATGTAAAACCTGAGTAGTCTACCCAGCATGATTGACACTGTGGGAAAGCGCAGCCACCATTCGAGTACATAAGGAGGAAATGTATTTTTTCCCCCCTGCCCATTTGATAATAGCTTATTCGAAATCGTAGTAAAGACAAGATTAAATTGAGAATAATGAGAGCATTATCACTTGATAAGAGAAGAGCGTGAGGCAAGGAAAAGAGCGCAAGCTGTTTTACTGACTTTTTCCCAAATCACCAATATAATTAGATGTATTCTCATTACTGGCCTCTAACATGCCCAGGGCCCAGTTTAGATCCCAACCCATTGTTTAAGAAACCCCAAGCTAGCTGACTATTTGTAGTAGATGATGATTATATTGGTTTGGTACTGTGTGTGGGTTGTGGTATAAAATGGACCAGTGTGATTGGGTTTCAAGGGGAAGCCATTGTGGCTGTGTTAACTGTCAATATACGTTCGATGAGAGCTTTTCTCA
Source organism: Salvelinus fontinalis (assembly GCF_029448725.1). Lineage (NCBI taxonomy): Eukaryota > Metazoa > Chordata > Actinopteri > Salmoniformes > Salmonidae > Salvelinus > Salvelinus fontinalis. The sequence continues at coordinate 4,481,594 of NC_074699.1, forward strand.
CACAGCTCAAAGCCAGTCTTGTATTCTATGTTCGGGTGCAGTATCTCAACTCATAGTTGCTCAAGGTCTCTGCCTCTGCCTCTCTTTTTATCACAATTAGGAGGAGTCAACCAGATACCGCCTCTCTCTGTCTCCTCACTGTCTCTCCGTCCCTCGCATTCCCCTTCAACACTCCACACTCCCAGACACTCTGTTTTAGCTCTGAGACACTGGAGAGAATAGACACGGTTAGTGTGTGTGTGTGTGTGTGTGTGTGTGTGTGTGTGTGTGTGTGTGTGTGTGTGTGTGTGTGTGTGTGTGTGTGTGTGTGTGTGTGTGTGTGTGTGTGTGTGTGTGTGTGTGTGTGTGTGTGTGTGTGTGTGTGTGTGTGTGTGTGTAGGGGAAAAGAGGTACTCTAACAGCCACACAGTCAATACTGTAGCTTTAGCATCGTTAGCATCCAGCCTCGCTAGCCATGACGTCAAGCAGAGCCTACCCCAGAGCGCGGGCACAGAGGGCATCTGGCACCCCCTGAACCGCTACCCTTTCAGCAGGAGTAGCCATCCGGCTCAGCCCCTCCGATGGGGGACTGGGTACCCCGTCGGCCAAAGCTGTAGTGTGGACACATCCATCGCAGAGGCGTGAGAGGATTTAAGCCAGATTTAGAAGATATCTGGTGCCGCCTTTTTGAAACTTTTTAGAAGGTGTGAATCGAACAGGGTTGGTTATCGTGATAGGTAGCGTTTGCTGTTTTTCGCTTTTTGCTTTGCCTTCTAGTTTTTAATTGGAATGTAGGCTAATCGATGCGCTAAATTAGCTGTTGGCTTTGAGATGAGAGAACTGTTGTGATTCGGTAACTCGTCTTGGATTCCCGCCAGTTGCTCTTGTCTCATCTGCTGCTAGTTCTGTCCTTGGAGCAGGTCATCTTGGAGAACAGCTACTGTTGCTCTCCTCACTCTCATGCTTTGACAATAAGGATCTTTGGCCGTTCAAGCTACGTTGAACTCTAATATAACCTCTTTGACGTTATTCTAACCTGTGTTACTTCCCTGTGCAGGCTCACCTGGTGGCAGCGTTTGAACAGAGCCTGGGTAACATGACCATCAGACTGAAGAGCCTCAGTATGACCGCTGAGCACAAGGTGAGGCATTTTAAAAGCACAACGTTGCATCATTTTAAGGCACAGTTGAGTTATGTTCATCTCGGCCCAAGGGTAACCAGAATATGAAAATACGATCATGTATATGGATTTTTAGATGGGTGAACGTATATGTGTTTTCCTTGAAGGACTGTGAGCTGAACGAGCTGAGGAAGAACATCGAGCTGCTGAAGAAGCAGAACAACGTGGCCCAGGCCGCCATCAACGGAGTCATCAACACACCTGAACTCACCTGGAAACAGAACAGGACAGGTAAGCGGAACCGAACCAAAACCATAGCAATATCTCCAACAACCTCAAACAGTCCCTTAGAGGTACAGTAGACTCCGAGAAGTTTCCACGAGCAGCACCGCAGATGCACTATATATACAAAGGTATGTGGACACCCCTTCAAATGAGTGGATTTGGCTATTTCAGCCACACCCGCTGCTGACCGGTGTATAAAATTGAGCACACCGCCATGCAATCTCCATAGACAAACATTGGCAGTAGAATGGTCTGTACTGAAGAGCTCAGTGACTTTCAACATGGCACCGTCATAGGATGAAAATAAGAATTTGTTCTTAACTGGCTTGCCTAGTTAAATAAAGGTAACATAAAATGCCACCTTTCCAACAAGTCAGTTCGTAAACTTGCTTCCCTATTAAAGCTTCCACGATCAACTGTACGTGCTGTTATTGTGAAGTGGAAACGTTTAGGAGCAACAACGGCTCAACAGAGAAGTGGTATGCCACACAAGCTGTAAAAATCATCCGTCCTCACTGCCGTTCGTCCTCACTACCGAGTTCCCCAACTCATCAGCACAAGAACTGTTCGTCGGGAGATCATGAAATCAAATCCCATTTATTTGTCACATAAAAAAACTAAATACTGCATAGTTTCCTAAGAGCTCGAAGCGAGGCGACCATCTCTGTCGGCACCATCGGGATGTTTTGGGTTTCCGTGGCCGAGCAGCCACACAAGCCTAAGCTCACCATGCTCAGTGCCAAGCGTCGGCTGGAGTGGTGTAAAGTGCACTGCCATTGGACTCTGGAGCAGAGAAACGTGTTTTCTGGAGTGATGAGTCACGCTTCGTCATCTGTCAGTCCGACGGATGAATCTGGGTTTGGCGGATGCCAGGAGAACACTACCTGCCTGAATGCATAGTGCCAACTGTAAAGTTTGGTGGAAGAGGAATAATGGTTTGGGGCTGTTTTTCATGGTTCGGGCTAGTTCCCTTAGTTCCAGTGAAGGGAAATCTTAACACTACAGCATACAATGACATTCTAGACGATTCTGTGCCTCCAACTTTGTGGCAACAGTTTTGGGAAGGCCCTTTCCTATTTCAGGATGACCATACCCCCGTGCACAAAGCGAGGTCCATACAGAAATGGTTTGTCGAGATCGGTGTGGAAGAGTTTAACTGGCCTGCACAGAGCCCTGACCTCAACCTCATCGAACACCTTTGGGATGAATTGGAACGCCGACTGCGAGCCAGGCCTAATCGCCCAACATCAGTGTCCAACCTCACGAATGCTCTTGTGGTCGAATGGAAGCAAGTCCCCGCAGCAATGTTCCAACATCTAGTGGAAAGCCTTGCCAGAAGAGTGGAGGCTGTTATAGCAGCAAAGGGGGGACCAACTTCATATTAATGCCCATGATTTTGGAATGAGATGTTCGACGAGCAGGTGTCCACTTTTGTGTATTACGATGAGCGAGATGCAAGACTTCTACGGGACCAAAACAGCTGATAAGTTTAGCCTCGCACTTCAACGCTCTTAGTTGTTGCGGAAATCAACTACATTCAGCCTTGGCCTATTTTTGTTCTTGAGGGGGATGGTCAGGGGGCTGGAATATAATTACAAATCATTTGTAGACTGTAAATTGACCGCAAGAAGCACAAACATATCACATTTGACTTTTCAAACCTAGCCTACATTTGAATACGACCACATATCTCTCTATTATATGTGGGAATAGTTTGGAAAAGATTTCCAAAATGAAAATCCCTTGCAGACGATTTGCTGGTACTGTATTTGTACAGTCTGTTATTATTTTTGATTTATTTCACCTTTATTTAACCAGGTAGGCTAGTTGAGAACAAGTTCTCATTTGCAACTGCGACCTGGCCAAGATAAAGCAAAGCAATTCGACACATACAACAACACAGAGTTACACATGGAATAAACAAAACATAGTCAATAATACAGTAGAACAAAAGAAAACAAAAAGTCTATATACAGTGTGTGCAAATAAGGTAGGATAAGGGAGGTAAGGCAATAAATAGGCCATGGTGGCGAAGTAATTACAATTAAGCAATTAAACACTGGAATGGTAGATGTGCAGAAGATGAATGTGCAAGTAGAGATACTGGGGTGCAAAGGAGCAAGATAAATATATACAGTATGGGGATGAGGTAGGTAGATAGATGGGCTGTTTACAGATGGGCTATGTACAGGTGCAGTGACCTGTTATGTCTCAAACTGGCTCAGAAAACTTGGGGGGGGGCCAAATAAAATCACCCGCGCCTCACCAGACTCGCTGAGTCTACCTTGAAGCTTACACCTGGCGAGGGAAAATGTGACGTTAAAAAACTTCCCACAATGCTGTGATACTGTATTATTTCTGTGTCTTAAAAAAATTCTCTCTCTTTGTCTGTCCCCCCCCCTCTTTCTCAGGTGGTGGTAGTAATGGCAGCCCCCTGCAGCAGCAGCCAGACTTACGGATGAGGAGACAGCACTCGTCAGACAGCGTCAGCAGCATTGCCAGTGCAACCAGCCACTCCAGTGTGGGATCCAACATGGACGCCGACGCTAAGAACAAAAAGAAGAACAAGAAGAACTGGGTATGTACAGTCGCATTCAAGCGCACACTCGCACAGGAACTGAGTACGGTCGTGATCGCTCACTAACACACACAAACATATCTTATTCCAAATGAAATCTAACAACTGGTATGTAGGTTTGTCTCTGTCCCACTTGTGTCATCTCTCTCTCTATATATATGTATTTGTGTATTTGTGTGTTTGTGTGTTTGTAATTCACACTCTGGGGTCTCTTTCTCAGGCGTCTTGCACAGGGGCCAAGGTGAATGCAATGCAATTAGCTTTCCTTGTAGACTCAAGTTCCTGTTCAAAACTAGTGTACTGTATAGGGAATAGTGTGTAATTTGGTGTGTTACCTAGATCTACAAGTTGTAGAGGTTCTGTGAAATAGAGAAACCGTAGAACACGTTCGAACAATGTTCAATTCCCCGTTGATACAGGGAGTTAATGTTTCTCCGTTTCTTGTTGTGTTCCCTCTTGCTCCTTGTTGCCGACAGATCGTGTCTTGCACAGGAGGACAGGTTGAAGACGATGATGTATGCATTCCGTGCTTCCTACTTGTGCTCTGGTTACTGTAGATGCTTTTAGGCTGAGCGCCATTTCCGTCGGTGTGTGCAGGCGACAAAATAGCGATCAACCTGAAAGCTTTTGCGTTCAGCTAATTGCACGTGTACCGCTTTCAGAGCTGCTCCACGGAAACGGCTCCGGCTTGAGACTCTCGGAAGATACTAGTAAACTCTGTTTTTTGTTGCCTGCATCTACAGTATCGTGACGAGCTGATTGTCGCTGTCAGAGCCGCTTTGCATACCCAGTGTGTCACTGCTGTGGCGGTTGTGGCAAATCTATCTGTTAGTCATCCTCCAGACGTGGGCTCAATTCCAATAACATTTCGGGAGTTGTATTGCATTCCAATAGAGGAGTGTGGTTTCCCGACAGGATTTGAATTGAGCCCCGCTCTATTTGCTTTATGGTGTTGGCTGCTGTTGAACCCGTCTAGACCCCAGTGATTTGTGTCCCTGTCCTCTGTCCCACCGAGGTAATGACATTGAAGTGACCCTGTGTACGTCGGCTGTAGCTTTGAACGCGTGTAGCTGCGTAGGTGTATCGTACACTACTCCTGTCCCAATCCAAGGACTTTGTGAGAAGGAGTAGACTGGCGTGCTGTCTAGATGCATTTCCTTCGAGCGAAAGTCACGTGACACGTTTTAGGATCTGGCGATTTAATAAGCTATCTTCAGATAGCCCGTGAATTTCGAATGTGCTTTTTTTTCGCACAGACAACAGGTGGTCCTTTGATAATATGCCGATTGGATAAGCCGTAGGTGGAAGAGTGTAGTATGTAGGGTGTATGCGGTCTGTCTGTGAGGTATCGTGGTGAGCAGGGTAGTGGACCGTAAATGAGCCCCCTGTTCGAGGGACATCAGTCTGCACCCGTGTGGGTTGAAGCAAATGGCCTTAGTAGCTTACGTGGCAGAACAGCCGTGTTCCTATTCGAGTGGACACGTTCTATTTGAATCGCCTTCCGCTCCATACCCTGTTCAGAGATTCTAATGATACAAGTTCGAGACGTGTAGATTTGCGCTCTCCGGTTCCTAAGATTTGACTTTTGACATTCCTTCGAGCATTTTCCACTTTTCCCACAGTGCACTTTCTGTAGCCTCCACTGTACGCTGGCTATGTCCCTACCACTAACACGCTCACACACTCCCCACTGAACCTGTGCTGTTTTGTCTCTCTCTCTCTCTCTGTCTTCCTCTGTGCTATCGCTTCATGTGGCAGGTCTATGAGGTAAGAGTGGATAAAAAAAGAAAGGCAGCTTAACATTGAGCTAACCTTAACCTAACCCCCAGCACTCTGTAGGTTACTAACGCAATCCCTCTCCTTCCTCTCCTGTCCTCAATCATCCCTCTGCTTTCTCCTCCGGTCGTGTTCTTTATCCTGCTTCCTTTCCCGGTGTGACTTTGAGTCTGCTCTGAAACAAAAACGTAACATAAGGCTCCATTTACAATGCAGTCGTTTCCTTGGTAATCGTGTAGCGAACATACGTTACCCTTCTAGCTGTAAATGAAACTAATAGTCTCCACGACAGCCTTGGGTGCTCTTTTCTAGTCCTATTCACCGCAGTGTGGTTATTTCGCTCTACAGTGGGTTGTATATTTATACACACACAGTAGGTCAGGTTAGTGGACTGGATGTATGTGACCACACACATACACACACACACACACACATTCACAATAACCACCTGACACTCAGTCACACGGACACCTCTTAGTGTTTGTGTTTGGAGCATAAGCTCAAGTCACGGCCTCCCTATAGCCCTAGTCCGCTCCCATTGCTCCTCCTTCCCTTCTTCTCTCTTTCCTTCATCTGTTTCTCACTTACTCAGGCACTCCCCTCGCAGCTGCCTTCCTCTGATTTCCCTTGCTCCCCGCCTGTTTTGGGAGTGTGTCCTCACACTTCTCTCTCTCTCTCACACACACACGCGTACACTCACCCTCCACTCCTCTCTGTCTCTCTCCCGCCTGCAGTTGCGGAGCTCCTTCAAGCAGGCGTTCAGCAAGAAGAAGTCCCCCAAGTCCGCCTCGTCCCACTCTGACATAGAGGAGATGACGGACTCCTCCCTACCCTCCTCCCCTAAACTCCCCCACAACGGATCCACAACCTCCAGCCACGTGCTCAGGAACTCGCACTCCAACTCGCTGTACGTATACGGTGTGGTGTTTGTGTTTGTGCGCGCGCGCGTGTGTGTGTGTGTGTGTGTGAGAGAAGTTGTATCAATTGAGCATCTGTGTGTAGGCTGTCGGACTGTCTGGACGGTGAGGCAGAGACCGTGATGCAGCTCCGCAGCGAGCTCAGGGAGAAGGAGATGAAGCTGACGGACATCCGCCTTGAGGCTCTCAGCTCGGCCCATCAACTGGACCAGCTCAGAGAGGCCATGAACCACATGCAGGTAACACTCACACACACGCTGAATCGTACGTGCATGCACACACACACACACACGCTCACACACTGTTTTGTTGACCTGCTGTTGCTATTGCTTCCTGTGTTTTCTCTCAGGGGGAGATAGAGAAACTGAAGGCAGAGAATGACCGTCTGAAGCTGGAGAGTACGGGGAGCAGCAGAGCCCCCTCCCAGGCCTCCATCTCCTCTTCGCCCCCTCACCATACGCACATCCTTGCGCCAGGGTCTGGCCTGTCCCAGCACAGCATCAACCTCACCGAGTCCACCAGCCTGGGTGAGAACAGCATGTTTTGATGTGGGTGTCTGTACAGTTGGGTAAATGTGTGAGCATGCGTTTTTTTAAGTGTGTGTACGTCTGTGTTTGTTTGGGTATGATTGCCTTTAGAGAGTGTGTTTGCCTGATAGTTAAAAAAAAATTTGTGAATGGGTGTACGTGTGAGTCTCACTCTCCTCTCCCTCTCTCCTCTCAGACATGTTGTTAGATGATACAGTGGGAGATGGAGTGATGAGGAAAGAGGGACGACACGTGAAGATAGTGGTCAGTCTGGACGAGGACCTCTCCCAGAAGGCCAGGGCTCGCCACTTCCTGATTGGCTGTATCGGTGTGAGTGGTAAAACCAAGTGGGATGTCTTGGATGGGGTGGTCCGCCGCCTCTTCAAGGTAAACACTTTGACTGAATGACTTAATTCGCGCATAAAGGTTTCATTCGTTTTATTTATCTTTCCAATATCAAAATAAGTGGCACAAGAAATTCATAGTAGAGTTACATATCACCTAACCCTTGACCTTTGCCCTCCTGCTTCTTTAGGAGTACATCACCCATGTGGACCCAGTCAGCCAGCTGGGGCTGACCTGTGACAGTGTGGAGGGATACTACATTGGGGATGTGCATCGCCATAGCAACACCGGCGTCGCTCACACCCCCGAGCTGCTGCCCTGCGGCTACCTGGTTGGAGACAGCGACACCATCAACATCAGGCTCAAAGGTATGAGCGTGTGTGTTTCTCTAAATGTCTGTGTCTCTCCTTACAGTCTGGTGTGCATTGTGTTCTCTGTGTAAGTGTCTCCCTCTCTCTCCCTCTCTAGGTGTGAGCAGTGAGAGCGTGGACTGCCTGGCGTTTGACACGCTGATCCCCAAGCCCATGCTGCAGCGCTACGTGTCTCTGCTGAGGGAGCACCGCCGTGTCATTCTCTCTGGACCCAGCGGCACCGGTAAAACACACCTGGCTAACCATCTGGCAAGACACCTGCTCCTGCAGGAGGGCCGACCCCTGACCCCTCACTCCGTCGTCACCTTCAACGTGGACCACAAGTCTAGCAAGGTACGTAGCTATGCCCCCAAAGCACCTTCGCCGCAGCAAGGGGCACCGACTGGCGAGATGATACATTGTGTGGTGTGACGATTAATTTGCCTTTTTTTTCTGTTATATTAGACATGTGTCTTTTGAGGCAGAACTCAACAATGGGTCTATGTTAAAGCAACTCGGTAGGGTTTTTGTGCATTGAAAAAAGACTTGATGTGTAAACCTCTCTCTCTCTCTCTCTCTTGGTCTTTCTCGTTCTCTTTCTTAATCGTTCTCTTTCTTTCTCTCTCTTTCTCTCTCTCTTTCTTTCTAGGAATTACGTCAGTACCTGTCAGGCCTGGCTGAGCAGTGCAGCGGTGACAGACTAGAGGCAGAGAGCCCTCTAGTGGTCATACTGGATAACCTGCACCACGTCTCCTCTCTGGGAGAGATCTTCAACGGGGTGTTCAACTGCAAATACCAATGTTGGTGAGTACACACACATGCGCACATACATACACACACACAATTGTGTTTATTGTAAATGTGTTGATTTTCTGTGTGTGTGTGTGTCCCCAGTCCCTATATCATCGGTACTATGAGCCAGGCCACATCCTCAGCACCCAACCTACAACTCCACCACAACTTCAGGTGGGCTAACTCAACAGCCGTAATAACACTAGGTATACCAGTTGAAGATCAATAGTAACTGAAAGGAAACCCAGTAAAATGTTTGAATTTGAAATGCACTTTGCATGATTCATCACTAGGTGGCAGCAACAGACTGGGCAGCGATCCATTGCCCTCTCCATTCCTTCAGAATGGAAAGATGGAGTGTCTTCATTGGCTGTACTCACGAATGAGTAACTAACAATGAACTCCTCCTCTCTCTCGTTTGCGTATGGGATCAGATGGGTGCTGTGTGCCAATCACTTGGAGCCGGTGAAAGGCTTCCTGGGTCGCTACCTGAGGAGGAAGCTGATCGAGACGGAGATCGGCAGCCGCAAGCGCGTCCTGGAGCTGGTCAAGGTCATCGACTGGATCCCTCGCGTCTGGCACCACCTCAACCGCTTCCTAGAGGCACACAGCTCCTCTGACGTTACCATCGGTAGGTAGAAAGCACAACGACGTCATAAATGCCCCAATCCAAAAGAAATGGAAAAGATAATCACAGTCATTTTGATATTTGTGGCGCTTATATTTTCCATTAATTTGGGGTTTAAGGCATATAGCTGGATTTACCAAACCGATGGGGTGGGATGTGGACTAATCTTGACTTTAGGCAAATTGTGTGGTCTGAAAACATCTGTATGCATGTTATTGTGCTTTGGTCACAGTATTCTCAATATTCATGACCTCATCTGGCCTTCAGCTCATTTTCCAAATGAGGATTGGAAGGAAAGGCACAGTGGCACTATTTCACATCCATCTGACCTTTGACCTTTGCCTCCCCAGGGCCACGCCTCTTCCTGTCGTGTCCCATGGACGTGGCTGGCTCCAGGGTGTGGTTCACGGACCTCTGGAACTACTCCATCATCCCCTACATGCTGGAGGCAATCAGAGAGGGACTGCAGGTAGGCTATAAGTACATAAAGCCATGCAACAGATGTGAAACACATGCATATGCATTCACACAGGCACACAAAAACATATCGGTCACAAAAACAACAAAAAATAATACGCACACACACACTCAGTGTGTTAACATATTATTATCATACATCTACATTGATACTTACAATGCTCTCTCCCCTCCATCTGTCTCCGTCTCTGTAGCTGTACGGCCGTAGGTCAGCGTGGGAGGACCCAGCTCGCTGGGTGATTGACAGCTACCCCTGGTCAGCCACGCCCACACCTGCTGATTGGCCCCCGCTGCTGCAGCTCCGCCCAGAAGACGTGGGCTTCGACGGTCACTCCGCCCCCAGGGAGGGCATCAGGAAGGAGCCGTCGCAGAGTGACAGTGACGCAGACCCACTGGTGAGACGAAGCGCGCGTGCACACACACACAAACGCTCAAAACAGGTCAGGTGCACACACAGCGCACACACGAGCAGGCACTGCAGATCCATGAGACAACACAGACACACACACACGCGGTCACACTCACGCTAACCTTTGACCCCGGGCGTCTCTGTCCTCAGATGAGTATGCTAATGAGGCTGAAGGAAGCAGCCACTTCCTCCAGCCCTCGGAGATACGACAGCGACTCCAATACCAACAGTCACCAACATGACATCGTGGACTCATCGCTGGAGTCAACATTGTGATCCGGCGACTCCTCCTTCCCAAGAAGACAGAAAATGTATTCAGTTCAAGTTTTTATGTTCAGCCTAATGCAACATTTCTTTCGAATGCGTGTTTTTCAAGCTCACGCCACAGAAATCAGGCCACTTTGATTGTCATATCAGGAACACTTTGGGTGCAGGCAACCCAGAACGAGGGAAGAACTGAACAACAAATAAAGGAGTGAAACAGAAAGCGGCCGCTGCAATGTTCTATTTTTTTGCACCGTCATGGCCAACCGCTCTCCAGCTAATTCTCATGTACCGTTTAGACAAACAACTGACATACACCAGAGTTTTACACTGTGCATGGAGCATCATCTTCCTCTTCGTTATTTTCCTTATCGGCATCGGTACCATGGTCTCCTTATTTAAGAAAAGATCAACAAGCTAGGCTCCTCGCGGCTCTTCCCCAGCTGCAGTGCTCCGAACTGGGCTACAGATTGAGCTACAGGCCCTCTCCTCTGGAGCATGGTGCTGGAGGTGTCATCTTCGTCATCACCACAGAGACCAAATTCACTGGTTCCTCAATGCCCCCAGTGACACACACACACACCCATCACCATTCACCTGCCCCTACATGTGACTCCTTTTGTCCCAAACGGGTCGCCGTAGCATAAGCTTCTTCTCCAGACGAAAGTCTCTACTTTGGTGCTGGACTGAACGTAAAAAGATGCCTTACTTTTTCTGTAACAGACTATGTGCATAGGCTACTTTTTTATTTTGTCTTTTTGGCTGTAAACTTACAGGGCTTTAAGTCGACACTCTCTTTGCGTTGTGCCTAGGCAGGTGGGCTTGTAGAACTATCGTCATATCAAACACCAATGCCATGTTATTAAGAGGTTATTAGGGAAAGGGACTTGGGCTTTAATTACATGTAATTAATTGTATTACTCCCAATGCTGAGAAGTTTGTAAAAGTTTGGATATAACTTATTAAGGATGACCTGTGAGATAGAAAAGTGCATTTGGTTGGTGCTCAAAGTAAATAATCATTTTGTAATGGATATGTAATGAATATGGGGGGAACGATTATTAAGGATTTGTTCTCATCTCTATACCTCATCTACCTTCTATACACCCCTTTGCGCCTTTGCCATGCTTGTCGTCTGTTTTGATTATGTGATGTGTAATGATTATTATTGTCATGACAAAATGTTGAGTGAATATGTAACGGTGTGTATATCCTGCTTTGTTTAAAGTCATTTTACTTGAGCTCATGTTTAAAGGTACAAATGAGAGAAGTTAAAGATTTAGAATGGTTATGGCTTCAGGTCAAAACGTAATAGATTGTTTTCTTGGCTTCAGAAATGTGTATATTGTCCCATTTCCTCCGAACCTTCATCCCAGGAGAGGAAGTGTGTTTTTTGGTCCGATAGTTATTTGTTCCCAGCATCGCTTCCATTATCTTTCAATGTTTGGGTGTTCCTAGTCATCAATCCTATGCAACATTCATTTTGAACTCAAAATTGAAGCCAAGCCTTAAGGTCAGTTCTTTAAAGTTTTTCAGCACTGCCAAGAGATGTACAGCAAGTGAAAGATTTTGTGAATCATTTTTGGGGAGCTGGTACAGTCTTTGTTCATTTACAAATCAAATCAAATGTGTGTCTGTACGCTTGGAGGGGGGGTCTCTTGTCATAGTAAATGCAAGCACAAAGAAAACACGGATATGTATGCGTTTGTCAGTCTGTATATCCACTTGTGAAAACCCTGCTCGCTTCGAGAGGTTTGGATGGTGAAACTGGTGTCGCTGTAGAAATTCACGTGTTCTTAAAACTCAACGAATGTGTATCATTCTATGCTATGTAAAATATATATATGTAACATAAGTGTAGATACTTGATTACCTTGCAACATTTTGATGACTTTTCTAGACAATTTGTAACTACTTGAAAATGAGTATTTTGTGTACAGTCTCTTTTGCATCAGAGCAGGTGTGTGGAGTGGATCGTCGATGTTCTCTCCAGAGCTTGGAGAACTGATTCTCAAGGTCACTGTACTAGTCTTAAGTTATTTGTGATTCAATAAAAAAAAACATGGTTATTTATTAATTAATGCAATGTGACTTACTTATCAATTATGGCTCTCTACTAACATAAACCTGTCTATATATTTCATGTTTTTTGTTGTTGTCAATTTTCACTTTGTAACAGAAGTTATACCATGTAACTGTTACATTTTATTTGGTATTTGTACAAAACATAGTGAAATATTAACAGATATACACACAATACATTGAAATAACAAACGTAGTGAAATATTAACACATATATATACACACACACAATACATTGAATTAACAAATTCGTATAAATGATGCACGAAATTTCAACCCTTTTCAATAAAAACTCTAAGTAGTCCAGGTAACTCCATTTTCTTGGCATAAAATGTCCATACAAATAGTTGTACAAAATACTGTACAATTGAAAGAGCTGTGCAAAACAGCAAATCATTTCTAAGTATATCCTATAAACAGGGACGGTTCCAGGCATAAGCGATACAAGTGGTCGCTTAGAGCCCCCGGCCACTAGGGCCCCCCATATTTTTAAAAAACTCAGTCAGGTTCTCAACTTACTGTTGAAAGTTAGAATAGTAGAATACACAAGGTGCAAATTTGAAATTTGGTTGTGCACCGGCAGCTTTTCTCTTGTTTTGTCAGTCACTGACAGTCACTCAATTAGCCATTCCTGCAAACAATTTTTAGATTGGTAAGTTAGTCTAGCCAGTTATCAAAACTTGTAGAAAATCATGGCCGAATACCGACCGGGCCCAGGGCCCCATTCATTTTGTTAGCCACTCTCACTCAGATATCATTAACATGACAAGTCATGGCAAAATGAGTGGAACTGAATGACATAACATTTCAACATTTTCTCTCTGCACCATGGCAAAATGTGTAGAACTGCAGAAAACTTGCTTTAAAACGGCAAAAATGTTTCTCAGCCCCATGGCAAAATGAGTAGAATTGCATGAAATGTATAATAAAACTGCAACATTTTCTTTCCACCCCATGGCACAATATATAAAACTGCTGAAAACTTGCTTTAAAACTGCCACATTTTCCATATGCCACATGGCAAAATGTGTAGAATTTAATGAAATTGACTTTAAAACTCTGCTGTCAAAGGCAAGAGCCGGCCCTTCCTATAAAATAAACCCTGCAGTTATTTTAAAAAGAAATAATCATGGATATAGTTTAAATTGTTTGGACAGAAGTTCATTGTTCTAAAAAATGGTGGAACATGAAAAAAATACATTTCTTCTTAGTAGTTGGGTCTAAATTAAGGGATGCAGCCTCTGGAAAACCTGGTCACACATATACAGTTAATCTGTGGAATACCATTTTATAAACAAATAAATTATGAAACTGTGATCTCTTCATCCGATTCTGAGAACTCCGAGTGCTTGCTGGAGAGAGATGGCGACGAGAGGTTCGATCCGGCGCTGTTAGACAACTCGCGCCTCGCCGCGGGGGAATGGCAAAGGCCAGGCGCGCCTCTAGCACCGAATGGGTCCTCTTCCATCTCGTCCTCCTCTTCCTCCGCGGAGGACTTCTTGCCGACGTCGCTGAGGTCTGGGTGTGGGTTCGTTTTAGTGGGCAGGGTCTGCTCGCGACAACCTCCTGACGACAGGAGCTCCCTCTCTTTAGAGTTCCTCCACTTCATTCTGCGGTTCTGGAACCAGATTTTAACCTGGCGAAGGAGAAGGAATAGTAGAGCCAGTTAGTTCCGTTTCAGTTTGATGAGGTTGACTTTATTGCAGAGTTTCAATAATACAAAACAGAATCAACCTACGCATGCATATGCGTTAGCGTAAATACACGCGTATTACGCACGGCTTACACTGGGCAAATAAAAGTAAGTGATTTACCTGTGAGTCTTTGAGACCGAGCTTTGAGGCCAGCTTCTTCCTGTCTGGTTTGCTGATGTATTTCTGCTTCTGGAACATCTTCTCCAGAGCTTTGCGCTGCACGTCAGAGAACACTGCCCGTCTGAGCATCCCTCTCCTCGGCTTCCCTCTGCTGGCCAGCGGCCAAGAGAAGGTTCCGGGGATGGGCACGACCGATGAAGACGCTGTGGAAGAAGAGGCGGGGGAACGTTAATTCAACAAATAAACACTGTTCATTCATAAAACCACGCCGAAACGTAGCAATAGGCTTAAAATAGACGTTGACATCGGTCCCCTGGAAGGCTATGTCTTTAGCCAACTAGCCTACTTTTTATTTTTTTACACTTGTCTACAAACTTTGCAATCTGTTATGATTGAATATGCTTCCCCCCTTTGGCCGCGGAATACGTCTCCTTTTTGAGTGAAATGGCACGAGGTGACTAATTAGCACATTGGTCGGTCCACAGCCGCATTGGTATGGTAAAGAGGCAGCGTATCCTTTAAGGAACCCCGCGAGGACGGATAGAGGAGTTAATAAACCGTGAACGGTAATTGTGTAGTAATGAACTAACGCAGAAAAGACTTTGGACAGGCTGCGAATGCCATATATTATCGCAACAAAAGGAGATTTACACTTTCAAACTAAACACCACTGCATACCTGAATACTGATGCCGAGGGGCCCCGGGTGCATTTGTTCTGCCCTCAAATCATTTTCATTAAATGAACACGAAAAGCTATTCAGGCCGCTCGAGCTGTTTTGTGGCGGTATTCAGCGCATCCCATGAAAAGACTCCCAACTCCCATTATGATTTGTCTGAATGAAAGCACGGACTCGCGACTTTATAGACTTTTCTAATAGATGATTATTTATCTCGTCCTGTTGATTGGCCCCAGAGTTTAAAAACGGAGAGACGAAGGATGTCGTTTAAGGCATGGTGTGTTTTTCAGGTCAGGGATATGGTAAAACACTGAACATTTGTAGTGTGCTCTGATTAGATTATTGTTCATACAAAGAAGAATTCTTTACAGGACACTGAATTATTGCACACTTGCAAATGTATGCCTGTCTACAAGCCTACCATGTATTGCCAAATAACTTAGCCTAAGACTACCTCCATATTCACAACTCATGGTTGCACTTCCCGTAATCAAGCACAACAACGAGCTATGTGGTCTTGTGAGAATATTGAAAGCTGTGAATGGCGCCTAATAGGGAAATTAGTGTATGACTGGTCTACGCCTCTTGCCCGCCTGGTAGAAGTCACTCTGGGGTGCGTGGGTGGCTTGCGCAGGGGGGAGCTGACCAAATGTGTTATGGCGCTGAAAGCATTGTTGGCAACCAGTGGCCCAGTGCCCCTGCCCTGTGGGAAAACGCGGGACCTTGCGGAGGAGACACCAAAATGGCCTTAATGCATGAGGCCGTGGGGCGACGAGACCGAACCGCAGCCCGTCTCGAAATGAAACCGTGATGATTCCGGATAATTGGTTAACTAGCAGTTGGGGAAAGGAGATCTATGTTAGCGACCAGTGAGCTCAGCAGCAGAGAAGTCGGTGCAAATGGAACCAATTCCATCCACCCCACCACACCCACTCTGAAAGCACTGAAAAGTTCACAAGCTAAGTTTTGCAATGATATGCGTGCCTATACAGGGCTTGTGCAAAGAAATCTGCAACTTTTAGAGCTTTGCAGAAAGCATTCAAAGCATTATTTGGAAAAGTCGTTCTGTAAAACATTTTGATATGAAAAGTTCTTGAACGTTGTCCCAGTCGAGAGATGAGTATCAACTGTGCGCAAAGTGCAATTCAACGGTGTCTGGACGTGCATGATTAGTTCTTTACCTGGGAAATATGTAGACCTGAAGAAGGCGGGGTGGAAGGATCCGTCGAAGTAGGGGAGAGAGAAGGCCTTGGGGTGCATACTGTGGTGGATGGCGGGGGGCAACGATGCTGTAGAGGAAAATAACGTGTCAAGAAACGCCAACTATCACGGCGACACTCATGAAGAGACAAACATGTTTTTATCTGTTTTACAATATGCTAAGTGTAAGAAACTGATAAAATGACCAATTAGAAAGAAGGTCAAACTTTTTTTTCACACTCACCGGTCTTTGGTGATGGTGCAAGGATTGCGCTGACTCCAAACTTAAGATATGTTGGATCTTTACTGCTCGGTTGTGACGTTTTCGGCGAGCATGAGTCACGCCTCAAGGCAGTTGGAGAGGCGATGCGCTCCAGTGGCATGGCACTGAAGGACATGGTGGTGGTGGTTGTCGCCGGGGAGACGCTTGCCGAGGGGAGCGTCCGTCTGAGGTGGTACCCCGCCGGCCTGCTTATCCGCAGCAGGTCCTCCACTAGGAAGCTGGAATGGGTTGGAAATGCGTTCTGCAGGGACTGGTGTACAGGCAAGGAGGCGGAGGGGCGGTAAAGGCCTGGGTACATCGCATTAGGCGCAAGGATGCTTGGGATCATCATGGTCCCGTCTGTAGTATAACGCAACACGAAACGATCTGTTGAAATACTCCGTCAAGAACAAATGAGGATCTGATAGGTTCCAATCGGACTGACTAGCTCTACTCCTCTGGCCCCTCTACTCTGGGGAAGGCGTTTTATAGCAAGCTGCCCCAAAGCTCCTTTCAGAACTGTCAGCCTCAACAATGAGGTTCAACAAAGTTCTCAACATGGGTCGCTTTCAAGCGCCGTGCCGGGAGCGCTGATTGGCCAGAGTGCAATTTATGATTGGATTAGACTTCATAAGCAAGAGACACACAATGTCCCTTCCACAAAAGAGGCATAGTCATCAATTTTGCATATTGACCACGTTCCATTGAGGCTCTGCAATTGGGTGTTGTTTAGTGGAGACGCACGCAGGCTAATTAAAAAGCGATCCTAAAAGATTCAAACATAATTTGGGGCTTCTGAATGAGGGCTTAACCAGAAGAAGCAGCTATATTTATTCAGCTCCCCTGCGGTGTTTTAATAGATCAAAAGTTCGAATGAACGCTACAGCCCACTAAAAATGATACTATAATAACTCGATCATAACGACGACGACAGCAGCAAAACATTCGTATAACAACAACAATGATCATAAATAAATATCGCATGAATATTGCAATAATGCATCAATATCATAGGCTATGAATATTGACAATCATTCTCACAATCATGATAACACAGACAGGCTAAGTCGTATCGCCATGGTTTCATTTAGCATCCTTTATAAACTAGCCTACTTTAAAGTGTGAATTTATTTAGGAATATGTGGATTGGGTCCAATGTAAATTGGCTTCGTGTTTCGTCGGACTCTCAACACTCAATCTGGACCTCGTCATGGAATAATGTCTTAAACGGATTTCTGCTCTAGGAACGCTTTAACAGATGTGTTAAATATCACGGGCTTTGCAAAGTCTTCATTCGGTGCGCCAGACCCAGACCCGCTGCACATTTGAGCGCAGATGAGAAGTGTGCGGCCCTAACCGTGCACTGCTGATCCTGTTAACCATGAACTAACTGTCACCCTCAGCTGCCATGGCGCCCCTCTCTCCCTTTCTCTCCCTCGCCTTCAAAAAGACCTACTAGAATTAAAGCTTTATTTCCATAGACGTGGTTTGTTCTGCTGTTTTAACCAGCTGAATAAAAGTGCATCTGTGATTTGATTTAAAACGCATTCATATGAGCGCACATTGAAAGCCGGTATAAAACTCATATTAAAGCGGGATTTGAGCCAGTTACCGTCGCGTTTAGTCTGCTCTGTCTTTAACCAGGCATTAGCGTTAAGCAAAATCCATTTCCAAACCGAAATTCATTCATGTTAACGTCGCGTTAATTCTGCTCTGTCTTTAACCAAGCATTAGCGTTAAACAAAATCCATTTCCAAACCGAAATTCATTCATGCTACTGTTTTTTTGTGTACCGAAATAGTGTATAGGCTAAAATAGTAAGCATATTCTAACAATGTCAAACGAATAGTTTAGGGGAAAACTAAAACATAGCCAGTTGTCAAAAAGCTTGTAAGACGCATTTGTTTGTTAAAAACAAAACAAAAATATAGGCTAACGAAATAAAATAACATATCAGGGAATGGAAATAGGATACCTAGTCAGTTGCAGAAATGTTTCATTCATATTAGCCTAAATATATTCTTATCAAGTTAGGCTATAATTTAGGCTATAATTTGCTTTCAGGCCAAACAAGGTTAATGAGATTTTTTAAAGCATTAAAAACAAACGAAAAACGAATGGTATGTTAGTTTATACTTTCTTGCTTCATAATTCAATGCATTATTTTTAAGCACGTGATTTTTTATGTAGCCTAGGTTTAATCGACATTACAGCCATTACATTTACCCTTCGTTTGATATAAATGTTATTCGAGTAATGATCGCCAAAGTGGTTAAACATTAATCGAATGTAAAGTGATCACAATCGGTTAATTAAAACGGAACGCCTCCGTGAAATGATTCCCTTGTGAAAGAAAGTGAACGCTTATCAGACGTGCGTTGGCCTTTCTGCGTGGCTCAAAAGAATGGTCTGCGCTGGGAACACCGTCACCATTCACAGCGAAAGTAACTAGACCTTCAAAGCTTTTTTATGAGCCCATATTTCTTTAATTTGCTCCAAAAATCCTCCCTTTGTGACTGCAAGCAGATGGTTCGCAGGAAGCCTCGATCACCGAAACTAATTTCTACTAGCTTTGCAAGCTTGCCACGTCTTGGCCTCTTTTACCAAACAGAGCAGAAACAGCTGGCACCGGCTGAATTAATGCCATTAAAAGCACATCTCTAAAATATTACAGGACACTTCACCCCTCCCCCCGCTGCGTCCCACCCTCGAATTGACACAAGACAGACTGCTTCTGCATTGAAACGGAAAAGGGGTCTACTGAAAGACCCGGACCTCAGGTCCTTAACGCTGCCTCCACATCTCAAAACAATTTACTAAATAGATTAACTTAACCATTGTCTTGCGTCACTTTCTGCTTCGTTAAGTGAATGGGTAGAGTAAATATGTTACCCATGCATGAACGCTTCTGTATGGCCCGTTACATTGTGTCCAGGGTCCGACAGGTGGCTAGCTGTTTATTAATCCCCATTATTAGTTGGTGACGTCAAGGGAAATGAACTTTCCAGCGCGCGGATGGACAGATTGCTCTGACTGGTGCGCGTTCTCCCGAATGACACCAGTCATCTATCTACCCCTCTTTAGTTTCTCACGAGGTGTCCCGTTTCATTTTCAAAGTGGGGTAATTCTCTTTGCACTACTGCATTATAGGCCTATAAATTCGTCCCAGGGGAACATTTATTTCACTCTTTCAAGAAGAATGAAGATGGTGTGACAATGATCCAAAAAATGATATCCGTCTCCTACAAAAAAGTACGCGGTCTACTCTATACATAACGGCAGATAAAGAAGTGAGTATAAACACAACAGCCCCATAGACATAATTTGCTACCCTTTCTTAAACCAGTTCTGAAAACATCCCAAACACCCAAAAGACTAGCTTACGCACAGCGGTTTGTTGACTTTCATTGCGTATCCAACGACTGTACATTTCAATTGACTCATCAATGCCCTTTAATGTAGCCTAACTACCCCAGAGAGTCTACAATGCGGCTGTGTATGGACTGTAGACAGGCTCTCCGGTGAGGGCTAAGCTAACCTTTATGCAGTGCAAAAAAAAACTCCGAACATCCAGGGAATTCGAAACGCCACAAGATTCAGAGGAGCAGTGACAAGCATTAAATCGATATTAACTTTGTATTAAACATAAGACCCTCCTCCCCAAACTAAGTAAAGCCATATCTCCTCAGACAATACGCTCTGTTCAGAGATTCCTTGCACCTGTTCTTTGACTGCTAAGCAGCCAGTCCGTGCGCTCAGAGGGCGATGGGAGAAAAAGTATTATTTTCATCCTAGGGCGGTTATTTAACTCATGCTGGTCAGACATGATCTTTCAACGTTGTAGTCTTGAAGTGTACATTGATTACTTCATGTTTCATTCAGTATTCGTTTGCAAAATATATTGCATGTCAGTGATCTAGCCTATGCATTGCACTGCCTAATTCATGAATATATAGTTACGCTATGATATCATCTGTATTATCAGTTTATAAGCATACCTCTGAATAGGTAGGCTATATTTGTGCCCTCAAACCTATGTAAATGTAATATGTGTATTTTACTGTTCTGCTGTCACCATATTGCCCAGTAATGGGACAATGTGTGTAACTTAAAACATTCCCCCATCTTTTGGCACTCTTATATCAGCACCGTGCTGCCTGCATCTCAAGTGGTGTTCTTAATCCTCTTAAGGACGTGTTGGTACAGTTTGCATATCATTCTCCCATCTACGAGTAACACCATGACACTCTCCATTCACCAGGGTCCTCAGCCTCCTTTCACCAGGGCCACAGCCACCAGCATTAGCATCATCTGACAACCAGTACTATTGTTTATGGCCTTGTATGCAAAGTTAATTGCTCATTAATACCAGACAAACCAGAGGGGTGTAGAGGAAGCAGAGTAGTCCGATTCAGCTGGTTTGAAACAGGCATATGTCCCAGAGAATGGACATGGGTAGCAGTGAAGTCATTCAAACTCTTCAGGGTCTTTTGCATTTCAAATATATATAGTTTTTTCGGGGACTTGTTTTGCTCCTCTTCGGGTCTAGCGTGTAGGCCTTAAGCAGTAAGCACAGACAGACAGACAAACAGACAGACAGAGAGAGAGAGACACACACACACAGAGACACACACACACACACACACAGAGACACACACACACACACAGAGACACACACACACACAGAGACACACACACACACAGAGACACACACACACACACACAGAGACACACACACACACACAGAGACACACACACACACACACACACACACACACACACACACACACACACACACACACACACACACACACACACACACACACACACTCCCCCAAAAGCCTTAAATTCGTCACAGTGGCTCAACGGTAATCAATTGCAAATGTATCTCACTCTGAGTTTAATCTCATCTGGCCAACAGTTTCACGGGTGCAGGATGATTTGCAAGAGGGGCCCACCGTACCCCTTCAACACCTGGCAGGCTTTTGGGGTAGCATCTTGTAAACGCCCACTGCTTAAACGGGTGCCCCCTCTAAGCACCCAAGCGTCCCTGCGCAGCACGGAAAGAGGGGTGAGCTCTGTGGTTGTCAACACCGGTTTAGATTAGGGGACCTGTAGTGACATTAGCCATGACTCCCATAGTCAAACCAACACTGGGGTAGTAGGATTGTTTAATTTAGATATAGAGCCAATAGAAATAGAGGTGATTAGAGTGTGGGCGGAGAATGAAATGGTTTTGTGTGACGTTACATGTTTTTTCCATCTAATACTATGTGAAAATCCCATGTAGACTGGGCACACACAGTGCCTTCAGAAAGTATTCACACCACTTGACTTTTTCCACATTTCGTTGTGTTACAGCCTGAATTTAAAATGTATTACCTTTATATTTTGTGTCACTGGCCTACACACAATACTCCATAACGTCAAAGTGGAATTATGTTTTTCGAAATTTTTACAAATTAAGAAAACATGTAAGGCTATTCAACCCTTAAATACGTTCAGCAGTAAAACTGTCCTTAACAAGTCACATACTATGTTGCATGAACTCACTCTGTGTGCAATAATAGTGTTTAACATGATTTTTGAATAACTACCTCATATCTGTACCCTACACATATAACTAGCTGTAAGGTCCTTCAGTCGAGCACTGAATTTCAAACACAGATTCAACCACAAAGACCAGTGAGGATTTCAAATGCCTTGCAAAGAAGGGCACCTATTGGTAGATGGGTAAAATAAAAAGCAGACATTGAATATCCCTTTGAGCATGGTGAAATTATTAATTACACTTTGGATGGTGTATCAATACACCCAGTCACTACAAAGATACAGGCATCCTTCCTAACTCAGTTGCCAGAGAATAAGGAAACCGCTCAGGGATTTCTCCACGAGGCCAATGGTGACTTTAAAACAGTTACAGAGTTTAATGGCTGTGATAGGAGAAAACGGAGGATGGATCAACAACATTATAGGTACTCCACAATACTAACCTAATTGACAGAGTGAAAAGAAGGAAGCCTGTACAGAATATATAATATTCCAAAATATGCATCCTTTTTGCAATAAAGCACTAAAGTAAAACTACAAAAAATGTGTCATACAAATGAACTTTATGTCCTGAATACAAAGTATTACGTTTGGAACAAATCCAACAGAAAACCTCACTGAGTACCACTCTTCATATTTTCAAGCATGGTGATGGCTGCGTTATGTCATGGGTATGCTTGTCATTGGCAAGGACTAGGAGATTTTTAGGACAAAAATAATTGGAATAGAGCTAAGCAGAGGCAAAATCCTAGAAGAAAACCTGGTTCAGTCTGCTTTTCAACAGACACTGGAAGATGAAATCACCTTTCAGCAGGACAATAACCTAAAACACAAGGCCAAAATATACTCTGGAGTTGCTTAACACGACATCGAATTTCCCTGAGTGTCCTGGTTACAGTTTTGACTTGAATAGGCTTGAAAATCTATGGCAAGACTTGAAACTGGCTGTCTAGCAATGATTACAACCAACTTGACAGAGCTTGAAGAATAAACCAGAAAGACTCACAGCTGTAATTGCTGCCAAGGTGATTCTAACATGTATTGAGTGAGGGGTGTGAATACTTACGTAAATTAGATATTTCTGTATTTCATTTTCAATACATTTCCAACATTAAAAAAAAACATGTTTTCACTTTGTCATTATGGGGTATTGTGGGTGAGAATATATATATTTTTTAAATCAGTTTTGAATTCAGGCTGTAACACAAAAAAATGGAATTAAGTCAAGGGGTATGAATACTTTCTGAAGGCACTTTCTGTTCTAAGACTGCAACAAATAATCTAACCAATCAATCAATCAATCACTTTCTTTTTCCTGTGTGTGTTGGGGGGGGGTTCAGTAAGGGAGGGGGTTCTTAAAACAGAACATATGAATGGGTGGCTTGGGGTTGTGAGGACGGGGAATGGGGGGATTGGGTATGGTTGAGGGACTCTGGTTCCTGTTGGCCCTATGGCATTGATGCGGCGTTGGCCATATAATCGGATTGCGAGGTGCTGAAAGTGAGCCCTGGTGCTTATGTCAGTTTGCGTCTCGTCAAGCTGAATAATACGCATGGCTGAGGAGCGCAGCGGCCACTCACCATTGAGGCCTCTAAACCGCTCGTGGCTAAGCAATTCTAAAAGAGAAAAAAAGCCCTCATTGGATTCATATATAATTCTTACTCAAGCGTTTTGATGCATTTGCATAAGAGCGGTAAACCGGTGGTCGCTTTTCAGCTGTGTGTGTATGTATGTGTGTGTGGAGGTCTGCAAGCCTAACCCCTGTAAAAGCAGCTCTGTGTAGAGGGACATGGTTCTTGTGCTCAGGCCCTCATGGTTAATCGAGGAGCAACAACAAAACAACTTGACATTTAGCTTCTTTTCTCTTATCTGGTGCTATGTTCGGCAAAAACAAAGAGTTGAGGAGGGACTGCCTTTAAAAAGCAACAAATCCATTTGAAAACGACCTATGTGGCATCGCTATAAGTCAGAAACAGTTCATCTAGTGTCAAAATTAACTACAAAGTGTAAATAGGATAATTTTGATCATAAAGTCAGTCTCATCTAAAACAGAGTTTGGAACATCCATGCGTCACAACAGGTAAATTAAAGGTGGGTTTTGATTTGACGATGTCCATTTGCCCAATAACATGGGGTGAACAGCTGCAGTGATTGCTCTCTATCCAATAGCACAGGCAGACTGTTTATATAAGACATCATGTCTGACATTTTTTTTTACTTGCGAAATAACTTAGATGTTGCACAACTCAAATACCCTCGGCAAAACTGTAACATTTTCTTACAGATTTCTTTAGTTATCTTAGATTCATTCTGGGGATTTTGAGGAAGTGAAATAACCTTCCGCATCTACAGTGTCTCATAGGGGACAAACATCATAACCAAACGCGGAATCGGTCAGGGAACACACCAAGACTGAAACCTCATTTTTCAAATGAGCAACAGAAAAAGAGATGTGCCAATCGGCGTGTTCAGTGGCTCTTTAAAGCAGAAGTCAATTACTTCACTCCCATGTAGTTAAATTATTTGACACGGACTAGTATGAGATATATGTTTGTGCCCAATTCAGACTTGAGATAAGTTGACTTAACAATGGACTTAAGTCACAAAATGTTGACTTAGGGCTCTATTCAATCTGTATCGCTGAAGCAATACAGACTGCGCAATAGAAATGTGAAGGTAATTTCCGGTTGAACCGACATATGCAACGTTTACCGTCAATGCTGTCTCCACTAATGTGGTAGCATTGCCTTTCAATTTCAATCGCGCTGTAAAGCTGAACTTCTGTGATACATATTGAATAGCCCTTAAGTCCATATTTTATTGACGTAAGTCCACATTAAGTCTACTTATCTCAAGTCTGAATCAGGCCCTTTGTGAACAAGATGCTTCTGCTCCAAAGATTATAGGACTTTTTTTTCCCTTTGGTAATTTTATGTACCAGTGCTTTAGGCCTACCTGTTATTTTGAAGAATGGAATACAGAAAAAGTTTTTTTTATATAAATATGTAAATAAGTCTATGAAAGGTGTAGGTAAAGACGATTAAATGTTTTTAGCTTTCTTTTATACTTCTCTGAAAATAGCAGATGTGAACGTGGGAAACAGGCGCACATGTGACAGATATACAGCACATGTACCCATTATACACTGCTCAAAAAAATAAAGGGAACACTTAAACAACACAATGTAACTCCAAGCCAATCACACTTCTGTGAAATCAAACTGTCCACTTAGGAAGCAAAACAGATTGACAATAAATTTCACATGCTGTTGTGCAAATGGAATAGACAAAAGGTGGAAATTATAGGCAATTAGCAAGACACCCCCAAAAAAGGAGTGATTCTGCAGGTGGTGACCACAGACCACTTCTCAGTTCCTATGCTTCCTGGCTGATGTTTTGGTCACTTTTGAATGCTGGCGGTGCTCTCACTCTAGTGGTAGCATGAGACGGAGTCTACAACCCACACAAGTGGCTCAGGTAGTGCAGTTCATCCAGGATGGCACATCAATGCGAGCTGTGGCAAAAAGGTTTGCTGTGTCTGTCAGCGTAGTGTCCAGAGCATGGAGGCGCTACCAGGAGACAGGCCAGTACATCAGGAGACGTGGAGGAGGCCGTAGGAGGGCAACAACCCAGCAGCAGGACCGCTACCTCCGCCTTTGTGCAAGGAGGTGCACTGCCAGCGCCCTGCAAAATGACCTCCAGCAGGCCACACGCCATGACCAGCCAGAGCCGTCATCCAGCCATGACCAGCCAGAGCCGTCATCCAGCCATGACCAGCCAGAGCCGTCATCCAGCCAGGATCCGCCAGAGCCAGCCAGCCAGGATCCGCCAGAACCAGCCAGCCAGCCAGGGCCAGCCAGAGCCGTCATCCAGCCAGGACCAGCCAGAGCCGTCATCCAGCCAGGACCAGCCAGAGCCGTCATCCAGCCAGGATCCGCAAGAGCCAGCCAGCCAGGATCCGCCAGAGCCAGCCAGCCAGGATCCGCCAGAGCCAGCCAGCCAGAATCCGCCAGAGCCAGCTAGCCAGGATCCGCCAGTCATTCTGGTGTTGCCCCTCATTCTGGTGTGGCCCCTCATTCCGGTGTTGCCCCTCATTCCGGTGCTGCCCCTCATTCCGGTGCTGCCCCTCATTCCGGTGCTGCCCCTCATTCTGGTGCTGCCCCTTAGTCCGGTGCTGCCCCATAATCCAGTGGGGTTAATTTGGAGGGTGGTCATTGGGAGGAGGCTAAAGAAGCGGGGATTTATTATGGTGGGATGGGGACCACGCCCAGAGCCTGAGCCGCCACCGTGGACAGATGACCACCCAGACCCTCCCCTAGACTTTTGGTGGTGCGTCCGGAGTTCGCACCTTGAGGGGGGGGGGGGGGGGGGGGGGGGGTTCTGTCACGTTCCTGACCTGTTTTCTGTTATTTGTGTATGTGTTTAGTTGGTCAGGACGTGAGTTGGGGTGGGCATTCTATGTTATGTGTTTCTATGTTTAGGTCGGTTGTAATTAGCCTTATATGGTTCTCAATCAGGGACAGGTGTTTGACATTTTCCTCTGATTGAAAACCATATAAAGGTAGGCTGTTCACGCTGTTTGTTTGTGGGTGGTTGTCTTCCGTGTCTGTGTATGTGCACCACACGGGACTGTTTCGTTTTGTCGTTAGTGTATGTAGTCTGTTCCTGTTCGTGAGTTCTTCGTGTATTTATGTAAGTTCCATGTTCAGGTCTGTCTACGTCGTTTTGTTATTTTGTAGTTTGTTGAAAGGTTTTTCGGTTTTCGTCTTTACTTTAATAAACTTCGTTATGTCAAAATATCACGCTGCGCTTTGGTCCAATCCCTACTCCTCTTCTTCGTCCGAACAGCCGTTACACATACCCTCGTAAAACTGACAATCCTACCGATCCTCGACTTCGGCGATGTCATTTACAAAATAGCCTCCAACACTCTACTCAACAAATTGGATGCAGTCTATCACAGTGCCATCCATTTTGTCACCAAAGCCCCATAGACTACCCACTGCGATCTGTACGCTCTCGTTGGCTGGCCCACGCTTCATACTCGTCACCAAACCCACTGGCTCCAGGTCATCTACAAGTCTCTGCTAGGTAAACCCCCACCTTATCTCAGCTCACTGGTCACCATAGCAGCACCCACTCATAGCATGTGCTCCAGCAGGTATATTTCACTGGTCACCCCTAAAGCCAATTCCTTATTTGGCCGCCTTTCCTTCCAGTTCTCTGTTGCCAATGACTGGAATGAACTGCAAAAATCACTGAAGCTGGAGACTCATATCTCCCTCACTAGCTTTAAGCACCAGCTGTCTGAGCAGCTCACAGATCACTGCACCTGTACATAGCCCATCTGTAAACAGCCCATCCAATCTACCTCATCCCCATACTGTATTTATTTATTTATCTTGCTCCTTTGCACCCCAGTATCTCTACTTGCACATTCATCTTCTGCACATCTACCATTCCAGTGTTTAATTGCTAAATTGTAATTACTTCGCCCACCATGGCCTATTTGTTGCCTTAACTACATTATCTTACCTCATTTGCACTCACTGTATATAGACTTTTTTTCTTCTATTTTTTTCTATTGTATTATTGACTGTATGTTTTGTTTATTCCATGTGTAACTCTTTATTGTTGTATGTGTCGAACTGCTTTGCTTTATCTTGGCCAGGTCGCAGTTGTAAATGAGAACTTGTTCTCAACTAGCCTACCTGGTTGAATAAAGGTGAAATGAAAAAAACATATATAAATTCAATGGCAAAAAAAAGCCCCATAGACTAATAATCTAGACCTACTGTATCTCCTCTTACACCGTCTAAGCTATCAATACCAAACCAACATCGAGACGTTCAGACTGGTCCAACTTATATGGCTTGTCAAAGGATATTTTCTACTATGCATACTTTTGGAACTATAACCCTTTTACATTTGTATAAATGAACATGGGTTTGAATGAGAACCACAGGAATACAGTGCTATTCAAAATGGTCCTGCTCCTTGGTTAATTAAGCTACAAGACCAACTTTAAAATGTTCGGGCTATCCTAACTTCAAATTCTCTAAAATCCTTTATAAACTATAAACAATTGTATTAGCTACATTTGCATAATTTAACTCACCATCAACTATAACAATAGACATTTGCATAATATAACTCAACAACAGTAACTCTTTAACCATTCAAGCTAGAGATACCAATCCAAATTCCTCATGTTCAGGCTATCCTAACTTCACATTCTGAAAAACATGTATAAACTATAAACAGTGGTAATTAGCACACATTAGCATAAAACTTCATGGATTCAATGCCAAAAATAAGAATACAGTGACAGGGTTTGGAACCAAAATTGTTTTCCAATTGTTTTGTTCTGAACAGAAGCATCATTTTTTGCAGATTTTTTTTCTCGTTACGTTCCACTATTCAGACCAGCAAAATAAAGTTATTAATCGGTTCGAACCCCAAAAAGTACCAGTTTATATTGTTCCTTTCAGTTTCTTTTTGAGTTTTTTTGTACATTAAATTACTTCACCAATGGATAGAGCAGCTTGCTATGGAGCGGGCAAGCTATGTACATGCATTGGAGGGTGAGTAGAGCACTGGGCATCTTGTTGTTATGACATGCATTATCTGAATTAGGCCCACAGAATTATACCTACGGAGGAGAGGCTTCTATGAAGGAACTTTGAATGTCTTTGAACTTCAGGAAGTTGGCTTGACTCTCAGTTACATTACAATACACATAATGCCGCCTAGAGTTTTCGAGAGCTAGACCAGAGCTTATTAACAAGCTAGCTAGCTAACAAGCTTGTGTGTGCAGAGCTGCACCGGAATTAAAATAAAAACACACCTTACCTTTTTGTAGTTAATAAATTCAATGAAACATGATAACTATAGTATCCTTAACTAGCATTGAAAAAGTTCATCCATTGTTTTCTAATTTAAAAAAATCTCTCCCTAATTTCTGAATCGCGCCTGTAATGTCAGTAGCCACAGTAGACTATGCATGCTCTGGGGGGAGGGGGAGAGGCAGGTAACACACTGGCAAAGATTTTCAGCTGGCAGACAGGTAGGCAGACACTGGAATAAGTATCTACTTTACAGTGAGAGCTTTGCATAGACGTTTGTTGCTTTTTTGGGGGGACTGGCAAAAATACCTGGAACGTAAAATTACTTTATTAACTGGTTCCGATGCTTTTAAAATAATGGTTCTGTTCCAAAACAGTATAGATCACCTTTGTTCTTGGTTCTGGTGCTGTTCACTGAACTGGTTCCAACCCCTGCACAGTGGTAGAAGTGTTAAATGCTACCGTTCTTTACATTCTCTTTACAGTCTTCAATTTTTGTCCAAAATATTGAGGAATTGAAAGTGCATCCCAAATGGCTTGAGGCAGGAAACAATGCACCAGGCCAGCTGTGATTTACAACCTGATAGCAATAGTTGTTGGACTACCAAAACATGTATTGGTGAACTAGAAAAGTACCTTTCAAAAATAAAATGTGGTGTGCTTGCTAGCTTGTTTTAAAGTATTTATGGTTTTGAAAAGGTTAGAACATCTTAATGTTGTTTTAATGTTAATAGCTGAAATGGTTGACCCCTAGAGTCGTCAATATTGTGGACAAAACCTAAAGAATGTAACTAAGGCTGGGAATGTCAATACAATCAAACTAGCAAAGGCAATGAACACAAGTAAATCATAACGTGGCTAATAGGCTAGCTTATATGTATCTACTATATTTATTTAGCATGATAAAAACACAGAGCCTAACTTTATCTAGCTAGCTAGCTAGCTGCTGGGAGGGTGTCATGTCATTGGATAAGTGGGTGAGTGGGCAACTTTTCCCCCCGTATCTTTTTCGGGGGCTACATCTAGAGATGGAGGTCTCATTTGGTTAGCTAGCAAGAAATGTAAATCACTTTGCTAGCTTCTATGCTGAACTTGAATGACATATCCACAGTTAGCATATCTCTTAGTTGCCAATCAAATGTATTTGGCATCGATCAAATTGGCAGGGCAAGTTCCCATTCAGTTGTTAAAACGTGGATTGGGACAAGCATGCATTGGCAGGCAATCTGCAGAAGGGCCAGTAGGCTACTATTCCCCATCGTTTATCAGAGCAATTTTGACGGCCAACTTCAAACTGAAAAAGTTTGAGAGGGTTTATTTAGATTTGAGCTCATCTGGCTCTGGCTAATAATATTGCTGATCTTGTTGTTGTTGATGTGCATAGGCAACTGAGAGAGATAGCCTACCTGTTCATGGTTGTTTGATCAATAGGACCGTAATGTTCTTAAACGTAAGAGGACTCCCGTGGTATTTACATGCAGTATTTGCAGAAATTCTTTCAGGTGTTTTATAACATAGTGATCTAAAGTTGCTATTGCCCGTAAACACACAGTCCAGTTCAAAGTGAAAGATGGCAGGAGTAACAGTATAACTTTACGTCGTCCCCTCGCCCCGACACGGGCGCGAACCAGGGACCCTCTGCACACATCAACAACAGTCACCCACGAAGCAGCGTTACCCATCGCTCCACAAAAGCCACGGCCCTTGCAGAGCAAGGGGAAACCCTACTTAAAGTCTCAGAGCAAGTGACGTAACTGATTGAAATGCTACTAGCGCGTACCTGCTAACTAGCTAGCCATTTCACATCCGTTACACAGGCGAGCGTTTTATTAAATTTGATTAACTGCAGTGTTTATTAATTAACTGCTCCCATTCCTCCTAGTGATGCTGTGATGCATAATGACCATTGAATTAGGAATCAAATACTAGAATGGACATCAACCTTCTTATGGTGGTATAAAGATCAGCCATTTTGGTCAGGGAGTTGGTCAACCATGGTTTGCCAGTGCTGGAATAAGAGAGTGGAAAATAACGAATTTGAAGCATTTATCTGCACTGTATGTTTGTTAGCTAGCTAGCCAGACAGTTCTAGAGGGAGGATTCCATGTATGTTTTTATTAACTGTCAATATGCCTACATTCCATTCCATTCAAACAATCCAATACAAAAATCAATACACAGCCATACACTGGCTGAAATCAGTTGACGATAGGACTTAGACAAGTTGTAAATGCAACAAGTAGCCTACTGATATTGTATCATATAATAGCTTTCCAAGAAAACACAATTTTGACATTTAAGGTCTGTTTACATATATTTTAGAGGCTATTTATACAGAAAATGTGTATAAAACCCATATAAACTGTATTCCTAATTATATGACAATATTTGAGGTTGCCAATCATTCGATTAAACATCTGGTATATCACATGCCTCACTTTTATTTTGCTGCGTGAGTAAAACCAGGATTATACCTCTACTGCCATTCAATCCATAGACTGGTTTGGATTTCTCCCTGACCAACATGGCTGGCATTTTCACCCAATTCTGGAACTTTGAGGGTAGATGACATAATAATTCTAATTAATAGATCCTCTATTAATTTAAGAGGATCTCTATAACCACTACCACAAATCCCTCACAGCCTGGAATGCGGTCAGGGCCTTTGGTCAGACGGATGGTCGTAATGTGGTCTGACTGACTTTAACACGGTCAATCGTAAGACCCCTCCATGTCTAGTCCTCGATTCTAGTCCACAGTTGGTCAAAGCCATTGGCCTGTACTACTGGTTTATACTAATGTGGAGTGTAATTGATCCCATTAGAACACTTAGAGCTTTCTAATAGGCACAAGGTGAGTTGACCTGACCTCTGACCTCTGCTCTCACAGGACCTATGTGACCTTATCCTCCTGTCACCCCTCTAAAATCATTCCTCCATTTCCCCATCCCCCCCATCTCCCCTTATTCTGTTAAGTCATCTGAGTTCTCTGCTCTCGTCGGTAGCAATTTTGTTCAATGAGGTAGAATGGATGCCGTTTAGGAGACCAGAAGGCCAGCCCAGTACCAAGGGACTTTCATGTATTGTGCCTGGTCCATCGGCCGATCAGATACCAGGATGTGGGGTTAAGCCAGAGCTCCGACGGCCCAGGAACGGTAATGTCAGGAGAGCTAAGCCAATCAATGCCTGATGAGAGAGGAAAGGTGGAAGAGAGTTCAGTCAACTGTTTCAATGGGCAGGCATGCCCCAAAAAACTCACAAGCGTGTGCTATTTAATGGGATGCCATGGACTTGCGCTACACTTGACGGTGCTGGGATTTTGAAGAAACTTATAAACGCACCATATTGTATTTTCCTCTTATTCTCAAGTACACATTTAGGTGCATGAGGTGTTATCTAAAAAGGGTGACGTTAAAACTACTTACATTTAACCAAAAGGAATCCCCTTGGAGCCCCCTTGTACTTGGACAATAGGCAAAAGGGTGGAGGGAGGAGGAGAGAGGGGGAAGGGGCTTCCATCGGTATGTGACCTCTGGTCTGAAAGGCCTGATAAGAAACTTCAGGTCAAGGGGGACATAAAGGAGAGGAGAGAGGCTACTCAGACACTCCACAATACAGAATGGAGAGGCTCTAAACTGCAGAAGGGGAATGTTGAATCCTTCTCTCAGCTGGGAGTTCAACGTTAACTTTTCAATTTGTCATAGCATTCGCTGGCTGCCTTTGATGGCTTTAGACAGCAGCATACCACCCTGCATCCCACTGCAGCTGAATCCCACGGAAGCTAAGCTAGGTTGGTCTTGATCGGTCCCTGGATGGGAGACCAGATGCTGCTGAAAGTGGTGTTGGAGGGCCAGTAGAAGGCACTCTTTCCTCTCATCTAAGGAGAGATCCCAATGTGATTGGGGACATTGGGGACATTACCATGTGTAGGGTGCTGTCTTTCGGACGGGATGTTAAACGTGTGTCTTGACTCTGTGGTCACTAAAGATCCCATGGCTCTTATCGCAAGAGTAGGGGTGTTAACGTGGCCTCCTAATCATCCTCAGCTTCCAATTGGCTCATTCATCCCCTCTCCTCCCCCTTGTAACTATTCCCCAGGTCGTTGCTGTAAATGAGAATGTGTTCTCAGTCAACTTACCTGGTAAAATAAGGGTTTAGAAAATACAAATAAATAAGTGGAACTCAAAATATGTGTTTTCAAAGAAGATTCTCCCGCAAGGATTTCCTTGGGGAAAGTTTGGGTAAAACGAACTGGTCTCCCATCACAAAATGAAAAAGGTGACATGTAGACGTGCTTGCGTTTGTGTTTGCTTTCCATTTCTGTGAAGGCTAAGACGCTTGAGGAGGGTGCTCACGTGTGCTAGCAAGGCAGAGGCTCCGAGTTTGTGCCATGTATGGGCCGAATTGGGAGGAAGTGGTTCTCACTAAGCAAGCAACGTGATGTCCTTAACAGTGGTGCTGTGACAGTTGAGCTCAGCTCAACGCCAGGGTCGCTGTTCAGTAAGTTTGAGCGGTGAATGTAGCACATGGAGATATGTGAAACTTACTCTTACACTAACAGTATAGCTTCCTAAAACTGTCCCTGTTCATACCAGGTTTGAACTATTGATCATCTGCTCGCAAACACAGGCGACCGTCCTCCTTGACAACGTACCGCCCAATTGAGCTATAGAAAAAGATCCAATTTGTTTGGTGACATTTCAAGCTAGCTGTGGAGTGAGCTTACAGCATGTTCTTAACTCTGTTACATAGAGCCCCACAGTGGAGTTGTCATAATAACCATGAAACCTAGCGGTCAAACAGGGAAATGGTTCCAATAATTTTTCCAGATTCATTTTCCCCATAGGGACTTTTAGAAACACTTAAAATAAGGGCTGTGTTTCGTGTAGGCTTACCCTGGCATGGCATTTTGATAACCGTGTAAAACTCTCTCAGACGAGGTGACTTTCAACAATATATTTGGTTCTATTTACTCTCGGATTCGAAAATGCTAATTAGCATCAAAGTAGACATCATGCAAGTCTACAAATCCCTGCAAGCTCCTGCATGGCATCTCTACCTGACACCTTTGCTAACAGGTATTGTATCAATTTAAAACTTGCATAAGACAGTTCACAGAATTTACAGACATGTAGCCAATTTATTCATGACTACATTTAGCTAACATTAGATAGTTAATCCAGAGATTCTTACCTTTGCCTCGATTCGACAGTCTTGTCCAGATCATCATGGCATTTGTAGTTCTTTATGATAGCCACATTAGCAACTAATTAACGTTTCATTTTGGGGGGTAAATACAGGCGAACATATTGATAAAACTCACCTTGTCCTAGAGAAATTTACATGGTTATCAAAACGTCACGCCGTGACCTGGATCCGCAGTTAGCCTCAGCTCAACAGCTGGGAATGCTCGCTGTGTAGCGAGTTTAGAAGAGATGAACAGAGTACCACAGTTTGATGCCCTCAATCTCACACAAATTATCAATGAACCTACCAGGTACAACCCCAAATCCGTAAACACAGGCTAGATATCATCCTAACCAACCTGCCCTTCAAATACACCTCTGCTATCTTCAACCAAGATCTCAGCGATCACTATCTCATTGCTTGCGTCCGTAATGGGTCTGCGGTCAAATGGGTCTGCGGACCACCCCTCATCACTGTCAAATGCTCCCTAAAACACTTTAGCGAGCAGGCCTTTCTAATCGACCTGGCCCGGGTATCATGGAAGGATATTGACCTCATTCCGTCAGTAGAAGGTGCCAGGTTATTCTTTAAAAGTGCTTTCCTCACAATCTTAAATAAGCATGGAAAGCATGCTTAGGAAAGCAAGGAAAGCAAAGGCTTCCTTTTTAAAACAGAAATTCGCATCCTACAGCACAAACTCCCAAAAGTTCTGGGACACTGTAAAGTCCATGGAGAATAAGAGCACCTCCACCCAGCTGCCAACTGCACTGAGGCTAGGAAACACTGTCACCACCGATAAATCCACGATAATTGAGAATTTCAATAAGCATTTTTTCTACGGCTGGCCATGCTTTCCACCTGCCACCCCTACCCTGGTCAACAGCCCTGCACCCCCCACAGCAACATGCCCAAGCCTCCCACATTTCTCCTTCACCCAAATCCAGATTGCTGATGTTCTGAAGAGCTGCAAAATCTGGACCCCTAAAAATTAGCAGGACTAGACAATCTGGATACTCTTTTTCTAAAATTAGCAGCCAAAATTGTTGCAAACCCTATTACTAGCCTGTTCAACATGTATTTCGTATCATCTGAGATCTCCAAAGATTGGAAAGCTGACCCAAACTGCTACAGACCTATATCTATCCTACCCTGCCTTTCTAAAGTCTTCGAAAGCCAAGTTAACAAACAGATCATCGACCATTTCGAATCCCACCGTATCTTCTCCGCTATGCAATCTGGTTGCCAAGCTGGTCATGGGTGCACTTCAGCCAGGCTCAAGGTCCTAAACGATATCATAACCATCGATAAGAGACAATACTGTGCAGCTGTATTCATCGCCCTGGTCAAGGCTTTCGACTCTGTCAATCACCACATTCTTATCGGCAGACTCAACAGCCTTGGTTTCTCAAATGATTGCCTCGCCTGGTTCACCAACTACTTGTCAGACAGAGTTCAGTGTGTCAAATCGGAGGGCCTGTTGTGCCTGTTGTC
The DNA here is from genome assembly GCF_029448725.1 of Salvelinus fontinalis. Lineage (NCBI taxonomy): Eukaryota > Metazoa > Chordata > Actinopteri > Salmoniformes > Salmonidae > Salvelinus > Salvelinus fontinalis. The sequence goes on from NC_074699.1 coordinate 4,517,148, forward strand.
CGGACCTCTGGCAGTCTTTATGTGGGTGCCACAGGGTTCAATTCTCGGGCCGACTCTTTTCTCTGTGTATATCAATGAAGTCGCTCTCGCTGCTGGTGATTCTCTGATCCACCTCTACGCAGACGATACCATTCTGTATACTTCTGGCCCTTCTTCGGACACTGTAATAACTAACCTCCAGACAAGCTTCAATGCCATACAACTCTCCTTCCGTGGCCTCCAATTGCTCTTAAATGCAAGTAAAACTAAATGCATGCTCTTCAACCGATCGCTACCAGCTACCAGCACCCGTACAGCATCACTACTCTGGACGGCTCTGACTTCGAATATGTGGACATCTACAAATACCTAGGTGTCTGGTTAGACTGTAAACTCTCCTTCCAGACTCACATTAAGCATCTCCAATCCAAAATCAAATCTAGAATCAGCTTCCTATTTCGCAACAAAGCATCCTTTACTCATGCTGCCAACCATACCCTCGTAAAACTGACTATCCTACCTATCCTCGACTTCGGCGATGTCATTTACAAAATAGCCTCCAACACTCTACTCAGCAAATTGGATGCAGTCTATCACAGTGCCATCCGTTTTGTCATCAAAGCCCCATAGATTACCCACCACTGCGACCTGCATGCTCTTGTTGGCTGGCCCTTGCTTTATAGTCGTCGCCAAACCCACTGGCTCCAGGTCATCTATAAGTCTTTGCTATGTAAAGCCCCGCCTTATCTCAGCTCACTGGTCACCATAGCAGCACCCACCCGTAGCACGCGCTCCAGCAGGTATATTTCACTGGTCACCCTCAAAGCCAATTCCTGATTTGGTCGCCTTTCCTTCCAGTTCTTTGCTGCCAATGACTGGAACGAATTGCAAAAATCACTGAAGCTGGAGACTCATATCTCCCTCAGTAGCTTTAAGCACCAGCTGTCAGAGCAGCTCAAAGATCACTGCACCTGTAAACTGCCCATCCAACTACCTCATCTCCATACTGTTATTTTTTTTTCTTTTTCTCCTTTGCACCCCAGTATCTCTACTTGCACATTCATCTTCTGCACATCTATCACTCCAGTGTTTAATTGCTGAATTGTAATTATTTCGCCACTATGGCCTATTTATTGCCTTACCTCCCTTATCTTACCTCATTTGCACACACTGTATATAGACTATTTTTTCCCATTGTACTATTGACTGTATGTTTGTTTATTCCATGTGTAACTCTGCGTTGTTGTTTGTGTCACACTTCTTTGCTTTATCTTGGCCAGGTCGCAGTTGTAAATGAGAACTTGTTCTCCACTAGCCTACCTGGTTAAATAAAGGTGAAATATATATGTATATTTTTAAGTCATAATGCACATAAAACCTTCCACATAAAACTTCCGACTTCTGATAAAACCATAAGACCATCGTTATGTTTGGAAGAAAAGGGGGGAGGCTTGCAAGCCGAAGAACACCATCCCAACCATGAAGCACGGGGGTGGCAGCATCATGTTGTGGGGGTGATTTCCTGCAGGAGGGACTGGTGCTCTTCACAAAATAGATGGCATCATGAGGCAGGAAAATGATGTGGATATATTGAAGCAACATCTCAAGACATCAGTCAGGAAGTTGAAGCTTGGTCGCAAATGGGTCTTCCAAATGGACAATGACCCCAAGCATACTTCCAAAGTTGTGGCAAAATGACTGAAGGACAACAAAGTCAAGATATTGGAGTGGCCCTGACCTCAATCCTATAGAAAATGTGTGGGCAGAACTGAAAAAGCGTGTGCAAGCAAGGAGGCCTGCAAACCTGACTCAGTTACACCAGCTTTGTCAGGAGGAATGGGCCAAATTCACCCAACTTATTGTGGGAAGCTTGTGGAAGGCTACCCGAAACGCTACCCGAAACGTTTGACCCAAGTTAAACAATTTAAAGATAATGCTACCAAATACTAATTGAGTGTATGTAAACTTCTGAATGTGACAAAATAAATAAAAGCTGAAATAAATCATTCTCTCAACTATTATTCTGACATTTCACATTCTTAAAATAAAGTGGTGATCCTAACTGAACTAAAACAGGGAATTTTTACTAGGATTAAATGTCAGGAATTGTGAAAACTGAGTTTAAACGTTTTTGGCTCAGGTGTATGTAAACTTCCGACTTCAACTGTAGCGTTCAAAGAAGAAACTGGTTCCAATCGTTTTTCCACCATTCATTCTTCCCATAGAGGATTTTAGAAACACTTAAAGGGCTGTGCTTCATTTAGACACCAGTAAAACTGACGTCAGTGTACTGCTAATTGTATAGCTTCCTCCATGCACGTACGCACGCACACATGCACACCAAATCCTGTTGATCACCACATCGCTTCCCACCATTCCCCCAAAGCCTATTTTGTTTTCTCTCCTTGGGACAAACTGTCATTCCAGACATTTCATGGCTCTGGTTCATTTAGAAAGCTTTCCCGTCGTCATGTCTAAATGGCCACAGTATCACAGATGGCTGATACAGTCGAGAATAATTGATCCAGAGGAAAAGCAACGCTTCGTGTGACAGTTCAACAAGGTTAGGTTTATGACCTGTGTCCAACCAACAGAGCCAGTCTGTGTGTTTGCGTGTTTTATGGCCAGTCTCTGTCTCTCTGATAGTTCCTCTGATACAGCAGGACACATGGGAAAGGTTTGTTACCATTTGTTATTTACGCTGTGATGTGGCAAGAGAAAAGCCCACAAACAAACCTTCCACTTCATTGAACTTTTACCGCTGCTGTCTCAGATTTTCTTTTTCTCTCCATAATGTTCAATGATAGGAATTAAGCACCTACAATGTCTTGTCTGTCCCACAAATGTGTCCCTAATTTGTAATGGTGTGTGTGTTAGGGCCAGTCTCTGTCTCTCTGACAGTCCGTCTGATCAAATCAAATGAATCAAATTGTATTTGTCACATGCTTCGTAAACAACAGGTGTGGACTAACAGTGAAATGCTTCCTTACAGGCCCTTCCCAAAAATGCAGAGAGAAATACAATAGAGAAAAAATAGAAAAGTAAAACACACAATAATAAAATGAATAATAGTTGCACAATGAGTAGCGATAACTTGGCTATATACAAGGGGTACCAGTACCGAGTCGATGTGCAGGGGTACGAGGTAATTGAGGTAGATACGTACATATAACTAGGAATAAAGTAACAGATAGTAAACAGTATCAGCAGCGTGTGTGATGAGTCAAAAAGCTAGCACAAAAAGGTTCAATGTAGATTATTAAATAGTTCACCAGATAGCTACCCGGACTAACGTTTTAGCAGTCTTATGACATGGGAGTAGAAGTTGTTCAGGGTTCTGTTGGTTCCAGAGAGAACAGTCTATGACTTGGGTGGCTAGAGTGAATTTTTAGGGCCTTCCTCTGACATCGCCTGGTATAGAGGTCCTGAATGGCTCCAATGATGTACTGGGCCATTCGCACTACCCTCTGTAGCACCTTACGGTTGGATGCCAAGCAATTACCACACCAAGTGGTGATGCAGCCAGTTAAGAGGCTCTCAATGCGGCAGCTGTAGAACTTTTTAAGGATCTGAGGGCCCATAACAATTGTTTTCAACCTACTGAGGGGGAAGAGGCGTTGTCATGCCTTCTTCACGACTGTGTTGGTTTGTTTGGACCATGATAGATCCTTTGTGATGTGGACACCGAGGAACTTGAAGCTCTCGACCCGCTTCACTACAGCCCTGTCGATGTGAATGGGGGGGGGGGGGGGGGGGCTCGGCCATCCATTTCCTGTAGTCCACAATCAGCTCCTTTGTCTTGTTGAGGGAGTGGTTGTTGTCTCCACACCACACTGCCATGTCTCTGACCTTTTACCTATAGGCTGTCTCATCGTAGTCGGTGATCAGGCCTACCACCGTTGTGTCGTCTGCAAACTAAACGATGGAGTTGGAGTCATGTGCTGTGCATCTGTGGATCGGTTGGGGGCGGTATGCGAATTGGAATGGGTCAAGGTTGTCTTGGATAATAGTGTTGATGTGAGCCATGACCAGCCTTATCAAGTCATTTCATGGCTACAGATGTGAGTTCTACGGGGCGATAGTCATTTAGACAGGTTACCTTGGAGTTCTTGTACAAAGGGACTATGGTGGTCTGCTTGAAACATGTAGGTATTACAGATTGGGTCAGGGAGAGGTTGAAAATTGCCAGCTGGTCAGTGCATGCGCTGAGTACGTGTCCTTGTAATCCTTCTGGCCCTGTGGGATTGTGAATGTTAACCTGCTTTAAGGTCTTACTCACATCGGCTATGGAGAGCGTGGTCACACAGTCACCTGGACTGGCTGGTGCTCTCACACATGGTGAACTGTTGCATGCTTCGAAGCAAGCATAGAAACACAACTAAATTTTCTCAAATTGTCTCTTACCATCTCTCTTACTAGTTTCAGCTTGAAGATTGCGTTAAACAGGGAATTTAGCTTATCTGGTAGGCTCACGTCATTGGGCAGCTCGCGGCTGGGTTTCCCTTTGTATTCCGTGATAGTTTGCAAGCCCTGCCACATCATACAAGCGTCACAGCCGGTGTAGTAGGATTCGATCTTAGTGCTGTATTGACACTTTGCCTGTTTGATGGTTCATCGGAAGGCATAGTGGGATGTCTTATAAGCATCCGGATTAGTGCCCCGCTCCTTGAAAGTGGCAGCTCTAGCCTTTAGATCAGTGCGGATGTTAACTGTAATCCATGGATTCTGGTTGGGGTATGTACACACGGCCACTGTGGGGACGACGTCGTCGTTGCACTTATTAATGAGGCCGGTGTTGTAAACTCCTCAATGCCATCGGATCAGTCCCGGAACATATTCCAGTCTGTGCTAACGAAACAGTCCTGTAGCTTAGCATTCGCTTCATCAGACCACTTCCATATTGAGCGCATCACTGGTACCTCCTGTTTGAGTTTTTGCTTGTAAACAGGAATCAGGAGGATAGATTTATGGTCAGATTTGCCAAATGGAGGTCGAGGAAAAGCTTTGTATGCCTCTCTGTGTGTAGTAAAGTTGATTTTGATTTTTTTTGCCACTAGTCGCACAGGTGACATGCTGGGAGGAATTATATAAGGCGGATTTGAGTTGTCCCGCATTGAAATTACCGGCCACTAGCAGCACCGCCTCTGGATGATTATTTTTTGTGTGCTTATTGCCTTATACAGCTTGTTGCGTGCGGTCTTTGGGCCAACATCGTTTTGTGGTGGTAAGTAGAATGGTCTACAGCTTATCATGAGGTATTCTAACTCAGATGAGCAGAACCTCAAGGCTTCCTTAGTATTAGAGACCGTGTACCAGCTGTTGTTAACAAAGAGACACCTGACATCTGCCACCCCAACACTGCCGTTCGGCTCAGCTAGAATATCATCCATGTCCTTGTTCAGCCAAGTTTCTGAGAAACATATTACAGTTCTTCAGATCCCATTGGTAGGATAGTCTCGAACGGAGCTGGTCCAGTTTATTCTCCAGTGATTGTACATTCGCCAATAGAACAGACAGTCGAGGTGGATTATTTACTTGTCGTCGTATTTTCATCAGGGTATTATTTTGGTCGTAGGAAATGATGGTGGAAATATTACGTATTTAAAAAAGTTAAGATCATCGCAGAAACATAAAATAGCGCCATTCTCTTCCAGCAGGACACATTGGAAATGTTTGCTACCATTTGTTACTGACGCTGTGATTTGTCAAGAGAAAAGCCCGCGCACAACCCCTCCACGTCATTGAACGTTCTTTTCGGATATCTCAGATAAATTTTTTTCCCCTCCATAATGTTCTGTGATAGGAATTAACCACTTACGACGTCTTGCCTGTCTCAAAAATGTGTCCCTGTTGTAAAGGTGAGCGTGTGTTTCTTTTCCACGTGAATACACCCTTAATCCAGAGACATAGGGGCATCTGTTGTTATCTCTAATCTCTGAGATATATTGTATATCAGAACATTCTTTATGTGTTTTATGGTCCGCTCACTGCTCGGACCACATCATTGAAACATGTCAAATATTTACAAAAAAAGTTATAAACCCATATGTCCAACAAAAGAGGAGCGAAGAGGAATGCTCAAGATTGAGAATTAGTTGCCAAATAAGAGGGCTTCATTCAATCCCTGTCAGACCGACCCTTCATACACACACAGCACGCAGTGACAAAGACAACCAGTTAATTAGCAAGAAGTAGCTCCTCGAGCACTCTGGTGAAAAACCCTCATTCTTCCCTGGTCAGTTGTCAATTTTTTTCAAATACCAAGGGAGGATGAGAGGAGGCCCAGCTTAGCCCAGGCAGACAGAGAAAGAAAGAAAAAGAGAAAAAGAGAAAGAGAGCGAGAGCCTGCACAGATTGATTTAATCAGGACTGTCTCTCCTTTATTTTTGCAAAGCCATTGTATCTAATGGAGTCTCTCTATAGGCTGGCAAACAAGCAAAGGTCTTGGAGTGTAAGTCAACGATGCCCCGTCTGTCTGCTGGAGGAGCCAGAGGAGGAGAGGAGAGGAGATGAGAAGGGATTGGGTGAAAAGAGGAGTGAAGAGGGGGATTTAAAGGGAGAATGATGGTAACTCCATTTGAATGAAGGCACTTCTTCTTCTCAATGAAAATGAATTTAGCCTTAGTTCAAGACAAGTGTGTGAGATGATTGAAACAGAGGTGAGAGTGAGGGGTGTAGAGGGTACTGAAGTATTTTTAAGGGTCTGTTGTTGAAAGCAGATGTGAAGTTCCTGAAAGCAATAAAGCAATGGGTATGTTATGGGATTTTTGTGTTTAATGACTAAAATATGTATACATTTGACTTAGATGTTACTGTATGAATGAATCTTATTATAATCATAATGCTGAATATTATGTGTTCCTTATTAGAAATAATGGAGTTATCTTCAGACAGGCTGGAATGCTGTGTTCCTTCCAGGACATTTTGTCTCTACCCAGGGAGGGGAAAGACCTTGGGTTGGTTGCAGATAGTTTAACAGGTGGCAGACAGTAATGAGGCTGTGAACTGTACTGCCATTGTATCCGAGAGGAGGATGGACATTAAAACCTATGACATCATCTTTATTATATAACCTGATGTAAAATGTACTATGATTTAGTACTCTCGAGAATAAACACTATTGATTGATTGATTTTAAGACTGGTTTCTGTCCATTTAATGCTGATAATTATCTTACAAAATCTTATTTATGAGTGTTTTAATTGAATTGGTTGATAAACAGGAATTAAAATTCCTTTAACAAGGAATTAAGCGAAACTAGAAACAATAGAATTTTGGGTGAAATATGATGTTTTTTTAAAGGGTTTTATGTATTTTATTGAGATAGGACAGTTGAAAGGAGAAGTGAAAGGTAGGAGAAGTTTGGAGTCAGAAGGGGCATAGATCGGATTGGAAGCCATGATAACGCCGGTAGTCTAGGCCGTGTGCCCTGGTCCACGGTTCTAACTACTAGACCACACAGGCCACTGACTCTCCCTTTGCATGAAAACTATGCTCTGTCTGTTGGAAATGTTTTAAAACATTTGATCACTGATCTGATCATTTATTTGATCATTTTATTCAAATATGACAGAGAAATGTCAATGTCTAATGAATCTAAATATGCATACAAAAGCTCTAACCATTAGCATGGACCATTACACATGGAGCAGAAGGGCAACAGCTTGTGGCTCAAGCCCTCATACAGACAACCTGGTGGCTTTAAACACTTTTTTGTTTCAACTGGTCCTAGATCTAGGCTAGCTAAGAGCTCTCTAAGGTCCAGGGACTCTCGGGGATGCAGAGAAAAATCAGATTAAATCAAATTTATTTATATAGCCCTTCGTACATCAGCTGATATCTCAAAGTGCTGTACAGAAACCCAGCCTAAAACCCCAAACAGCAAGCAATGCAGGTGTAGAAGCACGGTGGCTAGGAAAAACTCCCTAGAAAGGCCAAAACCTAGGAAGAAACCTAGAGAGGAACCAGGCTATGAGGGGTGGCCAGTCCTCTTCTGGCTGTGCCGGGTGGAGATTATAACAGAACATGGCCAAGATGTTCAAATGTTCATAAATGACCAGCATGGTCAAATAATAATAATCACAGTAGTTGTCAAGGGTGCAGCAAGTCAGCACCTCAGGAGTAAATGTCAGTTGGCTTTTCATAGCCGATCATTAAGAGTGTCTCTACCGCTCCTGCTGTCTCTAGAGAGTTGAAAACAGCAGGTCTGGGACAGAAAATACAAAGAGAGGTGTTGAACTGTTCCAAGTTCAGGGCCATATCCACAAAGTCTCAGAGTAGGAGTGCTGATCTAGGATCAGCATTCCTACTCGGAGATGCTTTTGGATATGGCTCCTGGTCTCGGTGGAATAGACTGGCCTACACTTGGAGCCTCCATGGTAGAACTGAATCAGATTGGCAATATATTAAGAACAGGAGAGAGGAGAGTCATTTTTAGAAGTCAGAGAAATAAAATATTCCGATTTTAAGGTAAAAGTTGTTTATAGCGCAAGGGGAATAAAGGTTTTCAAATGTCGCAAAACACAAAACAGGAAAGAATAACTTTGAAAAACTGGGGGGAAAAAAGATTCCACCTCATTTTCATCATCTTCTTTACGAACACGTTGGCTGTGGTGTTGAAATAGAATGGTGTGTGTGTGTGTGTGTGTGTGGAAATAGAGTGGAGTTCATTGCCTATGACCAGACAGTGTCAATCAAATCCTTCTGTGGGACGATCATCCACCGCCCAGGTCCTTACAGGGAGCAGAGAGAGCAGGAAACAGAGGAGGTGGATCCATTGACTGACTGTTCGACTTCACTACTCTCCTCTGTACTAGTGACTACCCACTGAGGTAAAATTTCAACCACAGGATTACGTCATCATGGTAACTAACTTTGAACATAGACAAACCTTGAATAAAATATGTTGAACTGTACCCTTAAAACAACGTCCAATTCTCAAGGTTATATCCATTATCAGAAAAAAAAGCAGAAGTCCAGGCAGCACTTCCTACTGAAGAATTGATTTATCTACAGCTACCCAATTGTCTCCCATCCAAGGTTAACCAAGCCCAGCCCTGTTTAGCTATGCCATTTTGTTACAGATTATTACCAACGTGCTATCGTGAGAATGACTGTTGGGCAATCTCCACTTCAAAAAACGAAATAGATTAACTGTTGCTGTCAAAGTCATTCCAAATGGTAGGTTTAATAGAACAAATGAAATGTGACAATATTTATCGACCATTTTTTATGCTATTTAGGCCTATAGAGCATTTGCAAAGTAATCAACAGCAATTGTTTGAATTCAAACCCAGAATTCAACTAAAAATAGACAATACAATAGGCCTATGGTTTTAAGCTCTGGTTGATTTCAAATGTAATATTCAGTGATATTGAATTGTGTTTGGTTGTCAACGCAACCAGATATCAACATTTGAAGGAGGTGTATATTCTGCTTAGATAGCTCCATATGTACCACTGACTTAGTCTGGCTTTAATTCCAGTTTGTCTACAAATTAACAATTGATATGTTGGATTCACATCTCCATCTCAACCAACAAATCTAAGTTAAAGAATAGGACTGATGTTACGATCGTCAAAGGGACTGAGGGAGGACCAAGGCGCAGCGCGTGGAAAGTACATCTTTATTAAAGAAAGAAGACGAAAAAAGACGAACACTATACAACAAAACAGACAACCGTGAAGCTATACAAACATAAGTGCTGCCACTAAACACTCTGACATAGACAATTCCCCACAAACAGCTAAAGCCTATGGTTGCCTTAAATATGGCTCCCAATCAGAGACAACAATAACCAGCTGTCTCTAATTGAGACCCAATTCAGGCAACCATAGACTTTCCTAGATACCTACACTCAGCCATAGACACAGCTAGACTTCTATACTAAACATAAACCCAACTACTCTAATAAACCCCCTAAACCTTACAACCACCCTAGACACTACAAAACCCACATAAATTACCCATGTCACACCCTGACCTAACTAAAATAATTAAGAAAACAAAGAATACTAAGGCCAGGGCGTGACAACTGAATCAAATCAAATTTAATTTAAAATGCATTGAAAGTTTGATTTGATTTAGTCCTACTCTTTAACTTTGATTTTTGATTGAGATGGAGACGTGAATCCAACATATCAATTATTCATTTGTAGACAAACTGGAATTAAAGCCATACAGACTAAATCAGTGGCACAGATGGCACTATCCAGGCAGAAGATAAATCTCCTTCAAATGTTGATATTTGGTTGCATTGTCAACCAAACACAATTCAATATTACTTTTGTAACACAGTAAATAGCCTAAGGTTAAGGCTGTCTTACAAACTAATGTAACATTCAACCTTAAAATGACACGTCAATGGCCACATTGAGGTTACCGTAACTAAACATGTCTCCTTATGTAATCATATGTTCAAGATAGCATGCATAGGGTCATCACAGGTCTGTGGAGATCTTCACAATTGTTGTAATAATCTGTGCAGAATCTCAAACGTCATTCTAATGTAGTCTCACCTGCAAACCAGCTCATTTGGTTCTGCTATTAGATGAAGCACAGTGACATCACATGAATCTGTTGTATAAATAAACAACATATCTGACATTGTATTCCCATTTGAACTGCTGTGATTTTAAAATGGTTGAAAGCGCAATGATAGACATTTAGGCGACAACTAAACCAAAAATCAAACATTGTTTTTCCCATTGGAATTTGGTTGTGCTTTTAGATGGTTGAAATCATAGTGAAAACACATTAGTAATTCAACTAACTTTTGGCTATATTTTTGTATATCTGTCTAACACAGAGAGAGAGAGAGCTGATGTCAGGTTAGCATAATATCTGAGCTTCATGACTTCTCTGCTGACACAACAGGGCTAACTAGGGCCTTTATACAGGCAGGTTAATGGTTACCCATGCTAAACTGAGCCCAGCAACGAATACTAAGGCTTGGGTTTTGCATGTGAACAGAAGGGAAGGAAGAAAGGAAAGAGAGCAAAGAGCATGTATCAATCATATTCATTCATCTGTTGACTCATTTGAAGCTCCCTTTCATAAAGGTTTGCCAATTTCTGTTTTGTTTGACTGTCACTTCTAGTTGCACGTATTTAAGCACAGTTTCTTCATTTACATTACATTTAGCAGATGCTCTTATCCAGAGCAACTTACAGGAGCAATTAGGCGTAAGTGCCTTGCTCAAGAGCACATTGACATATTTTTCACCTAGCTGGCTCAGGGATTCAAACCACTGACCTTTCAGTTACTGGCACAACGCTCTCATGAACCACTAGGCTGCACCCTTCATTTCCTCGTTTAGCCATTAGTCTCTGAAAGTCACTGTATCGTTTTTTATTTATGTGAGAGCCAGTAAAGACGACATGATGAACCATTAGTCAATTAAATTCCTGAGACAGTTGCAATCGGTCTTTGCATGTTTGAGTGTGTTTGTGAGGCTATTTAGCTCCCGTCCACAAATGGAACGGTATCAAACACGTCAAACAAATGTCATCCGTTTCCAGCCATTACAATGAGCCCGTCCTCCTATAGCTCCTCCCACCAGCCTCTTCTGGCGTGTGTATGTTCAAAGCCCCGTAGAATTCAGAGTGAGGGAGATTGGAGGGTGGTGGTAGGGATAGGGGGTGGGGGGGAGGGGGTATAGTGTATGGAGTGGGAAGAGTGAGAGTTTTCACCACCAGTGAGTGAGTGTCTATAGCGGGGCAATCAACCATAAAGGCTAGAGGGCCTTTATCTCTAAAACAGCCCCCTGTCTTTCTCTGTCTCACACACACACACACACACACACACACACACACACACACACACACACACACACACACACACACACACACACACACACACACACACACACACACACACACACACACACACACACACACACACACACCCCCCCTCTGGTACCTGTGACAGCCAGCTCATGTGCAGCTAAGGGTGCCATGGAGGTGGACAGGGGACAGAATAGCCCAAGCAGGACAAACAATCCTGCGGAGTCTATCATTCTGTGCTGTGTTGTTTTAGGATTTGAATAGAGCCTGAGTGACCCTCCCCATCTACCCCTCCTCTCCTCCTATACACCCCCATCTCCTCCTCCTTCTCTACCCTTTATCCCTCAACCCTACCAACCTTTATGTGCCTCATCATCAGCTTCACTCTCATTTCTTTCTTATTTTTCCTCCAACTTTTTCTCTCTTCTTTCTTTGCTCTCTATCTTCCTCTCTCTATCACTGTCTTTTTGACCTATTATCAGGGTCAATAGGACAATGAGGGCAAATCATAAAACAACAAAGATGGTAGCTTTCATTTGAAGGACACCGACAGCTAGGGCTGGGTCTGCCAGTCTGCCAGAATATTTGAATATTGTTGGTCAGTACTGTCACACCCTGATCTGTTTCACCTGTCTTTGTGCTTGTCTCCACCCCTCTCCAGGTGTCGCTAATCTTCCCCAATATCCCCTGTGTATTTATACCTGTGATGTCTGTTGCCAGTTCATTTTGTTTTGTAAAACCTACCAGTGTTTTCCCCCTTGCGCCTGTCTGTTCTAGTTCCTGTTTTCTAATTTTTGACCTTTCTGCCCTGACCCTGACCCTGACCCTGAGCCTGTTTGCCATTCTGTACCTTGCCACACCACACTGGATTATTGACCCCTGCCTGTTCTGACCCTGAGACTGCCTGCCGTTCTGGACCTTTTGAACCCTATCTGGATTACTGACCTCTGCCTACCCTTGACCTGTCGTTTTGCCTGCCTCTGTACTAGTAATAAACGTTTGTTACTTTGACACTCTGCATCTGGGTCTTACCTGAAACGTGGTAAGTACTAATGGTTTAGCTCTGCCTTTTCAAATATTGGTCATAAATGGCAAACTTTTGAACCCATCAAAAGTTGAAGACTCTTGTGGTCTTCTAAAGGTCTGGGTATGGTCTTGAGTCATTGTGTTGCTATCTGGGACTGCCGGGTCCACCAGTGCTCTAACCACGACAGATAATGAATTTGGGCATGTGCAGAAATGTTCAGTTTTTACCTTAAACAGTTGTCACTAGATTGCTGTTTATTGTAAGTGGTCAGCAGGCTGGAGTTGGACTTTAAAGTTTGGGTCACAGGGGTTACAATTGCATACAGTATGTGGTTAAGTGCCATGTATCTGTCCTTTCTGCCATGGCAGTATAGTGACATCGCCACTGATGCACAGACTCCCACTGCAGGCGGCTCCTATTGCAGGCCAGTGTGGGAAAGGCAGACGGGACCATGACTCAGCCGGCCACATGATCTTTTGACTCGCCATGCCTGATCTCCCCGGCATCTGGTGCCATGTCAGGCTGCCGAGTGTGCCACACAGACACTGTGACAATCGGGGGGGGGGGAAGGGAAAGAAGTCATTACCCACCCAGGGCTATTCCTCTCTGGCCCATTAGCCAATGGCGACCGAGACCAATTGGGTTTTGTTGCTGTTTGCAGGGTCATCCACTGGTGGTCTGACTGTGGGCCTTTTTTAAATGTTATTTTTTTACAATAGCTGCATGCTCAGTCGTCCTCACACAACCTTTTATGGCATAAGAAATATTCTCTCTGCCCCCCCACCTCTTATCTCTTTCTCTCTCTCTCTCTCTCTCTCTCTCTCTCTCTCTCTCACTCCGTCTCTGATGATTAAAAAAAGACCCAGTCAGGCAAAAGAGTGAAAGGAGAAAGCGAGAGAAAATAGATATTTAAGAAGCAAGGCCTGTAGGGAAGTGATCATTTAGCCGCACGTGGGGGGAGGAGATTTTTCTGTGTACGTCTCACCATAGTCTCCTTCTAACCTGTAACAAATAACCTAAGATCAGAGCTCAAGGGGAAATTTCGACTACGTTGATGAAGCTATCTCATTCTTCATGAGAGGAATGTAGGCCTACCCCTACCTACCTCTCTCTCCCTGAACTGGCACATGGCTGTCAATCAAACAGACTGTTGGAAACCAAGGGGTCACAGTTGAAGTGGTCACACTTCTTTCTGGGGTATCTGAGACCTATCCATTTGTGCAGATGGACCAACTGGACAAATAGGCCATATAACAAATTCATTATCTGCAGCATCTGAATACACAACATTGAGAAGGCCAATAAGGATCAATATGGTGACTAGTCCACTTTTCTAGTGGGTGTGTGTTCTCTGAATGTTTGCGGTAGCCCAACAGAGACAGATGGAGGACGTTGTCACAGTGCAGTAACTCTATCATTGAATATAACCTTAAATGGTCTAAGTTGAATACATTCCAATTCCATCATAGTTCATCATAAATATTCAGCGGGTGTGTGCACGTGTGGGTGTGGGCGTTCCTGCGTGCGTGTATGTGTATGCATTTGTGTCTGTGCAAGTATTTGAGTGTGCATTGTAAAGAACAAGAAGGCCCCCACACTCTTTAAGCTCCCAATTCCCCGCTTCATTGACTACGCTTTGAGACGAAAATAGTTTACAACGTAATATATTTGACTGTTGCCTAGGTTTTTAACTTGAAACCATTTGTATGCATATAATCCTTTATGACCATATGCACCTCTGTGATTAATTATGATTGATTATGCACAACAGATCATTGAATTGTTTCCACACCCACCATGCACCATGTGCGTACTGATCATGTGAGTTGAAATGTAATAATAATAATTGCTCCGGAGGGGATTGCTGCCCTTTTATGGGCTTCTAACCAATTGTGCTATTTTGTGTGTTTTTTTGCATTGTTTGTCATTTATTTTGTACATAATGTTGCTGCTACCGTCTCTTATGACCATAAAGAGCTTCTGGATATCAGAACTGGGATTACTCACCTCAAACTGGACGAAGACTGTATCTTTAATGAGTCTGATGCGAAGGATATACTATTTCTCCCGGGCCAGGCCCAAATCCCTGTTATTCGCATGAAGTAAAGACGGCGATACAGGTGGCGCAGTTCCGGGTGCCTTGTGAGAATTTGTCGGCGAGTGGGTATTCCGCCTCTACCGTCCGTTCTATTGGCCAACGTGCAATCACTGGAGAATAAACTGGATGAGCTCCGTTCGAGATTATCTACCAACGGGACATTAAAAACTGTAATATCTTATGTTTCACCGAGTCGTGGGTGAACGACGACATGGATAATATACAGCTGGCTGGGTTTTCGTGCATCGGCAGGACATAACAGCTACGTCCGGTAAGACGAGGGGTGGTGGTTTGTATCTATTTGTCAATAACAGCTGTTGCTCGATGACTAATATTAAGGAAGTCTCAAGGTATTGCTCGCCTGAGGTAAAGTACCTCAGGATAAGCTGTGGAACACACTATCTACCAAGAAAGTTTTCATCTATATTTTTCATAGCTGTCTATTTACCACCACAAACGGATGCTGGCACTAAGACCGCACTCAACAAGCTGTATAAGGCCATAACCAAACAAGAAAATGCTCATCCAGAAGCTGCGCGCCTAGTGGCCGGAGACTTCAATGCAGGCAAACTTAAATCCATTTTACCTCATTTCTACCAGCATGTTACATGTGCAACCAGAGGGAAAAAAACACTAGACCACCTTTACTCCACACACAGAGACGCATACAATGCTCTCCCTCACCCTCCATTTGGCAAATCTACAGGACTGTATTGCTAGCACAGACTGGAATATGTTTCGGGATTCATCCAATGGCATTGAGGAGTATACCACCTCAGTCACCAGCTTCATCAATAAGTGCATCAACGATGTTGTCCCCACAGTGACCGTACGTACGTATCCCAACCAGAAGCCATGGATTACAGGCAACATACGCACCGAGCTTCGAGGCAAGCAACACTGAAGCATGCAAGAGAGCACCAGCTGTTCCGCACAACTGTGTGATCACGCTCTCCATAGCTGCTCTCTGTTGCAAGACCTTTAAACAGGTCAACTTTCACAAGGCCACGGGGCCAGACGGATTACCAGGACGTGTACTCAGAGCATGCGCGGACCAACTGGAAAGTGTCTTCACTGACATTTTCAACCTCTCCCTGACCGAGTCTGTAATACCAACATGTTTCAAGTAGACCACGATAGTCCCTGTGCCCAAAAAAGCGATGGTAACCTGCCTAAATGACTACCGCCCTGTAGCACTGACGTCGGTAACCATGAAGTGCTTTGAAAGGCTGGTGGCTCCAACACCACCATCCCGGAAACCCTAGACCCACTCCAATTCGCGTACCGCCACAACAGATCCACAGATGACTTAATCTCAATCGCACTCCACACTGTCCTTTCCCACCTGGACAATAGGAACACCTATATGAGAATGCTGTTCATTGACTACAGCTCAGCGTTCAACACCATAGTGCCCACGAAGCTCATCACTAAGCTAAGGACCCTTGGACTAAACACCTACCTCTGCAATTGGATACTGGACTTCCTGACGGGCCGCCCCCAGGTGGTAAGGGTAGGAAACAACACATCTACCACAGGGGCCCCTAAGGGGTGTGTGCTTAGTTCCCTCCTATACTCCCTGTTCACCCACGACTGCATGGCCAAGCACGACTCCAACAACATCATTAAGTTTGCTGACGACACAACAGTGATCAAGACAAAGAAGCTGATTGTGGACTACAGGAAAAGTAGTTCACACCATTCACTTCGAAGGGGCTGTAGTGGAGCGGGTTGAGAATTTCAAGTTCCTTGGTGTCTACAACCAACAAACTATCATGGTCCAAACACACCAAGACAGTCATGAAGAGGGCACGACAATGCCTTATCCCCCTCAGGAGACTGAAAAGATTTGGCATGAGATTTGGCATGATTTCCTCGACTGACTAACCTGTACCACCGCAGATTGACTCGGTACTGGTACCCCCTGTATATAGCCTCGCTATTGTTATTTTATTGTGTTACTTTTATAATTTTGAGGAATCGTTTCGGATCGAAACCTAGTCAATGAAGCGGTGAATTGGGGGCTTAAAGAGTATGCAGGCCTTGTTCTTTATTAGTATTCTTTAATTGCCCAGCACCTATGACCACAAACTTTTCTATAGACATGGTAAAAAAATTTGCCTACATGTTCGTTTGCTCCTACATGTCCCTGTATAGCAATTTTTCTGGTCCAGTCCTACAAAATAAAAGACCAGCTAACCACCTAGCGGGCTGCTAATTCCCGATGTCAAATACAATGGCAGCAATTATATGGTAATCAGTGTTGGTGGCTCATACCTTTTTGTTTCCCTCTGTGTGGGTGTGTGTGTGTCTGGCCAAGCTGTTCCTCAGGGAGAGAGTTAGTCACGGCTTATTATTGACCCATTAGACGGCCGTCACACTGGCAAAGAGGAACCATTCA
This sequence comes from Salvelinus fontinalis, assembly GCF_029448725.1. Classification (NCBI taxonomy): domain Eukaryota; kingdom Metazoa; phylum Chordata; class Actinopteri; order Salmoniformes; family Salmonidae; genus Salvelinus; species Salvelinus fontinalis. The sequence continues at coordinate 4,534,437 of NC_074699.1, forward strand.
ACACACATACACACACACTCACTCCCTGCATTTATTCGGATGATGATGGTGATAGCCATGCTTATAATCTTAGGAAATATCAATTGAGTGATTTGTGATTATGAGCGGAGGGCTATTGTATAGTCTTCTGTGAGTGTTGCGATTGTTTATGTTTGAATATTCTCCACCTTTCCTGTCGCTGTCTTGTGCCTTGTATGAGGACTATTTTGTTATGATTGTGAACAATTTGGAAGTTGAATTATCAAATGAACGCAGTGTATGAACATACAAGCAGTGCACAAATGTGTCTATCCCAACATACATTTACATTTACATTTAAGTCATTTAGCAGACGCTCTTATCCAGAGCGACTTACAAACATGACTCCTCTCCATTGCACCATTGATAAATGTGTTGTTTTTATAGTAACCCCCCCCCCCCACCCCACCTGCACATCTTTAGTCCTGTCAAGCCCAAACCGGCCACTACCCCCTCCTCCCTCCTGCCCTCTAACCCCTTCACCCTCCCATCCACCTCTCTATCCTAACACACCCATACTACCACCCTCCCACCCCTCCCCCTGTCCCAGCACAGCAAAGCTCTATCTTTGTTAACCTAATGTGCTTTTACCAGTTGCTTTCTGCCAGGGGGACATCTGCTGCATGCAACCAGTCAATATTGTGGGGACAGTTCAAAGCGGACCAGTTCATTATCTGTGTCAGCTTAACAACCAGAAGGTAGCAGTCCGAGGGACTGACAATGTGGCCCCACACAATGGACTCCTCATTAACTAGTGATTTATCATGATGGGATGCCCAGTTTAACCCCACCCCCCTCCCCTCCTCACAGTCTACCCCTGTCAGACTATCTGGGACACTGAAATTAGTATGATATGTAACCATACCAAACGTAACATAAGACAGAAGGTTACTTAAGGCAAAAAAACGAAAGCAGTGCGGGTGGGTGGATGAATGGGCATATAACGTGTACATCTAGCAACCCAAAAGTAGCGTCTTCCAATCTCATCACAAAGAACTTTTGTATTTTAGTTAATAATCAACTTTGCAACTACTTACTACTTTTTAGCTACTTTGCAACTACTTAGCATGTTAATTAACCTTTCCCTTAACACTTTAAGCTAACTCCTAACCTAACCTTAACCCAAAACTTAGCCCCTAACTCTAACCCCTAGCTAATGTTAGCTACCTGGCTAACATTAGCATTAGCCACCTAGCCACCTAGCTAACGTTAGCGACAACAAATTGGAATTCGTAATATCATAAGTTCAACATATTTCAAGAATTGCAACTTGTAGACTATTGTACGACTTGCAATTCGTACCATATCATAGGAATTGTAATTCGTAACATATCGTACGAAATGGATGATGGACATCCATAAATTAATACATACAATACTTAACATAACATATCATACTAATTGGGTCTACCACTAAGTCTAAGTTGAGTTTAAAAGTCCGCTTTTTTTTTAAAGTGAAAAAGTATAAACATCAGTATCAGGGGTGTGAGGATAGTATGGAGGGTGCCAGGCTAACTGAAACAGGTAAAAGAGAGGCCTACTAATGGCTTTATATGCATTTAATTTATATCCCTTTTCATGTGCACACTTTTGTTCTTTGATTGATCTTTTCCCACTTTGTATTCTTGGGGTTAACTTCAGTCTCTTTATGGCTTCAATGGGTTTTCTGTGTCTTCCTGACTTTCCTCCTATTCATATTCAGATTGTGAGTCAAACGTAGGGTCTCTTTCTCTTTGCCTTCGTCTATTTATTTCTCATCCCTCGGTTTCCTCTTGCAAATATCACATCCAACCCGTAAAATTAGCCTCTCAGCGGTCCCACACCTCCCTTTCCATGACGAGCTTTATGAAAGTCAAATATTGCAGTCATGATGATATGACATGTCACAGGAGCCTGTTAGAGGTCCATCATGCATGCATATGTAGCGAGATCATAGTCCGTCACCAGACATTCTGCCCTCATAGAGAGGGACTCCACATAATGGCAGCATAATGAGCATTTAATGTATGGCTGCTCTGAAATGGAGGAGAAAGGGAATATTCAGCGTGGCCCATGTGTGGTTTTGTAAAGCCGCTGCGCTCAGGGACACGCCTCTTCTCTCTTTCTCTCCACCCCCTCTTCCCCACCCGTTTCTCTGAATCCATTTGCCTAAATCAATCTGAGGAGGAGGCGGTCGTGGATAATGTACCAGCCGAGGTTTGTAAACCGTTTTGTTAACAATTGCATTGTGAAAAGAAAAAAAAAAGAGGAGGAGAAGAGAGAGAGAGAGAGAGGGAGAGAGGGGGACAGAAGGCAGAAGGTTTCATGAATGAGGAACAGTTGTGGTGGGTGTGGTGGGCAGAACCATTTGGGACAGGGTCTGGTTAGTGGTGGTGACACCCCTGTCCCATCTCTACCCCTCGGCCCCTATTGCTCCCCTCTCATGTCCGAGACCCGGTATCCTCCCCCATTCGGACCAGTCCTCACTTTAGTCACACCACCTGCCTCCACCACACACCCACCCATCCTCTGACAAGGCCAACAGACGGAAATCCCCTCACTCACCTCCCTCCTCCTCGAACCTCCCCAGCCCGATCCAACCACATCCTGCTTTGGAGGATGATAGATGAGAAGACGCTTAGCGGTGGTCAATGATAATAGAAAGACATAAACTTAGTTACTAATCATGTCCCTGTTTGGCATATTGTAGTGATCAATAGTGTTTCAATCAGCTGGTGATCATTATACATTTTCTATAGGTCAATACCTTGATCGATGGTTCAAGTCAGGGAGACCTATTCATTTTTTCTCCTTATAGGCAGAGCCCAAATTATACCGTGACATTCGGGGGTCTCTATTTTTGTTCAGGGGACTTCCTATTTAATGGGCCTTATAGTAAAGACATGTGTAACAGTTTAGCTTCCTCTCCTCGCCCCTACCTGGGCTCGAACCAGGGACCCTCTGCACACAGACAAGTCACCCACGAAGCATCGTTACCCATCGCGCCGCAAAAGCCGCGGCCCTTGCAGAGCAAGGGGAACAACTACTTCAAGGCTTCAGAGCGAGTGATGTCACCGATTGAAACGCTATTAGCGCGCAACAGCGCTAACTAGCTAGCCATTTCACATCAGTTACACATGTATTACCTTTTAATGAACACAACCAGTCACAATGTTTTCATCTGACAGTCAAACAAATCACTTCAAAACATAGGCTACCTGCGCACGTTCATCCACTCCAAAATATTTCCAGTACCCAAACAATGCACTGTGCACCCGCCATTTGATGGAGAGAAAGATGTTACAAAATGACAAGTGCGAGAATGTCATTAGGCCTACAATATTGTAGCCTGAATTAATTGATGCGTCTTGCTGACAAATGAAAAATATATAATAATCGGGACACGTGAAAATACAGGACACAAATACAGCTGTGTCTCTCAGGAGCTCATTAGTGCGGGAAACTAAGGGCCCAGCTAAAACAATGTTGCATGTTCGCTAGCGAGCTGGACCAAGTCGATACAATGTTGCAAGGTTGCTAGCGAAAGCTCAAGACAGACAGAGAGGGAGACAGGTGGAGTAGAGAGATTAATGCGATTGAAAGAACCTGAACAAACTGTCACTGGTTTAAACCTAAGCACGGAACATGGAGATGCCTTCAAATTATGTAGGCAACACCACTCAAATTTACGTAAGATAATTCAAAATAGTCCCTTTAATATTCAGAATGTTGAATACACTTCAGTGGTGTTAGTCGGAATTTGAGAAAGTATCCACAGAAAAGCGTTATTAACCCCACGTTTTATGTATATACTGTATATATAAAATATTACTACACAAAATTAGCAACAACTTACATCCCTACATCACACATGTCAAACAAAACAAAACACAGGTATAAACAAGAAAATACTACAATATATATACGTACTATATATCTATATATATATTATATATTATATATTATATATACTATATATATATATATATACTATATATATATATATATACTATATATATATATATATATACTATATCCTTCATGTCAAAAACATGGGTAGTGTTCAAAAAGGTAAATAAGCAAGGTTTTTCCAAAACTCTATCACAGATTTACATCCATAGAACAAGTGAGTCAGATGTTCACCTTTTTTTAGCAGAAAACGCAGATATCTTCAATGTCAACACATTTGGACAACATAGAATTACATGGATATATCTTATGTAGAATCTTAAAGTGCACTTCCTTAAATTTGTTTGGTATACAATATCTGTAAGGCATCAACCAAGCTTTTTTTCCAGACATGGTCAGGAATAAGCATGTTCCAGAAAATGTTTCCTCTAGGCGTAAATTGTGTATTTGTTACAACAAGATTTCTCGAGTAAGTAAACGCCTTCCAAACTGAGTTCTGGATAAACTCTGTGATCATCACCAAAGCTAAGATACATTTTCTTAGTGTAGTAAGACCACTGGGAATGGCTTTTTATCACAGAAATAAACTCTCTGAAAGGTATTGGAAACTCATTCAATGGTATAAATTTGAAAGAATATTACCCCTGTTGTCAAACATCAAGAACAAAGTCAATATTCCTCTCATGCCAGCTAGGGTAGAACAATTGCTTATTCCTTATAGTTATGACTGAATTATTCCACAAAAGAGCTTTTATGTGGGGAAAAATTGTGCAGGAAACATATTTTCCAGGACATTAAAGCTTGTTGGTAAAGCCTACACTGAAAAAACGGGACAAGGTGGGCTGTCAGATTTATATGTGATTTACTCAAACATGTTTTGTTTCTCCTCTCAACCCAATTTCATTGCTTGCAATCAATGCAACACGAAGCAAAATCAGATCTACTAGTTTGAATCATGTAGTTGGAGTGTGAACCAATAAAGCTAATTAATGCCGAGTAATGAGGAACAATTCAAATCGCGCAAGAGAAGAACCTTCCAGAAAGAACCCTGGCGCGTTAGTGGTTAAGACAATACCTAGAATATTGGTCAAGGTAAGCATGGTGATTGATTTTATTCAACGTTTGTCTGTGTGGTTGTAGTCAGAATTGTAAGCAGCTACATTATTAGTGATTGCTCCATATCCTAATGTTGTGCTTTTGAGTCTGAAACATATTGGCATGACAGCTAAAGGTAAAAGACCAATGTTGCTAGCTAGCTTCTATGAACAGTAAAACAGGACTAGGTCAAGATTAACATTTTGCAAGGAGGTAAAGTTAGTTGGCGACACACCATGATATTTAACTATTGGTCAAGAACTTCGAATTTACTAAGCCAAGAACTAATGAAGGTTTTCTGATGAGTGCACACCACTTGAGCTAGCTAACATGCTAGCTAACGAATTCTTTGGTGCTTGTGCACGACATCGTCTGCAATCACTTCGCAGCAGCATTTAGTGCGCCAGCTTTTTTTTCTTGTGAGGTAAAAGTAAAAAATTGTGAAAGTTAATGTATTTGCATCAACAACAAAAAAAATCATGACATATTTAAGGTCTAATGATTATACACCTAATCCTATGAGATTGGTGCTTTCATGCAGTTTAACAGTTTGCCCATGGCTGCCTCCATGTCGTAAAACATGGTGCAAAGGTGACATAGACTTATTGAAATGGGATGTGGAGTTCATTTTAGCACTTGAACAGAGTTACTATATATTATGGGTGTCCATTTATCAATACATTTACAATTGTTTGACAAAAAGAAAAACAATTCAACGTATGTGCATATGAGCAGATGCATGCATAAATCAAAAGATAATTGAATCAAACATTTTATAATGAAAAATAATAATAATTTCATGAACAAAATGTATGTTTTACAGGTCCATGATGTTTGCCTACTACATTTGTGCAGCTTTGTCTACCCATTCAAAGGCTGTATAGTGTTGGTGAGTACTGTTATCAAAGGTTGTTTTAATACCCCCCAAAAATTTGCTCCGAATGTCAGTCTTTAGGTCTTATGTTATTTCTGTTCTATTTTTTTGTCCGTGTGAATGTGGAAATGTAAGGGGTGTTCAGAATTGGTGTCAAGTAGGTCCCAACTTATGCATCATTACAAGTTAAGCACCCACATTACGGCCGTACTGTCCGTTACCCATGTACATACAAAAGTGAACTTTTCCCCTACATGTCCCTCAGGAGAAACAGGAGAGAGCCTCGAGGATGTGAAGAAAAGGAACAACAGAGAATACAGTGAAGTTCAAAATGGAGAAGACGTTTGCATACAGGAAACATTAAGTTGTCCATGACGCACCCTTGGTAGAGGACTTCATGGCAAGATGGCCTGCGCTCTTTGAAGTCATTGAGGTAAGTTAGCCATGCTTGTTTTATTGTTGATCTATTGGTTATGTTATCTGGGATTTGTTGAAGGTAGAAGATTATTTTCCCTCAGCTTGCCACATAAGTGAGCCTTATTGGTATGTTAATAGAGTTAAGTATTTCCTTCCTTCCTTCCTTCCTTCCTTCCTTCCTTCCTTCCTTCCTTCCTTCCTTTTTCTTCCGCTCCTGTTCTGTGCCACCTTCATATTCTATCACTACCTGTTCTATTACTGTATCATCTCTGTCTTCCATCTTATTTCATTAGCTACCGTTAGATGCACTTTAAAAAAAATGTATAATTGTATTATTCAGATTAAAGACTCCATGTCCCCAGTGATCAAATTGGCTATGTCTCAAATGTAATCTGAATAGAATAGGAATCTTGGTAAGAACCACTTTTAATTTTAGCCTTGTAATAGGCGGTGTTCAAATATTATAAGCAGTTCAATTTAGTTGACACTTAAAAAAACAAAAAGGACTCCAGTTTTGATTTATTTCTGTCTGTATCATGCTCTTGTGCTTCATGAGCTATACTTTCTGCAATCTAGAGTCCCTAACTGTAAACATTTCATTGACGAATGATTCATTTTATATGATTGACAAGTGTTGCCTTTGTCTTCTTCAGGGCATGGATGAAGAGTCCACCAAGGAGGCCATTGAGGACACTACTGTGAGGATCTACATTATCAAAGACCATGCCGCGAGTGAGGAACCAGAGGACACTGGGATTGTCCTTGAAGGCGTCAAGGTGCTGCAGGATCTGGGCAACGTAGCGTTTGCTGTTGCAGTGCTGTTCGGCCTCAACAGGCAACGTAGCGTTTGCTGTTGCAGTGCTGTTCGGCCTCATGTATGCCATGAACCTCAGTTATCCTACTGAGCTCCGCTACACTTTTGAAGTCTTTCAGAAGGTTTTTATGGAACTGAATGGGGACAAACTTTCTAACAAAGCTGTTGCATTTAAAAACAGGCTGTTTCAGTGAGCTGTTTTGTTGTGTGTTGTGTTGCAGACTGTATGTTGTGTTTCACACTATGTTTGACTGACGTTGAACTTGTTAGATTGTTCACAAAAACTCAGAACAGAATGAGCATGTCCAAAGATGGAGCTATTGTGTTTTCCTTAATTTTCTTTGCTTCTTATGGAAAAAGTTCATTTTCACTTTGTAGTGACTTTTAGTCAATATAATTAACATGCACAAATATGTACACATACCTACCTCATTCTTTGTCCTTTACTCCCTATGAAAAATAACTACTTCATTTTGCAAAAAAATGCATTAGAGAGGGCCCAATCATTGTTAGGACAACTCTTCTTCTTTTTTTTATACAGATATATAGGCTACAGCATCTTGATTTAGACCTGTGGAATTCATTGAAGACTGAATGTCAGTGAATGGACATTCGTCGTTCCAAAGAGCTAAACCGTTCCAAAATATACAATATAATTCTTGAAACGCATGCCTTTTGCCTCCTTTGTCACTGATGAAAATGGTTTCTTGCTCCTTGGTTACACATCTTTAGAAAACTTTGTATTTCCCTATTAATTTGTGTAAATACAAACACTAAGGTAGAAAATGGCAGCATTTCATCTTGAGCTTACATTAATAATTATGTAGAATCTTGTCCATAATATAAATTATGGACAAAGTTATACATAATTATGAGTAACATCGTCAATAAAATGTTAATTATTAAGTAGTGATCAGGTTTACGGAACATAATCATATCCATTTGAAGCTACACATTTATTTCAAATAAAATATACTTTACCAAATCATGTTAAATGGATTCTATTCCATTACAATGCATTTACTTGAACAAATTATATTTGCTTGACAAAAAGAAAAGAGGTAAACTAAAAAAATACTAATTGTGTTTATCTAACATGTTTCATTCATGTGGAACCATTGTACACTTTTGAATTAAGTAAATTCAAAGCACCATTTTTTTTCAGTGTAGCCAATATTTAGCGTGCAATTTTCTATCACGTTTCAGGAGAAGACCCAGATGCAGACAGTGTCGAAGACGACGACTTCATTGCTTGGTCTTCCGTGATCTGCCACGGGTCCGGGAGACGTGCTGCACCATGAGCTGGGTTATTTCTTAGGCAGAAAGTGGGCGACTTTGGAAAACCGGTCCACTACTGTCAGGACGGGGGGAGACCCATGACAAAGTCCAGGGATATGTGAGACCAGGGAAGGTGAGGAACAGGCAGAGGTTGAAGGAGATCAGACGGAATCTTGTTCTGCGCACAAATCGTGCATGCGGCAACGAACGCAGAGACGTCAGTAACCATGGTAGGCCACCAAAAGCGTTGTCGCACAAAAGGCCAGAGTCCAACTGGAGCCCGGGTGGCAGGCAAGCTTGAAGGAGTGGGCCCACTCCAGATCCGAGGAGCGGACAGCGTCAGGAACAAACATCCGGTTATTTGGGCCAATCCACCACCGCTCTCACCTTCCCGGGATCCATCTGTACACTCCCTGCAGCGATGATGTATCCCAGGAAGGGGATGGTGGAGCGATGGAATTCGCACTTCTCTGCTTTCACAAAAAACTGGTTCTCCAGGAGGCGTTGGAGAACCTGTTGGACGTGGAGCACGTGTCCTTGGGCGGAGCGGGAGAAAATGAGGATGTCGTCGAGGTATACGAAGACGAACCAGTTCATCATGTCACGGAGAACATCATTCACCAAAGCCTGGAACACAGCAGGGGCATTGGTAAGGCCAAATGGCATGACCAGACACTCGTAGTGACCGCTGGACGTGTTGAAGGCAGTCTTCCACTCGTCCTCTTCTCGTATCTGCACCAGGTGGCAGGCGTTCCGTAGGGCCAGCTTGGAGAACACGGTGGCCCCCTGGAAAGGCTCGAAGGCCGTGGCGATGAGTGGTAGCGGTTCTTCACCGTGATGTCATTGAGGCCCCGGTAGTCAATGCATGGGGGCAGGGTTTTGTCCTTCTCCACAAAGAAGAACCCTGCACCGGCTGGGGAGGCAGAAGGACGGATGAACCGTGCAGCTAGGGAGTCCTCAATGTAGGTCTCCATAGCCTTGGTCTATGGACCCGACAGAGTACAGTTGTCCCCGGGCCGGAGTGGTGCCTGGGAGAAGGTAGATCCCGCAGTCATAGAGTCGGTGCCGTGGAAGCGAATGGCCTGGGCCTTACTGAACACCTCCCGGAGGTCCTGGTACTCCGTGGGAACAGCGGAGATGCGCAGGGCAACTTCCGAGCCCCCAGGAAGACGTCCTGGGCAGGCTGCACTGACTTCAGGCAATGAACGTGGCAGAACGGGCTCCAGCCCATGATGGCACCAGCAGACCAGTCAATAAGGGGATTGTTTCGCTGGAGACAAGAGAATCCCAATACCACAGAGCCTGAGACTTAATAAGCAGGAATTGGATCGTCTCGGTGTGTTCCCTGACACACGTAGGTTGATGGGGGGTGGTATTGTGGGTGTCCCGGCCTATAGAGCACCCATCCAGCGCTCTAACGTCCATGGGAATGGAGAGGGGCTGAGTGGGGATGCCTAGCTCGGACGCCAGGGTTGCGTCCATAAAGCTCTCATCGACCCCAGAGTTGATGAGTACCCGGAGAGATTTCAACTGGTTCCCCCACAGCAAGATGGCATGAAATGGGGTGCGAGAAAGGGGAGAGGAAAAGTTATCCGTTTTGAGTACTCCAGGTTACTCGCTCCTACCGGTGATACTGGTCATTTAGTGGACAGGTGGCCACGAAATGACCAGTAGTCCCGCAATACAGGCAACTCTTCATGTGAAGCCTGCATTGCCGTTCGGCTGGGGACAGCCTAGCTCTGCCTAGTTGCATCGGCTCAGGGAAGAGGTGAATTGGCAGACTTCGGAGTCTCACGGGGGAACTTGGGTAGCCTCGGGTCCTCTCGGCAATGGAGCCATCGGGGACTTGCAGAGGGTCTCGGGGGCTAGGAGGAAGCCATCGAACCTTCTCTCCTTCCTTTGCCCATTGATCTGGATGGTCAAGGCGATGAGTGAGTCGAGACCTGTCTTTTTCTTGTTTCTGTTTTCTAGTTTTCCCGGTTTTGACCATTCTGCCTGCCCTGACCTCGAGCCTGCCTGCCGTTCTGTACCTTGTCACACCACCCTGGATTATTGACCTCTGCCTGCCCTGACCCCGAGACTTCCCGGGCTGCAAGCTCGTCCTTTACTTCCTCTGATAATCCGTGCAGGAACATGTCGAACAGCGCTTCCGGGTTCCGGGCACTTTCAGCTGCCAACGTGCCGCAATCGACCGCATAGTCTGCCACACTGCGGGAGTTTTACCAAAGCTGGAGTAACTTCCGGGCAGCCTTTCTCCCGGGCAATGGAGCATCAAAAACTTTCAAAAACCTCCTCCATGGACTCCTCTAGACTGAAGCATATGGCCAACTGTTGTTCCCATACTGCCGTCGCCCAGGCGAGAGCCCTCCTGGACATGTGATGAGATACGCTATCTTAGAGCGGTCCGAGGGGAAGGAGGAGGGCTGCAGTTCAATGATGAGGGGACACTGAGCAAGAAATGCCCGACAGTTGCCGACTCTCCATTGAAGCGTTCCGGGGGAGGTAAGCGGGGTTCCCGGGAAATAAGGGTGGCCAGGGAGGTTGCGTTGCTAACAGCCGGGTCACTGAGAGGCTGGGAAGTTACTGTCATGGTAGACTGCCTAAGAGACAACCCGCGGAATTGCTCCAGCAATGTGTTCTGGAACTCTTCCATAAGACCACAAAGCAACTCCTCGTGCCTTCCAATGGTGGCTCCTTGGGAGGAAATGGCGTTGCAGACCTGGTTCGAATCTGCTGGGTCAGTCACGGCCAGTTCATACTATCACGTTTCAGGAGAAGACCCAGATGCAGACAGTGTCGAAGTAACAAAAGTGTATTACTAGAACAGGAGGCAGGCAAAACGACAGGCAGAGGTCAGTGAACCAGATCAGAGTCCATAAGGTACAGAACGGCAGGCAGTCTCGGGGTCAGGGCAGGCAGAGGTCAATAATCCAGGGTGGTGTGACAAGGTACAGAACGGCAGGCAGGCTCGAGGTCAGGGCAGGCAGAATGGTCAAAACCGGGAAAACTAGAAAACAGAAACAAGAAAAAGACAGGTGCGAGGGGAAGAACGCTGGTAGGCTTGACAAACAAAACGAACTGGCAACAGACAGAGAACACAGGTATAAATACACTGGGGATAATGGGGAAGATGGGCGACACCTGGAGGGGGGTGGAAACGAGCACAAAGACAGGTGAAACAGATCATGGTGTGACACTTTCAGGGATATAATTACATTTCAGTAAAAACTGAAGACCTCCCAACTTATTAAACACATTGTTTGGAATGAAATACCAAATTGATTCTGTATTGACTGAACATCTTTTCAATCAATTGATCTAGAAAGTGTTATTTACATCAACAAAATCCAACACTTCCAGACCTCCTTCAGAGCTTTTATTTGAGAGTATTGACTTTTTTTGGTTTGTGAGACATATCTCCAGATTAAGTCAAGAAAGGTCTTGTTGATCTCTTTACAGGTAGAGGAGATTTACAAATAAAGATAATGAGGGGTACACAAAGCGAGACTGTCCCTCTGCCTTGGACAGAAGCACTCTCCGAAGTATAGAAAGATCCCTTTGAAGCCAATTATTAAATATATTGTTGGTTTTCTTAATTTTAGGAGAGAATATGTTGTCTGACGAAGTGGATTTTGGTTAGATGTATTCCTAAGTATTTAACACAGTCCTTTACAGGAATATTTTATATTTCTTTATCATCAGAGTCATACAAACATAAGATTTCACATTTAGAAACGTTCAGTTTTAATTCAGATGCAATAGAGAATGCAGTGATGTTATTAAGGGCATGGGCGACCTGGTCTTTGTCTTTTAAAAAAAGAGTAGTATCGTCAGCCAGTTTGGAAGTTTTGATTTCTCTGTAAAAAATGGATAAGCCATTCAAATTTGCATTATTCAGAATATCTAGAGATAGATGTTCCACTACGAAAATGAGTAAAAAGGGCAAAATTGAGCATCCCTGTCGTACACTTCCGTTGATACTGAATCTTTTGGATGTATTAAGGTTTAGTATCACAGAACTATTTATATCTTTGTAAAACATGATAACATTTTCACTGAAACCAAAAAGTTAAAGAGACCCGGAAGATAAATTCATGTTCAATTGTGTCAAAGACTTTACAGAAGTCCAAAAATAAAACAACATCATCTGAATCAATTGCATCCGAATAATCTAAAAGGTCCAAGGCTAAACTAATATTGGAGTTTATGTGACGGCCCTTCACAAATCCTGTTTGAGTCTAATTTATAAATGTATCTATTCCTTTCTTTAATCTTTTGGCATAAACCAGAGGAATCAATTTGTAATCAATATTTAATCGAGTTGTAACGTTCGTCTATTTCTTCCTCCTCCTCGGATGAGGAAAGGCGAGAAGGATCGGACCAAAATGCAGCGTAGGTGGAATACATGATGAATTTATTAAATAAAGACGAACACGAAGAACACTTGGATAACTACAAAACAATAAACGATGTGAACAAACCTGAACTAGAGAACATAACGCACTAACAGGAACGAACACATACACGAACGAAAACGAAACAGTCCCGTGTGGTGCGACATACACAGACACAGGAACAATCACCCACAAACAAACAGTGTGAACAACCTACCTTAATATGGTTCTCAGAGGAAACGTAAAACACCTGTCCCTGATTGAGAACCATATCAGGCTAAAGACAATGAACCTAAACATAGAAACACATAACATAGAATGCCCACCCCAACTCACGCCCTGACCATACTAAACAAATACAAAAACAAGGAAAACAGGTCAGGAACGTGACACAAGTAATTTGTCTCCAATTGTCAATGAGGCGGCAGATAGCCTAGTGGTTAGTGTTGGGCCAGTAACCGAAAGGTTGCAAAATCGAATCCCCGAGCTGAATCTGCCGTATAACAAGGCAGTTAACCCACTGTTAACTGTTAATAAAAAAATGAGAGAAGGTTCTTTATCAGGCTTCAGAATCAGTGGAATAAGGCCCTGTTTTGTAGTGGAGACCATTTCACCATTTACAATGCAATCTTGAAACAAATTCAAAATAGGGTCTTCTAGTAACTCCCAAAACTGCCTATAGAATTCAACTGACAGGCCATCAGGGCCAGGTGATTTCCCTTTTTCCATTGAATTCAGAGCGTCTCTAATTTCTTCTATTGACACAGGTGAATCGCAAACTGAGTGGAAATCTGTGGATGGAATTCATATGTTTGAATGAATGATTAGAATATTCCACCCCAAAACTATATAATTGTATGTAATTGATTAGAATCATCAAATTATTATTAATGATGTGTGTACTGATATGTGTAGTCTTAGTCAGCAAAATTATAATACATGATGTGTGTAGTTTTAGTCAGAATTAGGGTAAAACAATATAACAATATGTCTCTAAAGTATCTTAAACACAGACTGTCTGAGCAAGATTCGGTGCCGACCTTGGCTAGGGGCCACTGAGAGATTTGGGAAAGGACAGGGAGTGATTCTCACGGTCCCTAATCTTTGTCGACTGGGTAGCAGGACAGTATGTGCGTAGGATACCTACTGTTTGTGCGTATGAATTCTTTTGTGTGCAAGAGTACGTGCGTAAGGAGCTAGTATAAAATTAATGTTTTTTTATAACTAACGAGCGCGCCCGTGAATAAACATTTTGACTATCATAGCCGGGGCCTCCGTCTGTTTCATTTCAACCAGTATCTTACAAATTCTGGGTCGCAGACTGAGTAGTTAATTGAATTGGGTTTATGAACACTGAGAACATAATTCTCGTGACAAAATCATCCTCAATTACAGGGACATAATTCTGAATGTGGCAAATGTAGCTTTCACAACCATCTTCCTGAAATTGAGAGCTGTAAAGGTTTTCATAAAAGGAATTGACAAATGTTGATATTGTAACCTTTGCATAATACATCATTAATTTTGAGAGTTGTTATAGATTTTCTTTTGTAATTTCTCTTTTCAAGTGCAAAAAAATAACTAGTGTTTCTGTCCCCCTCTTCAATCATTTTGCTTTTGATCTGACAAAGGCACCCTTTGCCAGATCTGTGTAAAGCTGTTCTAATTCTAGTTGTAAAGATTGAAAAACAGACTTCTTCTTCTTTAGAAAACTGTCAAGCTTGCTCATCAAATCTTTTTCTCTAAGGTTCTTCAGGTGCTTCAGATCTTCGGCACGTTTAATGGCTACAATTCTGACTTTATGTTTGAAAAATTCCCATCTACTTCCATGACCCATGTCTTTTCTTGCGAAAATATCTTTTGGCTAACATTTTAATGTTTCCAATGAAAATAGGATCTTTAAGAAGTGTGTTAAATGTCCAATATCTTTGAATACCTTTTTAGATTTTTTAGTAGCTTGTAAATTCCGGGAAATCAAATGATGATCAGAAAAGAGAGCCAACTGATGATCTACATCTATAACAAATTGTAACAAAAAGGGGGAAATTAGGAATAAATCTATTCTAGATTTACGTGACATAGTTTTATTGGTCCAGGTACAACCCTTTGCATCTGGATTGAAATAACTCCAGGCATCATCAACAGAGAGATCCTTACATAACGTCGTGATGATATTGCTATTTTGAGAGCTTTGACCCATTCTAGGAGGAAAACGACCAGCAGAGTCATCAGGTGTTTTGTTAAAATCACCTGAGAGAATTAGAAAAGCCTCTGAGTATTTGTTGCGTAAAAATAGTCTTATTTGGAGCATGTGAGTTATGTCCATTCACATTACAGATGATGAAAATAGCATTGTCAAGTTGAACAGTTACTTTGACCCATCTGCCATCCTGTGAAGATGTGGATTCGAGAATGTCACCTTTAAACTTGTGGATAATCGTCAAAACGACAGCAGAATGGTTTGATCCGTGAGTGAAATAGGCCACGACTTCCAACATTTCAAGTCACGTTCACACTAATGAGTTTCCTGAAGAAGGACAAAATCTGCATTACTGCGTTGACAATATAAAAATAAGGCTTTCCTTGTCTCAAACCCATAGCATTCAGGCTAACAATATTCAGTGAGTTGAAAACAAACTCCTGCATTAAAAAATAAAGAGACACAAACTAGACAACAGATGTAGTAATGTGAACAATAGAACAAACTATAAACCTTGAGAGCGTTACTCAGACGGAAAACTACGCTCAGCTGAGGTAGCGGTGGTTAAAGGTACAACAAATCCCTTTTTTTTTCATAAATTATCGTTCGAACTGTAAATTTACTCGTGGCAGTACAGTAAATGTATTCCTGGCAGTACTCATAGTTCAAGTGTGGTTCATGTCATCCGAGTTAACCAGTAATCTTTCTTTGATGAATGCGTGTGGGCCCTTGAATCCAGCCTTCTTTCCCTCTTGTCGTGTTTTCTGTATAAGCAGCCACAGTTTCTCCCTGGCAGTCTTATCCTGCGGTATCAGAGCCTCTTTGATGCAGAGCTTCTTCTCATCCAGAAACGTGTTCCCCTCGGCCATTTTCCAGATGATGTCCCCGTAGTAGCACATAGCTAAGCGCAGGATGACATTGCGAGGTGATCCATCAGATCTTCGTTTCCTAATGTACCACGTCGATCACGTCTCTTAGCTTGTCTTTGATGCACGGAACCACCTTTCCCAGTATATTGTTGACTGCTTCCCTAATGTCCTCTTCCCTCTACCTCTCTTTCACCTTGGATTTTTCCTATTCCACCTGCGAGGGTACCGTTGAAGTTCAGCTACATTCTCACACAGCTCATTATTTTGGGATTGCAGTTTCTTCAGCTCGTTCACGAGGAACGTTACATGTTCCTTGTTCTCGCTCACAACTGTGTGAAGCTGACAGACAGCCTCTGACAAATGTGACCGACCAACTTGATTCAGTCTCATGTAGCAACATTTGAAATTGTGTTTTTTACGTTGGATAAAAGCAGAGACACAGAGCTACAAAATGGTATTAACATGCACTGCATTTTAGGAACAATCAAATCAAACTTTGTCACATGCGCCGAATACAACATGTGTAGACCTTACTGTGAAATGCTTACTTACAGTGGGGCAAAAAAGTATTTAGTCAGCCACCAATTGTGCAAGTTCTCCCACTTAAAAAGTAATTTTCATCATAGGTACACTTCAACTATGACAGACAAAATGAGAAAAACAAATCGAGAAAATCACATTGTAGGATTTTGAATTAATTTATTTGCAAATTATGGTGGAAAATAAGTATTTGGTCACCTACAAACAAGCAAGATTTCTGGCTCTCACAGACCTGTAACAACTTCTTTAAGAGGCTCCTCTGTCTTCCACTCGTTACCTGTATTAATGGCACCTGTTTGAACTTGTTATCAGTATAAAAGACACCTGTCCACAACCACAAACAGTCACACTCCAAACTCCACTATGACCAAGACCAAAGAGCTGTCAAAGCACCAGGCTGGGAAGACTGAATCTGCAATAGGTAAGCAGCTTGGTTTGAAGAAATCAACTGTGGGAGCAATTATTAGGAAATGGAAGACATACAAGACCACTGATAATCTCCCTCGATCTGGGGCTCCACGCAAGATCTCACCGCGTGGGGTCAAAATGATCACAAGAACGGTGAGCAAAAATCCCAGAACCACACGGGGGGACCTAGTGAATGACCTGCAGAGAGCTGGGACCAAAGTAACAGCCTACCATCAGTAACACACTACGCCGCCAGGGACTCAAATCCTGCAGTGCCAGACGTGTCCCCCTGCTTAAGCCAGTACATGTCCAGGCCCGTCTGAAGTTTGCTAGAGAGCATTTGGATGATCCAGAAGAAGATTGGGAGAATGTCATATGGTCAGATGAAACCAAAATAGAACTTTTTGGTAAAAACTCAACTCGTCGTGTTTGGAGGACAAAGAATGCTGAGTTGCATCCAAAGAACACCATACCTACTGTGAAGCATGGGGGTGGAAACGTCATGCTTTGGGGCTGTTTTTCTGCAAAGGGACGAGGACGACTGATCCGTGTAGACAGAATGAATGGGGCCATATATCGTGAGATTTTGAGTGAAAACCTCCTTCCATCAGCAAGGGCATTGAAGATGAAACGTGGCTGGGTCTTTCAGCATGACAATGATCCCAAACACACCGCCCGGGCAACGAAGGAGTGGCTTCGTAAGAAGCATTTCAAGGTCCTGGAGTGGCCTAGCCAGTCTCCAGATCTCAACCCCATAGAAAATCTTTGGAGGGAGTTGAAAGTCCATGTTGCCGCAAAACATCACTGCTCTAGAGGAGATCTGCATGGAGGAATGGGCCAAAATACCAGCAACAGTGTGTGAAAACCTTGTGAAGACTTACAGAAAACATTTGACCTCTGTCATTGCCAACAAAGGGTATATAACAAAGTATTGAGAAACATTTGTTATTGACCAAATACTTATTTTCCTTTTCTCAATAGGGGGTGCTGTTTGCACTTTGTAAAAATTTCGTTCCCAAATTAAACTGCCTCGTACTCAATTCTTGCACGTACAATATGCATATTATTAGTACTATTGGATAGAAAACACTCTAGTTTCTAAAACCGTTTGAATTATATCTGTGAGTAAAACAGAACTCGAGTTGGAGCAATTTTCCTATGAGGAAGTGAGAAATCTGAAATCTGCAGGCTGTTCTGAGGTCGGTTTATTAATTTGCATGTCTTCTATTGGTTGAGATGCACTGCATACGCCTTCCCCTGGATGTCAGCAAATAGTGAGAATTGGAATGGAGTTGCTAGGCAGATCTGAGGCCTTATAAATGGGCTGGTAACGTGGGGTCCTCTCTTTCTTTCATTCGCCATGACGCAAGACAGACCTCAGGATGGCGTTCTAGAAAGCTCCCGTTATAGCCCTTAGATATATCCGGCTCTGATTTTATTCGATATAGGTGTTAAAGACATCATAATGTTGTTATTTTAAACCGAGTTATATCAGTTTATATCAGTATATTGCGATTTTCGGGTATTTATTTGTGCTGCGTTCTAGTGAATTGGGCTCGTCTGGCCCACATGGCTAATGTTTACTGCTAACTCCAAAGTTGAAGGCGACAATCTACAACCGAGCAATGATTCTTTTGGAAGAAGGACAACTTGCCCAAGATTCTGATGGGAGCTCATCAAAAAGTAAGAACTATTTATGATGTTAATGATGAAAAATGTAAAACTCATATTCCGCCATTAATTTCGGTGCGGTCTCGCTTTAACGCACGCTGTATGTCGTAGTAACGTTAATTTAAAAAATCTAACACAGCGATTGCATTAAGAACTAATGTATCTTTCATTTGCTGTCCAACCTGTATTTTTTAGTCAAGTTTATGATTAGTTACTGATTTGATTAGGTGCCTCTCCCAAGATTTCTCCCGACATATTGTTGGCAGCTTGGCTACTATTCTCATTGTATAACCACGATTTGTGCCGCTAAATATGCACATTTTCGAACAAACTCTATATGTATTGTGTAATATGATGTTATAGGACTGTCATCTGAAGAAGTTTGAGAAGGTTATTGAAAAAATTTATTTTTTGCTGGTTTATTCGTTATCGCTATTGTTGGCTTGAATCAATGCTGTTGTGTGGTTGGCTATTGTAGTCAGCTAATATAATGCTATATTGTGTTTTCGCTGTAAAACACTTAAAAAATCTGAAATATTGGCTGGATTCACAAGATCTTTGTCTTTCATTTGCTGTACGCTGTGTATTTTTCATAAATGTTTCATGATGAGTATTTAGGTAATTCACGTTGGTCTCTGTAGTTATTCTAGTTGCTTTGGTGAGTTGTGATGGTGGCTGCAATGGTAGACTATGATTTGTACCTGAAATATGCACATTTTTCTAACAAAACATATGCTATACAATAAATATGTTATCAGACTGTCATCTGATGAAGTTGTTTCTTGGTTAGTGGCTATTTATATCTTTATTTGGTTGAAATTGTGATAGCTACCTATGCAGGAAAAAAATGGTGGGAAAAAAAAGTTGTGTCTTTTGCTATCGTGGTTAGCTAATAGATTTACATATTGTGTCTTCCCTGTAAAACATTTTAAAAATCAGAAATGAAGGCTGGATTCACAAGATGTGTATCTTTCATCTGGTGTCTTGGACTTGTGATTTAATGATATTTAGATGCTAGTATTTACTTGTGACGCTATGCTAGGCTATGCTAGTCAGCTTTTTTACTGATGGGGGTGCTCCCGGATCCGGGATTGTGACCAAGTAGAAGTTCAGCTTCTGGCAGATTGGAAGATCTGAAGACCTGGTAGTTGTTCCTCTGGCAGTATCAGCACAGGTCTGTGCTGGGCTTAGTGCTTGAGATGTGGGGCAGCAATTTTCTCCACAGATTCCTGAAGGAAGACAGACCGACTACACGTACCTCTGGATAATGCAGAAATAATGTGAGATCAATAAAAGTAGTGCCAATCATGTTGGAGGTCAATTAAATAATGAAAACATGGTGCTTATGCTTTACATACCAAGTCTCAGCCAGTTTAAGAACAAATTCTTATTTACAATGACGGCCTACACCGGCCAAACCCAGACAACGCTGGGCCAATTGTGCACCGCCCTATGGGACTCCCAATCATGACCTGGATTCAAACCAGGGTGTCTGTAGTGACATCTCTAGCACTGAGATACAGTGCCTTAGACCGCTGCGCCACTTGGGAGCCAGGGTCTAGATTTCAGAGAAAAGTTCAGACATGGAAATGTCCTCTTTCACTTTTTTCTCCAGTGGGTTTTTAATTGGGGTCGGAGGTAAAGAGGTTGGGAGGATCTTGTCCTGGTCTGTCTTTTTCTTCCTCTTGCTTGAGCTAGCGGCGTCTTGTGTATCCATGCTGCTCTGGCTCTCGTTGCAGCTAGCTAGCACGCCTGCCGTCTTCTGTGAAGCTTGGATATTCCGTCTTATGTTGTCTTTCTGTCATGTTCTTCCAATTCAACTTGATAAAAACAAACTTGCCATATGTAGCGAAAACAAGTTATAGTTAGTTTCTTGCTACACCTAATCCTCAAAGTTGCTTGGATAAGCGAGAACACACTCCCTCTCACAGCGATGCCATGCTCCTCGCATGTAACTCAAGTCTGCAGGTGTGTACATGGTTTGGTACATGTGCCAGGTGATATACATTTTAACGGCAGTACCGGCGCTCTAAAACGTCAGGTAAACAATACTCTCCTGGGGATATTTGGTCTCAGATTTCGAATTGCTGAAGGACCAACCGCACAGACAACCGGTAGTGTAAGTTCAAATGTAATTTTATTGGCTTGTTATTGGCTTGTAAGGAAAACATACTTTTTTTTACATTGCTATGTTTCAGACCATTTATCAAGCATTGGTATAAATGTCTGGTTTATTGGGAAAGTTTGAAACATGACAGAGAGGTGGGGGTGTTCGTTTGATTCGGAATAAGCGTTTATTTTATTTTCGTAATCCCCATTCAACCTGTCTTCTCCCCTTCATCCACACCGACTGAAGTGGATCCAACAGGCGACATCAACAAGGGACCATAGACCCCACACGGATTGACCCGGTCAGTCCATGTCATGGGAAGAGCAGGTGTTCTCAATGACGAGTAGAACATGGCATTTTAAACAAATAGGAGAATGGTTCAATCACGGACAGCCCTGTAATTCACATGCTGCCTACAGGGTACTCCAACACAGACAGGGAAGTCTATAGGAAAACTAATTCTGACCCACATTGAAGACAAATCAATAGAGAAACAGAGCTTGGCAGGTAGCCTAGCGGTTAAGAGCTGAAAGGTTGTTGGTTTGAATCCCCAAGCTGACTATGTGAAAAATCTGTCAATGTGTCCTTGAGTGAAGCACTGAACTGCAATTGCTCCTGTAAGCTTTAAAGTGTACCCCTTCTCTACCACAACAGAAATTGCAACTCAAACCTACATTTACATTTACATTTACAAACCTTTCTCTGAGTAGTTAACACATTGCCACAAATCCCCTGCAATTGTACCCCCAAAACATTATCTGTTCATGTGAAACCAAAAGTCTCTATTGTACAATCTGTTCCCCATATGGGACTACTTTGCCTATCAAAGACACTTTGAGCCTGGTGACGCCTGTCTCAGTCTGACACCATATTCCCCTCTGGGCCCCTCCAGATCTCCACCCCAGCACCCATTACTGCATCCCAGCCCCAGACCCAGCTCTCGCTGGACAGCTATCCCCAGAAGGGCCCTCCAGATCAGGGTTGATTTGCAGCATAAGCCCCCTAGTGATTACCCATTAGCCCTGGTCCCCATTGACTCTGGCTTCTAGCAGGGTAGCATGTGTACCCCTCTATACCCCTCCCTATCGCCATAGTGGCCCTCCCATTGCAGATCCCCCCTCCCCTCTCCTCCCTAATTGGCAGTAAGGGGTATCACAGAGGGCTGGGAAACAGGGAATAGATGGTGACATCTGATCTGATGTCCACTTAAAATCAAAATAATGTTGAGCTCTACTTTGTTGTATCACAAGGGGTAGTCTGTAGGGGCAGGGTGCTTTGATTGGATGATTGATAGGTCATTATAGAAACAGGATCTCAGTTTAAGTGTGAAAGGAGAAGGTGTTGTCTACAGGAAGAACACCTGACTGTGACCAAATATGAATTTGTTGCACAGAACATGAAGCTAGATTTAGGGTTAGGATAGTGGTTGAGGCTAGCGTTGAACTGAATTCTGAACATGAGGCTAGGGTTAGGGTTGTGGTTAAGGCTAGGGTTAGGGTTGAACCAGGATGTGGACATGAAGTTAGGGTTAGGGTTGTGGTTGAAGCTAGGGTTGGGGTTAGGGTAATGGTTGTGGTTGAAGGTTCAACTGAAATGTGGACATATGAAGCTAGGGTTGGGGTTAGGGTAATGATTGTGGTTGAAGGTTCAACTGAAATGTGGACATATGAGGCTAGGGTAAGGTTTAGGGTTAGGGTTGTGGTTGAGGGTTGTGGTTGAACTGGGATGTGGACATGAAGCTATAGGGTTATGGATAGGGATAGTTAAAACAACTGTTACAGTTTTTCTCATTCTCATACAAAAATTTTTTGGGAACATTGCAAACAAGACACAGTACCATTTGGCCTTTTGACAAAACATGAAATGCATTTTCAAAATGTATTTGTCTTCTCAAAACAGCAAACACATTCCTCAAAACTATATGATACCGTAACAATTGCAAATAAAAGCAAGTATACATACCGCTTGAATCAAGGTGACAAAACAGAAAGCTAATCTGTCTTTTAAAAATTCCCTTTGAATCAATGTTTTTTTCTTTGCAGTCATTAAAAGGTGCAGAATTTGGGGCGATTACTATTTTTTTTACGCACACTTCACCAAACAATTTCGTACACATCAAATACTGTCAAACATGGTTCCTGATCAAAAGGAAAATGGAAAATAAGCACATTGTGCAGAATTCATTCATCAATATCATCACAATGCTGACAGGTTTGTGGACTTTCATCACCAGGTAGAAAAACAATTTCCAATAGAAATAAGGACAGGTGAATACAGAGGAGGAAGTGCGAATATGAATGGATAGGCCTCAAACAAAACCAAAGAAAAGCTCTGTAATGGAGACAATGTTGGAGATGACGACTTAGGAGTAACCCAAATGTATTCTCTGCAATGTTGTGAAAAATCATAAAAATATCACTCTGAATCACCCTCCTACAGAATCGTGTGGATCTGCACATTTCTTCAAAGTGACTAGGCTGGATAACTACATCAAACTGGCTGTCAGGCCACTGAATTCTCCAAATCTCTCCACAGACATAGACAGTGAGTTTCAGGGTGTTCTTAGATGTCTTTGGTCTGTTTGGGTCAGACTGATGGTGGTCCTATGAGAACATCTCTCAATCAACACTCCAAACCTCACCAACTCTCTCTTCCTTTTACCAACTAAACCTTCATGCCGTTCCCTCTGTTTACACACCCTGATTAGTTTGGTAAGGGGAAACAATCTCCCAAGAACCCGTGATCTCTGAATCAACGCGCCCCTCTGTCCTACCCTTTATCTCTTCATCCCTCTGTTCACAAAAGAAACAGATTCTCCCAGAATCAGGGAGTGAAATTGGGGATCAGAGCGGGCCGACTCCTGAGCAAACAGACAGCTAATGGACCCGGCTGTCTTCTCCTCCCCTCACATTACCAGCAAAGCAGGGGAATGCAGCCCGGCCAGTCATAATACTAATGCTTAAGCTGGCTAATCCCTTACACACACAGGTCTCATACTCCCTGACTCACACACTGATAGCAGATCATCACTCCACCACCAAGGCAGTGGAAGAGAGTGTGTGAGAGAGTGAGAGTGATGGAATGGGACTCACAACGCACATGTACACCACCGTTCAAAAGTTTGGGGTCACTTAGAAATGTCCTTGTTTTTGAAAGAAACGGTAGGCCAGCATCCCGGAGTCGCCTCTTCACTGTTGACGTTGAGACTGGTGTTTTGAGGGTACTATTTAATGAAGCTGCCAGTTGAGGACTTGCGAGGCGTCTGTTTCTCAAACTAGACACTCTAATGTACTTGTCCTCTTTTTCAGTTGTGCACCGGGGCCTCCCACTCCTCCTTCTATTCTGGTTAGAGCCAGTTTGCGCTGTTCTGTGATGGGAGTAGTACACAGCGTCGTACGAGATCTTCAGTTTCTTGGCAATGTCTTGCATTGAATAGCCTTCATTTCTCAGAACAAGAACAGACTGACAAGTTTCAGAAGAAAGTTCTTTGTTTCTGGCCATTTTTAGCCTGTAATCGAACCCACAAATGCTGATGCTCCAGATACACAACTAGTCTAAAGGAGGCCAGTTTTATTGCTTCTTTAATCAGAACAACAGTTTTCAGCTGTGCTAACATAATTGCAAAATGGTTTTCTAATGATCAATTAGCCTTTTAAAATTATAAATGTGGATTAGCCTAAACAACGTGCCATTGGAACACAAGAGTAAATGTTGCTGATAATGGCCTCTGTATACCTATGTAGATATTCCATAAAAAAATCTGCTGTTTCTAGCTACAATAGTCATTTACAACATTAACAATGTCTACACTGTATTTCTGATCAATTTAATGTTATTTTAATGGACAGAAAATGTGCTTTTCTTTCAAAAACAAATACATTTCTAAGTGACCCCAAACTTTTGAACGGTAGTGTATGTTCACATAAATTAATGTATACATGCATGAATGCACGCACTCACTCACTGAGTCACTCACTGAGTCACTCACTGAGTCACTCACTCACTCACTCACTCACTCACTCACTCACTCACTCACTCACTCACTCACTCACTCACACACACACACACACACTCACACACTCACTCACACACTACCCCCCCCCTCCACACACACACACACACAAACACACTCATCCCTCTCTCTGCTAGACCCCACCAGCTGTAAAAACCTGTCTCCTCCAGGTTGAACTCATAGCTAGCTAATGGAGAATATGCTAATGCTAGTTTGGAGGGAGGAGCACTGTTGGCTTATGGAGGATTAGGGCTTGTTGGCCAGCCCTGGCCCAGGCTCCCCGCCGTGGTAGCGCACTAATACAGGTGTTAGTAAACTGCCGTTAGCCACCAGCTAATTAGCCCCCATTCAGAGAGCGATTGTCTGGCCGGCTCTGCCATTTGTAGCACTGTTTGCTCGTCAGCAGGGAGGTCTCTCTGTACTGTGGTGGGTCCACCATGATCCGACTAGATCCCCCCCCTTCTCTCTTTCACTCTCTTCTTTCTGTAGTGTCCTGGACAGCAGGACTCATCCCAGAGACAGAGACATGCTCAGGCGGTCTAAAGAGAACCAGAGGCCAGGAGAGGACTGAGGAGAAGAAGGGATCACACAGATTGTCTGTTTTGACCCCTGATTCACTGCTACATATCTGGGTTTATCAGACTCGATTCTCCTGTGTTTCCCCTTTCATTGAGGACTACCATTTTTGCTTTTATAAGAGTTGTTATTAGAGGGGCAAATCTGGCACCAATGATGACAACGGTGCTTGTAGAATCTTCCATATTTCACGACCATGTAATGTATTCATAACAGGTGGTTTGTGTGTTGAGAGAAAGAGAGGGAGACAGAGTGGGAGATAACTCTAAATGCATATGATTGCGAGGTGACATTAAATATATAGTTGTGAGAAAATTGACTTGTGTTTCTTCCAAGTGTAGAACATGTGGGAAAGCAAATAAAGGTTAGTTGGGTGACCTAACATGCCTAAAGCGATTCTGTCGGGAATGTCGGTGGTTCAAAGAAGTCATTAGTCTTCTCCAGCGCCGTCACAAAGAGGAGATTTAAAACAGCAAACAGAAACAGATCGTGGAAAACTCAAAGCCAAACACACATATCCACTAAGAGGCTTTGGTGTATTATGCTGTTCTGTCCCCATACAAACCCACAAATTCAAATGTGTCTCCCTCTCGCTCTTTTTCGCCTAAGAAAGTCTTATCGTGTCTCGTCCTGTGTTGTTTGTAAGGACTTTTGAGTCCAGCAGCCAATTCTGTTAGGTGGACTGTCCTTGAGACAGATTTTTGTCTCGTAGTAAGTAAGCAAAAAGTCCGAACTTTTTGTTGGAAATTACACTTACCACTCTGAAGAGTTCTAAATAATGAGCAAATGAAGACATTTATTTAATTACAGTTGACACAAAACAACTTTGTATCTCAGCCATCAGCTGTATCTAGCTGCTGGTGGGAACTTAATATGCATGGATAAATAACATTTGTGGAGTACCTTCCAAAGAATGCAGAAAAAACGATTATTTCAAATGTATTTCAAGCCCTTTACAAGAACTATTGCCAGCTGGCAAATTTCTTCACGGACATTTTCAATCTCTCCTTGTCCCAGTCTGTAATCACAACACGTTTCAAACTGACCACCATTGTCTCTGTTCCCAAGAACTCCTAGGTAACCTTCCTAAATGACGACCGCCCTGTAGCACTCACATCTATAATTATGAAGTGCTTTGAAAGGCTATTCATGGCACACATCAACTCCCTCATCCCAGACACCCTGGACCCACTCCAATTCCCATACCGCCCCAACAGATGATGCAATCTCAACTGCACTTCACACTGCCCTCTCTCACCTGGACAAGGGGGGCAATAACTATGTGAGAATGCCGTTCATAGACTTCAGCTCAGCGTTGAACACCATGGTATTGAACGCTGAGCTGTAGTCTATGAAATTGTTCGTTAT
This sequence comes from Salvelinus fontinalis, assembly GCF_029448725.1. Lineage (NCBI taxonomy): Eukaryota > Metazoa > Chordata > Actinopteri > Salmoniformes > Salmonidae > Salvelinus > Salvelinus fontinalis. The sequence goes on from NC_074699.1 coordinate 4,560,969, forward strand.
GCCCTTGGGCTGTATATAATAATCGCCATGCTCCGAAGTCACCTCTCATTCACATAGCTCTCTCAGATATTTCAATTCTTATTAGCCAATGTCCGTCACGTGATCGGAACCATCTCAGACATCACGGCTCCGAAGTACAAGTGAAGACAGACACATCGGAATACAATTGTGCACGTCCTTCTTATCAAATTCCCGAGAACTGTGCACATTTACTTTCTCAGCAAAAGCACTAGCCTATGTCAATCTACTATCCCCAATTGTCACGCCTGCTCCCGTTCTTCTTCCTGCATTACACACTCCTACCACCATCATTACGCACACCTGCTTCCCTTGTCACGCGCATCAGCGATCCATTGCACTCCCCTGGACTCAATCGCCTGTGTTATTTCCTACCCTATATCTGTCTGTTCCCCAGCGCTTCAGCATTAATTGTCGTATATCTTTGTATTACCCGGTTCTGACGCTGTTCCTGTCCTGTTCCATGTCTGTGTAAATGAAATATTCACTCTCCGTACCTGCTTCTCATCTCCAGCGTCGGTTCTTAAAGAATGCTGAAGCCATCAAACAAAGTATTGGGGAGTGCTGGCGTTTCGGTTGGTGGTGATGTCGGGTCCGGGGCCACCGCCGATGGAACCAGGAGTGCCTCAGCTGGCTCATCGGGCTTCCACGCCCTAGCTGGCTCGAGAAGTTTCCTTGCCCTGGTTGGCTCCGCAGGTGCCCATCCCACGTCAAGCTTCCGCTGGATCATCAGGGTTTTAAGCCTCAGCCGGCTCGCCAGGCGTCTACGCCTCAGCCGGCTCCCACGTCCCAGCGGGATCATCAGGCTGTCACGCCTCGACCGGATCGTCAGGCTCCCACGCCTCAGCCAGTTTGTCAGGATCCTACGCCTCTGCCGGTTCGTCAGGCCTCTATGCCCCCAGCTGGCTGGTGCTTCGGGCGACCCATCAGGCTAGCCCAGGTGGCGCCCCTAGAGGGAGGGGGGGGGGGGGGGTTTACTGTCATGCCTGCCCCCGCTCTCCCTCGGCGCCAGGCTACCCTGCATTACGCACTCCTGCCACCATCATTGCGCACACCTTCTTCCCTCATCACGCACATCAGCAACTAATTGCACTCACCTGGACTCAATCACCTGTGTTATTTCCTTCCCGACGTCTGTCTGTTCCCCAGCTCTGTTCCCCACTTCAGCATTAATTGTCGTATGTCTTTGTTTTACCTGGTTCTGATGCTGTTCCTTCCAGTTCCATGTCTGTGTAAATTAAATATTCACTCGCCATTCCTGCTTCTCATCTCCAGAGTCAGTTCTTACACCCATAGTACAAAGGTTTAGTTAGCGTACCCATTCAATTGGTCAGCTTGTCATTCTGTGCCAGAAATGTCACGTTCCTGACCTATTTCTGTTAGTTTGTTATATGTGTTAGTTGGTCAGGACGTGAGTTTGGGTGGGCATTCTATGTTTTCTGTTTCTATGTTGGTTTATGGGTTGCCTGGTATGGCTCTTAATTAGATGCAGGTGTTTGGCGTTCCTCTAATTAAGAGTCATATTTAGGTAGGTGTTTTCACAGTGTTCGTTGTGGGTGATTGTCTCCTGTGTTTGTGTATGTCGTTACGCCACACGGGACTGGTTTCGGTTTGTTTGTTCAGTGTTTTTTTATGTGTAGGCTTTTTTCCCTGTTAGTGCGTTCTCGTGTGTTATGTGAGTCCGTCGTTCAGATCTGTCTACACCGTTTTTTTGTTTTGTTAGTTTATTAGTCAAGTTCGTGTTTTCGTGTTTTTTCTTTAATAAATAATTTCTACAAACTCAGCTGCATTTTGGTTCGATCCCTGCTCCTCCTCTTCTGATGAAGAGGAGGAGGAAAGCCGTTACAAGAAACAAATATTCCAAACAGACTCTAGGACCGTTGTGGGACAAAAGATCCAAAAATCATACAACCACTGTACATCAAACAAACTGTTAAATGCCTCATTAAATGACAAAAAACATTGAGGTTATAATCAATTATGTTTATGGTTAAATAGTTTCGAGATGTTGAATGCCTCCGCTCAGATTGCAAGGTGTGTGGTATTGCGATGCGCATCAGGCACTGGCCTTTCTCTCCCAGCGAACAGTGCCACCAGTATGTCGACAGAATCAAGCCTTTAGACGTTCACATGAATTAATCTACATTATACTTGCCAAACATATATTGGCGTTAAGCCTATATATACAGTTGAAGTCGAAAGTTTACATACACTTAACTCGTTTTTCAACCACTCCACAAATTTCTTGTTAATAACAAACTATAGTTTTGGCAAGTCGGTTAGGACATCTACTTTGTGCATGACACAATTCAATTTTCCAACAATTGTTTACAGACAGATTATTTCACTTATAATTCACTGTATCACAATTCCAGTGGGTCAGAAGTCTACATACACTAAGTTGACTGTGCCTTTAAACAGCTTGGAAAATTATGTCATGGATTTACAAACTTCTGATATGCTAATTGACATAATTTGAGTAAATTGGAGGTGTACCTGTGGACCTGTGGATGTATTTCAATGTCTACCTTCAAACTCAGTGCCTCTTTGCGTGACATCATGGGAAAATCAAAAGAAATCAGCCAAGACCTCAGAAAAAAATTGTAGACCTCCACAAGTTTAGTTCATCCTTGGGAGCAATTTTCAAACGCCTGAAGGTACCACGTTCATCTGTACAAACAATAGTACGCAAGTATAAACACCATGGGACCACGCAGCCGTCATACCGCTCAGGAAGGAGACGCGTTCTGTCTCTTAGAGATTAACGTACTTTGGTGCGAAAAGTGCAAATCAATCCCAGAACAACGGCAAAGGACCTTGTGATGATGCTGGAGGAAAAAGGTACAAAAGTGTCTATATCCACAGTAAAACAAGTTCTGTATCGACATAACCTGAAAGGCCGCTCAGCAAGGAAGAAGCCACTGCTCCTAAACCGCCATAAAAAAGCCAGACTACGGTTTGCAACTGCACATGGGGACAAAGATCATACTTTTTGGAGAAATATCCTCTGGTCTAATGAAACAAAAATAGAACTGTTTGGCCATAATGACCATCGTTATGTTTGGAGGAAAAAGGGGGAGGCTTGCAAGACGAAGAACACCATCCCAACCGTGAAGCACAGGGGTGGCAGCATCGTGTTGTGGGGGTGCTTTGCTGCAGGAGGGACTGGTGCACTTCACAAAATAGATGGCATCATGAGGGAGGAAAATTATGTGGATATATTGAAGCAACATCTCAAGACATCAGTCAGGAAGTTAAAGCTTGGTCGCAAAATGGGTCTTCCAAATGGACAATGTGTAATGGGTGAGTGCTGGGGGCAGGGAAGTCAGGCGCAGGAGAACGGACTTGTTATAAAGGGAGTCGTTTAATAAGTGCTCACAAAACTCCAAAAAACAAAATATACAAAATAATAAAAGTGGGTTCAAACCCGTCGCGCACCAGAACATAACTTGCACATCACATACAAACAAACAATCACCGACAAGGACATGAGGGGAAACAGAGGGTTAAATACACAACATGTAATTGATGAGATTGGAACCAGGTGTGATGTAAGACAAGACAAAACCAATGAAAAATGGATCAGCGATGGCTAGAAGGTCGGTCAACCGCCGAACACTGCCCGAACAAGGAGAGGAACACTGCCCGAACAAGGAGAGGGACCGACTTCGGCGGAAGTCGTGACACAATGACCCCAAGCATACTTTCAAAGTTGTGGCAAAATGGCTTAAGGACAACAAAGTCAAGGTATTGGAGTGGCCATCACAAAGCCCTTACCTCAATCCTATAGAATATTTGTGGGCAGAACTGAAAAAGTGTGTGTGAGCAAGGAGGCCTACAAACCTGACTCCATTACACCAGCTGTCAGGAGGAATATGCCAAAATGTACCCAACTTATTGTGGGAAGCTTGTGAAAGGAACGCTTGTGAAACGTTTGACCCAAGTTAAACAATTTAAAGGAAATGCTACCAAATAATAATTGAGTGTATGTAAACTTCTGACCCACTGGGAATGTGATGAAAGAAATCAAATCTGAAATAAATAAATCTCTACTATTATTCAGACATTTCACATTCTTAAAATAACGTGGTGATCCTAACTGACCTAAGACAAGGAATTTTTATTAGGATTAAATGTCAGGAATTGTGAAAACTGAGTTTAAATGTATATGGCTAAGGTGTATGTAAACTTCCGACTTCAACTGTATGTAATTAAAAGTCTCATTAAAGTTTGGCTACATTTTCTGGTGCCTCCCTAATGTCAGCATTGGTGTGGAGATGTGAGGCGGTAGCCAATACGCATAAATCACCTACACTTTGTCAGGAAAATGATTTATCTACATTCTTAACAGAATAGCTAGTGTTTTTCAGGTTTTCTAATACATTTAATTGGCTTTATTGTTTAATGGCCTTGGTGCCCTAGCAGATGGCCTTGGTTCCCTGGTAGATCGGGCATCTCTTGAAGGCCAAATGGCCTTGCCCCTAAAATCTAGAAAGAAACTGACCAGCTGAATCCAGGTGAAAGCTATGATCCTTTATTGATGTCACTTGTTAAATCCACGTCAATCCGTGTAGATGAAAGGGAGGAGACGGGTTAAAGAAGGATGTTTAAGCCTTGAGAGACTGTGTATATGTGTGCCATTCAGAGGGTGAATGGGCAAGACAAAATATTTAAGTGCCTTTGAACTGGGTATGGTTGTAGGTGCCAGGTGCATTGGTTTGTGTCAAGAACTGCAACACTGCTAGGTTTTTCACGCTCAACAGTTTCCTGTGTGTATCAAGAATGGTCCCACCCAAAGGACATCCAGCCAACTTGACACAGCTGTGGGAAGCATGAGATTCAACATGGCCCTGCATCCCTTTAGACACCTTGTAGAGTCCTTGCCCCCCATGAATTTAGGCTGTTCTGAGGGCAAAAGGAGGGGGGGTTATACACACTCACTCACACACGCTACACTGATGCTTTCACACAAACAACCCACACACATTCACATACACTACATATGCACACACACACACACACACACACACACACATAGTGACACAATTACATTTTTTTTACCATTTATCTTTTTATTATACCTGTTTAACTCTGCGTCGTTATGAAGAACTCGTAAGCAAACATTTCATGGTGAAAGTGTACACCCGTTGTATTCAGGAGCAGGTGACAAATAAAATTGGAATTGATTTGCCAGAACCATGCTCTTACCAACCGAGCCACACAGGTCCAACACAACACCAGACAGCAATAGACTATATCCAATCTCCATCTAATAGGCAATCCAGTGGGCCAATATGCATCCACTTACACTATGGGCTGGGAAGCTTGTCTTTGACATTCGTCCTACACAGAATAGGAGGGGATTTAACATGAGCAGGTCTGAATGACAAGATACCCCTCCATCTCATCCACCTATAGTGATACGCTGTATAGCAGCAGGCAGGCCAGATGTGCCAGTGTTTCCCCTAGTATTGTCTCTACCTGCTGGGAGCTGGTAGGAGACCTATCCTTCTCCAGACCCTTCCTGGATCCCCCTGTTGAAACCTGCTCTAATCTGTTTGCTCATTTAATGACTCTATTGTTTCGCAGGCCAGGAAAAGAAGCTCTCAGTGCTCCTTAGTCCAGGCTCTATGGGCAGGAAAGCTGCATTGATAGTCTGCTTAGCTCTGGGAACAATATGCAGTCACTATGCCTGATGTCTGAGTCTGTAAGAAAGGAGGAAAGTTCTGGAGTCTTTCTATTGAGATGCTGTTGTGACCAATCAGAAGTGTTGCAGCTGGTCGCTTTGTGTGTTTGAAGTGACCTAGCTATGATGATTCCTCATTTCATCATTTCATTGAATGGTTCAAAATTCGAATGTTTCTCACCTATATTCAGCTTCTGAGTGACATCAGAGATTATGTGTAAACTGAAAAACAGAGAAACGTGGATTTTCGGGAAAATGATTAGGGTATTGACAGTTAAATAATGTGTTGTTCTGTGATCTTAAGCTTGCATGCATTCATGTGGCTGCTTGGACCCTTTCCTTTTGAGGAATACATTCATTAAAAAGGTGATGATATTGAGATGAATTAGAATTGAAATTTATGACAATGAATGGATATCCCACAAGAAGGTCACTGCTACAGAAAAGCACAGGGCATCATATTGAATATTGACTATTGTTACCACCAGCTTAATCAGGAGCGACAGCAACAAATAAAGGCAACAACCAAGTCTAATGATGTACGTCTCACGACACACACACACACACACACACACTGACTGCCACAGGGACCAGTGAACCATTAGACCATCAAACCCCTCGTCTCGACTTGACAGGCTCACTCTAATTGAGCTAATCCCTCTCCCATGGGGCATGGACACACACACACACACACAGAACACACACATCCTGAGAATAAGCCTCCGGTCTCATCTCTGGCCAATGTGGGCAGCAGAGCTACTGATTGGGAGACAATGGGCAGCAGATTGTGCTGTCAGGGTCCATTAATTGGCATCATTAGCATCACACTCTGGAGTCACGGGAGCTGTGTTCTTCCTAAACCCTAAGCTGAGTGTATGTGTGTGTGTGTGTCAGTGGGGCAGGATGGGGACAAAAAGTACAGTGGTTAACATCAAACTTTGTCTTATTACATCATCCTACTACTCAGCGTTATAAATTCAACAACCAATCAATTACTTGACCCCTGAGACATGTTACAGGCATAATTGTTGATTGACAGTCACAAACATTTGATTTGATTTAAATTCAAAATATCAACCTATGCATTAGCCATACGACTTACCCAATGGAAATAATCCACAAAGTTTTCTTAGGCAACCTAGTCGATGGTCAAAGTCACTGACCACTGGCATTGACCATCAATGACACTTCCAGTTCCAAAATCCAACTGCGGGTCTCTGAAAAGAAAATGGATCCACGCTGCTGCCATACATTCACTGTGGCGTAAGCCGCTGCTTCCTCCATTCGACTCCCTGTCTGATCAATGCAGGGGACAATGTCTCAACAGGTGTGATAGTCATATGCCCAGAGCCAGCCCTCCACCCCACGGCTAGCTCCAATTAGCACCCACTGCTAAAGAACAAAGAGAAGATATTTCACTTTCATTTCATTTCAGCAGAGTGCCAGTTAAAGGTCTCTTCTATCAACCTCTCTCTTTCTCTTTCTGTCACATTCTGTCTCTTTCTGCTGGCATCTCTCAGGGATAATTTCTAGCTTTGTGTTTTGTATGGCTGTGGCCAGTATGGAGTCGATGTCTTGTGTTTTCAATGGTAAGGGTGTTGAAATCATGGGGGTGTTGATTAATTCATAGCATGTGACTGACTTGCTTTTTGTGTTTTAGTGGAGTTGAGTTCCTGAAAACCCCTGGAGGTCTGAGGAAGGGAACAGCTTGTCTTGAAAGGTTGTATATTCCTCACAGAGGAAGTGACCACACTCAATTGCCATGTTTTCAGTATTTTCACATACCATATCTAAATATACAGTGTCTAACACATTTATATTTTGCAACACTTTGTAACAGTATAACAGCATACCTTAAAATGAGTAATTGTTCTCATACCATAACATATCGGGGTGTTTGTTGCATTTCTGAGTGAATTCAAACTATGCCTCTATATTGGTGGGTTAAATATGCAGCTGATTTTACATGATGTCCAGTTTATACATTAAATTCCATTGCCATGGTCATTCGAGAGGGTGAAAATGATTTCACTATAATGTGATGATATCACAAACAAATGTGTTGATTTGAAATAGTTAACATACAATCACCAGGGAACTAAAACCGAATGGAAGTCATCACAATACAATTACATTTGAATCTGACCACATCGAAAGTAAATGTACAGCAGATTCAGTAGAATGTTTGAGTTTAGAATGTTTGGTTGATAGGCGACAACTCAGTTAAGGTGACAACAATCAACAAGACAACAAGTGCGACTACAATCTGCTATCAAAGAGTGATTGAGTTCTCAAGAACGAGCTTCTGGCACCAAATCAAATCAAATGTATTTATAAAGCCCTTTTTACATCAGCAGATGTCACAAAGTGCTATACAGAAAACCAGCCTAAAACCTCAAACAGCAAGCAATGCAGATGTAGAAGCATGGTCACTAGGAAAAACTCCCTAGAAAGGAAGAAACCTAGAGAGGAACCAGGCTCTGAGGGGTGGCCAGTCCTCTTTTGGCTGTGCCGGGTAGAGATTATAACAGTACATGGCCATTAAGGCCAGATTGTTCTTCAAGATGTTCAAAAGTTCAAAGATAACCAGCAGGGTCAAATAATAATCACAGTGGTTTTAGAGGGTGCAACAGGTCAGTACCTCAGGAGTAAATGTCAGTTGGCTTTTCATAGCCGAGCATTCAGAGGTCAAGACAGCAGGTGAGAGAGCGAGAGAGCGAGAGAGACAGAGAGAGAGAGAGGAGGAGAGAGGAGAGAGAGAGTCAGTAAAAAACAGCAGGTCCTAGGACAAGTTAGCAAGTCTGGTGAACAGGTCAGGTTTCCATAGCCGCAGGCAGAACAGTTGAGACTGGAGCAGCAGCATGGCCAGGTGGACTGGGTACAGCTAGGAGTCATCAGGCCAGGTAGTCCTGAGACATGGTCCTAGGGCTCAGGTCCACCGGGAGGGGAGGCTGAAAGGGAGAGAAAAAGAATTAGAGGGAGCATACATAAATTCACACAGGACACCAGATAAGACTGGATAATTACACCAGATATAACAGATTGACCCTAGCCCCCTGGGGCATAGACTATTGCAGCATAGATATAGGCGGCTGAGAGGGAGGGGGGGGGGGCACGACACTGTGGCCTCGTCTGACGATACACCCCGGACAGGGCCAACCAGGCAGGATATAACCCCACGACTTTGCCAAAGCACAGCCCCCGCCCCCACACCACTAGAGGGATATCAACAGACCACCAACTTACTACCCTGAGACAAGGCTGAGTTTAGCCCACGAAGATCTCCTCCACCGCACGAGACCGAGGGGGAGAAAAAAACAGACAGGAAGATCACGTAAGAGACTCAACCCACTTAAGTGACGCACCCCTCCTAAGGACGGCATGGAAGAGCACTAGTAAGCCAGTGACTCAGCCCCCGTAATAGGGTCAGAGGCAGAGAAACCCAGTGGAGAGAGGGGAGCCGGCCAGCCAGAGACAGAAGGGCGGTTCGTCAATCCAGTGCCTTGCCGTTCACCTTCGCACCCCTGGGCCAGACTACACTCAATCATAGGACCCACTGGTTGAGTCTTGAGTTAAGACTTAAAGGTCGACACCGAGTCTGCGTCTCTCACATGGATAGGTAGACCATTCCATAAACATTACATTTACATTACATTTAAGTCATTTAGCAGACGCCCTTATCCAGAGCGACTTACAAATTGGTGCATTCACCTAATGACATCCAGTGGAACAGCCACTTTACAATAGTGCATCTACATCTTTTAAGGGGGGGGGGGGGGCAGAAGGATTGCTTTATCCTATCCTAGGTATTCCTTGAAGAGGTGGGAGCTCTATAGAACATTGAGCTCTATAGAAGAAAGCCCTGCCTCCAGCTGTTCACTTAGGACAATAAGGGAGGCCTGCGTCTTGTGATCATAGCGTACGTGTAGGTATGTACAGCAGGACCAAATCGGAGATATAGGTAGGAGCAAGCCCATGTAATGCTTTGTAGGTTAGCAGTAAAAAAAAAAAAAATGGTCCTAGCCTTAACATGATGCCAGTGTAGAGAGGCTAGCACTGGAGTAATATAATCACATATTTTGGTTCTAGTCAAGATTCTAGCAGCCATGTTTAGCACTAACTGAAGTTTATTTAATGTTTTATCCGGGTAGCCGGTGTGTAGAGCATTGCAGTAGTCTAATCTAGATGTGACAAAAGCATGGATTAGCTTTTCTACATACTTTTTGGACAAAAAGTGTCTTTTTTCTGCGATATTACAAAGATCGAATAAAGCTGTCCTTGAAATATTCTTTGTGTTTATCAAAAGAGAGATCAGTGGGCCTCCCGAGTGAAGCAAGGCACTGCATTGCAGTGCTTGAGGCTTCACTACAGACCCGGGTTCGATTACAGGCTGTGTCGCAGCCGACCGGGAGACCCATAAGGCGCTGCACAATTGAGGGTTTAGGGGAGGGTTTAGGGGAGGATTAGGGGTGGGTTTGGCCGGCCAGGATGTCCTTGTCCCATCGTGCTCTTGTGACTCCTTGTGGTGGACCGGGCGCATGCACTTTGACTTCGGTCGCCAGCTGTACGGTATTTCCTCTGACACATGCGGCTGGCTTCCATGTTAAGCGAGCAGTGTGTCAAGAAGCAGTGCAGCTTAGCAGGGTCGTGTTTTCGGGGGGCGCATGGCTCTTGACCTTCACCTCTCCTGAGTCCGTACGGCAGTTGCAGCGATGGTACAAGACTGTAACTACCAATTGGATATCATAAAAAAGAGATCAGGGTCCAGAGTAATGCCAAGGTCCTTCACAGTTTTATGTGAGACCTCTGTACAACCATCAGATTAATTGTCAGATCCAACAGCAGATCTCTTTGTTTCTTGGGACCTAGAACTAGCATCTTTGTTTTGTCCGAGTTTAAAAGTAAAAGAATTGCTGCCATCGACTTTCTTATGTCTAAAACCAGGCTTCCAGGCTAGGCAATTTTGGGGCTTCAACATGTTTCATTGAGATGTACAGCTGTGTGTCATCCGCATCCTAGCAGTGAAAGTTGACATTGTGTTTCCGAATGACATCACTAAGCGGTAGAATATATAGTGAAAACAATAGTGGTCCTAAAGCAGAACCTTGAGGAATACAGAAACTTACAATTGATTTGTCAGAGGACAAACCATCCACAGACACGAATTGATATCTATCCGACAGATCAGATCTAAACCAGGCAAGAACTTGTCTGTGTAGACCAATTAAGGTTTCCAATCTCTCCAAAAGAATGTGGTGATCGATGGTGTCAAAAGCAGCAATACGGTCTAAGAGCACGAGGAAAGATGCAGAGCATTGGTCTGATGCCATTAAAAGGTCATTTACCACCTTCACGGGTACAGTCTCAGTGCTATGATGGGGTCTAAAACCAGACTGAAGTGTTTCGTATACATTATTTGTCATTACTGTTAATTACTGCCACGTTTAGTGAGTTTAGTAGACATCAAGAGGATAGGGAGTCATTTATTATGTTCAACATAAGAGGGCCAAGCACAGGAAGTAGCTCTTTCAGTAGTTTCGTTAGAATAGGGTCCAGTCTGCAGCTTGAAGGTTTAGAGGCCATTACTATTTTCATGAATAATTCATACAGGATTAAAAAAACTTGAGTGTCTCCATTGATCCTAGGTCCTGGAGGTTCTGTGCAGACTCAGGACAACTGAGCTTAGGAGAAATATGCAGATTCAAAGAAGAGTCTGTAATTTGCTTTCTAATGATCATGATCTTTTCGTCGAAGAAGTTCATCAATTTATCACTGCTGAAGTGAAAGCCATCCTCTCTTGGGGAATGCTGCTTTTTAGTTAGCTTTGCGACAGTATACATTTTTTTGGAATGTTCTTCTTTTCCTATATTAGGTTGGAAAAATAGGATGATCGAGCAGCAGTGAGGGCTCTTCGATATTACTGTATTTCCAAGCTAGTTGGAAGACTTCCAGTTTGGAAGCTTGTTTCAGCGCTCTGGTATTTTCTGTATACCAGAGAGCTCATTCCTTGTGACAAATGTTTTTTGTTTTTAGGGGTGCGACTGTATCTAGGGTGCTACGCAAGGTTAAACCTAGATCCTCAGCTAGGTGGTTAAATTATTTTTGTACTTCGACATCCTTGGTTTGGTAAAGGGAGTCTGGAAAGGAATCTTTGGGTTGTCTAAGAATTTATAGCACAGATTTTGATGATCCTTGGTTGGGATCTGAGCAGATTATTTGTTGCGATTGCAAACATAATAACATGGTGGTCTGATAGTCCAGGATGAGGAAAAACATTTAGATCCACAAAATGGATTCCACGGGACAAAACTAGATTAGGGGTATGACTGTGGCAATGAGCAGGTCCGGAGACATGTTGGACAAAACCCACTGAGTCGATGATGGCTCCGAAAGCCTTTTGGAGTGGGTCTGTGAACTTTTCCATGTGAAAATTGAAGTCACCAAGATGTTGAATATTATCTGCTATGACTACAAGGTCCAATAGGAATACAGGGAACTCAGTGAGGAACGCTGTTTACGGCCTAGGTTGCCTGTAAACAGTAGCTATAAAAAGTGATGGGGGGGGGGTAAATGAACCAGTCTGTACCATGGATGACAGAGGAACATCAGTATCTTCCTGGGTACACTCCGCACACAGTAAGTACCTCTACCTACCATACTATCTACACTGGTTTTCTTTTTAAATTAATACATTTTATTTCAAATGTACTCATCATTACTTTATTTACAGTTTACTCCACCCCAGCCAGTGCAGCCAGACAGCCTGAGTTTCTGGGAGCGCAAGAAGTACTGAAGGTACAAGCTCAGAAACAAAGCCATGATCCTCTGCCACAGCCAGCACCTGCCTGAGCTGGAGCAACTCTGCCTGACCGACTGGCACATGGAGGTGGAGCGCAGGGTTCACTTTTACGCTGTGGGAGTGAGAGAGACCCTGGGCAGACTGATCAGAGACATCAGAAAGTGAGCAGGAGCAGAGGAGAAAGGCTTGGGCGTGGGAGGACTGAATGGACTGTACCTGATGAGTTGAAAATATTGAAATGTTTATTTTGTTGTAGTAGTATAAGTATGATAAGATAATGTAAGGTAAGATAGGCATAAGATTAGATATTTTTGTTATTGATAAATAAATAATAATTTAACCCTAACAATTGTGTATTTTTTTGTTGTAATATTACTCCATGGGAAATGGATGAAATAGATGAAAATGGAAAAGAGCCAAAGGGATGGCTGCCATTTTATGGGCTCCTAACCAATTGTGCTATTTTGTGTTTTTTTTACACTTCAGTTTACTTAGTAAATATTGTCTTAACTCTTATTTTCTTAAAACTGCATTGTTGGTTAAGGGCTTGTAAGTAAGCATTTCACGGCCTGTTGTATTCGGCGCATGTGACAAATAAAATTTGATTTGATGTTAATCAAACAAACTTGATTAAAGGTTGAAAGGACCTTTATGTTTGTATGTGCGTGTGTGTGTACGTGTACGTGTGTGTGTGGCAATGGTTTATGTGACTATATTTGTTTTCTTCTGTTTAATCCTTTAATCAGTACAGGTCACTCTAATTTGTCATTGAAGTCTATATAACGTGAAAGCTACATTACCAAAACTATTATACAAATTACGAGGGACATTCAACCAAAACTGCAATTGAAAAACTGCAAATTAAACTAAAATAGTCAACACATTGAGCTTTATGACAAAACTATGAGTGGTTTGCCTGTGTGTTTGTGGCTCCATAGAGGGGTGAAATTAAAATGACTTGGTTGGTCTGCCATCAAACTTACCAACAGTGGCTTGAAGTCATCAATGACACATGTTCTCTTGTGACCAGGAGGAGTCTGAACAGTTGGTCTGAACCACTGGCTGTAAATGAACTTTGAATGGATGGTAACAGATGGACAGATATAAGACAATGCATGTACACAGAATGTGAATGTGAACAGGTGATTGGGAATGCATGGTTTATACTGTGAGAAAACCGTGTTTGATGTCATTTTATATCCCTTGTAAATGTATTTTTGACAATTTAAGACACTGACCACAATATGACAAAGACTGACAGCAATATAGTGTTACCAAATGCTCTTTGGTACCTCCTGACAAGTAGCCATTGCGACCGTGTGTATCAATGCCTTTAACTTTACTGCCCTCTGCCAAGCCTATTGATAAGTGGAAAGTAATCATGACGATGACAACGATGATAATGAAACTGTCAAAGCTAGGCTTCTTATTGAATACATGCATCAGATGTATTTATGTTTCAATAAAACAAGAACTATTCAAAACATTTTTCAGAATGTATTATCTTCACAGAATATTTTTGACAGTGTATTAGGCAGGGCTTGTTGATTTTACTGCGAATTCCTATCACCAACGACAGCAGGAACCGGATGCGTGTTTCCATGGGTACATTCATTTGTTTAGCGATATCGCCGATCTGTTATGAAACTACTGGAAAGCAGCTGGGGTAAAGCTATTTGCTTTTCACTGTCATTGCAGTCGTTTTACACCATCTAGAAAACTGCGAACGGACGATATATACCAGGTGAGAATCAGAAGCTAACATACTCGAACTAACGTGAGAGTTTACTATGTCACTCAGTCTGCAGTCAGGCTTGGGAATTATAGCATGTACAGTAACTAGCTAGTAGTCTACTGGTCTGTTTTACAGCTAGTTGTAATGCTGAGTGATTGCTTTTGAGGGAGGCTTGCAAGAAAGGTTAAGTGCCTAATTTATCTTGCTAGTTAGTTAGCAGTCAAGAGACCGGTGTAGGGCGTGACACACACTTGGTGGGTATAATGTGTGGAACGTTCCAACAGGAATATGATCCAAAAACTTCGTAAATGACAAGGTTGCCAACAAACAACGCATATAGTTGTATAGCGGCCGAATAAGAAACTGAGTAGGCTATTTCATTAAGTTTTCACTCACCACGTTTATTCTGAATAATGTCTCTGGTAGCCTATGGACAAACATTAAGAATAAGCTACGTGGTGAGTTGATGCCTATTCGGCAGCTAGTTAGCTAGGTGACTTGGTCGTGCTACTTTGTATGCGTTGTTTGTTGGCAACATTGTACTTTACGAAGTTTTTAGAACGTTGGAACGTTCCACAAATTATACCCACCCCACACACCTGTGTAACAATAAAAAAAAAAATGCTGTATCATGCTGCCTTTGTGTAAAACAGCGATCAAACCATTAGGTCTCGCCTCAGTGGTGAAGCATTCTCTTGTTTTGTCCTTCAGGATGGCACACGACCTGAAAACACTGGCAGAGGACTTCAGACAGAAGAATAAAAGCTGTTTTATCCTTGGTGTGTCTGGAGAGACAGGCAAAGAGTTACTCAAAGAGATTGTGGAGAGGAAGCTCTTCTCGAAGATCACTGTCATCGGAAGGCGGCAGCTCACATTTGAAGACGAAGCGTATGAGAACCTGGTAGGTGTGCGACTTGTTTTATTGTCAATGTGTTGTTTTTTCAAGCAGTGCCTGTATGGTCTAAGATGAATTTAGCCTTGAAATGCTTTTGTGACACCGGGCCCTGCTCTATTTGGCAAAGTAACACGCATCCATGAGTAAGGTGTTAGGGGATAAAAAAAAAGAATTGGGGGGAGGTTCTGGCGTTGTACTTTGTGTTCTGTCATAGAGAAGCTTGTCAAGAACACAACGGTTTATTTCAGGAGGACAGGATTTAACGTTGCTGAGAGATCTTCCTTTCAAGAAAAGGTCCATCTTGTTCATCCCTAGTCAATAATTGCACCAAATCACCTGTATTATATTTAACACGTTTTGTCCAATATCTCAAGACAGGGTGGTCATATTGTTATGACATTTTCAAGCAGAGCCGGTCCTGACCCCCCTGGGGCCCTAAGCAAAATTATGCTAAGGGGCCCTCCTACCTGACCTGTGAGCCATGTAAACCATTTGCCATTGCCACAGTCACACCTGACACCCCAAATTCTCCCACTACAATCCTCCTTTAAAACAGTTTGCTCCATCTGTCAGTCTAAGAATAAGTAGACCTCTACAGAACAGAATGGGGTATAAACTAACAATATTTATTGAATATAATATTTTATATAGAATCTTAAGATAAGTGAATATTAAACATGAATAAGAAATTGTAGAAAATAATATAAAATGTAGAAAATAATCAAATATAACAATGAGCTTTGGCTCTGCTGCCTGGTAATTAGTCCAGTCCTCACAATATTATACAATTTAGCTTTGCCTATACAATGTAAACATAAGCCTATAGGCTATGGCTCCAGGTATATGTCTCAAAGTCAAATGAAACCTATACAGCTGTGTGATTTAACTTTGGTTCCCTCTACAGCCTGGGTATTTTCAGCATCAGCATTGGCACCAGTCTATCTGGACTGTCTGGAAGAAATTGAGAAAGTATGTCACATAGTTAGTTAAGCAGTCATTTACACAAATGCACTTCTGCCTTACAATCTTAAATGTTACTAAGTGTGTAAACATTTGAATGTTTGAATTCAAATCTTACCATCAAAATATTCCTCTTCTGCACTTTCTTGAGACAAAAATCATCATAGGACAAGTGTTTCCCCACGTCATGATTTATATGGATGGCCAGACCACTCAATTGTTCCTGTGACATGGAAGACCTCAGGTAGCTTTTGATGAGCTTTCATTTTGAAAAGCTCCTCTCTGCCAATGTTACTGGTAGGGTGACTGCAATTCTTAGGGCTATCCAAAGGTTAGGATAGAGTTCCTCCAGGTTTTTCTCACAGAGGAAGGAAAGCAGCTCAAAGGCAGTCATCTTATCTGATGGCAAATCAGGTAAATTCTGAATAGTGTGTGCCAGATCCATTCCACTGATGTCACAGTCATCTCTGAAGGTCAGAGTGTTTTCAACTTCCATCCAGTGAGCCTTTAAAGATTCATTGGACATCTGAGAGGCAGTGCTGAAGTTCAGCAGCACTCCATATTTGGTTTTCACCTGGTTGAGTGTTTCAAATCTCTCATCCATGGATGTCACAGCAGAGTCGATCACAATGTTGAAGTAGTTGACTTGGAGGTTTTTCAGAGCATCAGTCACTGGTTCATCAGGAGCCTCATAGCTGAAATGCCTCTTGCTGTTTCTCGGTCTCTTCTCTTTCAGAACAGCCTCCACATTAATTTCTTCACAAATGCTTTTGGCTGTTGTCTGAGCCTCAGAGAATCCAGTTTCCCGGTATGTAGTGAGGGAGGCCTTTGCATTTGAGATCAAATTTGCAGCGATATCCAACTGCTTTGAGGCGGATTGAAGGCGCTTGTTCACCTTGTTTGTTATTGTCAATATCTCACCATGCGACACATCAAATCAAGAAGCGGTAGGACGCAACGTCCTTTGGAAGTGCTTGTGCCTCCACTTTGGCCACAGGATCGTTGATTGTCTGTCTGACTTCCAGTAATGCCTCCTGAACCTCAGAAGCCTGTTACCTGTTGCATGAACACTTTGGAGCCTACTCTCCCATCTTGTCACTCAATGACTTTAGTTATGTTCACGTGTTTCTTAAAAACACTCCCATCTTTGTGTGCCAGCTGAAAAGAAGGCGTAGAGCTTTTGCACATGCCCAAAAAACCCATATTTTTGAAGATTTGGCAGCATCTGCAATGACAAGGTTTAGAGTATGTGCTCCACATGGGACGAACACAGCTCTAGGATTTTTTTTTTTTTTTTTGCATTCTGGCTTGTACTCCTTAATGCTTGCCCTTCATGTTGGCCCCATTTATCATAAGCTTGCCCTCTGCAATCATCAAATGGAAGCTTCAGCTCGTTCAGCTTATCTAAGATGACAGTGGACAGATTCAAGCCTGCTGTGACCTCAACAATCGCAAAGCTGAGGAAGTGCTCCTTGATCTCTGGCTTTCCCTTTAAAGCCACACGTCTCAGAATAATGGACATTTTCTCCTGGTGACTAATGTCAGGTGTACAGTCCAAGATAATGGAGAAGTACTTTGAGTCTCTTACTTGAGTCACTATTGCTTCCAGAATCTTGTCACTCAATCTGTATCAGGTCATTCTGTGGCGCTTCCCTATGTAATGAGCATGTGTTTCCATCTTTAATTTTGCTGAGATTTTCCATAACAGGGTAAAATTTTGCCAGTAATTCAACCTCTTTTAGGAAGTTTCCATTATCTGGTTGGAAGAGTTTGTCTGATGAACCCCTGAATGCTAGGTTTCTTTCAGTCAGAGACTGAGTGATACTTATTAAATGTGTAAGGACATCCCGCCATCTATTTCTTTCAGCCTCCAAAATTGTAATTTGTATCTGGTCAAGAGTCAGACTTAGTCGCAGATCAAGTTCTCTCCACTTAATCATATTGTTTGTGTGTTCAGGACTACCCTCGTGGTGTTTCAGAACGGTGTTGATATTTGACCAGTCATTCACACCTTCCTTTATTATTTTGTAGTCTTTTTTGTAGAAAAGAGCTTACAGCAGAAACAATACACCGCTTTGTTTTTGATTGAGTATGAAAGCCAGCTCCTGGTAATCTTTTCCCCATTTGACAGCTGTCTCTCTAAGCCTGAATGGAAACCTCTTCTAGACATGTCTTTAGGGTAAGATAAATCCAGTGCTGGTTTGAATGGACCTCTGCGCACTAACTCAGTCCTCATGAAGTCTGTTAAGACTGAGGGCCAATCTGCTGGGTCATTTGGTGGAGCAGCAACTGTTCTATTAGGGTCTGAGCTGCTTGTATCTGATGCTGGCTGTACACCTCTGGTTGTGCTAGTACTGGCTGAGGCTGCCTGTACTTCACTTGGGTCTGTGTTAGTACTTGCTGAAGATGGCTGTACTTGGTCTGTGTTAGTACTTGCTGAAGCCAGCTGTACTGGGTCTGTGTTAGTACTTGCTGAAGCCGGCTGTACTGGGTCTGTGTTAGTACTTGCTGAAGCCGGCTGTACTGGGTCTGTGTTAGTACTGGCTGAGGATGGATGTGGATCAACTGAGTCTGCTTGTACTGGCTGATGATCCAGCATCTCCTCTACTGACAAACTTAAGCATAGCACCTGTAAATGATAGGTAACAATACTATTATTCATTTATCAGCTGCATCAGGCCCATTCAAACTGGCTCCCCCATATTTCCTTTTATACATTTTCAAATATAAAATACTATTTATACTATGGCTTGGCTGAATACTTAATGGTTATTATTTACTGAGATATGTGTATCCATATTGTCCAGTACGCCCAGCTATTTTAAATTCAATATATAAATCAATAGTCAATGTCAATCCATTGCTTTCCATCTTGCATTAGTCCAGAGCTGTAACTAAACCTTGAATGAGAGACTAGATAATTATTGTCTTGTTTTAAAATTGTGTGTGCCTATGAGGAGTGCCATCACGCCCATATATTGTCTGGACTTGTGTCCAGAGGTTGCTGCTGGAAAGCGCGAGTTCCATTTCGTGCGCGCGCATATGAACGCATGTTCACGCGCAACACGGTTATCTTTTCCGAGTTGCAGTTTATAAACACCAGTTTATATATAACATTTGCCAGTTGGCGTTTATCAAACGTAATAAATAGTTGTATTTCACTCTCACTTTTGTCAGGCAAAAGTCACAGAACACAGCCCTGGAAGTGGCTGGCTAGCATGCAAGACACAGACAGACCAAGAGATGCACTGCCCAGCTAGGTTAGCAAGACAGACAGACTAGAGAAAGATGCACTGCGAGCTACAGCACATCAACTGTTATTTACTGACATCAAACTTGGAGAGGAGACAACACAAGTTTACCTGATTTCTGTTCCCGCAATTCACTCTCACGGTGTTTTTTTTTCTAATTTTGTGACCAGGAAGATAGTTCCGCTTCATCCTCTCATCGAAGTTGTAAACATTGACACCTGCTTTGACACGAGGGGGAGGCGGAGCCCTTGCGTAATTTGCGGGGCCCAACGCAACTTGCGTAGTGCGCATATAGGGCCGCCCGGCTCTGTTTTCAAGGCTGATGTAGCCCAATATTGGACTAAAAGAGTCTAACGTTACTCCTTATTCCAAGGACCTTATATGTTCTGTTTTAAGTGTGAATTGGCTCTGGAAGCCAAAGCAACCCAATCTAAATGCGAATCGATTCTCAATTGCGGTACAGTTCTAGAAATATAAATCCCTCTACTTTCATATCACATCAAAATAATGCCGCAAATGAAAAATACACACTTACTCTACACGGTTTTAACTGTTTCAGCCGACAGTATTCGTCAGTGACAACACGTTCGTGTCGTTTGTCTTCCGTTTACACACGGGTTCAGAGACGCAGATAGCTAATTAGCATTGTTTTCCATAAACAAGCTCTGTAACGTGGAAATACGACCATGTGGGAACCCTAACCCTATAAAGGTGTGTATCAACTTCACATTTTAAATGTATTTTTGTATAATTTCTCACCGATATGACATATAAGGGTCTTGTGCTTCCAAAACTGTACCACAAGCGATGTGTGTTAATGTTACCCTAAACGAGATGCCTTCATCCAATGACATATCTAATGTAATGGTACTGAGTCATGGTCAAAGGCTAAGTCTGATGTAGAACAGAGATTATTCAAATAAATGTAAATATTCTTCAATTAAAATGCTATACATAATTACAGTAATTTAAGCCCAATAATTTAAGTTATCATGAACAAATATTCATGCTTTACGCAAAACTAAGAGTAACAAGTTATGAAATTAGAATACTACTTTATGCAAATTAAATACTTGAGACACACACACACAGCCTAACGCAGGCACACACTTCTCAGCATCCTCGTACACTCACACAGCACCCCCAACAACACACACACACACACACACACACACAGCCTAACATAGATGCACACTTCTCACTAAGTCTGAACTGTAACACAGAAGGCTACTAGTCTAATAAGATAGCTTACTTCTAAGGTAGGCCTGAACCTGAGTTGGGTTACATTGTAATGTTATGAGTTACTCTGGTGATGGGAGGATAAACTGCAGTAAATAATTAGCCTAGGCACAGAAGAGACCGTGTGAGCTGCCAGCTGCTAGGACCTAACCCTGACAACCCATACATCAAAACGTAGCTACGAAGCTCTTCTTTGACCTGCAGCCTGCAATATTTTTTTTGTGTCTCTGAAAACATCTGACGAAAGAAGCGAAGGAAACTTTTTACCTTATATTTCAGTCAAAAGACGTCGGATGACCGTGACACACCCTCAGGACATACCCATACTTCTAGGCAATACAGTGTCACATTGATCTTACTCTGGTAGGTTGAGGAATACCCATCGCAAAGAGCAAATAAGAACACACCGATTTCGCAGGTTTGACAAAATGGGCTGTGCAACAGATTTGAACATTCTTTGCACGGCACTTGCTTTTCGGATTTTTAGACATGGGTAACAACTGCCACATTTATGTTTTCAAATGATTCATTATTTGTGTCATTCTCGTATAGTGTCCATTTGTCGCGTCACCTAACACCCTACCATGAGCTTTGGATAAAGTTAAACTTTCAATACCATTTAATGTGTGTGCAGACTACAACAAAGCCTACAAGAAGCCTACATCCATTATAAAGATTGGCCTGTTCTCTGTCCTCTTTCAGGTGCAGGAGGTGGTGGACTTTGAGAAACTGAGTGACTATGCTGCAGCATTCCAAGGGCATGATGTTGGCTACTGCTGCCTGGGAACGACCAAAGCCAAAGCCGGGGCTGTGAGTTCATGGTCACTGATATAGAGACCCCTGTGAACATGTACCACCAGGTTCATAAGAAAAGGAGGATTTCGACACCCACCATCTCAGATTTTTCTGAAATAATTGTTTTTTGAAACAGACAAGATTAGCATTCGTGCAACATTTATTTTATTTCAATATAATTTGTGATCTCAGCTAATTGATTGCATCCAAATTGGCCATTTTTAATTTCTAGTATTCATATAATATTCATATAACTTTTTTCTAACAATGATTTATCCAATGGTCAAAAGCCTCCTACAGACACCCCATGCCAAGTATATAGTATCAGTTTTCTGTGTCTGACAAGTAGTATGTTTGTTTATTCATACTATGTAATGTATTCCCAGTGAATTTAGTGATTAATTAAAGTTATGTTTAGTCCCATCCTACATCCTGATATTATCAGGTTCTGACCACGAGATGGTGCTGTTCCTGCTATTAGGTTAAAAAAAGTTAAGTAATTTGGGTAAACTATCCCTTTAACATTGAGGGGTTGTATTATTTTTATTTTTATTATTATCCCCTAATAGCAGAAACGGTACCATCCAGTGGTCAGAACCTGGTAATATTAGGATTTAGGATGGGTCATAAACCTAACAATTTCAATGACTATTTTCTCTGAACGGAGAAAAATAATCACCACCAAATTCCAAGAAAACATTACATAGAATGAAGAAACAGCTCAATACTACTTCTCTGGCGTAGAGTACTGATTCTATATAGTTGTTGTTGGGTTGGGATTGGCGTGGGGTGTTAGTGGTCCGTTGATGTCTTTTGACTATTTCTTTAGATTCCTCATGTCTTACTCATTGTTAGAAAAAAGTTTGTTCCAAATCGGATGTTAGATGCTATATTTATTGATTATTATATGAATCCTATAAATTAAAATGGCCATTTTGTTTGCAGTCAATCATCTTTAATTTCTCAGAGATCAAATTAGATTTCAACAAAATAATGATGCGGAAATTCTTATCTTGTGTTTCTAACGACAGAAACGATTCCAGAACAATCTGAGGTGGTGGGTGTCATGGCTTGCTGAAAGGACATTGAACGACCCACCATACACAACCTGCTTGGATCATGTTGTGGTCAAATGCAGATGAATGTTCTCATCTTTCTGTCACTGTAGGATGGATTCATCCGTGTTGACCATGACTATGTCCTGAAGTCAGCGGAGCTCGCCAAGGCAGGAGGCTGCTCACACTTCAACCTCGAGTCTTCTAAAGGGGCTGACAAAACCAGTGGTTTTCTCTATCTCAAAGTGAAGGTAATACACAAAATGTTCACCAGAGTAAAGACGCCTCCTTTTATAGCCTTTCATAATGAAGGCCTCGTTCAGACTTTCTCATAAAGCTATTTGATGAGGTGCTGTATATTGTTTGGTTAATGCAAATGTTTGCCTCTCCAGGGACAAGTGGAGGCAGACATTGAGCCGTTGGGCTTCGAGAGGTACTCCATCTATCGCCCTGCGTAAGTCTCATTTGCATTAGTCATGTGTAAAAACGTTCCTTTGCAGAAATGACTCCCTTGTTCATTACCTTATCAGTCATGGCAAAGCAAATGGTGACCATAGGTGAATATCTCACACCAATGTCATGATTAGCAATATACACATTTCTCCAGTGATCACATGATGTGAACACATAGTGTTCAGTTTCATTGCATAAATGCACTCTGAGATATTTTGATACTGTGTTTATTGCTGTACGTTATTTCACTTGTAACAACTCAACTGAATTCTTCTTCTCTTGTTTTTCCTCCCAGGGTGCTGATGGTCGACAGGCAGGAGAGCCGGCCTGCCGAATGGTTTGCCAGGAAGGTCCTGGGCCCTATTTCCTCCATGTTTCCTACAGCGATGTCCATCCCCATCCAATCAGTGACCAGGGCCATGGTGGCCAACACACTGATACCTGCAGGGGAGAAAGTGGAGATCCTGGAGAATAAAGCCATCTATGACTTGGGGAAGGCCCCAGAGAAATGAGGGACAGGGAAGAGGGAAGGTGTGTCTCAATAGCTTCATTTCCTCATCCCCTTTCCTCCAGAAACCACTGATGTGGTTATACCGCCACTGTTCTGTCTGGACATGACATGTGAGAGCAATGTCAAGGGAAACTATCCAGTCCTTTCACCCATCAGTGATAATGAAGGAAAGGTCTTGAGGAAATTTGAGTATTGGGAACTCCGCCAGAGACTGGAGGTGAAGTGTGTTGTGCTACTGCCATTTCATGTGATGGTGCTTCTTCATGACAATATATTTTCTACTAACGACTTCCTTTGAAAGCATGGAGGAGAATTTGAAGTTGAAGAAGTTGAATTTCTAGAGCAATGCAGATGCTCTCAGAGCACATGGTTAAGCATTAAAAGCTTCGTTGGCTTCAACTTGAGGTTCCCTTCAACCATGATAGTCAACACGGTAGCTAGCTCTCAAGTCCTAAAAAAACATAGACTTTGCCTGCTTGAGCAGGTGTTGTTGAATGTCTCGGTTTCTCTGGGAATGAGTCCAAAGGGGAATATTTCCTTATGAAAAGTGCAATTTTTAAAGCTCTTCATGGGTAATGCAAATAAGATATGATTGGGAAATGATGATGTAATTATGAATACGGAAATATGCCTTCTGTTGTCCTTATCCCAAGTGCTCTTTCCGAGTGCAGACTATTTTTGTGGTCAACAAGGAGTTGGCTGAAGAGGAAACGGACTGGCACAGAGGCTAGAATCGGTTTAATATATTAGGTGAAGAGGGAAATGTATTGGACTGGTTCTTCTTTGTCCATTAACTCAAAACGGGTTAGTAGAAGCTCTTCCATCCAGTCTACAACGTTCATGCTGTTTTATGTAAGACCACATCCTTAACCACTTTGAAAAATGATGCACTTACTTGAAGCAAGAATTTATTTTCCACAAGACTGAACCATTGGAGAGGGATTTTAAGGCAATATGTCTGACTTGTCTTTGATCACTTTTGTTTTCCGAGCAATGCTAAGCATGTAATTGAATCAGGGGTTATGTTGTTCATACTCACATTGACTTGGATTTTTATACATTTTAATTGTGGCGTTATGTAAATGCTACGTATTTAAGTGGTCTATGCTTGTGTTACATTAAACAACGATGTAGTGGGCAGTAATACTTGGTGTGTATATACAGTATATTTTATATATAGACAATTCCATTAATGGGCCAATTACATTATCTGACTCCATAAGATAAATGGCAATGAGCAAGAACACTATAGCTGAGTTAGTAATAGGCAATGAAGAAATGTCTGAGAATGGAATTCTAAATACAAGTGTGTTTAATTACTTTGTAAACTGAATGATAACATAAGGCATACGCTTAAGTTACAAAGCAATATTCTAAGCATGGTCGGAGAGAAAGTGAACGAAATAGCCATGGCCCATAGCTCATTGGAGAGAAAGAGTGTAGGTATCTCACCAGTGCAGGTCAGGAACATAAGAGAGAGACAATCTAAGACCCTTTTATAAGCATCTGAGTTGTTGACCAATAGTATTACTGTAATTCAGACCTATGTGATGTAATCACAACAGAACTGTTTCTCAGAGGTGAGAGTGGGGGTTGGCAAGATCAGAGACTGTTCAAATCAAATTTTATGCATCACATGCGCTGAATACAACCGGTGTAGACCTTACAGTGAAATGCTTACTTACAAGCCCTTAACCAACAATGCAGTTTAAAATAAATTACAATTAAATAAACTAATTAAAGAGCAGCAGTAAAATAACAATAGCGAAACTATACACAAGGGGTACCAGTACAGAGTCAATGTGTGGTGGCACCAGTTTGTCAAGGTAATATGTACATGTAGGTAGAGTTATTAAAGTGACTTTGCATAGATAAGAGTGTAGCAGCAGTGTGAAAAGGGGGGGGGATGCAAATAGTCTGGGTAGCCATTTTATTAGATGTTCAGGAGTCTTATGGCTTGAGGGTAGAAGCTGCTTAGAAGCCTCTTGGACCTAGACTTGGCGCTCTGGTACCGCTTACCATGTGGTAGCAGAGAGAACAGTCTGTGGCTGGAGTCTTTGACAATTTTTTGGGCCTTCCTCTGACACCGCCTGATATAGAAGTCCTGGATGGCAGGAAGCTTGGCCCCGGTGATATACTGGGCCGTACGCACTACCTTCTGTAGTGTCTTGCAGTTGGAGGCCGAGCAGTTGCCATACCAGGCAGTGATGCAACCAGTCAGGTCGACTGGTGGCAGAGTATTCTCCACTAGTGGAAGGCAACACCTTACAGGCATGTTCAAGACGTTGAAGACTGCAAAGAACCTCATCCATAGCCATCCCCAGTTGCGTCAGCTGGTTGTGGTGCTTACGAAGTAGGTCTCCCTGTTCGTCGACCGTCTGGGAGAGGTCCTCATTTCCTGCTGCTTCCATTTGTTGAGGCTGTGTTCTGTAACGATGATGCTGGGAGACAGGAAGCAAGTGCAGGTAGTGAGTTTAATAATAACCGTAACAGAGCGCAATACAGGAATCAACAGACATGGAACAACATTAATACTGCCTGGGGAATATACCTATGGCAGTGCCAGATATAGGGGAGGTAATGAGAGGCAATGGAGTCCAGGTGAGACTAATCATGAGGAGCAGGTGCGTGTAATGATTGATGCCAGGTGCGCGTAATGATGGTTGCCAGGACCGGTGGTTAGTAAACGCCAGAGGGGAGGAGCGAGAGTAGACGTGACAACTATGCTACACCTAGAATCGAGATGGTTGGCCCCTCCTTAAATCCCAACATCTTTGCATCTTACGACCGCCTCTGTGACAAGGGTTACAAAACCTAACTGAATAGTTGGTTCTACTCTGTGGGCCTGAAGGCTGCCTAATGTGCAGGACGATTCCCTCTTCCTTGGTTCCAACAGCGCCTGACCCAGTCTGGTCTTATAGACTATACATAACATAGTAAATGTAAATCTGGGACACTCAGATTAGTATGATATGTTTGTTATGGTTACATAAGACAGATGGTTACTTAAGGTTAAAATGAAAGTTGGGTGGCTGGTTGTGATGGATGGGTGAGTGTATAACATGAATGTATATAAACTCAAAGGTTATGAGTTTTTCGAATCTCATCATGAACAACTTTAGCATTTTAGCTAATCAGCAACTTTTCAACTCATTACTACTTTTGAGCTACTTTGCAACTACTTAGCATGTTAGCTAACCCTTCCCCTAACACTTTAACCTAACCTTAACCCTTTTAGCTAATCCTTCTCCCAACCTTAACCCTTTAGCCTAACCCTAACCCCTAGCCTAGCTAACGTTAGCCAGCTAGCTAATGTTAGCTAATGCTATCTAGCTAACATTAGCCACAATCAATTGTAATTCATAACATATTGTATGTTTTGCAAATTCGTAACATATTGTATGTTTTGCAAATTCGTAACATATCATACAAATTGTAATTCATAACACATCATACGACATCTGCAAATTAATACATACCATACGAAACGTAACATCATACTAAATGGAGTGTCTCGGATTTACGTAAAGAATAATACGAAATGCTCTGAGACCAGGTTGTTGCTTTGTTCAGCGCTAGTTACCTGTGTAAATTGTCGATGCCCAACAAGGTAAGAATTATGCTCCAAGTTTACTACAGGCTCATTCAACAGGTCTGCGGCTAGTAGACCAGTCCAACAGAAATACTCAAGTATCCATCTCCCTGCCCAAAGTGATAGCACCAATTAGTATTGACTTGACCAATGAGACCAGAGGGTATGCCCAGGTTAGCCTCCTCAAGCCTGGGGTAAACAGTTCCTCTCCTAGGTGTTTAATCATAGGATGAGTGAGTCCAGTAGTTTCAATTCAAGGGAAACTGCCACCAGACATCTGGTTGCTAAGGATTCACCCAGGATAAAATTAATATTTTGTAACTACAAGCCAAGCTTTCAGGCAGAAAAACATTATCATTTGGCAGTGGTGGTTCAGCCCTTAGAGCAGGGATCATCTACTAGATTCATCCGCGGGCTGATTTTCTTTTCTTGAGCGGATGGTCGGGGGGCCAGAACATAATTAAGAAATAAGGCATGAGGGTGAGTGGTACAGTGCATTGGGAAAGTATTCAGAACCCTTCACGTTTTCCACATTTTGTTACATTACGGAAATATCACATTTACATAAGTCTTCAGACCCTTTACTCAGTACTTTGTTGAAGCACCGTTGGCAGCGATTACAGTCTCGAGTTTTCTTGGGTATGACGCTACAAGGTGGCACACCTGTATTTGGGGACTTTCTCCCATTCTTCTCTGCAGATCTTCTCAAGCTCTGTCAGGTTGGATGGGGAGCGTTGCTGCACAGCTATTTTCAGGTCTCTCCAGAGATGTTCGATCGGGTTCAAGTCCGGGGTCTGGCTGGGCCACTCAAGGACATTCAGAGACTTGTCCCGAAGCCACTCCTGCATTGTCTTGGCTGTGTGCTTAGGGTCGTTGTCCTGTTGGAAGGTGAACCTTGGAAGGTGACGCTTGGCATTCAGGCCAAAGTTTAAAATTGGTTTCATCAGACCAGAGAATCTTGTTTCTCATGAGAGAAAGGAGAGTCCTTTAGGTGCGTTTTGGCAAACTCCAAGCGGGCTGTCATGTGCTTTTTACTGAGGAGTGGCTTCCGTCTGGCCACTCTACCATAAAGGCCTGATTGGTGGAGTGCTGCAGAGATGGTTGTCCTTCTGGAAGGTTTTCCAATCCCCAGAGGAACTCTGGGTCTCTGTCAGAGTGACCATCGGGTTCTCGGTCACCTCCCTGACCAAGGACCTTCTCCCCCGATTGCTCAGTTTGGCCAGTCGGCCAGCTCTAGGAAGAGTCTTGGGGGTTTCAAACTTCTTACATTTAAGAATGATGGAGGCCACTGTGTTCTTTTGGACCTTCAATGCTACAGAAATGTTTTGGTACCCGTCCCCAAATGTGTGCCTCGACACAATCCTATCTCGGAGCTCTACAGACAATTCTTTCGACTTCATGGCTTGGTTTTTGCTCTGATGTGCACTGTCAACTGTGGGACCTTATATAGACAGGTGTGTGCCTTTCCAATTCATGTCTAATCAATTGAATTGACCACAGGTGGACTCCAATCAAGTTGTAGAAACATCTCAAGGATGATCAAAGGAAACATGATGCACCTGAGTCTCATAGCAAAGGGTCTGAATACTTATGTAATTAAGATATTTGTTTTTTATTTGAATAAATTTGCAAACATTTCTAAAAACCTGTTTTTTCGCTTTGTCATTATAGGGTATTGTGTGTAGAGGACAAAAATGTATTTAATCAATTTTAGAATAAGGCTGTAATGTTACAAAATGTTTAAAAAGTGAAGAAGTCTGGATACTTTCCTAATGCACTGTATTTGGCCAAGATACAATGGCTAAGGGCTGTTCTTATGCACGATGCAACGGTGGAGTGCCTGGATACAGCCCTTAGACAGGGTATATTGGTCATATACCACAACCCCACAGGTGCCTTATTGCTATTATAAACTGGTTACCAGCAGTAAAAATAAAAATAAATGTTTTGTCATACCTGTGGTATAACACGGCTGTCAGCCAATCAGCATTCAGGGCTCGAACCACCCAGTTTATAATTACAAATAATTTGTAGACTGCAAATTGACTGCAATAAGCCTTAAAGGATATGTTTGACTTAAATATAATAATTTCAAACATTGCTTATATTTTATATGATCACGTGTCTATCTATTATGCATGGAAATACTTGGGAACAGATTTCTTAAATTAAAATCACTTGGAGCTCATTTCCTGGTGTTTTTACACTTTTATGTCCAACAATAAAAAAAAAATGAAAAAGCCTGACCAATCTGAAGATGAGAAGTAAGGCCCACATGGTTTCAACCGTGTGTCCAGAAGCACTAATCCCCCAACAACCACATATCCACCCAGTGGTACCACTTCTCAGAGTACAACTGCCTACACCAGCATTAGATTTGCGTTACTTATCCAGAGCGACTTACAGTTAGTGCATTCATTTTAAGATAGCTAGGTGGGATCGCCACACACCACAAGCATAGTAAGTACACGTACCTTCAATAAAGTAGTTATCAGCAAAGTCAGAGCTAGTAAGGAGGGGGGGATGTCAAGTGCAAGTGTTGGTTCAGAATAATGTATCTTAGATTAATTTAGCCTCTGCTGTCCTAGCTTCAGGGGGAAGCTAGTTTCACCATTGGGGTGCCAGGACAGAGAAGAGCTTGGACTGGGCTGAGTGTTAGTTGCCCTCCCTCCAGCCTCTCCCCAGACAGAGGTTACCCCAGCTGCGGGTGCCTGTACCATGGGCACCAATGAACCCTGATGAAGGCCACCCTGGAAGTCATGAGGTTGCTGCTATACCACTCCCAGAGCAATCAGACCTGTACCTGGTAACTCCTGCTGGGACTGACCTGGAAGGGAACCCTGAGGAAAATTCTGAAAATAGTGATGAATAAATAGTATGTTGTGATGACCATGAGCCCATTGAAGCCAGACGTGACCCAAGCATCTAAGGATTTGTCCACAGCAGATACTACCCAGTCTGACCAAACTACTGAAATCCCTGGCAAGAGGTACACTAACGGTTTACTCACACTGCATTTATGGTTTTAATGTGTTTGCAGGCAATCAAAACTGATCCTCTATCAGTCCAAGTTATGCAGGTAATGGTGGTGATAAAATACCAGTGGTGAAATAAAATGAAAATGAAGGTGGTAAATTCCTAATGTTAGAGGAGGTTATACTGTATTGCTCAGTATGCATCGTTTTCCAGGTTTTAACTGCTCCTGATATGACTGGCTTCATCCCTGCGCCCTGTAATGGTCTGATTTGGTTAAATCCTGAGCCCTTGGGAAATCTTTGGTTTCAGGGATTAAAAATGCAAAAAAAGTAAGTGATGTGGACAACATTTATACACAAATTTGACATGGTCACAATTCTATTTATTTCACTACAGTGGTCAGGGCTTCATCAAAATGTGATCATTCAAAGATTGTCTTGTGAGTTGTTGACCTCAAGTGGTGAACGTATGGAAATACACTTTAGAAATCAGTCAGACCTAACCCAACAGGGCAGAGTGCAGTAGTACTGAACTCTGCAGGCCAGGTGCCCAGTGAAGCTGTTCTTCCACTGCACACTGCTAGTATGGAGTGGAGCTGATCTCATGATCACCACCTACCTGGCACAATGTTCGAAGCAGGTTTATATGCTTGATTTGCTTATGTTTTATTTTGAATCTATATAGTTATTGTCAGGCATGGCTGTCAAAATGGTTCTGGTTGAGTTGGCCTATTGTTATATTTGTAAATTACAAAAATTGTGCAATAACTACAACCATTGTAGTTGAATGCATTCACGTTCACGACGCCAGATGGCAACAAAGTCATTTTTGAATAGAAAGTCATTTGAATTAGTGACGTCTTACCTGCGCCGGAAGTGTAATTCTTAAACGCTGATGCGTTACCTTTGAGAGCTCGTCACAGTTGAACGTCAAGCCTGTGTTATTACGGGCCATCTAAATTGCTCGAATACTGTACAAGTCGATGTCAAAAAAGTACCTACTACGCGTGAAAGGAGCAGCAGCACAGGGTTAAGGAATTAATGGCGGTAGGAGAATCTTTGATCTGCGTATGTTTCAGGTTGGACAGACAGCATAGGATAACGAGTCTACTATGCTTTATAACACCATAGCAACTAACTCATCCTCAGTTATGAGTACCTATTGACTAATTCATTTAATAGAATGATAAACTGTGTATCAAAGCCAATTAATTAGCTTGAGCCAACGTTAGTTAACAAACCCTACACAGCCTGTCCCCATATTAATGCTAGTAAGCTATCTTACTTCCCGAAGTCCATGCAATGTTGACTACACTAACAGCCTGCCTTTCTAATGCACACAGCCCAAAGGTAAGGTCGGCACTAAAGGCAAGAAGCAAATCTACGAGGAGAATGCGACGACACTCAAGTTCTACACCAGAGTAATCTTGGGAGCCAACGTAAGACAACGTCTTCCTTGTCAATGTTACCTTTTGAATGGAAATTGTGACTAATACAGCACCTGACACTTGTTTCTCTCCCAGGCGATATACACTGCGTTAAACCTCTTGGTCTTCTATAGCTCTTCAACGTTTTGGACATGGGTGAGCGAGTTCATTCTGTGCATGTTATTGACATTGATGGCTCCTCTACTGTTGAGCAGTAAAACTGGGACGATTGCAGATGACTAACTTTATTCTTTCCTCCTTCCCCCTCGTTCCTCCCTTTTTGGTTTCTCCCCCACTGTCTCTCTTCCTTCCTCCATCTCCTTCTCCCACCCCTGTAGTTTGCGCTGGTGTTTGCGCTAGCAGTGTATGTGGGCAGTTACCGCTCCATGACTGCCATGGCCAAAGCAGTGTTTGGTGAGGATGGGAGTCTGCTGGACGGAGGAATAGATCTGAACATGGAGCAGGGGATGGCAGAGTGAGTGCTCACACAGCAGGAGTGTGCGTTTCCGTGAACATGAGTGTGCAAACATACAGTGTGTGCGAGAGAGAATTGCTGAGTGTTACAGCATGTTCAACATGCATCTAACAATGGTACCCTTATCTCCCTTCAAGGGTATATCTCGCAAAGCTATAATGGTAGTGTGGTGCATTATGATGGATTCTTTGTCATTATAGGCATCTGAAGGATGTTATCCTGCTAACTGCTATATTACAAGTGCTCAGCACCATCTCCTCCTACTCCTGGTACCTTTGGCTGCTGGTAAGAGTTTATCCCATACTTGCTGTACTCTCTCTTTGAATGTTTATTTTCCCTTTCTTATGGCCCTCGTTGATCTCTTAATCGACCTGTGTGTGTCAGGCCCCGGCCCGTGCAATGTTCCTGCTGTGGGTGAACTTCCTAGGCCCCTGGTTTTCGGCCAAGACCCCTGGTGCCGCCCCAGAGGAGGTGAATGAGAAGAGGCAGAGACGACAGGAGCGCCGACAGATGAAGAGATTCTAACTTGGCCGACTGCCGCAGAATTTCTAGACACAGAATTAGTCTAAATACAGACAGCCAGGAACTCTACAGTTAAGTTATTCAGGAGGAACTTTTGATGTGTGCCCAAAGACATCCAGGTATGGATACAGAACTGAACCGGACCCTGTGGGTTATCTGGTTTTCCTCTTTCGCCCTATCCCTCATCCTTCCGTTTCTTCCTCTCCCCTCTATCCCTATCCCTTTTTCTTTACATCTGGAGAGGAAATTGTCCTTTTTGGGCTGATGACATCATCACCACCAATACATGTTGTCATTTACGTTGGCCTGTAATTTGTTTACATTCAATTGTTCATAATCTAGGTCTATGTATCACATCAATTTAATCTGAACGAGTGTAAAGGATGTGGTGATCTTTTACCCTATGGCAGACATTTTATTTTAGACACTGCTCGTCAGATCACACTCTCATGCCCAATTCCAAATAGACAACTAGCAACGACCACCTAGGTGTTCATCTCGACCAAAGGGGAACTATTACCTGACTTTTACAGCTATTTATTTCAGATCTACATGACGTGCACACGGTTCGGTGCTCGGTGTTGATTTGGAATTGGGAAGGTTGAAATTAAATCCGGTTGTGCACTGTCCCGCAGTGTACCGTTTAAAGTCAATGTTCTCGCGGAGACTATATTCACTGTTGATGCTGCATATGTCGGCTCAATCGGAAAGGACTTTTACACTGAACAAAAATATCAACGCAACATGTAAAGTGTTGGTTTCATGAGCTGAAATAAAAGATCCCAGATATTTTCCATACGCACAAAAAGCTTATTTCGCTCAAATGTTGTGCACAAATTTGTTGACATCCCTGTTAGTGAACATTTCTCCTTTGCCAATATAATCCATCTAGCTGACAGGTGTGGCATAGCATAAGCTGGTTTAACAGCAGGATCATTACCCAGGTGCACCTTGGGCTGAGGACAATGAAATAGGCGACTCTAAAATGCGTAGTTTCGTCAAACCGATGTCTCATGTTTTGAGGGAGCATGTAATTGGCATGCTGATTGCAGAAAGGTCCACCAGAGCTGCTGCTAGAAAATTGAATGTTAATTTCTACCAAAAGACGCCTCCAACGTCATTTTAGAGAATTTGGCAGTATGTCCAACCGGCCTCACAACCGCAGTGGAAAGTGTATGGCTTCGTGTTTGATGATGTCAACATTGTGAACAGAGTGCTCCGGAGTGGCGGTGGGGTTATGGTATGGGCAAGCATAAGCTACGGACAACGTACACAATTGCATTTTATCGATGGCAATTTGAACGCATAGAGATACCGTGACGAGATCTTGAGGCCCATTGTCATGCCATTCATCCACTGCCGTCACCTCATGTTTCAGCACTTTACACAATTTATGGAAGCTGAAAATGGCCCAGTTCTTCCATGGCCTGCATACTCAGACATGTCACCCGTTGAGCATGTTTGGGATGCTCTGGATCGACATGTACGATGCCGTGTTCCAGTTTCTGCCAATATCCAGCAACTTCGCACAGCCATTGCAGAGGAGTGGGACAACATTCCACAGGCCACAATCAACAACCTGATCAACTTTATGCAAAGGAGATGTGTCGCGCTGTGCTGTAGCCACACCAGATACTGACTGGTTTTCTGATCCACTCCCCTGCATTTTTTTTAAAGGTATATGTGACCAACAGATACATGTCTGTATTCCCAGTCATGTGAAATCCATACATTAGGGCCTAATGAATTTATTTCAGTTGACTGATTTCCTTATGAATTGTAACTCAGTAAAATCGTTACATGTTGCATTTATATTTCTGTTCAGTATTAATGGCGCATTGTCTAAATCCACGATCGGATTGTATCTCGGCCCTGATCATCGTTATCGCTCCCATCCTTCACAATGCTGAACAAATTATTTAATTGCAAACAATAACAATCGTGTATATGCATTAACATTTCAAGTGCATTTCTTCACAGCATAAATACGCAAAAGGAAATACACAGTGCCTTCAGGAAGTATTCTGACCTTTGAACTTTTTCCACGTTTTTGTTGATACCGCCTGAATTAAAGCATTTATTAAAATTGAGATTTTGTCACTGGCCTACACGTGATACCCCATAATGTCAAAGTGGGATTTTGTTTCAATTTCTTTTTTCTCTTTTTTACAAATTAATTAAAAATGAAAAGCTGAAATGTCTTGAGTTAATTATTCAACCCCCTTTGTTATGGCAAGCCTAAATCAGTTTAGGAGTAGAAATGTGCTTAACAAGTCACATAATAAGTTGCATAGACTCATTCTGTAGGCAATAAGTGTTTAACATGATTTTAGAATGACTACCTTCCATCTCTGTACCCCACACATAATAATCTGTGTTAGATTCAACCACAAAGATCAGGGAAGGTTTTCCAATGCCTCGTAAAGAAGGGCAGCTATTGGAAAATGGCCAAGTGTTTACAACATTGTAGTTACTCCACAATACGAACCAAATTGACAGTGAAAAGGAACCCTGTACAGCATAAAAATATTCCAAAACATGTTTGCAACAAGGCACTAGAGTAATAATGCAAAAAAATGTGGCAGAGCAATTAACTTTTTGTCCTAAATAAATTCTATGTGTTATGCTTGGGAATGGAATATTGCTAAGCACAGGCAGAATCCTAGAGGGAAAACTGGTTTCCACTGGTTTCCACCAAACACTGGGAGGTGTTTCACCTTTCAGCAGGATAATAATCTAAAACACAAGGCCAAATATACACTGGAGTTGCTTACCAAGAAGACCGTGAATGTTCCTGAGTGGCCAAGTTACAGTTTTGACTTAAATCTACTTGAAAATCTATGGCAGTACCTGAAAATGGTTGTCGAATGTACAGCAATTATCAACAGCCAATTTGACAGAGCTTGAATACTTTTTTGAAGAATAATGGGCAAATGTTGCGCAATCCAGGTGTGGAAAGCGCTTAGAGACTTACCCAGAAATGCTCACAGCTGTAATCGCTGCCAAACGTGCTTCTACAAAGTATTGACCCAGGGGTATGAATACTTATGTAAATTAGATATTTCTGTATTTCATGTTCAATACATTTGCAGAAATGTCTAAAAACATGTTTTCACTTTGTCAGTATGGCTTATTGTGTGTAGATGGATGAGGGGGAACAAATCTATTTAATCCATCTTGAATTCCGTCTGTAGCACAACGAAATGTGGAATAAATCAAGGGGTATGAATGCGTTAGAAAGGCGCTTTAGTAGTATACCTTTTGTGATGTGTAGCCATCTTGGTGTGAAATCAGTATTTTGTTCTGTTTCTTTCTCCATATCTCTCAACCTAATGACCCAGGCTGTCATCACTCCCTTTTGCAGATGTGATAGAACTGTTCGTCTCAGATCCGCAAAAGGGGAGTGATGGAGGGTAGATCGTAGGAAACAGCTTCCTGTAGCTAATGCATCCCCAGTGAGTGAGTTATTGCCCGAGTCATTGACAAGCATAGACAAGGTGCTAGGAATGGGGCTATGACCTATGACTGCTGTTCTGGCTTTGCCAAAATCATATTTGAATAATACACAAATTAAATGGAAGTATATATTGATGCACTGGTTGGCAGCAACTTGTGTAATCAATATGCCTATACAATGTAAGCATGTCAATGCAGGGGTAACATGGTGGTTGATCTTTTCAGAAATGTCTGCCTTTTTACGATCAGCCAACAACTATGTAAGCCTAGATATTGTTGCTACAAAGTCTTAATGTACATATGATTAAATTGATTTCAGTATAAAAAAAACCTGGTCTCATTTTGTCTGTTTTTTTCCCCATAAAGATTGAACAAGTACATTTACTAGCTTTGATCTGTTATTTCAATGTAGTGAGCAAACATCTGTGCCCAAAAGTATTGTTTGTTTTCAATAAATGTATATTAAAGTAACCTTTTCACGATTTTAAAACCAGAAGAACGTAGTGTAAAACTTTGATAACGTTCAAGTAAAAAGAATTTGGGGTACTTTTATTTGGAAAATTATCCATATGGTCATGTGACCTTAAAGGCTGTTGCTACATCATTAAATTAATGATATGTACACATCATATAACTTAGAAATGCCTCATGAGCTTAGTTCAACTGCCGTGCTACATTCAAACCCAAAATATAAGTTTGTTTTATGCCAATGTTTATAAACACTATAGAGCCTCAAAGCATGGTTAAAACTATAATGTTGATATCATGGATGGTCAGTCCTTGCATCCATAGCTCTGTCTGTGAATTTGAGACTGGCTACATTTCTCCAGCCCCATCCTTCAGCTTTTTACCAAAACGGGTGATTTGCCCTCTGTTATTGTTTCAACGGCAGATTGCCGCTTTAATGGAGCTTGCTTCACAATGCTTCCAATTCAAAAAGAGATTGTAAACATTTTTGCACGATCCCTGTATTTCTACGGACCTCTTCCTCTGTTCATAGTCTTACATGAACTTCAGGGAAACACTTAGCGCCACTTCGATACCGAACTTGCATTTTCGTAGCAGGTTAGGAGACTGAACAGGGTTACGGTTTGTGAAAATGCTCTCCTAACCTGCTACGAAAATGTATTGGTCACGGGTTGCAGGTTTTTGGGCTACTTCTAAATTGCACCACGGCCGTCATGACATTTCTTCTTAAAAATATATTTTTCACTGTGACCTGTTGCTGAGTCAACTGAGTGAGTACATGAGTGGGGTGGAGGGCTGGAGGGGGTAGGTGTATGTTGAGACTGAGTGCTGCAGCCGAGTCACATGAGTGAGAGGGGACAGTCATGACAACTTTTGACCAGTTGTAGGTAGGCTATTTAGATTTTTATTATGGAGACATATTTCCAACCCTCTCTCCATAAAAACATATTAACGTGCTAGAACTGATTAATATAAAGAAACAAGGTGACAATACACAGGAAAACAACTAGGTGCTCTGGAGTGCATTATGCCAATCCTCAGTTCTTGGGTCTGGAG
Source organism: Salvelinus fontinalis (assembly GCF_029448725.1). Classification (NCBI taxonomy): domain Eukaryota; kingdom Metazoa; phylum Chordata; class Actinopteri; order Salmoniformes; family Salmonidae; genus Salvelinus; species Salvelinus fontinalis. The sequence continues at coordinate 4,598,337 of NC_074699.1, forward strand.
TGCTGCGCGTGTGGAAATGTTAAAAATGGAAGTTATGGAACTCCCCTCGCGTGCTTCTGATATGGCCGAAAGGTCACAATGAAACTGACATGGAATGTGGAGAGTGATACATCCAGGGGCGCAACTTTCGCTGGGGATGGGGCCACAGTCTGAAATTGCGCCCCCCCCCATTGGAATGGGACACAAGACGAGGGTGGTGGGCTTTAGGGCCAAGCGGACGACAACGAGCGGTCGGGTTGGCTGTTTGAAGTGTTTATAATGTGTCCTCTCCACTTCTAAAACCAAAGTTGTGCCACTAGATATCTGTTGGCCATTAAGTAGCCTATCAATCTCTATGTAGGCTACTATATCCTACCATTTGATACAATAAATATGTTGAAACGATATCACTGGAGTCATTGCAAATACACTTTTGCCACTTGTGTAGCCTACCTGGGGCTGGCTAACGGATTTAATAAATTGCCTAAAACTTCAGTTTGTTGTCGTAGCCTTGTGTTATTATGCAATTATTAATGGCTATGTTTAGTTAACGAAATTGGAAGTTATCCATTGTGAATATTGCCACAGTTCTATCGCAATTGCATCAGATGTTGTTAGAATGCATTATATTGAAGGTAACAGTCAGTCAGATTAAGCTACAGGTTAAAAATTAAAGTAAAACCCATCTGTTGTTGACAAGCTTAGGCCTATTCAGGTAATATCCATAATTAATATATGATTTAAATGAAATTATTAGTGATTTAAATTACAACCCGATCCTCAGTAGACTATTCCAGCAGGCTATTCGGCAACAGAAGCACTTCTTACCTTGAAATCGCCTCGCTATTCATGTTAAATAAATTAGTCTGTCAATTTGAATTTAGCAAGCTGCTAAATCGTTCATTTTACATCATGCCTAGGCTACAGGCTACCTGCATATACAGTGGCAAGTAAAAGTATGTGAACCCTTTGGAATTACCTGGATTTCTGCATAAATTGGTCATACAATTTGATCTGAACTTCATATAAGTCACAACAATAGACAAACACAATCTGCTTAAACTAATAACACACAAACTATATGTTTTCATGTCTTTATTGAACACACCGTGTAAACATTCACAGTGCAGGGTGGGAAAAGTATGTGAACCCTTGGATTTCATAACTGGTTGACCCTCCTTTGGCAGCAATAACCTCAACCAAACGTTTTCTGTAGTTGCGGATCAGACCTGCACAACGGTCGGGAGGAATTTTGGACCATTCCTCTTTACAAAACTATTTCAATTCAGCAATATTCTTGGGATGTCTGGTGTGAACTGCTCTCTGGAGGTCATGCCATAGCGTTTCAATCGGGTTGAAGTCAGGACTCTGACTGGGCCAGTCCAGAAGGTGTATTTTCTTCTGTTGAAGCCATTCGGTTGTTCATTTACTTCTGTATTTTGGGTCATTGTCCTGTTGCATCACCCAATGGACAGATAGCCTTACATTCTCCTGCAAAATGTTTTGATAAACTTGGGAAATCTGTCGATGATAGCAAGCTGTCCAGGCCTTGAGGCAGCAAAGCAGCTCCAAACCATGATGCTCCATTTACCATACTTTACAGTTGGGATGAGGTTTTGATGTTGGTGTGCTGTGCCTTTTTTTCTTCACACATAGTGCTTTGTGTTCCTTCCAAACAACTCAACTTTAGTTTCATCTGTCCGCAGAATATTTTGCCAGTAGCGCTGCGGAACATCCGGGTGCTCTTTTGCGAACTTCAGACGTGCAGCAATGTTTTTTTTGGACAGCAGTGGCTTCTTCTGTGGTGTCTTCCCATGAACACTATTCTTGTTAAGTGTTTTACATATCGTAGACTCGTCAACAGAGATGATAGCATGTTCCAGAGATTTCTGTAAGTCTTTAGCTGACACTCTAGGATTCTTCTTAACCTCATTGAGCATTCTGCACTGTGCTCTTGCAGTTATCTTTGCAGGATGGCCACTCCTAGGGAGAGTAGCAACAGTGCTGAACTTTCTCCATTTATAGATAATTTGTCTTACTGATGGACTGATGAACATCAACTGATGGACTGATGAACATCAAGGCTTGTAACCCTTTTCAGCTTTATGCAAGTCAACAATTCTTAATCTTAGGTCTTCTGAGATCTCTTTTGTTCGAGGCATGGTTCACTTCAAGCAATGCTTCTTGTGAATAGCAAACTCAAATTTTGTGAGTGTTTTTGATAGGGCAGGGCAGCGCTAACCAACATCTCCAATCTCATCTCATTGATTGGACTCTTGGTGAGCCGACTCCTGACTCCAATTAGCTTTTGGAGAAGTTATTAGCCTAGGGGTTCACATAATTTCCCCCAACAAACACTGTGAATGTTTATATTATGTATTCAATATAGACAATAAAAATACAATAATTTGTGTGTTGTTAGTTTAAGCATACTGTGTTTGTCTATTGTTGTGACTTAGATGAAGAGCAGATAAAATGTTATAACCAATTTAAGCAGAAATTCGGGTAATTTCAAAGGGTTCACATACCTTTTCTTGCCACTGTAGCTAACCAAACCATGGCAAAGTTGAATTACCACCATAAACCTAGATTTTATTATGCCTAGCCTATGCCTATTGAAATTACAAGTCAATCTTGCAAATTGGCAATTTCTAATGGTTTGTAGTCTTAACATCAGGCATACAATAATTGCCAGAAAATAGCCTAACATTCTTTTGAAGGTTAGCCAAGTGTTTCTTGTACAGAGATTTCGAGATCCTCTGTCCAACTTTCTTCCCTCAAACTCTCCTGTCGGATTTATCTATAGTTATGCATATAATGGATTTATTTACAATGAAACTAGTTATTTATTTTATTGAATCTTTATTTAACTAGGCAAGTCTAAGAACACATTCTTACTTACAATCACGGCCAACCATGGACAAACCCTAACCCGGACGGCACTGGGCCAATTGTGCGCAACAGACTCCCAAAACTCCGCCTGTTGTGATACATCGAACCAGGGTCCATGGTGACGCCCCTGGCACTGAGATGCAGTGCCTTAGACCGGTGCGCCACTCGGGAGTTAAATCGACATCGACTGATGGAAACGACGAGTTTAAAATAAGAGCGAATTATCTTTTCTCTTGCGACATATTCAAATTCCTTTATTAGTCACGTTAGCCGCCAATAAGTATTATTTGGATGGAAAAACGTTTTTTTCTTATTTCGTCGTTACGTTACGTCGATATTCATAAGTTCCTCGACAACGTAATGGGAAAAGTGTTTATTGGCTAAATGTGGCAACTGTTATATTGCTGCTGATGAAAATGGGCAAGTTTTCAGGCTTTGTGTGCGGGTTTTGAGTAGTCATGCGTCCCCTGAACTTCAGACATCCGGAAGTAAATAAGTGATCTCATCGAAAGTCCAGTTGCTAAGCGGCAAGTGAAAACTGTTGTCGCATGCAGCCACACAAACATGATATCAACAACAAGGACTGAAGGAGCCAGACAGAAAGCAGATTAGTAGTTGGCATCAACTAGCCAGCTATTGATTTCGGTCTTAACCATTCTCTTTTCACCAATCATAGCTAGAGATATTCTGGTGGCAATTAGCTTAAAATGCAGGTATGTTCTGTATTATATTTTGCCCTGCCCAGGACGAGCAATTTAAGTAGCTAGCTAATTGAGCTGTTAACGTTAGCAAGTTATGCTAATAAAGTTTAACCAAACTGTTTAACCATCGACATGGCGTTTACTAGCTGCCTTAGCTAGCTTACGGGTATTTGCATGACTATGACATTTGCCTAAATTGCAGCCCGAAATAAAGCGTTACTTTGTTTCGTTTAAGCTAGTTAACAGTACATAGCCAGCTAACGTTAGCTAGCTAAGTTAACAGCCTGTCAGCGAACCAGTTTGCCAACGCCAATAGCGTAGATTTGACTACGTGTAATAAATAGCTGGATTAAACGGTTTCTATTTTGTTTGCATCCTCCCTCAGCTTCAAGAGAAGCCAACAGGGACATGAAGCAGAGAAGTTGACATTTTATATTCTGCCACCATCAACAATTTGTCATACAAAGTATTTCCCCTTTGCCTCTTGTTCTTTCATTGGTCTCATCATACAATCAACACACCTGACGCAGTTAGCGCTGTGTGAATAATAACAACACTCCTTTGAGTGTTGGACGCCCAAGAATCAACATGGCTGTGTTCAACACCACCAAAACATCATGGAGATTACGTGAGTGGTCTCCATTTCACTCACCCTTTCCAGACCACAATCGTATTGGTTTCATGGACCCCGAGGTTCATCCTGGTGTGTTGTGGATTGTTTTTTTTTGTTCCAGAGGAGATTGTAGCCCACTCCAGTAATGTGGCGTGTCTGGCCCTGGGGAAGAACTCAGGCCGTCTGCTAGCCACTGGGGGAGAGGACTGCCGAGTTAACATCTGGGCAGTCAGCAAACCCAACTGCATCATGGTACAGACTAGTCAGACCTTTAGGGAAGACGTGTGTGTGTGCACAGTTTGATCTCTGCTTATTTCTGCTGCCTGTAACTAAAATGTGTATTTCCAACTCTCTCCCACCTTATCGTCCCCTCAGAGTTTGACAGGCCATAATAACCCAGTAGAGTGTGTAAAGTTTAATAACTCTGAGGAGCAGGTGGTGGCTGGCTCACAGTCCGGATCACTCCGCGTATGGGACCTGGAGGCTGCAAAGAGTGAGACTGCATTTCTCCTAATATTGTGTGTATGGGGAGGCTAGGCGCGTGGGATGTGGAGATGTGAGTCAACTAGACCTAGGCTACCAGTTCTGAGAATGCCATAACAATGTTTTGCTATTTTATCCCAGTCCTAAGAACTCTAATGGGACACAAGGCCAATATCTGCAGCTTGGACTTCCACCCGTTTGGGGAATACCTGGCATCTGGTTCCATGGACACCAACATCAAGGTGTGTATGTGTGCTGCATGATTGAGTGTTGTTAAGAACTCTACTATGTACAGTACCAGTCAAAAGTTTGGACACAGCTACTCATTCCAGGGTTTGTCTTTATTTTTACTATTTTCTACATTGCAGAATAATAGTCAAGAATCAACACTATGAAATAACACATATGGAACCATGTAGTAAACAAAAAAGTGTTAATCAAAATATATTTGAGATTTTTCTAATCTTTTTTCCTTGACAGCTTTGCACACTTTTGGCATTCTCTCAACCAGCTTCACGAGGTAGTCACCTGGAATGCATTTCAATTAACAGGTGTGCCTTGTTTAAAGTTAATTTGTGGAATTTCTTTCCTTCTTAATGCATTGGAGCCAATCGTTGTGTTGTGACAAGGTAGGGGTGGTATACAGAAGATAGCCCTATTTTGTAAAGTCCATATTTTGGCAAGAACAGCTCAAATAAGCAAAGGGAAACAACAGTTGTTAAGAGGACACTGCGTGAATCAGGCCTTCGTGGTTGAATTGCTGCAATGAAACCACTACTAAAGGACACCAATAATAAGAAGACTTGCTTGGGCCAAGAAACACGAGCAATGGAAATTAGACCGGTAGAGTTCAAATTTGAGATTTTTGGTTCCAACTGCCATGTCTTTGTGAGACGAAGAGTAGGTGAACGGACAATCTCCGAATATGTAGTTCCCACTGTGAAGCATGGAGGAGGTTGTGTGATGGTGCTTTGGTGGTGACACTGTCTGTGAAGGCACACTTAACCAGCAGGGCTACCACAGCATTCTGCAGCGATACGCCATCCTATCTGGTTTGCGCTTAGTGGGACTATAATTTGTTTTCCAACAGGACAATGACCCAACACACCTCCAGGCTGTGTAAGGGCTATTTGACCAAGAAGGAGAGTGATGGTGCTGCATCAGATGACTTGGCCTCCACAATCACCTGACCTCAACCCAATTGAGATGGTTTGGGATGAGTTGGACTGCAGAGTGAAGGAAAAGCAGCCAACAAGTGCTCAGCATATGTGGGAACTCCTTCAAGACTGTTGGAAAAGCATTCCAGGTGAAGCTGGTTAAGAGAATGCCAAGCATGTGCAAAGCTGTTATCAAGGCAAAGGGTGGCTACTGTGAAGAATCTAAAATATATTTGTTTAACACTTTTTGGTTACTACATGATTCCATATGTGTTATTTCATAGTTTATGTCTTCACTATTATTCTACAATGTAGAAAATGATCATAATAAAGAAAATCCCTTGAATGAGTAGGTGTGTCCAAACTTTTGACTGGTACTGTATGTGGGTTTGTATGTGATATTGTGCTTAAACAGAGTTTTTCTCTTTCAGCTGTGGGATGTACGGAGAAAGGGCTGTGTGTTCAGATACAAGGTAAGACTTGCGCCCGTGTGTAATTTATACCCAACTGAAGAGCACCAAGGTCAATTATCGGCTAAAGACCCCCCCCCCCCACTGTCTGTGAGCGGCCTGCTGGCTGATTATGTTGGGAGCGGGTTTGCTAATCAGCTCTAATTGCTGCGTGTCTATGTCTGGCTCCAAGACTAAGCCAGGGATTACAGTGAGACGGTAAACACTATCTTGTCTGGCCTGGGGAGGAGGGGTTGGGGACTGACCGTCTGGACAGGAGTAGGGGGGCTGTGTTTATATATCAATTTCATATGGCATAATGTGCTTGTGCAGGGTCACACTCAGGCAGTGAGGTGCCTGGCCTTCAGTCCAGATGGGAAATGGTTGGCCTCTGCTAGTGATGACAGCACCATCAAGGTACGTACCCACCTGCACATTGTCAGAAGCTTGCTTTCACATGTTTCTCATCTCACATGACTGTGGTCACTTTGTGAACCAGGGCTCTCCAACCCAGTTCCTGGAGAGCTGCCGTCCTGCAGGTTTTCGCTCCAACCCTAATCTAGCGCCACCGATTCTAATAATTAGCTGGTTGATAAACTGAGTCAAGTTAGTTACAACTGGGTCTTGAGCGAAAACCTACAGGAGGGTAGCTCTCCAGGAACAGGGTTGCAGAGCCCTATTGTATACTCTCAACCTTATGTTCAGAGGGAAGCAGGATTAATGAGTTGGCTAACTTGGCTAAGTATTCTTTTTTTTTTTTTATTACTATTTTTTATCCCCTTTTCTCCCCAATTTTCGTGGTATCCAATCGCTAGTAATTACTATCTTGCCTCATTGCTACAACTCCCGTACGGGCTCGGGAGAGACGAAGGTCGAAAGCCATGCGTCCTCCGAGGCACAACCCAACCAAGCAGCACTGCTTCTTTAACACAGCGCGCCTCCAACCCGGAAGCCAGCCGCACCAATGTGTCGGAGGAAACACCGTGCACCTGGCCCCCTTGGTTAGCGCGCACTGCGCCCAGCCCGCCACAGGAGTCGCTGGAGCGCGATGAGACAAGGAATTCCCTACCGGCCAAACCCTCCCTAACCCGGACGACACTAGCCCAATTGTGCGTCGCCCCACGGACCTCCCGGTCGCGGCCGGCTGCGACAGAGCCTGGGGGCGAACCCAGAGACTCTGGTGGCGCAGTTAGCACTGCGAAGCAGTGAAACTTGGCTAAGTATTCTGACATAACTTTTTGGGGAAATAAGCTTGAAATGGGCATGGCCTAATTGACTCAACAACCAAAAACACATATCTAAATTTAGATGTTCTGGTTCATTAAGAAAGTCATCGTTAATTCTGGTTGTTTATCAAAGTCAGCTGGCTAACTCATTGATCCCGCTTTGTAGTATACCCCTCTGCATAGAAGTTCTCCTTCAGACCTGGGATCAGCTTACTTGATTCATAATATTCCTAGCTGTGCCAGTCAGGAACTCACATTGCCCTTTGACCTGTGTGTCCTAGCTGTGGGACCTGACTGCGGGGAAGATGATCACAGAGTTTACAGCACACACCGGAGCCATCAACATCATCCAGTTCCACCCCAACGAGTATCTGCTAGCGTCAGGCAGCTCTGACAGGTATTGTATCCACACGCTCTGGGGGTGAAAAATAGTCAATAAATACGTATGAGGTAACTGAACATTTGCTTCCGATGGCTTCAACTCCAATACTAAAATGGAATGCCTTAAGGATGGCTGTTTTTTCCCACTGGCTTCATCACAGCTCTTATCTGTGTGTGTATGTCTGTTCCCCACAGGACCATCAAACTGTGGGATCTGGAAAAGTTCAAGATGATTGGCTCATCAGAGGGAGAGCTGGGACCAGTCAGGTGAGGACTTCCTTCGCTGCTAACAAGTGTGGTTGGCGGGACACCACAATATTAGAAGTTCAGATGCAACATTCTATACCGTGTATATAAACTATCCCTACATCCTTTTTCCTCTCCCCCATTTCTCTCTCCAGGTGTCTGGCCTTCAACCTGGATGGCTGCTGTCTGTACAGTGGAGCTGTGGACTCTCTCCGTGTGTATGGCTGGGAGCCCGACCGCTGCTTTGATGTGGTGCCAGTGGGCTGGGGCAAGGTGGCAGACCTGGCTATCTGCAACCACCAGCTGGTGTGTGAGCATGACGTTACTTTTAAATGTTTTACATTTGAGTCATTTAGCAGACACTTATCCAGAACGACTTACAGTTAGTGCATTCATCTTAAGATGGTGAGACAACCACATTTCAGTCATTGTAAGTACGTTTTTCCTCAAAATAGTCATCAACAAAGTCAGTGCTAGTAGGAAAAGACAAGTGCGAATGTTAGTGTTTTTGTTGTTGTTGTTGGGGGGGGTTACTCTTTTAATGTTACTATTACTATGTAACTAATGTGTTACTGCAACCTTTCTTGTGTGAGAGCCATTGGGACCTCATTAAATGACTATTAGGGATTCTTTATGTAGTTCTGTGGCGTCAGCGTGACAATTTTACATTCTCTACTGTCACTGTTACTATTAGTGTTACCAATAGCCAACCTCTTGTGTTCTTTGTTTGCTCTACTGTTTCTCCTCCCCCCCTCTCATCTCTCTCTCCAAGATTGGCGTGTCGTACAATCTGGCTAATGTTTCGTCCTACGTGGTGGATCTGACGCGGGTGAAGAAGTCTGGCTCTGTGATCCAAGGCGTGATCCAGGACGACCAGCCGCTCACAGAGCCCTCCCCGAAAGGATCCACGCTGCGACGCAACTACGACCGACCCCTGACCACCTGCAGCACACAGAGGTACTGCCCACTTCCGAACGCCGCTATTCTACTTCCTATGGAGCGAATCCTAACCCTAATGTGAGCTGGGCACGCTTAACTCCGATTTAGTATTTGGCCCAATATGCAACAGAATCTGTTTCAACAAAATCCCCTATGAGTTGATTCAAATCGTAGCGGTTCAAATCATGTGGTCCACTGTAGCGGAGTTGGTAGAGAATGCCGCTTGCAATGCCAGGCGGCCTCCGTTCCCGGGACCACCCATATATGAAATGTATCCACACTGCTAAATATCATATGTTAAATAGCGAATACTGCATCAAAACCGCGTCCGTTAGTTTCCGTTGAATCAATAAGCAGACTATTTGGCGTGTGCTCCTCCAGGGTGAAGCAGAGTTCTGAGTCAGACCGGCGCAGTCCCGAGGGGGAGAGGAGGAGCCCCAGCAGCGAGGACGAGAAGGAGTCCTCCGCCGAGATCCGTAACCCCGAGGACTACAAAGAGATCTTCCAGCCAAAGAGCGCCATCTGTAGGCCGATACGTTTCATTGCCTTCTATTCAGTGTTCACACGAACAGCAGAATGCATGTATTACTACATTAACATCTAGCAGTGTCTCAATCATTCTCGAATTTCATACTAAAAGTCTCCTTGTTTCCCCCCTTCCAGCTCGCACCCCCCCAAAGAGTGAGCCCTTCCCTGCCCCCCTAGAAGATGGTGAGTCCCTTCTGTCAAGCCGTTAGTGTGAGCAGTATTGCATTTGTGTTTGTGATAAAGCTATCACATTGATGTGTTGCTGTCCTGAGTTTCATATTACAAGTTATTTTTGTTTTATTATTTATTTATTGTATAGAAGAACAGAATGGGAGACATGTCATGGAGATGGATAAAGAAAGGAAGGGCACAGACAGACAGTCGGTCGAGCTAGGGCTCGAACCCCCGTCGTCAAGGGGCATGTTGGGTCCGCTTCACCAGACTCCGCCGCTCATATTCAAGTTCTCTCTCCCTCTTTTCCTCAGAGAGTTTTGTGGTGAGGGCTAACCAAGGGCTGGTGGAGCTCATGACTCCTATGACTGACAGACAGCAGGTTTGTACTGTATAGTTGTACGTGTGACTGATTTGTGTTTTTGTAATGCCCGAGTGTGAATGTGGGATTGTCTCGGTCTGTGTGACTTTTTCTATGTAAATAAGTTAGATTTGTTTCTTGTGTGTGTGTCACTGCAGCCCGGCCTGTTGAAGAACCTTCCAGTGGCATCGTCCACTCCGGTCCTGAGGGTGGAGCCTACTGTGGTCGCCACGGCGCCCTGTCCCATCCCAGTGGTAACCGCACGACCGCCGACTAACCACCCCCCTGCACACCACCCAGCCCCCCCACCGGTCGTTGCTATGGCGAAGGCCAAACCCCAGCCCAGCGTCATCTTCTCCTCCAGGAATGAACCAATAGGACTCAACGTGGGAGATTTCCTTCCTGTGAGTGTGTATATACATGCGTAACACACACACACAATCTTGTTTGTTTCCCATGGAGACATTTCACTCAAAAGACATCACAATTTGTATGGTTAAATTCAAATGTATTTATGATTAATAATAAAACTGTACTGCCGGCGGTAGTAGATCAGAGTGGAATAGTACTGTTCTCCTATTATTAGCCTCTGACATCACCGAACACCTCTGCCATCGACACTGTTTTTAACTTTGGACTTTCTTCTCTACCACAAGCCCCATAAGATAAACTGGGTATAGAATGAAATGGAACACAAAGTCATTTAATGCATATCAACATGTAAAATCAGCTCAACGTAGAACCTACCATAGCAGTACAGCTTTAAATTCACTCAAATGATCCAGTTAAATTGTGCTACGCATCAAAAACAAGATGGTCAGCTTTTTAAATAGGTTTAAACACATGCGCACAGAAATGGAATTGGCACCTAACTTTGTAGGTTTAGGTATGATTTGAACAGGTGTGTGTATTTACCAGGTTATATACGTTTGCAACTCTCTCTGTCCCAGCCTGCTCGTAACAACCGTCCCAGTGTACTGGGTGATGACGAGGCTCTGGCTCAGATCAGAAAGGGTCATGACACCATGTGTGTGATGCTCACCAGTCGACACAAGAACCTGGACACCATCAGAGCCGTGTGGGGCAGCGGGGACGTCAAGGTATGGCACTTAACAGACAACGCTAACACAACGTTAACATTGCATCATTACCCCCATGCTCAAGATTCAGACAATGTTCATGTTAACGTCACTTGACTTTCAATGTTGAACTCCATGCTCAAGATTCAGACAATGTTCATGTTAACGTCACTTGACTTTCAATGTTGAACTCAGACGACATCCTTCAACTGACGGACAATCCGTTTTGATTGGTTAGCTGTTTGTGGCGTCAAAGTATGGAGAGATGTTACTGGCTGCCTCTAGGTGTTTTTTTTGAGTGATTGTGATTGGTTGCTGCTCTGTCTTCAGACCTCCTTGGACTCTGCGGTCTCGATGAAGGATCTCTCGATCGTCGTGGACATCCTCAACATCGTTAACCTCAAACCGTGAGTGGATGTTGAAACGGGCCCGCATACAAACGACTGCCGATCTTAATTGGCTGAGGAGGCCACACGTATACTCTCACTGTCTCTCTTGGTGTTGGTGAGAGTACCATGAATGCCCCTTAACAGTGACATTAAGTCATTTGACCTGTCCCCCAGGTCGCTATGGAAACTGGACCTGTGTACCTCTATCCTGCCCCAGATTGAAGAGCTGCTGCAAAGCAAGTATGAGAGGTGAGACGAGTGATAACAAGTGTGTGTATAAATGTGTAACCCATCTTAACCCATCTTCTCTCTCCCCGTGTGGTCAGTTATGTGCAGACGGGTTGCACGTCTCTGAAGCTGATCCTGAAGCGTTTCTGGCCTCTCATCTCAGACACGCTGACAGCGCCCCCGTCTGTTGGAGTGGATATAACACGGGAGGAACGGTGAGGTTCACCATTTAAATCCTAAACATGCTTGTGCTTTTAACCATACTTACTGTAGTGTGTGTTAATGCAATGGTCACTAATCCTGGTCCTGGAGACTTACGCTATGTAACCCATCACTAAAGAACCATTTTCAACCAATATTGCTTGAAGGAAAAACTCTTGATAGATTTTGGATAGAGTTCAAAGTCTACCACACTGAGGCAGGCCATTTCCATTGCATACTGTGAATGAATGGTTTGTGTTTGAGCCCAGCCACCAGAAGTGCAAGGCGTGCTACAAGCAGCTGAAGAACCTCAGGGACGTGGTGAAGAACAAGTCCGACCAGGTGGGTCGCCACGGCAGCGCCTTCAAAGAGCTGCAGCTGCTCATGGCCCCACTGGACTACTGACAGTCGACCATGCAACTGGAGACACGCACAGATTCCTCAATGGCTGAGCACTGTGCTGTGAGGACTCAAGTCTGACTGACGGCGGCGCTCTGTCGTCCACCGGAGTGGTAAATCAGGGGACAATCACAGATTCACACTGCGTGTGGATGGACTGAAGCAGTGGACTCAGAGACCGGGCGGGATAGAAGTCCATGTTAGGACTCGGCTCTCCTATTTAAAAACACTGGGCACTTCTGAATCGGTATGTGAGAGAAATGATGTCCTCTGTAACCTTAACTTGCCCACCACAGATGAGCACACACACTTTCCGTAATTCCTCCACACACACACGGGCCAGGTTTCTATCCGATCGTGGGTTATAGGCGTTGCGGCTTTTAAAAAGCAATGTTCACGAGGAGATCCTATTCACCATAAATGCTGCATATTTCGGGTGAATCAGAAATTGCCTTTAAAAGCCGCAAGGTGTGGTTCTATTTAAATATTCTCTCTACATTCTGTACCTGAGATGTCAACCCTAGATGCACTATTTGAAAGTATTGTTAACACTAAAAGAACATGTTTTTCAAATAAAGTCTAGTTTTAGGCATGTTTCTGGTATTGAAAGGAACAACTCGTTAAGATGTGTGTAATTCCACTCCCAACAGAGAGCAGCACTGTTTGAAAGGCACTAGTCCACCCACCACTCCAATGTGAAGGCCTCAATAGAATGGATACTCTAACGTTTTAAACTGGAAGGCAGTCGGGACCATTCTAGCCACTGAGAGGGCAGATACATTTGAACAACAGTCAAAAATGGGCTAGTAAAATGCACAAGGTGCAATTTTTGAAATTGGGTTATCAAATCAAATCAAATTTTATTAGTCACATACATGGTTAGCAGATGTTAATGCGAGTGTAGCGAAATGCAGTAATAACAAGTAATCTAACCTAACAATTCCGCAACTACTACCTTATACACGCAAGTGTAAAGGGATAAAGAATATGTACATAAAGATATATGAATGAGTGATGGTACAGACGGCATAGGCAAGGTGCAGTAGATGGTATAGAGTACGGTATATACCTATGAGATGAGTACTGTAGGGTATGTAAACATAAAGTGGCATAGTTTAAAGTGGCTAGTGGTCCATGTATTACATAAGATGGCAAGATGCAGTAGATGATATAGAGTACAGTATATACATAAGAGATGTGTAATGTAGGGTATGTAAACATTATATTAGGTGGCATTGTTTAAAGTGGCTGGTGGTACATTTTTACATAATTTCCATCAATTCCCATTTTTAAGGTGGCTGGAGCTGAGTCAGTTTGTTGGCAGCGGCCGCTAAATGTTAGTGGTGGCTGTTTAACAGTCTGATGGCCTTGAGATAGAAGCTGTTTTTCAGTCTCTCGGTCCCTGCTTGGATGCACCTGTACTGACCTCGCCTTCTGGATGATAGCGGGGTGAACAGGCAGTGGCTCGGGTGGTTGTTGTCCTTGATGATCTTTATGGCCTTCCTGTGACATCGGGTGGTGTAGGTGTCCTGGAGGGCAGGTAGTTTGCCCCGGGTGATGCGTTCTGCCGACCTCACTACCCTCTGGAGAGCCTTACGGTTGTGTGCGGAGCAGTTGCCGTACCAGGCGGTGATACAGCCCGACAGGATGCTCTCGATTGTGCATCTGTAGAAGTTTGTGAGTGCTTTTGGTGACAAGCCGAATTTCTTCAGCCTCCTGAGGTTGAAGAGGCGCTGCTGCGCCTTCTTCACAACGCTGTCTGTGTGGGTGGATCAGTTTCTCTTCATGTTAGCCATTGCATACATTCACCCAGAGCGACTTACAGCTCGGGGATTTGAACCAGCGACCTTTCGGTTGCTGGGCTACCTGCCACATACCTTATCAGAAATGTCCAGCTCAACTAGCCCATGTTAGATTTTTTTTGTAACTCATATCACATGAATAGACAATTAGCTTTAAAGCTGCGACATTTTCTTTCACCCTATGAGAAAATGTGTAGAATTGCAGGAAATAAGCTATAAACCTGTAAAACCAACGATGTGTGAACAGTGCTTGGATATATAGATATAGACGGGTGGGAACTCCTGCTCTATACAACGCTATGGCTGCAACCATCCCGAACCAGTTGGTCAAAGAGCATTGTCCCGAGTAGGTGTAATACAACCTACCCTTTAATAAACGCTGATGCAGGATATTTCGACAAACATCTGTTAGAGAGAGCATAAGAAAACGGCCGAGTTTCATTTCGTATCGAGTGTTTATTAAAAAAGGGTGTACAAAAAACACGACTGCCGCAGTAGGTTTCTACAACAAAGACAAAAGCAAGTAGAGATACCCATCAACAACCAACACGACGCAGCGTGTCCCCAATGTTCCTCGGACATCCTGGTATTGGAGGGAACATTGGTTTAACATTGAAGACACACGGTCGATGAGCTGATATGTATTGATCGATCAGCTGATCAAATGTACAAAGCATTCCTATTTACACGATGCATTTTCAAACACAGTTCACCAGCTCGATCACTCCCTCGGGGGCAGCAGTGTCTGTTCTGTGAGGCGATCACGTTGTCATTGGTTGCTTGTGGTCAGCCATAGGGAGTAGAATAAAGCTGTCCTGGATGCAGATCTAGGGTCAGTTTGGTGTTGTGTCCCTATTGGATAACCTTAGAATTTGGGTGGAATAAACTAATCCTAGATCTGTGCAACTTCAACCGGCAGCATCCAATAACAGGAATGGCATTTCCTGTCTGGCAGGGAGTTTGAATCGTCTAGCTTTATTCACGCGGTACAACAAACACGACACCATGAACGTTTCCATGCAGTGCTGAGGCGGCTCTGTATTGCCCTGGAGAAATCTAATCTGAAACACAAAACGGCTACACAGGAAGTTAAACGCTCTCTGCACTCACGTCTCTTATTGCTTGCGTCCTACAGGGCAAAAGAAGCCCAGCTTCATAGAATACCCTGATTGGATGAGGGGGAGAAAGTGTGGAAGGAGACCAGGATGTAACCCCCCCCCCCCCCCCCCCCCCCCCCCAATGGAGTCTAAAGGGATAAATAAAAAAAACATCTCAAACACACAGATATATACTGTATATGCATATTATCATAATCCGTAACTGGAGCATTGTTATAAAACACATCAAGAAGGTATCAGCCTTGTTTAAAGTGCATTTTTACCCAGAAATACTGTGATTGAAAGGGCTATACTGTTAATGGATGATGGGACGAAGGGATTGGTTAGCACTAAGGGTGTGGGTGTGGCGTTCTTGTGAGGGGCGGGGAGAGGAAGTACATTGGCCAATGGGAGAATAGATCACAGGCCCAGTTGAAGGGTCAAAGGTGAAGGTGTGAAAGTTGGGGTGGAGTTGTTCTGGGCTGTGAGGAGTATAGGGTTTCTTTATGAGAGTTGTTTTTAGGACAGGGGCCTGTGTTACTCTCAGGTGCTCCTCCCCTTTGGCCCCTAGTCAGGTGTGGAAGACAGACAGGTGTGTCCTGTAGTCACTTGCAGTCTGGTGTGTTGTGTTCCTTGAGGGGTATAAACGAGGACACGTAGTTAAGATATGGGGGGCTGTACAACAGTCCTGGCTAAAATGAACACCTATCCATTCCTTTCAGCTATCAGTGGTAATGAAAAGGAGACTTGGAGGCCATTTTAGAGCATCGGGACAGAGTCTTGATATGGGCCTTCCATGAGGGTCAAAGTTCGTATCCCCCTCTTCATCCCTCTGCTGTTCAAACAGCTCAATAAATGAAATGTCACCATTCTCTCAATCTGATCAGTAGTCCAGTTTCTCTCACCCATTGGCTGAGTGAGATCAGCAGAAGGAGATGGGAACAACCTATTGGTGGGTCAAGGTGCTGGTTAACACCCTCCTGTTTAGAAGGCCCAATGGCTGACTGGGTCAGGGTCCGGGTTCATTCTGAATCCATTGGAGCCTTTAGACAGACAGTTTTAGTCGTCCTGTAGGGAAGAGTAATAGGTTTAGGAAACTGAATAGTGGGGAGTGGTGTGTTAATAACGTCTCACTACAACCCAGCCAGAGAGCAGCACAGATGGGGGAGAGGAAGAGGTGATATATCCACAGATTCCACACACCCAAACATACATCCACATAGACGAGACACAAACACCCTCACATCATACAATATACAGCTCACATAAGAACTGCATTCAGACAGTCAGACCGTCAGTCACAGACAAAATCACAAACTGCCAGAGAGCCACAGACATGTACGGACACCTTTACCGACACACACATGAATCTGCAGATAGACAAACAAAGCTTGCAGCCTCTCTCACACACAGACAGAGGGACAAGGGTCAAGACCCAAGCAAAAAGTTTACAGTCGCACACACACACGACTTCCTGGGGTTAGAGGCAGGGTGTGTTAGATAGGTGGGCATTGACCAGGTGACTCGGGTGGGCACAGGGCACCATGCCATGCTGAGCATTTACTTTCCATGCCAAGCGACCAATCAGCATAAACCCCACCTACCTGCCCACCGTCCCCCACCAATGGGCTGGCTCTGCCTAACAGCCTGTCTGCAAACCAACCAATCAGACCAGAGGATCAGGACACAGGAGTGAACGGATTCACCCTGACCATTCACACCTCACTTGAGTTCACTTAGTTTTTTTTATCATCCCAATAATGGTGGCATAAGGTGGTGTGTGTGTGTGTGTGTGTATGGGGTGTGTGCACATATTATCGTTGTTGTATATTGATGGGTCCCAGGGTTCTTGGTGACAGAGAGGCATGTGTACCTGTTGAGACCTGGGACTAAGGGATGTGTTTGTGTGTGTGTGTACATTTACCTGTAGAGAGCTGGGACTGAGACCGCCGTCGTGTGGTGGGGGTTTTGGAGGAGGCAGAGAGGGTGGAGCCGGCACTGCTGGCCCGGGAGATAGGGAGGGGCACGGGAGTCACCGGGGGAGAGTCCAGCTGCAGAAAGGTCAAAGTTAAATGACAGAAATATCAATACCAAAATTCAAGTTCCTTATTCCATTCCGCTAAGGATCCTGTCTAACTAGATTACGATTGTTTCTCCGTTTCGCTCTCTTCTACTGCAGTCAGGGGTTAAAGCAAAATCCCATGACTGAAACT
The DNA here is from genome assembly GCF_029448725.1 of Salvelinus fontinalis. Classification (NCBI taxonomy): domain Eukaryota; kingdom Metazoa; phylum Chordata; class Actinopteri; order Salmoniformes; family Salmonidae; genus Salvelinus; species Salvelinus fontinalis. The sequence goes on from NC_074699.1 coordinate 4,615,871, forward strand.
TAAGTCGATCTCAGATCGATTGTCTGGGGCCAAGTTAACCTCCCATTTCATGTAAGAAAGTCATGACCATCATGCTTTTAGGGAAAGAGGATAATTTAAATGCGAGTTTGATTAGTTCCAGTCCCCCTGCTTAGTGGGTTCGGGGTACTCCCCAAGATAATTTGTATGTAGAAGTTCTGGTGACTTTTTAAAAAGGACATTCTACTCCAAAATGAATGAAAATAAAATTATGCCGACACCTGACATTACCATGTTCTGACCACTAGATGGTGTCAGAACAATCTGAGATGGTGGGCGTCGTGGCTTGCTGACATGAAATGGAACGACCCTGCTGCAAGCTTGCAAGTTCAACTTTCTATACAGGTGTAAACACTTCTCAAAGCCAGACTGGATGCATCTATTATGCATTTGAGTGCAGGCTCTGTCTGGCATTACCTCGGCAGTTTTCATCTGATGAAAGCAGTGTGTCTGTTGAAATTATCTCCCACAATGAACTAAGCTAATCATAACTAAGTGGTCATCAGGAATGGTCCATAATAGAAACCATTTATCACCTTTCCCGAACGTGTAAAATCTCTGCACCATTTAGTGGTCAGAACGTGGTAATATGTAGTTGTAGAATGGGACATAACTTCAATTACTAATTTCTCTGAACAGGGGGAAAAAAACTACCACCAAATTCATTCAGAATATATTAGATAGGATGAATAAACAATATGCCGAGCCACAGCTCATACATCTTGTCAAACATAGCGAATTGATAGTGTATACTCGTTGTTGGGTTTGGGCGTGGGGGGTCTACATCAGATGTTAGGTACTATATTTATTCAATATTATATGAATCCTAAAAATGTATATGTCCAATTTGGGTGCGATCAATTACCTTAATTTTTCAGATATCAAATAATATTTCCACAAAATAAATGTTGCAGAAATGCTACTCGTATCTGTTTCTAACAGAAACAATTTCATTACAATCTGAGATGGTGGGTGTCATGTCTTGCTAAAATGAAATGACACGACCCAGAGGCTTTTTGGAGATAACCTTTTCAAACATCCTGAGACAACTAGATCTTCTTGACTAGAAAGTGATTTTCCTAAAACAACTGCTTTGTGTTCAGCTCCGCCTAACCTCATCTCGACTTGGATCATTAAGGGCAGAGGGACAGAATGAAACCTGATGCCCCAGATTAGGCTCAGTGATCTGGGGAAGGTTTGACGTAAGACCTGGGCTGACCTAGCACACGTGTGAGATTTCATTTGTGAGTGCGTCCCTCACTCTCTCCAGGGTGTGTGTGTGTAGGTTACCTCCACGCTGTCGTGGGTGGGCGAGGAGGTGGTGGAGGAGTTCTCCCATTGTCTCCTGGTGGCGTTGCCCAGCTCGATGGTCCGAACCCGCTGGGCAAACTTCAGAGAGCACACCGACTCACTCATGTTACAGACCAGGGGAGACACCTAGAGCAAATACCTTCTGATATTAGCCTGAAGGCTAGCATTGAGGGTTTTATTATAGGCTAATATACACATTTAATTTGTAACCCCTTAACCCCCCCACCCCTCTCTCCCTCCCCAATCCCTCTCACACCCTCCTGTACCCCTCCCTCTCTCACCTGCACCATCATCAGGGTCTTGCTGTCCCCGCTCAGTGAGTCAGACAGCAGGTAGGTGAGCCGGGAGTTCCTGAAGGGCACGTGGGAGTGTCGGCTCCGCAGCGCATTGATGACGTCACCCAGGGCCGACAGGGACTTGTTGATGCACTGGGCCTCTCGTAGGCGGCTGCCCTCTGCCCCGGACTTAGCAATCCGCTCTGAGCCAGCCAGGTCAACCAGGTTCAGCTTACCTAGTAGAGGGTGTACAGAGATAACATCCTGAATGACTGTCTGTCTGTGTGTGTGTGGACCTTGTGTGCGATGTCCGGTACAGGAATTGTGTGTGTGTGTACACCTTGCGTGCGGTGCCCGGTGGAGGAGTTGACGCCTGCTACGGTGATGACGAGGAGGGCGTGAGAGCGGGAGCTGTGTTCGTTCAGATTGGTGCAGGCTGTGGCCCTGTTCATGTGACCCAGCTCAAACACCTACACAGAGAGCACAGGTCAAGGGTCATAGGAAGTGAATAACTACTCTGTCATCTGCACATTCACGCATATGGCAGAACACACACACACAGACAGGAACAGATTTTAATCATTAACACACAAACTAATCTGTAGACTAGAGGCAAATCCAGGCTTGGGCACATTCCACTGGTTCAGGGAACACAAGAGCTCTGACAGACATTTCAGGATGACAACTCAGCCTCAGGCCTAAAGAACCGTGGGAGCCATCTTATTAACTGACGCATGATTGTAAACAACGCCCAAAAACAGCTTTCTCTACACTTTTGTATTTATTTGGAAAACACTACTGAAGGAAAAGTATTGCTTTGCGGTTTAGGCCAGGAATACTATTTGGCACTTTGACTGGTAAGTAACACCATATGAACAAAATCTGATTAATTGATTGCAGATCAGAGCACACTAACTACCCCACTAACCCAATGTCCTGTGGCAGGCATAGTATAAGTGGCAGTAGTAGAATGGTGGTCTCACCCTGTTGATGTCCTCAGGGCTCTGGACAGTGAACTCCGTGAGGCCCGGCACATAGAGCTGACCGCTACCATCTGGATTCATCTTGATGTCCAGCTTCTCACCCTGGTTGTCCCCCAAAAGGTTCCTACAGGAAACAGCAACGCACAGTCGCAAAGATTGTCCCACTCAAATAAAAAAAAATCTAAATCTTAAAATGATATGCATACAGCACTACTTTGGGTGTATGGTGTCAATATGATATTTGTCCTATGATATCCCCCAACAACATTTGGCAGATAGATACATAGCTCATAACAAAAACAATCAAGATAATCTGTAGTTGACTCTCCAACTAAGTGGGGCCAAAATTGCTTCTTTCATACGTTATGACATTCTACCCCTCCAATTCTCTTTTCGTGGTGAGTCCTGCTATCACGCTTTGGCAGAAAGGACACACAGATGTTCAAAGATTACGCAACAGAGAGAGGGAGAGATAGAGGGAGGGAGGGAGAAGAGAGCGTGTAAAACAGATGAACCAAGGGACATTAAGTATAATCCACTTTTATATAACTGCTGGCCCATGCACTCGAATTGCTTACACACACAGGAACTGTGTCAAACGACAGTTTAGGACTAAATTACAATGAAATAACGCTTCAGCCGTGATCTTAAAAAGACTTCTCATAAAGGTAAGTATTGTAACTACGAAACCCCTTGCTGCCAGTGATGCCAATTTAGCAATTTCGTTGCTAGATTTAGCAACTTTTCAGACTACCCCGGAAACTTTTCTTCCCAAACAGCACCTCGCAACAAATGTAGCTATTTTAAAAAATGTATTTGGAACTTTTAGCAACTTTGAAAAGTGACTCAAACGCTAAAATGCACGCATTTTCCCTCTAAATGACACCAAAAAATAATTTTCTCTGTCACACAATCAGTCACAACACACGTGCCTGGCTGCAAAAGTGCATTGTCAGTGACGTCAGCAGCAGGCGATCAGCTCGTGCACAGGCAGCAGCAGGCCAGCTGCAATTTCGGCAAATTGCAAATCATTGTTGGCTGACTGCAGCAGCAGGAGTATGCGGTCGACGAGACAAACCCAATGAATGTAGTTGGTCACGAATGTTTGATCTTGAACAGAACTTGTCTCAATCAAAACTGTACAGCCAGAAGTACAGAAAGAGTGGGAGTCTGTACCTGAATTTAAAGGGTGGCTGAAGTCAGTAATTGGGGATGAATGACGGGCATACTGTGCGTACTGCAAATCAGATATGCTTGCAAAAATGTATGAAAAGCATATAAATAAATCAAAACCGTACAACCCAGTCTACATTACCACAGTTGGTTAAGAAAGTGGATAACTGCAAAGTGCAGAAGCTACTATGGCAAAGGCCATTGTGGAGCATTGTTCGCTGCTAGCATGCAACCATTTAGGTATGGCTTGTATAGCTGAAAAGGCAGCTATACAGATTCTGTGGCAGCAACAAACTTCCAAATGCACCTCACCAAGTGCACAGAAATTATTAGGGGAGTACTGGCTCCATATTTTCTCAAAAGGGTAACATCAAATGTGGGGGAGGAGAAGTTCAGTCTCCTTTTGGATGAGTCCAATGATGTCAGTGTCCCTAAATACCTAGGTGTGGCGATTCGGTATTTCAGTGCTAAAAAAAGAACCGTTGTGTCCACATTGCCCGGGCTGGTTGAATTGGAGGGGGGCGATGCCAGATCAATAGCAAAGGCGGTAGTTGTGTTTCTTGAGAAGTGTAACCTTAAAAAAGAGAATCTTCAGGGTATTGACACTGATAATGCGTCCGTGATGACTGGGGGTGCACAACAGGGGTGCACAAGATTTTAAAGGAAGAACGTTCATTGCCCAATTTGGTACTCACCCGCTGTGTTTGCCATTCTTTACAATTGGCTGTCAGTGTAGCATCCAAAGAAACCATCGCTAGGAGTGTTAAGTACTTAAATCAGGGGAACCTACAACTGGTTTTCGATTTCCCCAAAACGGGGAAACAATCGTACAAAGCAGTGTACGCCACCATTAATTGTGGCCAGAAACCCCTGCAGATCACCAAAGTGTGTGCCACACGTTGGCTATTGATTGAGCCTGCGGTAACTTGTATATTGAGCCAGTGGGAAGAACTGAAACTCCCCTATGAGCTGAGCATTGCTACATGGCTGATGTGCTCCACACCATGCACATGGACAAGACCAACCATGTCTACCTGACATTCTTGAAATCAATCCTGTCCGACGTACACGTTGCAGTGAAGTCAGTTGAGGGAGAGCAAACAGATCCTGTCAAGCTTTTGGACAATCTGGTACACCTCTTAACATCAATTTGCAGCAGAGTAGTCAACCCTATGGCAAAAATGGATGTCCCGAAGGATGCCATTGATGGACAGCTCAGTCCATCACCATACCTTGGGTACCTTTGAGAGCACGGTGTACCAACTCAGTCTTGCGCCAGAGGACCAAAATGTCATTTGTAGACAGTGCATCAACTACATTGTTGCTTTAAGCAAGGAGCTGCAAGCAAGGCTCCCAGACAACCTTGAAGCCTTGCGAAACAACATGGCCTTGTTCAGTGTTAAGGAAACGCTAAAGCACAATAAAGGCACCACTGAAATTATTAAAGTAGCTGAGCTACTGGGGTACCAGCCCCAAACAAATGATACAATTATTTCCCAATGGAGAAACATCCATCTGTTTAGGTGGGACTCAACTGAAAATACAGTCGAGTTCTGGAGTGAAGTGAATGACTACACAGACTCTTCCGGGTCAAATCCTTGTGAAGAACTGTGCAAAGCTGCACTCGCTGCCCTCTCCTTGCCACACTCAAATGCGGAGGTTGAACGGCTGTTCAGCCAAATGAGTGTGGTCAAGTCAAAGTTAAGAAATAGAATGTCACTGCACACTCTCAGCTCCATACTCCTGGTGCGGTATGGACTGAAGCTGGCTGGTGATACCTGTTACCAGCATAAACTACCAAGTGGCACCACAGCAGCATACAGCTTTAAGACCACTCCATTCTCTTCTGCTGGTTCCAGCTCCGTGACAATGCAGTTGGACAGTGAAGATGAAGAGGATTTCCTTGCCAATCTATGATTCATCATATTTACAGTACGTATGCAAGGAGTGGACTTTCTGGAACTGGCGGAGACACACAGCTGATGGTGGCAGTGTGCACTGCAGTGTGAGCGAGAACAGTGGCAATATCTGGAGGAAACCATTGAGCAGCAAGCCAGCCAAGCAGCACAACAACCTGGGGAGAGCTGGAGAGAGATGCCTAGCGCACACATCATTATTTGAGTTAAGTTGCTTGTTCAATAAGTTAGCATATATACACACCTTGTTATTAGCTTGTATCTATAATTGTTGATCAGTTAGGTAGCATGGTAACTAACTACCAATACACTGCTTAAAACTAATTGTTCAGAATGTGTAGGTTTACTAGTTAAAAAGAAAATAAATAAAATGTAATTGTTCAATAATGTATAATGTGTAATTGTTCAATAATTCAATGTGTTGTGTTTAAAAAAAAAAAATTCTGATCATATAAAATGTGTTATATCACTTTTACAAATAAAAATATGTGCTAATAAACAAACGTCAAATCATATTTTTCGCCGAGATGGCCAGTCAATTTGAGTAACGCTATTGTGTATCCTACGTAATGACGCAGTTCCACGTTATTACGTAATGATGTCATCGCGCAATGACATCGCAACAAATCGACCTGCCTCTAGCAACTTCCCCTGAAATTTTGCTGGCAACACTGCTTGCTTCACCTCTGTCATTGCATGACCTGAGGCACTCAAATCCAAACCCGCTCACCCTGTCCAACCTTACACCGATGTGTGTGTGTGTGTCCCCTCACCGTAGGGTTTCGTTGTAGATCTCCACCATGCTAACAGTGATCTTGAAGTCCCAGTCGGGTGCTTTCTCAGTCACCTCAGAGAACAGCAGTCTGAGAGCCCTCTGGTTAATGCCCGGGTCCTTGGCAACACCCTAAAGAAAAGGACAGACAAAACATTTGCTATCAACAACCACTACAACACATCTCTTCATTTCTCTTTCACCTTAATTTATCTCCTGTAGCCATGAGAGACACGGAGTGAGAGCGAAAGTGTGTGTGTGTGTGTGTATTAGCAGTAAATACCTCCATGGTGTAGGTCTTTCCTGAGCCCGTCTGTCCGTAGGCGAAGATGCACACGTTAAAGCCATCAATACAGGAAGTCACCAGGGACTGGACCTCCTGGAACACCTGGTTAGCCAATCAGAGAGGGACAGTTGGGATGACAGCTGCTGTGATTGGTGACAGTAAACCATTAGAATATAGAGAGAGCGCAACACCCTTGTGGTGTATCGCGATAATCTAAAGGGGCTTCCTCTCATGTTATTACCTTCATATTTGCACACTGCCCTTTCCCACCTGGACAAAAGGAACACCCGTGAGAACGCTGTTCATTGACTACAGCTCAGCGTTCAACACCATAGTGCGCACGAAGCTCATCACTAAGCTAAGGACCCTGGGACTAAACACCTCCCTCTGCATCTGGATCTGTAGTCAACATCAGCCATGCTAATCCTCAACACTGGGGCCCCTCGGGGGTGTGTACTTAGTCCCCTCCTGTACTACCTGCTCACCCACGACTGTGTGGCCAAACACGACTCCAAAACCACCATTAAGTTTGCTGACGACACAAGTGGTAGGCCTGATCACCCCCGACAACGATGAGACAGCCTATAGGGAGGAGAACAGAGACCTAGCAGTGTGGTGCCAGGACAACAACCTCTCCCTCAACGTGATCAAGACAAAGGAGCTGATCGTGGACTACAGGAAAAGGACCCATTATTAACATCGACGGGACTGTAGTGAAGCGGGTTGAGAGTTTCAAGCTCCTTGGTGTCCATGTAACCAACGAACAATCATGGTCCAAACACACCAAGACAGTCGTGAAGAGGGCACGACAACACCTATTACCTCTCAGGAGACTGAAAAGATTTGGAGTGGGTCCCCAGATTCTCAAAAAGTTCTACAGCTGCACCGTCGAGAGCATCCTGACTGGTTGCATCACCACCTGGTATGGTAACTGCTCAGCATCTGACCGTAACGCGCTACAGAGGGTAGTGCGTACGTCCCAGTACATCACTGGGGCCAAGCTTCCTGCCATCCAGGACCTATATAATAGGCGGTGTCAGAGGAAAGCCGAAAAAATTGTCAGACTCCAGTCATAAACTGTTTCCTCCGCTACCGCACGGCAAGTGGTACCGGAGCGCCAAGTCTCAGACCAAAAGGCTCCTTAACAGCTTCTACTCCAAAGCCCTAAGACTGCTGAACAATTAATGAAATGGCCACCGGACTATTTACATTGACCCCCCCCCGCTCCATTTGTTTTGTACACTGCTGCTACTTACTGTTTATTATCTATGCGTAGTCACTTCACCCCTATCTACATGTACAAATGACCAACTAACCTGTACCCCCACACATTGACTCGGTACCCCCTGTAAATAGCCTCGTTATTGTTATTTTATTGTGATACTTTTTATTATTTTTTTACTTCCGTTTATTTGGTAAATATTTTCTTAACGCTTCTTCACGGTAAGGTCTGCACTTGTTGTATTCGGCGCATGTGACGGATAAAGTTTGAGTTGAAACATCTTATGCTGCTTTTACCTGTGGGTGCGTTTTCAGACGGGTAAAGATGAAGGCAAGGAAGACACTTTCAGACTATTGAGATGTACTCCAAGTCATGACGTTCTACTGACCCCTTCCTGCGTGGCCTGAGGGTGGAACACCTTGTCCAGTTCAAAGGTCATCAGTTTGCCCTTGTTGGAGAGGTAGAGAAGGGCGTCGTCATCTGGGTCAAAGCTGACCATGTTTTCGGCAGAATCATGCTCCCCCCGGCACACCGGCCGCACCCGACAGAACACCCTGATGTTACCTGGGAAGTGAAGGCAAGAGGAGACGCATTGCAATACTGTTTTGGGACAACAAATACAAAAATCCACTGCTTTTGAACAGAATTGGATCTGTTATGTACACAGATGCAGCTGTGGAATCTACTGTATGTACACACTATACACTAGCTAGTACGAACGACTGATATCACACACACACCTCTCAGAATGCACGGTCGAGGGGGTCGTACCTTTGAGGCGCACCAGCTCGTTGTGGCATTTCTTCCTCAGGTTCATCTCTCTCTTGTACTTCCTCAGCAGCTCTTGGTTGGCACTGCTCACCTCGCCTATCACCTGGCAGATCTCCTGCTTGGCCTCGGTCATGGCCTTCCCCAGCATGAAGGGGAAGTCCTGAACCTGTCTCTTCAGACAGTTGTAGTCACAGGTGAGAGTACGCAGGGCTGGCTGAAGCGTCAAAAGGTTCACACGCACACCTGGGGACAGGGGAGGGACACACATTTTGTTACAACAGTGAATAAAACAGAGCACACAAACATTCCTGGGTCATATTCATTAGGAAAGTTGTCCAGTAAGAGACACATTTTTTTTTTTGACAGAGAATGTTTCGCTACGGTGTGCCCTAATGAATACCGTCCGGAATATGCACACTCGCAAATACAAAAAAAAATGCATAGTCCTAAACGTACGGCTTACCTGCCAGGTTCTCATGCACGGCCTTCATCTCACTTTCGGCCCTGATGAAGGCCTCCTCGATCACCCTGTTCTTCTCTTCCTCCAGGTTCTGCATTTCAGCCTCCAACTGGCCCTGGGCCCGCTCCATCTCCCCTTCGTACACCAGGATCTACAGGGGACAGAGAGAGAGGTTAGACATGGGGACTAGAGTACCGTAGATCTTGGGAGAGTACCAACACACCACACTGGTCTGGGTGGGGACTGGAGCGTGTTTGGTGGTCTACCTGGAGCTAAAAGCTAGCATAAAAGCTAACACAGCACGGGAACTCAGATCTAATAGCTACCAGGGCATTTGAACTAAGGGCTTCAAATGCCCTTTAACAGCTTTGCTGAAATCTGAAGCCTATTAACTAATAACTTCAAAGTTAGCTCCCAGCAAAACCATGGGTTTGCTTCTCCTCAGCATTAATCAAATCAAATTGCATTTGTCACATGCGCCAAATACAACAGGTGTAGACCTTTCAGTGAAATGCTTACAAGCCCTTAACCAACAATGCTTTAAGAAGTTAATAAAAAATACAAAAGTGTTAAGTAAAAGATTGAAATAAAAGTAAGTCATAATTAAACAGCAGCAGCAAAATAACAATAGCAAGGCTATATACAAGGGGTACCGTTACAGAATCAATGTGCAGGGGCACCGGTTAGTCAAGGTAATATGTACATGTAGGTAGAGTCAAAGTGACTATGCATAGATAATAAACAGAGAGTAGCAGCAGCGTAAAATAGGGGTCTGGGTAGCCCTTTGATGAGCTGTTCAGGAGTCTTATGGCTTGGGGGTAGAAGCTTTTTGGACTTAGACTTGGCGCTGCGGTACCGCTTGATGTGCGATACCAGAGGGAACAGTCTATGACTAGGGTGGCTGGCGTCTTTGACAATTTTTAGGGCCTTCCTCTGACACCGCCTGGTATAGAGGTCCTGGATGGAGGGAAGCTTGGCCCCAGTGTTATACTGAGCTGTACGCACTACCCTCTGCAGTGCCTTGCGGTCGGAGGCCGAGCAGTTGCCGTACCAGGCAGTGATGCAACCAGTCAGGATGCTCTCGATGGTGGAGCTGTTGAACCTTTTGAGAATCTGAGGACCCATGTCAAATCTTTTCAGTCTTCTGAGGGGGAATAGGCTTTGTCGTGCCCTCTTCACAACTGTCTTAGGGTTCACAATGGGTTGTGAACTATCATTACAGCTAAACGCTAATCCAAAACAACCATACACTGCACCCCAATACAAGACTGGAGGACCCTTGAACAGATTTAGGGTAATATTTGTGGGTGTCACTACAGCAGAGGTTTTTGGTGGGGGTTGAAACCACACAGATGGGCAGAGTTTGGGGATGCAGGGTGCCTAAAGCACAGGAAGTGATGTAGTGAGAAAACAGGAAGCACTATGAGGAGCCTATCAAGGGGGGCCAACCTTAGACAACCTGCAAATGACCTCGCCATTGCCCCTCCCGACGGCCTTGGAGAGCAGGCCGCAGATACGGCCGCGGTCCGCACGCAGCTGAAACCAAACGCAAGCGAAGAGAGAGGGGTTAACACGGCCCACGCCACTACAGGGGAGGGGATGGGACGAGGGTCGAACCAGTCACCTCTACTGGGAGGGAAGGGTATTTTTTGTGACAGACCGTACCACCACAATCTACTACAAGGGGGGTGAGTTGGATTGTACCAATGCTGGTACCGGGGGGAGGAACGAGGAGAACATGAGAACTAACGAAGACCAACTGGTGAAGGAGCTAATGGGATTAGGAAGGGGCACAGAGGGTTATGCGTGTGTGAGAGTAGCATGTGCGTGTTGTTGTAGATGGTTGTGTGCGCACGCTGCCATCTGTGTACGTGTGCATCTCCTTATGTGTCTACCTGAGCTCGGAGCTGGGTGCTGGTCCTCTGGGACTCGTGCAGCTGTGTCTCCAGCTCTCGGAGCAGCTGTCTCTGCAGTGACAGCTGCTCCTGCAGGGCGGCGCTCTTGGCCTGGGCCGCGGTTACCGCCTGCTGAGACCCTGACGACTCCACCTCCACTATCTCAGTCACATACTGGACGGAGAGAGAATAGAGAGAGCGAGATAGATGAGGTAGGAGGAGAGAGAGAGAGAAAGGTGGAGAGCAGAAGAGAGAGATTGATATCGTAAGATCACCAGGGAACACAATTCAGCAGCAGATGCTCTCATATACATCAAAAACATTGGATAGGTGGTAAGCTACCAACATATAGCTTACCCATTCTATCATTTCAAAACTATGAGGGACCATTAAGTAACATAGGAGCTAGCAAGAGGTTGTGTTTGAAATGGGACAGTTTTTTTGCGATTCCTCACCTTAACCTGATGGGGCCGGGCGGCCTGTCTGGCCAGCTCCTCCTCACAGTCTCTGAGCCGGACGCTCAGCTGCTGCTCCACCTCCCCCTGCTGACACTTGGACTCCTCCAGTTGCCTCTGCATCTCCCCCGCGTGGCGCTTGGACTCCTCCAGCTGTCGGCTGAGCGTCTCCGCCCGGCTGGCCTTCTCCAGGACCTGCTGCTCCAACTCAGCCAGCCTCCTCTGCCTCGGTCTGGCCTGGCTCTCCCAGCGAGACACCTCCTCACGCAGGGCCTCCACATCCTACATAACATACAGTTATAATACACCACACACACTTATAACACCGCCTCTTCTCGCTCTCTGGCCTGGTTCTTCCAACGAGATACCTTCCCACACAGGGCGTCCGTATCCTACACACAAACAGAGCTATAATAGACACATAAAAAAAATGGGTTTTCACAGCCTCTGCCCTCACTTGATTCTGCCCACCCGTACCTGGCTGTGGGGGCAGTCAGTGGCTGTGCAGGCCGGTGGAGGAGCCTCCTGGAGCAGTGAGGTCTTGCATGCCTTCAGCTCCTGCTTCAGCCGCTCGTTCTCGACCACCAGCAGCTCCAGGTGCTTCTCCAGGTCGGTCGCCCCCTACAGGACAGGAGGAACAGGCACATGTCAGTATCACACTCACAAAGGCACCACACAGAGTGATATCAATACACACAGGAAGGAAGTAACACTCATTCACACACAGGGAAATGCACAAGCACTTTTTCTCTGACTATTGTTTCAATATCTGCCCCCCGGACAAACATCAGGAGACAGTGAAACAAAAGGACACATGCACATCTACATACCATTGTACCTGCCCCCTCTCCCTCACTTCCCCATCTCACCCTCTTACACACACTCACATGCGACACCTTAGAATGCCTGTGAAGCAGAAGTGTGTCACCCGGAAGAAAAAGTATATGTCAATTATCTTGAGCTCGTCTTTCCCAGGCTTTCCCAAGAGTGTAGGCCAGCTGGGCTCTGCCCTCATTCTCTTTTTTCCATCCCTCCTGCATCATCAGTCTCTCTCCTCCAGAGTTCCCTCCATTCCTCTCTCTCTCTATTCTACTCACCACCCCCGAGCGCAGTCTCTCCACCTCCTGGGTCTGGTCCAGCAGCTTCTCCTCCAGCTCCCCCACCTGTGTGCGCAGCGCTGCGATGAGCTGCTCTCCTTCCTGAACGAGACGGTTGCTGTGCTGCTGATGCTCCTGTGGCTCAGCCAGCCTCTGCACTGCCCGCACACCTGCAACACACACACACAGTGATTACACATTATATACACGCACACCACAGAAGTTAAAAACAGACACGCACGCCATCCAGCCCACAGCAGTGGATAATGCGTGTTGACCGTCGGTCACAGCCGTGACACACAGCCCTCTTCTTGCTGACAGGCTGGTTTGTGTCGGTACTGTGAACACCATCCTGACAGGCACACCATGAAGAGACCATTCGGAGTCATTCATTTCATAGTAATTATTGATGTATCAGTCAGTCTGTATCAGTCAGTCTTCCTCCCTCCCCCTTCCCTCCCTCCAACTCCCCGTTCCTCTCTCACCGTTGGGCAGTGCTGTGTGCAGCTCCTCCTGTAGAGTGTGTATGACGTTCGTCTTCTCCTGAAGACTCCGTTCGTGACTCTGCTGCGGTCTCTGCAGCTGCAGACACCGGGAAGCTTCCTCGCGTCGCAGACGTGCCTGGAACTCACACACTTTCTCCTGCAGTGTCTAGACACATGGGGCAAAGGTCACAGGTTAGAAGCCGGACAGGTCGTTAACGTCACAATTCCAAGGGAACGAGGAGGTGTAAAGGTGGATTGGTCAGTTCATAACATCATCCATGTTCACAGGTCTGATCAAAATGGACCTATTCAGTCAGTCTATAGGTAAATTGATTTGAATGCAATCACTTTGACAGCATCCCTTTTGATTTACACATTTTTAGATAATTGACTTGAAAGGAAATAAAATGAATTTTTTTATTGAAAGAAAAAACGATTTTCCAGAAATTATGAAAGTTTGACAACCCTGTTTGCAAGATTTTAAATGACATAAATCTCAACCGATGATCTTTTCCAGTGATGAAGACATGGTTGTCTCATGGTATGGAGGGGTATGCAAAATGGGTCAACAGAGAACTTTTATCTCCTGAATGTTCTGGCATTCAGGTCCAAAAAGTCACTTTCTGAGCACTTCTACAACGGCCAAATATGCATGGAAGGTTTCGTTCAAATCAAAAGGGGTGCTGACAAAAAGTGATTGAATTCATTTGGATATACTCCTATACGGTGGGTTTCAAACATCCTCTGGGACCCCCAGACATTTCACAATTTTGTTATAGCCCCGAACTAGCTCATCTGCACTCACCTGACAGTTTATTAAGTACACCACCCAGTTTACAAAAATGGATCGCTCCTACAGACAGCGAGTCAGGCGGCTGTGACTTGCTATACAAAGCGGGCATCGAGGCATTCAGTTACTGTTCGACTGAACGTTAGAATGGGCAAACCGAGTGACCTAAGCGACTTGGAGCATGGTATGATCGTCGGTCCCAGGCGCGCCGGATCCAGTCTCTCAGAAACAGCCGCCGAAAAACATCCAGTCAGTGGCAGACCTGTGGGCGAAAACAGCTCGTTGACGAGAGGTCAGAGGAGGATGGCAAGAATCGTACAAGCTAACAGGCGGGCCTCGAGCAGACAAATAACTCTGCAGCACAACAGTGATGTGCAGAACAGGCATCTCGGAACACACAACTTGTCACGGATGGGCTATTGCAGCAGACGACCACACCGGGTTCCACTACTATCCTCTAAAAACAAGAAACGGCTCCAGTGCGCACGCCATCACCAACACTGGACAATTGAGGAGTGGAAAAACAGCTCCTGGTCCAACGAATCCCAGTTCCTGTTGCGTCCTGCTGATGGCAGAGTCAGGATTTGGCCAAAGCAGCATGAGTCCATTGGCCCCATCCTGCCTGTTGTCGGTGGTGTACTGGTTCGGGGGAATGCTTTCCTGGCACACGTTAGGTCCCTTGATACCAATCGTGCAACCATTGAACCACACGGCGTATCTGAACATTGTTGCTGACCAAACCCAATAGAACATCTTCGGGATGAGATGGAACGGGCCGTACCGCTGTCCAATCTGCAGGAGCTGTGTGATGCAATCCCCGTAGAACATTTGACAACTTGTGGAATCAACGCCCTGAAGAATTCCGGCTGTTCTGGAAGCAAAGGTGAGTCCGACACGTTACTAGATGGGTGTACCTAATAAACTGGCCGGTGAGTGTAAATCACCTAAATAAGGGTTTGATGATTAGTTGTGTACTAGTTCTGGAATATATCAGACGCATTGAACTGCATGGGGTCCCCGAGAAAAGGTTTGAAAACCACTGGTCTACACAACTAGACTCAGTTGCAGAGATGAAACTGCTACTCTACCAACTGAAACCACCTACAGCCATACAAAATCAGACTAAAGAAACTCAAATACTAAATACAGAGAGAGACGACACAGATACAGCTAGAGACTGTAGAGAGAGCGAATGAAGACATTACATAGGCAGATGTCCAGGAACAGGACCAGGTGACCTTCTGTGAAGGAAAGCGGGATGTGGGGAGGAGAGCGGGATGAGAGAAAGTACAGCAGTGAAAGGTGTAGAGGGCTGGAGGAAGACGAAGGAGAAACGGCACAATAATGAATGAAAGAGAGGAACATGGAGGAAATGCAACGATTTGTTGAAGAGACAGACAGCTTTTGAGTACGCGTGTAAGTTCGCACGTGTCAAGCTAAAAAGCCACGCGTCAAAAGGCGCGGACAGCACTGTCATCTTTAAATCTCTTAGACCTGTCGCTGTGAGGCGCCAATGTCATTTTATGAAGTGCTGATGTGAGCTTTATGACAGCACTGGGGCTGTCAACGCAAGTCTAAATCCAAGTCACAGGGGCAGATTAGGATGCTTGTCGTGAGGCACTGGGCAGAACAGTGTAGAATGCCCACACCTTAGGGGTATACTACAACGCAAGATCAATGACTTAGCCAGCTAACTTGCCTAAATATTCTGAAATAACTTTTTATTTCATAGAAAGATAGGCATGTCTGATTGACCCAACAACCAAAAACACATCTTAGTTTATCTTTACTAATGAACCAGAAAATCTGTACTTATTTATGTTTCTCCAAGATAGCTGGCCAACTCATTGATCCTGCTTTGTAGTATACCCCTCTGTGCTGTGCTCAGTGGGGCACAAGACTGTGGAACGTTCCGATGGAAATATACTGTGTGGAACGACATGCCTCTTAGTCATGTGATGAAATGAGGTCCGCTATATTTGTGACATTTCTACATACAACGTTCAGTCCGTTACACCCTCCTGAACAAAGACCTGTGTTGTTGTAACAGTGTGTGCTCTACCCCGTGTTATCCCAAACGCTGACAAAGCAACACAATCCTGAACACATGAAATAAAACCACAGGAGGGATACTATGCAAACACACAGGCTTTTCTGTTCTGCAGAGTACACAGAGTGTACAGGATAATGACAGCTATGCTGTGGGTATGTACAGTTGAAGTCGGAAGTTCACATTAGGTTGGAGTCGTTAAAACTTGTTTTTCAACCACTCCACAAATGTCTTGTTAACTTCTTATGGCTGCAGGGGCGGTATTGAGTAGCTTGGATGAAAGGTGCACAGAGGTGCCCAGAGTAAACGGCCTGCTCCTCAGTCATAGTTGCTAATATTTGCATATTATTATTGGATAGAAACCACTCCGAAGTTTCTAAAACTGTTTGAATTATGTCTGTGAGAAAAACAGAACTCATATGGCAGGCAAAAAGACTTATGGAACTTTTGGACATTTCGTCATGTTATAGTGGACGCGCTTTGTGACTTTGGAATTGTTTACCAAACACGCTAACCAAAGTAGCTAATTGGACATAAATAACGGACATTATCGAACAAATCAAGCATTTATTGTGGACCTGGGATTCCTAGGACTGCATTCTGATGAAGTTCATCAAAGGTAAGGAAACATTTATCATGTATTTTCTGGTTTCTGTTGACTCCAACATGGCGGCTAATTTGACTATTGTTCTGAACGCCGTCTCAGATTATTGCATGGTCTGCTTTTTCCGTAAAGTATTTTTGAAATCTGACACAGCGGTTGCATTAAGGAGAGGTATATCTACAAAATCCATGTGTATAACTTGTATTATCATCTACATTTATGATGAGTATTTCTGTTGAAACGATGTGGCTATGCAAAATCACTTGATGTTTTTGGAACTAGTGAATGTAACGCGCCAATGTAAACTCAGATTTTTTTATATAAATATTAACTTTATCAAACAAAACATGCATGTATTGTGTAAAATGAAGTCCTATGAGTGTCATCTGATGAAGATCAAAGGTTAGTGATACATTTTATCTCTATTTCTGCTTTTTGTGACTGCTATATTTCGCTGAAAAAATGGCTGTGCTTATTGTGGTTTGGTGGTGACCTAGCATAATCGTTTGTAGTGCTTTCGCTGAAAAGCATATTTGAAATCGGACACTTTGGTGGGATTAACAACAAGATTACCTTTAAAATGATATAAGACACATGTATGTTTGAGGAATTTTCATTATGAGATTTCTGTTGTTTGAATTTGGCGCCCTGCACTTTCACTGGCTGTTGTCATATCGATCCCGTTAGCGGGATTGCAGCCATAAGAAGTTATTAACAAACTATTGACAAACTTGTCCATGACAAGTCATTTTCCAACAATTGTTTACAGACAGATTATATCACTTATAATTCACAATTCCAGTGGGTCAGCATCATGTTGTGGGGGTGCTTTGCTGCAGGAAGGACTGGTGCACTTCACAAAATAGATGGCATCATGAGGCTGGAAAATTATGTGGATATATTGAAGAAACATCTGAACGCATCAGTTAGGAAGTTAAAGCTTGGATGCTAATCGGTCTTCCAAATGGACAATGACCCCAAGCATACTTCCAAAGTTGTGGAAAAATGGCTTAAGGACAACAAAGTCAAGGTATTGGAGTGGCCGTCACAAAGCCATCATTTGTGGGCAGAACTGAAAAAGTGTGTGCGAGCAAGGAGGCCTACAAACCTGACTCAGTTACATCAGCTCTGTCAGGAGGAATGGGCCAAAATGTACCCGACTTATTGTGGGATGCTTGTGGAAGGCTAGCCGAAACGTTTGACCCAAGTTAAACAATTGAAAGGCAATGTTACCAAATACTAATTGAGTGTATGTAAACTTCTGACCCACTGGGAATGTGATGAAAGAAATAAAAGCTGAAATAAATAATTCTCTCTACTATTATTCTAACATTTCACATTCTTAAAATAAAGTGGTGATCCTAACTGAACTAAGACAGGGAATTTTTACTAGGATTAAATGTCAGGAATTGTGAAAATTGAGTTTAAATGTATTTGGCTAAGGTGTATGTAAACTTCCGACTTCAACTGTACATGCATACAGTTGAAGTCGGAAGTTTAAAAACCTGTCCATTTGGAAGACGCATTTGCGACTGATGTCTTGAGATGTTGCTTCAAAATATCCACATAATTTTACTTCCTCATGATGCCATCTATTTTGTAAAGTGCACCAGTCCCTCCTGCAGCAAAGCACCCCCACAACATGATGCTGCGACCCCCGTGCTTCACGGTTGGGATGGTGTTCTTCGGCTTGCAAGCCTCCCCCTTTTTCCTCCAAACATAACGATGGTCATTATGGCCAAACAGTTCTATTTTTGTTTCATCAGACCAGAGGACATTTCTCCAAAAAGTACGATCTTTGTCCCCATGTGCAGTTGCAAACCGTAGTCTGGCTTTGTTCTGGCGGTTTTGGAGCAGTGGCTTCTTCCTTGCTGAGCGGCCTTTCAGGTTATGTCGATATAGGACTTGTTTTACTGTGGATAAAGATACTTTTGTACCTGTTTCCTCCAGCATCTTCACAAGGTCCTTTGCTGTTGTTCTGGGATTGATTTGCACTTTTTGCACCAAAGTGCATTCATCTCTAGGAGACAGAACGCGTCTCATTCAATTTCAATTCAATTCAATTTTATTTTATATAGCCCTTCGTACATCAGATAATATCTCGAAGTGCTGTACAGAAACCCAGCCTAAAACCCCAAACAGCTAGAATGCAGGTGTAGAAGCACGGTATGACGGCTGCGTGGTCCCATGGTGTTTATACTTGCGTACTATTGTTTGTACAGATGAACGTGGTACCTTCAGGCGTTTGGAAATTGCACCCAAGGATGAACCAGACTTGTGGAGGTCTACAATTTATTTTCTGAGGTCTTGGCTGATTTCTTTTAATTTTCCCATGATGTCAAGCAAAGAGGCACTGAGTTTGAAGGTAGGCCTTGAAATACATCCACAGGTACACCTCCAATTGACTCAAATGATGTCAATTAGCATATCAGAAGCTTCTAAAGCCATGACATCATTTTTGGGAATTTTCCAAGCTGTTTAAAGGCACAGTCAACTTAGTGTATGTAAACTTCTGACCCACTGGAATTGTGATAAAGTGAATTATAAGTGAAATAATCTGTCTGTAAACAATTGTTGAAAAAATTACTTGTGTCATGCAAAGTAGATGTCCTATCCGATTTGCCAAAACTATAGTTTGCTAACAAGAAATTTGTGGAGTGGTTGAAAAACGAGTATTAATGACTCCAACCTAAGTGTATGTAAACTTCTGGCTTCAACTGTATGTATGTATTGGGGTGTGTGTTAGAAGCTCATTAAAACCGGATCGATAAATCCACTGTGTCCCACTCCCCAAGGCTCTTACTGACCTGAACCCCCCCCCCCCCCCCCACCAGTTTAGCCAGTGAAACCAGGACAAACAAGTGCTATGTTGGGAAAACACCCACCAATATGAACGATACGCTAGCCACATTGACCTAGTTAGTTGAGTATTAGTTGTGTGTGTGTGTGTGTGTGCAGTCATCTCACCTGTATGAGTAGCTGTTGGTTGTGATTGTGCTGGCTGGTTTCTAATTGGTCAGTAGTGGTCAGAGCGGTACGTTGTGGGAAAGCGGCTGTGGGTAGAGACAGGAAGGAGCAGTCCTCCTCACCATCACTCATCAAGAAGTCCACTGAGCTCGCTACGGACACACGGGAGGGACAAACAAAGTTAGGAAAAACAAACACAGTTATACGTTGTACACAAACAAGTAAGCCTGAGCCAAATGGGTTGATTATGTTGTTTTCTTAAGCACTGTGGCAGAGCTGATCCTGTATTCACTTGAGTCAGAAAACAGTCTATATTCCTCTTTGTCCCTCTACCCTTTTCCATCTTCTCACACTCTCTCCACCTCCATTTCTACCAATGTCAGAGGTAATTTTCTATGGCCCTCTCTTCTCCCCACTTACTTTTCTCCCCCACTACTCTACTAACCATGATTCTCTCCTCTCCCCTCAGCCAAGAGTAATTCTAGGCCTCTCTCCCTCTATTTTCACTCCCCAACCTTCCAAGGTTCGCACAGACAGTACCATGGAAACGAGCAAAGCTAGATGAGCAGTGTGATAACCCAGGCCTCAGTAGGTGATACATACAACGCCATACAGGCCTGTTCACCTGTGTGTGTGCGCGCGTGTCATCGTGTATTTGTACGGGGACCTGTATGGGGGCCCAGAGTCTTATCAACCTGAGGACAATCAGTGCACTGTGCTACTGCACTTGGTCCATTCTACACAATCAACCCTACAACATTAACCTGTATTAACACACATGCTCAAACGTACGTGTGTATTAGGAAATACATGTAAGAGCAATTTAACTGAACAAAGCACCTCGTACATACAATGGATCACAGACCACGGAAAACACACGCCAAGAAAAATATACTTATTCAGGGAAGTAGTGCTTAAAGTATCCCCCACACAGTCTACAAATACATTGCGTGTACAGACTGTGTGTACACGCTGTGTGTACACACTGCGCAAATCAGTTTAATATAGAGACACACAGGTTGACTCGCAGCGCTGTAAGGCTGGGAGAGAAAGAAAAAAACAGCATACATTCGGTAACTGATGACCCAGCAGATTAAGTCCCACAGCGGAGTCACACACGTACACAAAAACGTACAATACATACACACCATCGGGACACACACTGTGAAGTAGTGTACGACCGACACGTAAACACAATCATCCTCTCCTCCTCTACCTTCCGCTCTCCGATAGCATTACACTGTCCCTTCCTTTCTCAGACAGTCACGCTCCTGCTCTCTTCTCTGCACAATCACAGTTGTGCTGCTCTGTCGTCACCTTGAGCAGTCCTGCAAGAGCACTGGCGCAGAGAAAACACACACCCACAGACAGATGGACACACACCGTACACACACACACACAATAGGTCCAGTGTTTGCACTCCTGGCCCCTGGCCTGTGGCTGTAAGGGGGATCGGCTTTAAGCTCTGTACCTGCTAGAGACACACTCCTTCAGCTGAGAGAGGTAGAGGCAGAGAGAAGCCTGGCACACACACACTCGCTCCTCACCGCTTTCTCAGACAGCTGGCGTACACTCTTCCTTTCCCCTCTCCAGACAGATATAAGAATGCCTTCTCTTAATCTCCTCTTTTCCAGTATTTCCTGTCTCTCCCAGTTTCATTGAGAGGCACAGCTCATGGGAATGTGTCACACTCCTCTACTCTTAGTAAGAGTCCTGTCAGACAGGCAGCACACACACACCTCTCCCATTCCCTCTCACGCTCCCCTCCCACCCTCTCTGTAATCCCAAAAATGTGGTCACAATGGTTTAGTCCCACCCCTGTCACAGAGGGACTCCCTTGCTGCCCAACGGGGTGGGCCTACAGAATCCACTCACCGTCCAATGAGACGTCTTTCTTCCAGAGCTCCTGCAGACAGGGGGCGTGGCCAAGGTCCCAGGTCTTTCTTGTTCTGAACATGACCGCAGGGCTGAGCAAAGCACTGGGTCTCTGGACCGGCTAGAGAGAGATAGAGACAGCGTGAGATAGAAAGACAGATACTGTACATTTACCTTTTTGTAATTTAGCAGACACTCTTATACAGAGCGACTTACATACCGTGGCCACCGTGGGAATCGAACCCACAACCCTGGCGCTGCAAGTGCCATGCTCTACATCATATTATATACACAGAGAGAGAAAGACATGAGCGATAGCTTGCGGCCAAAGTTATAATTTCATTGCTATTATTGATTTAATAGGTTATTTCTTTAGCAATATAAGATAATGACTTGTCATGCTAATAAAGCTTATGGAAAGTAACTGAAAGAGAGAAATGTCACTGAAAGAGAGAAAAAGACTGACGGTATGAGAGCGATAGGAGAAAGAGCGTGATCGTGCATGCATCTGTTTACACAGTGGGTGGTGGGAACAGCCTTCAGAGTTCATGATGAAACACAGGAAAATTAGAAAGAGATGGACAACATTCCTGCATGACTGACAGTCACATTCACAGCCGATACTGGGTTGTATTCATTTTTTCGGACACCATTTACTCCAAATGGAAAACGTTTTGCAACTATTGGCCAATTTCAGGTAGGTCCCGCCCTGTTTCATTCTGTTTGCTTCCGATAGGTTCAGCTTGGTTGCGAGTGAATACACCCCTGGTAACCAGTTAACTGTTTAATATAGCCACACTGGATACACAAATACTGATCTGGGCCCGGTTTCCCGATAGCGACGTAACTTAAGCTTACGAGTGTTATAACGATGCATCGTTCCTATAAAAATGGGCAAATAACTCATATGCATTTCCCAAAACACCACGTAGGGAGAACTTTCAAAGTGTGTCGATACTGATAGGATTGGGAGAAAAAAAAACGCAGCACTGCTCTCGGATCAGCTTTCTCCATTCAAATGGTACCTTAACATTGGGAATTATTCCACAATGCTGACAACGGATCATCTCCTATAGAGATATGATCACCTACAGTGCCCTTCAGAAAGTATTCACACCCCTTGACTTTTTCCACATTTTGTGGAAATTGATTAAATTGAGATTGTTTTGTCACTGGCCTACACACAATACCTCATCATGTCTAATGGGAATAATGTTTTTAGGCATTTTTACAAATGAGTAAAATATTTTCTTAAGTCAAATAACTCACTGTGTACAATAATCTTTAATAACTACCTAATCTCTGTACCCCACACATACAATTATCTGCAAGGTACCTCAGTCAAGCAGTGCATTTCAAACAGATTCAACCACAAAGACCGGGGAGGCTTTTCCAATGCCTCGCAAAGAAGGAAATCGATTGACAGAGGAGTAAAATCTTAAAAAGCAGACATTGAGTAAGTTTACATGCACACTAATAAATTGATATTAAACTGATTATGGCAGTAGGCAGATTACGCAATATTCATGCAAACACCTTGCTCTGCTCATCTTCAATTGGCGTAAGGTCAAATATAAAAAAAAAGGTGAGCATACACCGATTAAAACACCCAGATTTCTGAGTCATCTTTCGATTTACTAGGACATGTAAACGCCTTCGTCGGCTGTCCAGCAGTGTATTCGACCTGTGCGACCTGTGCAGCCGAGTGAGCCTCCCTCTTCAGCGCGACTGAAGTGTGTTCAACGCAATGTAGGCATCTTAGAAGTTGTTTTCACATACAAACTGTATATGTCCAAACTCAGAATCAAATATGCTTCCCAAAATGAACATATTCAATGTGGTAAAAGTTTTACTTTGATTGGCGATTTTCTGCCATGAGGTAGCCTAATTTCTGATGTGTAAAAAGGATTATTAGGGACATCGTTCTTGGAAACCATGTAAACGTTTTAATCTAACTATTATATAAATCGGACTATTCAAAATAATCAAAGTATTGTGTGCATGTAGCCACACTCATTGAATATTTCTTTGAGCATGGTGAAGTTATTAATTACACTTTCGATGGTGTATCAATTCACCCATTCACTACAAAAATACAGGCGTCCTTCCCAATTCTGTTGCCGGAGAGGAAGGAAACCACTCAGGGATTTCACCATGAGGCCAATGGTGACTTTAAACAGTTACAGAGTTTAATGGTTGTGATAGGAGAAAACTGAGGATGGATCAACAACATTCAGTGGTGGAAAAAGTACCCAAATTGTCATACTTGTGTAAAAGTAAAGATCCCCTAATAGAAAATTTTCTACTAAAAAAAGTAAAAGTCACCCAGTAAAATACTAACGTGAGTAAAAGTATTCGGTTTTAAATACACTTAAGTATCAAAAGTATGAATCATTTCAAACTCCTTATATTAAGCAAACCAGACCGCCCAATTTAAAATAATATTTGTATTTATTTACGGATAGCCAGGGACAGTGGCTCGATGATTTTATTAATGTGCATGTATGGCTTTTAAGTTTAATGTGTGCTTGTTTTTTTTTTAAATGGTCAAATTAATAAACTAAACTAAGGGACACACAACACTCTGACATCCTTTACAAACAAAGCATTTGTGTTTAGTGAGTCCGCCAGATCAGAGGCAGTAGGCATGACCACAACAGATGGGCTCAAACACATTATGAAGGAAAGAAACTCCACAAATTAACTTTTAGCAAGGCACACCTGTTAATTGAAATGCATTACAGTTGAATACCTCATGAAGCTGGTTGAGAGAATGCCAAGAGTGTGCAAAGCTGTCATCAAGGCAATGGGTGGCTACTTTGAAGAATCTAAAATGTTTTTTTTTGGTTCCTACATGATTCCATATGTGTTTTTTCACACTTTTAACGTCTTCACTATTATTCTGCAATGTAGAAAATAGTACAAATAAAGAAAAACCCTTGAATGAGTAGGTGTTTCCAAACTTTTGACTGGTCCTGTATGTATGTAAATTAGGTTTTTGCATTTCATTTTCAATAAATCAGTAAAAATGTCTAAAAACACGTTTTCCTTTTGTCATTGTGGGGTAGTGTGTAGATGATGGGCGAGACAACAAAATGCGGAATAAGTCAAGGGGTATGAATACTTTCTCTAGGCATTGATTGTATTTGGCTGCAAATATTGAGGGGGCTTATTCTAGCCTAATGCACCAAATCACAGATATTGCACATCATTGAGCACATGGTACATATCATGAAATACACTGAGTGTACAAAACATTAGGAGCAGGTGTGCTCCTTCAATGACATAGACTGACCAGGTGAAAGCTAGGATTCCTTATGCCACTTGTTAAATCCACTTCAAATCAGTGTAGATGAAGGGGAGGATACGGGTTAAAGAATAATTTTGACATGGATTGAGACATGGATTATGTATGTGTGCCATTCAGAGGGTGAACGGGCAAGACAAAAAGATGTAGATGGATTTAAATGGGGTATAGTAGTAGGCGCCAGGCACACCGGTTTGAGTGTGTCAAGAACTGCTAACTCTGCTAAGTTTTTCATGCTCAACAGTTTCCGGTGTGTATCAAGAATGATCCACCACCCAAAAGTCATCCTGCAAACTTGACACAACTGTGGGAAGCATTGGTGTCACATGGGCCAGCATCCCAAAGTGACACGGAAGGGCAAAAATGCATCCAACAACACACTTAGCTTTTCTGAGGCAGTCGGTAAATCAACTTTAAAAACAATGGTTTGGGGAAATAGCTCGGAGATTTAACGATGTTCCTTTGAAGGTTTTAACGAACTTAGCCTTAAGACGCTTTTGGGAAACTGTGCCCTTGTTGGCTAAGTTCATCGTTAGAACCTTCCCAAAACCATCATTTCCCAAAACCATCATTATTAACGTTGCACTTGAGGCAGCTCGTAATCTAACGCCTGCCTAAGTCAGGCCACCTGTAGAACAGCCAACATGCTGACAAAACCGGAACCGAGCGTGCATCCGCATGTGCCATTGAACGCACGTTGATTTTGTTCACCCACAGCAGAAGCGATCCGGTCACACAAGTTGAAATATCAAAACAAACTCTGAACCAATTATATTAATTTGGGGACAGGTCAAAAAGCATTAAACATTTATGTCAATTTAGCTAGCTAGCTTACTGTTGCTAACTAATTTGTCCTGGGATATAAACATTGGGTTGTTATTTTACCTGAAATGCACAAGGTCCACTATTCCGACAATTAATTCACAGATAAAACAGTAAACAGAATCCATTTCTCATCATCTCTCCTCCTTCCTTCAGGCTTCTTTTTACTTCATATGACTGTTGGCAACCAACTTTACGGTGCATTACTACAACCGACTGGAGTGCGGACCTCAGTTCATCTGTCAATCACCCACGCGGTTATATGCTCCTAAAAACCAATGAGGAGATGGGAGAGGCCGGACTTCCAGCGCATTGAGCGTCACAAATAGAACAAATTTCTAGTTTCGCGCCTGGCCATGCAGACGCGCGCGAGCAGTTAGCGACCGCTCTCTCTGTGTGGTGTTACATCTTTGGCAGTTGTAGGAAAGATGAATCGTAAAAAAAAAAACTCGTAAACCTAAGTTCCATCGATATCGAGAAACCGGGCCCTGGACAGTTGGAGGTTAGGTAGCATATTCAAGTATGTACTGCCTGTGGCAATGACATCGGGACATTGGCCTTGACGAAATGCCTGTCTTTTTTTTTTTTTACCTTTGTCAGGCCATTCTGGTGGCTCCATCACCACCCCAGTCCCAAATGGACCAGAACATCATCCTATTCCGTCACCCCACTGCCTTCCAGACTCTCCCTTGTCCTGATCCCTGGTCTGAGCTGGGGCACGAGGGTCAAGCCAAATCAGATTATACAGGACTGACCTCAAACTGGTCAATACTGACCAATAAGATTATACCGACAGTGATGACCAGTTTACAGCTCACAGCCCCACACAGACTGGTCCGACCTTAAAGCAATCAGCAAAAGAGTAAGAGTCTCGACAGGCGCACGCGCGCTACATTACACCACACCCACAATAGCCTAAACTGACTGAGCAGTTAAACACATTACCCAATACTAAACTGTCTCTTCAACTCTATATTCCATGTTGTAATACACCACCACATAAACACAGCAAGAAAACACTAGTCAACTACAGTATACATAACACTCCCACCACACACACACACACAAGCCACATCAACACTATTCAACTCTATTCAAGCTACACATTAGAGGGGGATACAATACATGTGAATGAACCCAGTGTGCAAATATAGCAATGTCTGCACAAAGAACCTTGCAGAAACGTCAGACACACACCTGCGTGTTTGGTGAGTCCCATGATTGTGTGAATCTGTGACCACTGGAGAGTCATTGTCATGGATCATGTGGTCAGTCTGGTTCAGCCTGTGTGTGGTTGTATTGACCATAACCCAGAGTTGACCGTTCTGTCGGAGAGGTGGTGGGTCAGCAGGTCCAGTCCAGAGCCGCTGTATTAGCTAGTCTAATCTCGCACAGCGGGAAGTTCCCCAAAGTACTGTACACGTACATGCAGTTCCTTGTGTTCTATTGTACACAAAGACTTCAGCAAGTGTGTGTGTGTTCATCAATGCTCTGCATCTTGTAATGTTTACCACAGCAGAATAACTAGAACAGCGGTTTACCGTACAAAAGGTCCTCAAAGTTCTTCAAATACGTGCTACAATAGCCACAGTACTATACTAAGTTCTGTCCTTGGTCCAAATAGGGTCTATCTGGAATCCAGAGCCCATGGCTGGATCTCAAGTCTGATGGGTCTTCCTTTCCTCACCTCATCGTATTTCCTTCATGTACACTGGTGTGATGAAACTGGACAGCTAAAAAGAAAATGCCTAATCTAGGGAGTTGCTGTCACCAGTCACGTGTCTTCAGGTC
Source organism: Salvelinus fontinalis (assembly GCF_029448725.1). NCBI lineage: Eukaryota > Metazoa > Chordata > Actinopteri > Salmoniformes > Salmonidae > Salvelinus > Salvelinus fontinalis. The sequence goes on from NC_074699.1 coordinate 4,643,196, forward strand.
AGACTACGGAGATGCACCAAATGAACTGGCCCATACTCTGGGCCTCCGTCTACCCTCCCATAGTGTGTGTATATCAGACTTTACCTTCAGTCTCTACATAACCTGAGAACCAACCCTGTGTCCCTGGATGAATCCATACCCTTTGTGCGACTCCGAAGGGAATGTGGTCCTGTGTGTAGTAGTGGTCTTGGTCTCGATCGAGCCAGTGTTTGTTGATCAGAGATCCCATCCAGCCAATCATCCTGCCTGCCCCTTAGCCCCTGGCCCTTGCGGCAGTCGCCCTCCTAAAGCCAGAACAGACCCACACAGTACCATGTGACCACTCTTACACGCCTATGTATTCCAAATAACTACAAATTAAATACAACGTAAACACACATGCAGCACCTTCCCCAGGCCTGGCGGCCATCATACCATCCTCACTCTACCATCTGACCACACACGCACACACACACGCCGTATCCACAGAAAGACAGCGGTATCCGTAGTGACAGGCAGTAGCTGTTTACCAGCGGTATGGACAAGGTTAGGCCCCGCCCACAAAGACACAGGAAACGCAGAATGGACGTTGCCATTAGCCACTGATCTAAGATCAGAGTATTTAACACCCCAACCTAACCTAAACCATTAGGCTGATTAAATAATACCTTACCCTGGACCAGTGGTAAGAGGCAACCTCTACCTCCTACACTCAATTACCCATAATCCTTTAAACCCCACAACAGATGGCGTCCTTTATAAACACATCTTCCTCTGAGGAGAAGGATCAAGTTGTCCCTAACCACAGATCTAGGATCAGATATATCACCAGGGATCTATCTTCAAATGCTAGCTTTTTGCATTAGGGGGAATCCAAAACTGACCTTGGAGCAAGAACGTCAACATTGGGAAGGCTGGGGTGGTCACTTTAGGGATTTTGTCCTCACTTGCCTCCCCTTGTCCACCCCGACCCACTGTTCCTCCCTCTATGACTGCAGGAGAAAGATGGGTGGCATTTCGTTCTTTGCTTCCTTCCCTCCTCTCGCTCACCTAATATCCACTCTTTCTACTCTCTATATTCACAGCACAGACTATAACATCCCTGACACTTTGCTTAGACAGTAGTGCCGGCAAAATGAAAAGCAATCTCATTACTACAAAGCTCCAGTGAGCTCAGACACCCCCTGTGGCTTTTCCTAGGTAGTAGAAAAGGAGTCTGTAGAGGCAAGGTAATGCGATATCATCGTGTTGATCTATAGTTAACAGGCAACGTTTACACTGAGCTTGTGATACGGTATAGAGTTGTGCGTGCCTTTTTGGTTCATGCAGTTCTCTGCCAGCCCCATAAGGGGTGGAAATAAAAATAGCAAAGTCATTCAGCTAATCTAGATATTTACTGCTTCCAAGGTATTGTCCTCACAGAAACAGACACGCACGCCTGACGCGCGTCAGGTTTCTAGGTTACCACAGTGACCACGCTCCCCACGGTTCTTTGAGCGCAAGGCACGGCGTGTAGGATATGGTTACACACTCCTGTCGGCACTCTGCCTTCTATAGTATCAGCTGTCTACTCTATGCACCAGGAATACTGCAAACATGGCCCTGGTACAGTTGGTGATATCAATGTGTGTTGTGTGGGAGACTAATGTTGAGGAACAGGGGGAGGACAGGAGGGGCTGGCTGGCTGTGATATACTGTGAGGAGCTACTGTTGCACGTTCTCCCCCCCAACTCTATCCTACTTTAGCTAGCGTTTAGCCTCACTCGTAGCGTTCTAATAGTTGATGACAGCACAGAGTAAGGGCTTAGCATAAAGCAGAGAGGATATGATGAGAACCCCCCCCCCCCTCCCTCTCTCCCTCTTATTATTTGTATATCCCTCCCTCAAGTATTTCCGGCCCTCTTATCGGTCTCCTTCCATTTGAGTGTATCCTCAGAGTATCCCTCCCTACTCTCTTCCTCTCCACAGTACGTGAATCGCACTAGCCCAGCTCCAGTTAAGACTCTCAGCTCTACCAGCTAACCTGTAATCCCCTACTGCCTATACAAAACAAACAGTTCAAATTGATCAACTATCAAACAATAATAGCTCTATACAATCCTCTAACTAGCACAATGAAAAAATACAAATAAGGAGTCAGGCCCTTTGCTATGCGACTCGAAATTCAGCTCAGGTGCATCTTGTTTCCATTGATCCTCCCTGAGATGTTTCTACAACTGGATCGGAGTCCACCTGGGGTATAATTCAATTGATTGGACATGTCCACACACACACACACACGTGGACAACCCTTCAAATGAGTGGATTCGGCTATTTTCAGCCACACCCGTTGATGACAGGTGTATAAAAGTGAGCGCACCTCCATGCAATCTCCACAGACAAACATTGCCAGTAGAATGAGCTCACTGACTTTCAACGTGGCACCGTCATCTAAAAATCATTCGTCCTCAGTTGCAAAACTCACTACCGAGTTCCAAACTGCCTCAGAAAGCAGCGTCAGCCCAAGAACTGTTCGTCGAGAGTTTAATTAAAAGGATTTACATGGTCGAGCAGCCGCACACAAGCCTAAGATCACCATGCGCAATGCCAAGCTTCGGCTGGAGGGGTGTAAAGGTTGCTGCCATTGGACTCTGGAGCAGTGGAAAAGCGTTCTCTGGAGTGATGAATCACGCTCACCATCTGGCAGTCCGATGGACAAATCTGGGTTTGGCGGATGACAGGAGAACACTACCTGCTCCAATGCAGTGCCAACTGTACATTTTTGTGGAGGAGGAATAATGGTCTGGGGCTAGGCCCCTTAGTTCCAGTGAAGGGAGATCTACAGCAGCATACAATGGCATTCTAGCTGATTCTGTGCTTCCAACTTTGTAGCAACAGTTTGGGGAAGACACTTTCCTGTTTCAGCACGACAATGACCACGTGCAAAAAGCGGGGTCCATACAGAAATGGTTTGTCGAGATCGGTGTGGAAGAACTTGACCGGCCTGCACAGTGCCCTGTACTCAACCCCATCGAACACCTTTGGGATGAATTGGAACGCCGACTGTGAGCCAGGCCTAATCGCCCAACATCAGTGCCCGACATCACTAACGCTCGTGGCTGAACGGAAGCAAGTCCCCGCAGCAATATTCCAACGTCTAGTGGAAAGCCTTCCCAGAAGAGTGTGGTCTGTTATCGCAGCAAAGGGTAGACCAGTTCTACATTAATGTCCATGATTTTGGAATGAGATGTTCGACGAGCATGTGTCCACATACTTTTGGTCATGTAATGAGAGCGAGCGAGAGCGAGAGCGAGAGATATAGATATAGATATAGATTATATATATATATATATATATACACAGTTGAAGTCGGAAGTTAACATAGGAATTCTGAAAAACTGAGTTTAATTGTGACATTTAATCAGAGTAAAAATTCCCCGTCTTAGGTCAATTAGGATCACCACATTTTAAGAATGTAAAATGTCAGAATAATAGTAGAGCGAATTGATTTATTTAAGCTTTTATTTCTTTCATCACATTCCCAGTGGGTCAGAAGTATACACACACTCAATTAGTATTTGGTAGCATTGTCTTTAAATTGTTTAACTTGGGTCAAACGTTTCAGTTAGCCTTTCACAAGCTTCCCACAATAAGTTGGGTGAATTTTGGCCCATTCCTCTAACAGAGCGGGTGTAACTGAGTCAGGTTTGTAGGCCTCCTTGCTCGCACACGATTTTTCAGTTCTGCCCACAAATTTTTTATAGGATTGAGGTCAGGGCTTTGTGATGACCACTCAAATACCTTGACTTTGTTGTCCTTAAGCCATTTTGCCACAACTTTGGAAGTATGCTTGGTGGTCATTGTCCATTTGGAAGACCCATTTACGACCAAGCTTTAACTTCCTGACTGATGCCTTGAGATGTTGATGTCGTGATGCCATCTATTTTGTGAAGTGCACCAGTCCCTCCTGCAGCAAAGAACCTCCACAACATGATGCTGCCACCCCTGTGCTTCATGGTTGGGATGGTGTTCTTCGGGCTTGCAAGCCTCCCCCTTTTTCCTCCAAACATAACAATGGTCATTAAGGCCAAACAGTTCTATTTTTGTTTCATCAGACCAGAAGACATTTCTCCAAAAAGTACCATCTTTCTCCCCATGTGCAGTTGCAAACCGTAGTCTGGCTTTTTTTATGGCGGTTTAGGAGCAGTGGCTTCTTCCTTGCTGAGCGGCCATTCAGGTTATGTCGATATAGGAATCGTTTTACTGTGGATATAGATACTTTTGTACCGGTTTCCTCCAGCATCTTCACAAGGTCCTTTGCTGTTGTTCTGGGATTGATTTGCACTTTTCGCACCAAAGTACATTAATCTCTAAGAGACAGAACGCGTCTCCTTCCTGAGCGGTATGACGGCTGCGCAGTCCCATGGTGTTTATACTTGCGTACTATTATTTGTACAGATGAACGTGGTACCTTCAGGCGTTTGGAAATTGCTCCCAAGGATGAACCAGACTTGTGGAGGTCTACAATTCTTTTTTGAGGTCTTGGCTGATTTCTTTTGATTTTCTCATGATGACATGCAGAGGCACTGAGTTTGAAGGTAGGCCTTGAAATACATCCACAGGTACACCTCGAATTGACTCAAATTATGTCAATTAGCCTATCAGAAGCTTCTGAAGCCATGACATCATTTTCTGGAATTTTCCAAGCAGTTTAAAGGCACAGTCAACTTAGTGCATGTAAACTTCTGACCCACTGGAATTGTGATACAGTGAATTATAAGTGAAATAATCTGTCTGTAAACAGTTGGAAAAATAACTTGTGTCATGCACAAAGTACATGTCCTAACTGACTTGTCAAAACTATAGTTTGCTAACAAGAAATTTGTGGAGTGGTTGAAAAATGAGTTTTAATGACTCCAACCTAAGTGTATGCAAACTTCCGACTTCATCTGTAGGTATGAAAAGATGCTATGTGGGTGAATGGATGATCTCTGCATGTGTATTTCCCACTGTAAAGCATGGAGGAGGTGGTGTTATGGTGTGGGGGTGCTTTGCTGGTGACACGGTCTGTGATTTACTTAGAATTCATGGCACACTTAACCAGCATGGCTACCACAGCAATCGGCAGTGATACGCCATCCCATCTGGTTTGTGCTTAGTGGGACTATAATTTTGTTTTTTTCAACAATGACCCAACACACCTCCAGGCTGTGTAAGAGCTATTTGACAAAGAAGTAGTGTGATGAGTGCTGCATCAGATGACCTGGCCTCCACATTCCCCCAATCTCAACCCAATTGAGATGGTTTGGGATGAGTCGAACCGCAGAGTGAAGGAAAAGCAGCCAACAAGTGCTCAGCTTATGTGGGAACTCCTTCAAGACAGTTGGAAAAGCAGTCCAGGTGAAGCTGGTTGAGAGAATGCCAAGCATGTGCAAAGCTGTTATCAAGGCAAAGGGTGACTATTTGAAGAATCTCAAATATAAAATATTTGGATTTGTTTAACACTTTTGGTTACTACATGATTCCATGTGTTATTTCATAGTTCTGATGTCTTCACTATTATGCTACAATGTAGAAAATAGTCAAAATAAAGCAAAATCCTTGAATGAGTAGGTGTGTCCAAACTTTTAACTGGTACTGTATGAGTGACATGTTCTAATCTGCGTGATATGGGACATGTATGTGTGTGTTGAATCCGTGTTTCCCTCAGGGCTACATAGACGGAAGCTATGTGTGTCCTTCTGCTACGACAACAGGGAGAGGACCATAGAATGAAAAACACCAGGCACACTAAACTTTAAATAGACTACAGTCAAAAATATTGCAAATAAACAAAGACCGTTCCTGGCTATGAAAATAGGAAAAGAGAAACAGTCGACCAGCAAGCCCCTTTTCTCAGTCTCATCGTGTGGCGAGCACTTTCAGTCTAACACAGCTACAGATCCATGCACTGTCTGAGCACGCTCTTCCTGGGAACCATAAAGCCCTGTTTAGTGGAACATTCCTGATTTGAGTTATAAAGTTTGAATTTGAATAATAACAAAACACATTTCACTATGCTTTCACTGCCCTGTAATGGGGGCTTTTACAGACCCCAATTATGAGGACTGTTGTAGTGCTCCTAGAGAGCGAGACAAGGGCTTTGTATCACTAACAAAGAGCTCTCTAAATTTACCAGCCTATAACATACATTATTTAAACACACTGGGCTATGGGGAGTCTGACAGCACAAGCTTCCCGTGGTCAGGCAGTATGTCACTGTCTAGCTCCTACTGTACAGTCAGATGGCCTGAAGCACCCCCCTTGAAGTAGAGCTTAGCAATATGGCCTGAAAAATAATCTCGATTAAAACATTTATTTTATATATAAGTGAATAAATAAGCCTTCCACAACCATAAGTAATAATTAAATTATTTTTTTTAAATAGTTTAACCTGCTTTTTTGCAATAATCACTGATCTGGCTTTCAAGTCTATGAAAATTACATTTTTTGTTACAAATTTAACCAGAACCATGCACTAATAATTAGCAGGTTGACCTTTATTGTCATGAGTCTTGTCCTGGAGGCAGAACTGAGTGATTTTCCCTTAGATAGGCCAGCTGCAAAGTCAAAATTGGCTATTTTGTAAAAATTCATAAAAACTAAAATTTGCTTTTGTCTTAAAGGGATACTTTGGTATTTTGGCAATGTAGCACTTTATCTACTTCCTCAGAGTCAGATGAACTCATGGATACCATTTGTATGTCTCTGCATCCAGTAATGAAGGAAGTTGGAGGTAATTTTGCAAGCCAACGCTAACTAAAGTTAGCACAATGGCTGGAAGTCTACGATAACTACTTGCATGCTAGCAGTTACCTATAGACTTCCAGTCATTGCTCTAACACTAGTTAACAATTGCTCTAACACTAGTTAGCAACTTCCTTCAAACTGCATGCAGAAGTATTGTATAAAAAGGGTATCCACTGGTTCATCTGAATGTGGGGAAGTAGATAAAGGTCTTCGTTACCGAAATCCAAAAGTGTCCCTTTAGTTTAAGCATTAGGGTTAGCAATGTGGTTAGGGTTAGGTTTTCAGATTTTATGACTTTGTGGCTGTGCCAGCTAGTGACCACTCTGTGGAGCTGCCTCCAGAACAAGACTCATTACAAAAAAAACACTAAGCTGCTAATAATGACCAACTTCTTGTAGCAGGCATTTTAGAAAATTAAAGGAAAACCCCAGCCCAAAACTATATTTTGGTATTTGTTTCATTAGTCCATTGTTTCAGCAATCAAGTTGTCAAGAAACCGCATCGTACTGGCTGTATTTCGAGAGTCAGTCTTGAAAACTGGATTGCTGACATGCAAAACATTTTGAGACTACAACAATGGACTAAGGAAGCAAATACCAATAGATCGTTTTTGGGTGGAATTTCCTTTAACTTACTGTAGGTCTCAAACAATCACAAGCCCACATGCTAGTGAGTAGACAGCTAATCTATTTGCTTGATAACAAGTTAGAACAGTTGAGCTGCTATGAACACACCCTCCTTTCCATCGCCAAATGTTTGTACAACACGGCCTGTTCACTTTGTTTAGATGTTGAAATCAAGTGGCCTACCTGGATAAGACGACGCTCGTTTCTCAGAATGAGAACGAGTCACCAATTCCTTATATAAATGAGTCTTTTTTATGTTCATTGCACATTTATAAAACACAGACAGATAGCGCATACGTCTGGAGCTAAAATGCTGCTAGCGGACAAGGAGATAGGCATAGCCTGAGACAGAAAGGATAGACATAGCCTGCCAGACAGAGCGAGCGCAGGACTCTAACAGAAGGAATCTGCTTTCACCATGCGTCAATTGTCAGAACCTGTCTGCTCAACATCACACAGCTTTGGGAGGGTCAGGATTGTGTTTACTACCAACACTAACATGGATCTGAAAAAACCCCAATGCATCAGAATAAGGTTGAGATCAATTCATCAGCATGACACCATATGGACTGGGATTACTAGATATGGTAACAATCTTAACAAAGACAAACCTTAACAAAGACAGATGGAAAAGGAGAACATACAGGGACCCTCAGTCAACAACAGGGAAACACAACATTCCAGGAAAAACAATACTATAACAGCCCTTTCTCCTTCTCCTGCAGTTATTCTATCCCTTTTTCTTTCTCTCCGTTTAATCCTAGTGGCTACCTCTCACACCATGTCCCCCTCCTCTTTTTCCTCTCTCTCCATTTCTCACCCACCCATCTATCCATTCCTTTTTTCTTGATCGTTAGGGTACTCACCTCCCACCCTGCGGTCTCTGTGTCCTGATCATCCCTGCATCGCCGTAGAGACCATCTTCACGCGGCGGAAAAACACACACTCGCAGATCAACACACACCCACGGCGAGAGCTCAGTCACCAGCCAGACCCCCTTCTCTCCCCCGTCTCTAACACTGCACCCTCTCTCCGTTCCTTAGTAACAGCAGAATCGGAGCCAGCATCATTTCACTCCTGTAGCCACCCTCATTCTTTCCCCCTCCCTTTCTCCGTCTCGCTCTCCATCTTCCAGTCCCCTCCCTCTATCGCTCCCCCTCGCGCTCCTGCGGAGAAATAAATATTTCAGACACAAATGAAGCGTGGCTCTTCTCAGCTCTCTTCCCTCTGCCTGCAATATTTAACAGAGAACTGTGTGTGTATGTGCACGTATGCGTTTACGAAACACACCATTGCCCGTCTCCTCACATTCTTAATTACTTAAAAGGCCAAATGGCTCTTGTAACAAGGGCACACACACACTCTGTTATTGTCCCTAAGCCATACACTTGTTCCTAAGCCATGCAGTATAACTAAAAGTACACACTGAAATATGCACACACAAAGGAAATATGGTCTCTGCAATATGCACACACAAAGAACATATGGTCTCCAATGGCTGCCACTGCTCAAAGGTATATTGATCCAAAAAAGTAGTACTGTAAATCACACCGTGTGTGAGAGCTGCTTCACTGACAATTCACTAACACTCAAGCCAGAGCCCCTCCCTCCTCACTAGAGGCTGCTGGGTAATGGAGTTTGAGGCCAGGTATGTGTGACTACTCATACTGAGGGAAACTGAGGTAAAGGCTGGTGTGTGTGTGTGTGTGTAGAAAAACTAACAGACACACACAGAAGGTGTTCTCAGGGTAGTCGCTGTTCCGCAGGGAATTAAAGATGAAACACACTATACCTTGGCTCAGGTACCCCGCTTCATGAGCACAACGGTAAAACATGAACACAACATTTGCAAGGCATTCTTCTAGCGTTCTCAGAACACTCAACTTCCTGGTGTAGTTTGTCCTTTACTTATTAATCATGTTGTAGGTGTTGAATGTAGAGGACATCAGATGCCTGCACAGTGACCATGCTCCCTCTGTGATAATGTTACTTAATCGAACTTCCTTAGCGTTCCCTCAAAGTCTTAGTTGTGTAACCAAAGCTTTGTTTGGGGATTTACAGGGACAAATGTCAAAATGAGGGTGATTCAGAGAGAGGGCCCTCCCTATGACCAGGAGAGTGGGGAATGGGGTTAAGAGAGACTGGGTGACTGGGTGGGGTGAAGGTAGGGCTGGGCGGTATTCTGTATTTTACAATATACCGGTATTGATGCACAGAGCAGTTCATTTAAAAAAAAACTTTACCTTCTATAACGCATTTGATTGTTTTGTTTGTTAAATGTGATATGCCGTGTGTAACGTCACTTCATAGTTTACTTCGCTGCTTGAGTCACTCTCCCCTCTCTCTCTCTCTACATGCTGCTTTCCACACAGACCTATCCCCACCCCGTCACTCAAGGAACACATTTGTTGTTCCTCGACAACGAGGCACTTGTGTTCAGTCTGTACGTTCAATGCATCACATGCAACAATGTTGATGACAACAACACTGCTTTCACTTTGCGTCTTAATATGAATCCACTGGCGTTCTATAATTACACTATACGTTTGTGTTTCTTACATCTGCAAACAGCTAGTTTGTCTATTCTTAGGAAGTTGGGCCTAAATCTTGTTAGCCGCTAATGCTAATGGTTTGTTACCTGGCTGGCTAGCTAGCTAATAAATATACAGCCTAAAAATAGCAGTGATGGTATAGTCCTAAATCAGCATGTTTGTGCAGCAGTATCTTCCAAATCAAAAAGGAATACGTGAAGCATGAATATGTTAGCTACATGAAGTAGCCAAAAGAAAACATTCAATGTAGCCAAAAATTATAGGGTCCCCTAGGAAACAATAATCAACACTTTGGTTCCTACCCTGTTACAATAACTAGTCCGTGGCAGTTTTTCTTTGTCATGTCAAACACTGCATACATTCTATTTCCATGATTACACCAAGTGTTTTGCTCTAAAGCGCAAGTCAAATCAGATTGTTTGCCCATATCGTGCAGCGCTACGTGGTAGTGTGGAAATGATCTCAAATGAGTGCAGGAAATGCAGAAATTTGTTTTGGGTTGAAGTTGAATCACGCACTACTCATAAAGCAAATGTATAAACTTCTATTATTTAAAAACATAAAATACTGTCATACAGTCCAATTTCTTAAATAAATAAATACCGTGATATGATATTTTGGCCATATCGCCAAGCCCTAGGTGAAGGTTATGATGCGTCATTGGACCAACAGCCAGAATTATAGCATTGTGAGGGATTAAAGCCCACTTCACCCGAAACACACAGAGCAGAGAGAGTGTTGCTGTCCTCAGATTAACAACATGGTTACATAAACAATGATCTGAATCCATTTCCCCCGGAATGCAGGGACATTACGGCCCAATTTAGCATCAGCACGCAAACTGCCATTACTAATTTCCCATACCATCAATAGGTATATAGTCAGCAGGTTAGGAGCGGATTTGACTGGGCTTTTACCTCCAATGCTAATGTGGGATAAGGAAAGCTAGCTACATCACAACTATGCAATGGAACAGGTAGGTTAGAGAGAAGGGAGAAGGGAAAAAGGATGCAGGGGGAGGGTTAAATTAAGAAAGTCAGGAGGGTGACAATTTTTTCAGAATAAGGGAAAAGGAGAGAGATGGGGGGCAGGAAAATCTATTTGGCTACACACACCCAAGTGAGAGGTAGGGAAGTAGGAATGGGCTACGGTCATCACATTCCTCACTAATGTGAACCTCAAGGTAATCGTTGGTGAACTGCCAAGGTCCATAATCACGCATAAACTGCTGCCCACATTCTTTCATTAGCCCAGAAAGGTTAAGACTGCTGGAGCAGCGCTTCGATTCTCTCTCCAACTCAGTCACACAAGCACATAATTACTTAACCGACATGGTGGCTGCTTCTCATTAAAAAGGACTTCAACATAATCTGGAATCAAATACTCAACCTCAGGACTTCTGTACCACAATATTTATGATTGGTACTTGATGAATTAGATTGGTGCCTTATCTGTGTCTGTGAGACTGGTATTGCATTACAAACATACCTGTGCCTACGTGCTGGTTTGCACATCTAGGCACACCCCTCCCCCCCACCCTCCTGTTCTCCTTAGCATGCCCTCACCCCATCCCTCTCTACTCCGTTCTCAAAACACCCTCTATCCCAGTCTTCCCCTCCTCTCACCTGCAATTGTTTTCTGCTGTCCGGCACATTTCTGCTGTCCGGTTTTCTGCTGTCCAGGCTGCCTCCTCCGCATCCCAGCCTGCCCTGGCTGCAGCGCAGCTCCCGGTCACCTCTACGTTTGTTTGTGCAGTTGCAGCCTGCAGCCTTCCTGTCTACAGCCCTCTGCCTCTTCTCCCGAGAGAGGGCTACAGTCATCCCTCTCTCCCTGGGCCCCACACCCCCTCCAAGACCTCCAGGCCCGGGGTCCCTTACCCTGCCTCCCTCCCCCAGCGGAGGGGCCTTGTCCACAGGCAAAGTGGCCCCATCCCCAGCCTTTTTGTCGCCGGGCTCCAGGGCCTTGTGTCGGCTCTTAAAGAGGCTGTGGATACTCAGTACCACCAGGGTGCAAAGCACGTACATGATTCCCCCCCGTGGAGACTGGCAGGTTGGTTCGCTCCGTTCTCCCACAAACAAGGTCTCCCTTGTTTGAATGGAACTGTTGAAGATCCACAGATTGTTATGATAGCTTATAAGCTGTTATGAAGGAGGGTTTCCATTGTTGTTGAGGTGTAGTTGTGAATGTCAGTCAGAGCTCCAGGCATATCTTCTGTGGTCTGAGTCCTTGCAGAGTTGTCATCAGTTGGAGAGCCGAAGACTGAGTGCGAGAGATGGCAACAAGCGTATCCACAGTGAGAACAGTTCCAAAGTTCTGTCCTGTACTATAAATGTCTGTACTGTACAATCTGTACTGCAGCCAAGTTCAAAAGTTCCCTTGTGTGTGTGTTGATCCCCTGGACAATGGCAGTGCCCTAAAGCTCATCAACTGTCTGATAATCCCCAAGTCTGTTCTCTGGTCAGCAGACGCCGATGGACGAGAGGTGAGTGAGTGTGATCCTCACATGCACACGGTCACACACACCTGCTTTTATATCTCACCTGTGTCAACTCTGTCCCTGTGCCTCTCCTGGCCCCTCCCACTCCGAGACAACACTTCCACAGAACTACACACATCTTTGAAACACACCGCCTTTACAGTTCCTCGGAACAACGATAAGGTTTTGGACCCTGTCCTATTGTAAAGGTGATTGCTGTCCCGCTGCCAAGCCGGTGAAGCTCAGGTAACCCAAACCCACCGGAGCAGACTCCTGGCTCAGTCTCTCCAGGTAACTACAGATACATACCTTGACCATCAACCATACACAGAACTACTCAATATTAAATCTACACAAAATCAGGATCACAAGCAGATAACTCAACACACACACACCCAAACCCTTACAAACACACACACACATTCAAAACGCTTGCACAAACGTGAAACAGTGTACGAATGTCTCTTGATTCATCCTCCTCTGCCCTGCTAATTTACTGGTTTTTACAGCCCAGTCCAGGATGGTGTAAATAACCAACAGGTCCTTAGTAATGCCTCTCCCATTTCCCTCTTCCTGATGCAGACAGCCGGGGGACTGTCCCGTCCTCCCTGAAAAGTCTCTGGACAGAGAGAGGGGCGATATCTACACCTCTTCCCTTGTTCAGTCGCTCTCCATCTCTCTCTCTCCACTCATGCACCGAGTTCTGCAACTCTCCAGAAAGAGAGAGAAAGTATCTTCATCCACCCTCGCTCTCACCCTCCCTCCCTGTGTTCTGTCCATCTGTCGCTGCGGGATAAGCGCTGGAATGGGACAGAGCCGGCCATGCGCTGGTGATGTAACACATAATACACTATTGATATGGATGAAAAAAGCAATACCAACTGAGTGGAAAGAGTAAACAAAAAAAAACAAAAAAAAATCCCACCTGCATCCGTTTGGAGTTCCACCCTATCAATTCAAACTGATCTCTGTGCTCTGAGAGGCGACCTTGTTAGTTGGTGTCCTGTATGCCTGACCGTCTTCCCGGTACGTGACAGTCCTGCATGGTAATGCCATGGCAACCGTGCAGCTATGGAACCAAGCCACAATGGGAACTGACAGTGTCGATCACGGCGGTTGAATCGTGATGCGCCGTCCAAGGCAGTCAGCGAGGTCACTGCGGTCACTTTGTACCCAACGGTCCTGGACATTCACAGTTCTGGTTTCCTGTTCTGTGACATACTGTAAACATGGAGTGGTTCTCGAGGCTAACATGGTCCTATGGGGACAAAGGAGAAGTCTTCCGCTTGAGTGGTCACTTTCAGGATCCTAATGATGGGGACGGGATGGGACAGGTCACACACACACATACACTTGGGGAGGGGACACCAGAAAGGAGGCTGGCTAGGATGAGCTAGAACACAATGCATAAGGCACTATCCTGAATGAATCCAAAAACGGTTTAGCAGTGACCCAATCCAGTTTTGTGACCCACCAAGTCAATGTGGTCTCAGGGTAATCATTATTCTGTTTGTAAATCTGTGACACTCCATGTAGTATAATATATTATGTTAGGTAACATTATGAATGGAATAGCTGATATACAATATCATACGAATTATAGGACAAATAGTATCATAAATCTTACCCGTTCGTACAATAGCATACGAATTGGATTATGTAATTTATAATACAATCTTGGAGGATGTATAGTATTCCCCGTGCACCGAAGACGTGGATGTCGATTAAGGCATCCACCCGCACCTATCTGATTCAGAGGGGTTGGGTTAAATACGGAAGACACATTTCAGTTAGACAACTGACTAGGTATCCCCCTTTCCCTATTATACGCCCATCTCTGAGACTAGGTTGCTTGTTGCGCCATAACAAAAGGAGGATTATGGGGAGGATTTATGTTGGTGGAACTAACAACTAAAGGTTATGTTAATTTACGTAAAAGTTTAGGGGAACTAAAACGACAATGTCAGGGAAATTTACATAGCAGGTTAGCGGAATTGGCTTAAGTTTAGAATAAAGGTAAAATGCTACGGCTGTCCCCGGTGGAAACTCGCAACTATTGGATCGCTAGACAGATTACGATGCCCCAATCTCCTCAACCAATTAAGAATGACCAAATATTACTCCAAAATGTGTTCCAACAGACCATTTGGGTAACACAATCTACCCACACCCTTTTGGCCCAAATTAAAAATCCGCCCTCTCGTGGGACTCAACATTGCACTTTCAGGGACCCATAACAATACATGGCATGTGGCAGGCCAGCTGAGCAACCACATGAAGTCACCTGAATAACAAAAAATTATTGCATAAGAATCTCACCACCATTTTAGATTTGTACCATTGGGCAGTATAGAATAGACCCGTCAACTCCACACACAATAAACCCTTAGAGACTAGTAAACAAGGTCTGAGTTTCAATAGCAGGTTAAGTGGCTGATAAGTTTGAATCAAACCATAAAGCTGATAAGGCATGGGTGGAGTGATCAGATTTGTTTCCAGTGTATTCAAGAACCATAATCTCAGCCTACATTACAGAGACAAATCAAAACAATTACAGTGGGACAAGTGGTGTGGTGTTATACAGAGTCAACCAGGAAGTCAACAAACATTTACCCTTGGCCAAAGAAAGTGAGTGAGAACGGGTGTGTGAAAGAGACAGTTGAAAGAGAGAATGTGCTAAAGTATGAGAATGTGCAAACGTGTGTGTGTGTGTGTGTGTGTGTGTGTGTGTGTGTGTATATCTACGTGCGAGAGATCTCAGGTGTGTGAGTTGGTCTCATTTTAAGTAGCTCAGAGACCCCCTGGCTTAAAGAACCCCCTGCAGAGGAAGTTGACGCCCCTATTTCAACGTAATTTCTTGTCAGAGAAGAAAATGCACGTTCGCTTCCACTACACTGTATTCAAAAGATTAGCCAGCTGGTTCTGGAGCTGCATTTGTAATAAGCATTGAAATCACTGGCCTATCTCCAAAGTCATAGCATCTTCCATAAATTGCGGCCACGTATCCGCCATAACAAATAGTTTGAAAGAATAAGATGAAGTTCCGGTAATATGGATAACTATTGGCTGATATGAGTTTTTCTACATTGTAATGGACATGGTGCAACGATGGTAGGTAGGCTGCTGGCAGGCTTTGGCTGCGGTAGAGCAAAGCCAAGTCAGCCTGTGCTCAAGTTTCTCACAGGGGGAAGTGAACTGACAGGCTACAATGACTTTGCTCATGATCATACACGCCGCAAATGACATGCTGGATGCATTTGCTGTTTGTGTTTCAGACTATTTTGTGCCCAATAGAAATTAATAGTAAACAATGTAGTGTCATTTTGGAGTCACTATTACTGTAAAAAAAGAATAGAATGTGTTTCTAAACAGTTTCTAAAATGTGGATGCTATCATGATTACGGATAGTCCTGAATGAACCATGAATAATGATGAGTGAGAAAGTTAGACGCAAATATAGAATACCCCCCAGATATGCAAATGCATCCAACAAGCTTGATGTAATCATTGCGTGCTCGGAATATGGGACCAAATAATACATTGTGACTACTTTAATACACAAGTGAATTCCCAATACTTTTGGTCCCCTAAAATGGGGGGGGGGGGGGGGGGGGGGGGGGGGGCGGGGGGGACTATGTACAAAAAGTTCTGTAATATCTAAACGGTTCACCCGATATGAATGAACATACCCTCAAATTAAAGCTGACAGTCTGCACTTTAACCTCGTAGTCACTCTTTAATTTCAAATCCAACGTACAGAGCCGAAAACAAAAAAAATGTCACCGTCCCAATGCTTTTGGAGCTCACTGTATATAATTTATAATAAAAATATATACAGACTAGCTAAAGCAAAGGTGAACATTTTCAAATTATACCATGGTTTATGATCATTTTCTGATAAAAATTGTGCAAAAGCATACGTTTGTACCTCCAGGCAACCAGGTGGACACAAGGCTGTTTGGCTCATCTCAGTTGCGAAGAGGAATAACTCTGTAGCCGTTTGTGATTAATACACAATACCATGCTGGTGGGTGGGAACGTTCAAATAAAACCCAGCCCTGAAATAAAAAGTAGGCTAAAAATGATCTGTATGTCATATCAGAGGAAAAGACACCGCATTCACACAGATTTGTCACTTCAAAATCACAAATGTATCATACTTAGACTAAAACGGACTTTTTGACATCGTCTTTCAGCTTGAAAAAGTGGATTTCTACTGGTGTGGCCGTTTAAGCTGCTTACAGGAGAAATGTGCCCCACTTTACTTTAGGGCTTTAGGTAAAGGATTTAACTCAGTCACCCAACACACAGATGTGGTATTAGAGAATGGACGTTAGTATGATTACTTGTGAGTGTTCATTTTTGAGCAAAAAAATATATAAATCTACTTTAACAATGAAAAGGCCTCTTCTAAATACAATAAAATATCCATGTGACATTGTTACTTACAAGGATATACCATGACATTACAAATTCTTAATATAATAAAACAAACTTTTGGAAGTAGTTTTTACGACATGCACCCCATAAAAATGACCGGCAGCCTTCACACCTGTCAGTAGCTTGTTATTGTCGGCCAATCAAAGCAGCGCTACAGTCAAAGGCTCAATGTGTAGCAAGTGAACTAATACAATGTAAAACGGAATTATACAATAGCAGAGTTAAATGAGAAGGAGTAGGCTACAACGAGCAACCAACAGTAAAATCCCTGAATGGGGTTGGTGAGAAGGCTTCTAGCTTGCAATTGGCCTTGGTAGCTCGCTAGCTTCTCTAGGCTACTCCAAATCAAGACGGGCACTGGTATATGGCATGAGAAATAACTAATGTGGCTGCTACAAGTTAGCTGGTCTTGGCTGTAGCTGAGTTGGCTACTGCATCTCGCTCTCTTCCTCCCGTCCGCTCCCAGCTCCCCCACGACCTGCTCCAGGAATAGCGCGGCATGGTCTCCCTCGCGTAGCAGTGCTCAGGTTAAAAACTGCTAAAAAAATATATATCTGGATATCCGAAAACATGTATTGATAATATTCTAATAATGACATTATTTCAAACGCCCATCCATCCTTAGTCTGAGTCAGGGCGAGTGAAAGAAAGGAAGTGGGGGTGAGAAGGAATTAGAGAGCGAGAGAGAAAAAGACGGGCTGTGTTCAGTCAGCAGCCTGTCGCTACATATGGGACACATGTTCCTTCCTCTCATGGCTGTTCACATGCCAAAACGACTCCCACTCGAACAAAACTGCCGATTAACACATACAGTCCAGACTTAACTGCATATACTGTAGGTCTACACTATGAGCTCATGGCCAAAGGACTCTTTATGTGAACAACAGCAGCACTGAGTGGCACACGGAACGTATCATCTCCACAGTTTGTCAACTCTTCAGGGCATCTACCACGGTACAGTCAGACTCACAAGGTTCTCACAAACTCTCTCTCTGACTGACTGACACACACAGGGCTGAGTGCTGAGAGAGGGACCTTGGGCTGTTGGGACAGCTGCTTCAGATATGCAAACAGAGACCTGCTAAAAACCAAACACGGGGATGAGAGTGGTCGTAGACCTTCACCTCTGACCCACGAGGGGTGTGTGTGTTCGAGATGCGCGGGTCAGCTGTTTGTTTACCCGCAATTGCTAATATCCCTCTGCAACGTGATGAAGTGAAAATATGAGGCCCGCAACCGACCCCAACCCACAAATATAGAAAATGCGCATTTGAATGTGTTTTCCCTTAAATTATTGAATAATTACTTACATTAAATTGGATATTTAAGCCTATTGAACAGTACGTGACGATGTAAGCTCTACCGCTCTCTCGTCACGTTCAACCACCGTTCTCCATTCCCCTTGTGTGCCAAGTAGCCTACAAACATTTCAATTTCTATTAGACCTACTGCTGTTGCATTAAATTTATGAGTGCACCATTCATTTGTGGTACCAGCGGTAACAAACTCAAGGACAATTTCATTTGTTTATAAAAGAATGTGCATTATTTTATAATGTTCATGCATTGTAGTCTCATGTTGCCATACCTCAAATAATTGTCATGCCTCCCTTGGAGGTCTGAAGAATTTTGTATTGCAAACACGATTGGAATGGACCCCTGGTAAGATTTTGGAGAGGACCATCCTCCTCAGTGAAATTTCATTTAAAAAAAAGTGGAAGTTATCCTTTTTAGATAAAACTATACTAAATATATTCATATGTCACCAAATAATTGATTAAAATAGAAAGAAAATTGTATTTTAACAAATAGGGCTAAGGCCATATTAAGGCAAGATCAGCTCAAATAAGCAAAGAGAAACAACAAGTCCATCATTACTTTAAGACATGAAGGTCAGTCAATCCGGAACATTTCAAGAACTTTGAAAGTTTCTTCAAGAGCAGTCACAAAAACCATCAAGCGCTATGATGAAACTAGCTCTCATGAGGACTGCCACAGGAAAGGAAGACCCAGAGTTACCTCTGCTGCAGAGGATAAGTTCATTAGAGTTACCAGCCTCAGAAATTGCATCCAAAATAAATTCTTCAGAGTTCAAGTAACAGACACATCAACGTGAAATGTTCAGAGGAGACCTCGTGAATCAAGCTTTCAAGGTCAAATTGCTGCAAAGAAACCACTATTAAAGGACACCAATAATAAGAAGAGACTTGCTTGGGCCAAGAAACACGAGTAATGGACATTAAACTGGTGGAAATCTGTCCTTTGGTCTGATGAGTTCAAATGTGAGATTTTTGGTGGCAAAATACACCATCCCATCTGGTTTGCGCTTAGTGGGACTGTCATTTGTTTTTCAACAGGACATTGACCCAACACTTATCCAGGCTGTGTAAGGGCTATTGGACCAAGGAGAGTGATGGAGTGCTGCATCAGATGACCTGGCCTCCACACTCACCCGACCTCAACCCATTTGAGATGGTTTGGGATGAGTTGGATTGCAGAGTCAAGGAAAAGCAGCCAACAAGTGCTCAGCATGTGGAAACTCCTTCAAGACTGTTGGAAAAGCATTCCAGGTGAAGCTGGTTGAGTGTGCAAAACTGTAATCAAGACAAAAGGGTGGCTACTTTAAAGAATCTCTAAATATATTTTGATTTGTTTAACACTTTTTTGGTTACTACATGATTCCATGTGTTATTTCATAGTTGTAATGTCTTCACTAGTATTCTACAATGTAGACAATAGAAAAAATAAAGTAAAAAAACCCTGGAATGAGTAGGTGTGTCCAAACTTGACTGGTACAGATAAAAACATTTTTTTTACTCAAACCACCCGCTGGCTGGATTGGATCCGCAGGCAGTTCGTTTAACACCCGATATGGTGTAATGTGCTAGCCCACTGTGCGCACACTTAAAATAACCTAGTCATCTTCTAAAATGTGTCTTTTAGCCATTAACATGCAAATGAAGCTAGGCAGTAATCCGCTGTGGGCAACTTGGCATGAACATTTCCTAATACACACCTACCCCTCTCTCATACACCGTTTAATTGGGCCATATTAGCTACAGCTGAACTGAGGCTCTGCTGTCTTTTCCACATCTTCTCTTGTTCAGAATCTAATCTGATTTAAAAGTTGTGTTGAAATGACCATGAGACTAATGGTCCACCGTGTAACATTTACATTAGTTACAGAAAGAGCGTGATCTTTGTGTGGGAGCAAGACAGTAGGATAAAGTTGTCCGTTTCCCTAGATGAGGGGTGTCAAACTAATTTGCACACAGGGGCCGCAGTCGGTCTTCGATGAGGTCCGGTTGGCCGCATTGAAAATTGGTTGCATTTCCTCACCTTCAAAATGTTTTTTTTTTTTTTTTTAATAGTCCTTTATCCATCGTTCTTTGAATGTCCGATGCTTCCTGACTGTCTAGCTTTAATATCTGTGAATAATAGCAAGCTAGACAGTAAAATATAATATATATACCCCCGTGGTCAGTTTTGTGATTCACCCCGTAACGAATTTGGGGAAGATAAGCTGATCCTAGATCTGTGCCAAAGGTTAACTTCTACCCTGAGCATGCCATGTAGGCTAACCAACATCAGTGCCAAGAGACTGTAGTCCATCTGTGTGACAGACACAGCAGCAAACAGCACCACCTACTGGTTATCTGGTAATGTTCACATTCAACAATAACCTGCTTCCAATCAGAGCCGTTATATAATGCCTGAATGCATGGAGAAGTCACAACATGCCATCCACTCCCTAACCTCATCATGGGTCCACTCCCTAACCTCATCATCTCCACTACTGCAGCCAGACAAGTCAAACCATCCAGGACTTATTTAACAAACAGCCTACAATAGAGCACCAAACCAGAGACTGACTATGTGATCCAAACAAACACTATACCCATGCACAAGCTCATACACATTTGCGCAAACACAGACATGGCATGTTTAGGAACAGATTTCCCCATAGTGTTTTTGGCAAATATTTACAGAATACATTGTCTAATGTGTAGCTAGTAGCTGTGCGCACACACACACACACACACACACACACGGTTGGAGCTACATAATCACTCTGCATAACATGTAATTTTCCACCAGTAGTCTCTTATTCTCTTTCCAGCCTGTGACTCACCCAGCCCACCACCCGGAAACCACACTGACTGTGTGTGTGTGTGTGTGTGTCTACTCTGTCTCTACACCCCACACTTGTGTCTTGTCCAACCTTGCTTGGGACCATGATTGAGAGGGGGGGGGGGGGGGCAGAATTGTCTCCATCTCCACGAGAGTCCCTCATATGAACTGTCTAAGCAGTTCCCACAATAACAGTCCGCACAGGTACAGAGCCCTAGCAGACAGCTCTGACCTTCATCTCCCCTTACATCAACACGAAATTGAGTTCAAGTGGTCTCATTTTTCTCAGCTATGCAGGTCCGACAGAGAGGGGTAGGGTCAGTTCGTTCTACTCGTGACTCCTGCCTCTGGAATGCCATGCCAGTGAGGACGCGAGGAGAGGTACTGTAGGGAACATGCAGAACAAAACGGAATGTCCCTGTACTGTCTGTGGGTGTGTGCTCTAGCAGTATGTACGTTACAAACACAGTCCCCTCTGGTGCAGTAAACACTGCGAGTGCTTTTAAAAACAGTGGTCCTGTTAAAATAAGTCACCCCCACATTGACTGGGACATAAAATGTTCTAACAATAAGAGGGATGTTACCCACACTTAGTTATTCCTGAAGCAGGACTTATAACAAATGAACAGGCTCTCCATTACCCAGCTTGTTGAAAATCTTCTCCAAAGTCAAATCAAGATCACTGTCCCATGACACAGGTCTGTATTTTTTTTTTACTTTTCTAACTTGGCAGGAAAGTAGGATAACTCATAAATCAACTTCTATTTTTAGATCATACATCCGTTCATTGGCACGGTTTGTAAAGCCGGCGAGACACACCCTGAGAACAACCACCTCACGTAACTGCCTCCATGTGTTCCTCCTCTCTCCAAGGGCTCCTGCTCAGGATGCTCGTGTACAAAAATGGAAACCAGACCATGCAATTCAAACTGACACGCTGGCTTTAAATATGTACCCAAGCCAAGGTGAAATCTCATGTTTTTTTCTCTCGCTATCCCTTGACTTTTTCCGCATTTTGTTACATCACAGCCTTTCTAAATTCTAAATTCTAAAATTGATTAAGTAAATACAAATCCTCAGCAATCTACACACAATAGCCCATAATGACAACGAACAGGTTTAGAAATGTTTGCTAATTTATATAAAAAAATAAAAAAAACAGGCATTGCTCATGTGTGATTCTAGTAATAATATGGAAAAATGTATCGAATCAAACGTTATTTGTCACATGCGCCAAATACAACAGGTGTAGACCTTACAGTGAAATGCATACTTACAAGCCCTTAACCAACAATGCAGTTTTCAGAAAAATATCTACAAAAACAATAAATAAAGTAACAAATAATTAAAGACCAGCAGTAAAGTTACAATAGCGAGGCTATATACAGGTGGTACCGGTACAGGGTCAACGTGCGAGGGCACAGGTTATTCGAGGTCATTCAGGTAATAAACTCAGCAAAAAAAGAAACGGCCCTTCTTCAGGACCCTGTCTTTCAAAGATAATTTGTAAAAATCCAAATATCTTCACAGATCTTCATTGTAAAGGGTTTAAACACTGTTTCCCATGCGTGTTTAATGAACCATAAACAATTAATGAACATGCACATGTGGAATAGTCGTTAAGACACTAACAGCTTACAGGCGGTAGGCAATTAAGGTCACAGTTATGAAAACTTAGGACACTAAAGTGGCCTTTCTACTGACTCTGAAAAACACCAAAAGAAAGATGCCCAGGGTCCCTGCACAATCTCTCCACCAGTGCTCAGACTGTCTGCAATAGGCTGAGAGAGGCTGGACTGAGGGCTTGTAGGCCTGTTGTAAGGCAGGTCCTCACCGGCAACAACATCGCCTATGGGCACACACCCACCGTCGCTAGATTAGACAGGACTGGCAAAAAGTGCTCTTCACTGACGAGTCAGTTTTGTCTCACCAGGGGTGATGGTCAGATTCGCGTTTATCGTCGAAGGAATGAATATTACACTGAGGCCTGTACTCTGGAGCGGGATCGATTTGGAGGTGGAGGGTCCGTCATGGTCTGGGGCGGTATGTCACAGCATCATCGGACTGAGCTTGTTGTCATTGCAGGCAATCTCAACGCTGTGCATTCTCCTCCCTCATGTGGTACCCTTCCTGCAGGCTCATCCTGACATGACCCTCCAGCATGACAATGCCACCAGCCATACTGCTCGTTCTGTGCGTGATTTCCTGCAAGACAGGAATGTCAGTGTTCTGCCATGGCCAGGGAAGAGCCTGGATCTCAATCCCATTGAGCACATCTGGGACCTGTTGGATCGGAGGGTGAGGGCCATTCCCCCCAGAAATGTCCAGGAACTTGCAGGTGCCTTGGTGGAAGAGTGGGGGACTTAATGTAGTTGGTGGCCACACCAGATACTGACTGTTACTTTTGACCCCCCCCCTCTTTGTTCAGGGACACATTATTCAATTTCTATTAGTCACGTCTGTGGAACTTGTTCAGTTTGTCTCATTTGTTGAACATTGTTATGTTCATACAGATATTTACACATGTTAAGTTTGCTGAAAATAAACACAGTTGACAGTGAGAGGACGTTTATTTTTTGCTGAGCATACATACATACATACATACATACATACATACATACATACATACGTCGGCGCACACACACACACACACACACACACACACACACACCACACAAACACCCCTTTCACGGTCGCACAGGTCAACATTGAAATAAAAACGCTGATTAAATGTATTTTTTGACATGCATGGAAACGGCTGAGTGGTGTGAACCACAGCTGTTTTCAGTGAATTGGATGTGCTCTGTTGCCATTTTCTGTAAGCACCGAAAACAAAAACAGAGCAATTTGATAATGTGGCTTTGAGCTGCAATGTCAGTGTTGGGCGCCTCGCCAAGTAGGCTAATATCCATAGTCAATATCACTAATTGAGCCGTACGACCACGCTGCCACATCAATATGCAACTCGCGGTTTGACATTATTGTTAATACAATCCAACATTATTTTGACAAGGTAACTACAACTTACTTTGTAAACGCGTATGCAAATGTTAAACAATTTAATACAAATGGGGAAATGGAAAGCAAACGTGCAAAAGTAAAATAGTGCAACTCTTACCACTCGGTCCAACACGTGAAACCTCCCGTTGTTATTCCCGAGATTACCAAATAAATCAAACTCACATCAATAGTCTCAATCAAAAAGCGGTTGGACTGTGTTGCTCAGTGCAAATCATTTCGTAGCCTATCTAGAATTCAGAGGCGCAAATATTTCCGTGGATAAGTTTTTTTGTTGCCGCGGCCGAAAGTCAAGTCTCCTCGCGACTTGGAGTGGATTCACCAGCTGACTGCACTTCAGAGACCAGACATAGTGCCGCGTTAAAAAATACGCGGAATTGGAAATCTCTGACATCATTACGTTCAAGACAACTATTGTACTCGGGAAAAAACGAGCTCAGACAGGGATTTTTTTTTTTTTTTACGGGCTTCCATTTCGGACAGTTGGGCATCTATCTGAGCTTCCACTTTCCCAATGTCCGACGTCATGATTTACCCTCGGTTATTTTCGAGTTCCCAGTTTTATTGAAAGCACCAAAAGAGAGAGACTTTTGACAGATGTTTCTCTCGTTGTATTGTTGCTTGACCTCTGACCAATATCACGCTCAACTCTTTGGAGTAAATATCTTAACGTTATACTCGTTTATCCAAGAAAATACTTGATAAGGTTAATGCAATTACAGTATATTCGCAATAACCTAACATAGCAGGCGTAAAATAAACACCTGAAACTACATCCCCTACATACTGGTCATGACGGGAAAAAATGGGGGGGGAAACGGCAATCTTCTGCACTGTTTAACCAATCCAGTAAATGTGGAGGCAGAGTTAAGGCGGAGTATCGCCTTGTTAACGTCCAAAAGCAGAAGTCATGTCACAGGCTCTCTTTCCATTTCCCATGAAAACCGGAACATCCGGTTGATAGGGACTCGTTATTGGGGACATGAGCAGAACTCTGGAAGGGGAAAATGGAGTCCCTAGAGAAAGCAAGTACAAGATGGGTGTCTGGGATGGAGCGGCAGTATTACCATAAGGAGACGTGTACTTGAAAAATGGAGAAGGAATGGAGGGAAAAAAGAGAGGGAGAAGAGGTGTAAGAGGGTGAGCTTGAGGCAGATAAAAATGGTGTAAAAAAGGGAGATGGTTTGTCAAAGAAGAATGGTAGAACGTGTAAGCAGAGGGAGCTGAAGACAGGAGGAGAAATGGAAGTGAATGAGGGTGAAGTATCAGAGGTGGTAGGTGCAGTGCAGTTATCGGAGACCAAGGTATGCACCGATGATCAGGATAAAGAAGAGTCTGTGACAGTAGGAGTGACGTTTATGGAAAAAGTGGACTCTTGCCCTTTGGCTGATCCATGTGTGGTTTTACGGTGGGTGAAAAAAGAGTTGGGTCATGTGGAATCGGTGAGGGTAACTAGAAGTGGTCTAGTGATAATTGTTTGTGTTTCTGTTGGGCAGAGGGAGAATGCGCTCGAAGCAAAACGAATGGGGGCAATAAAAGTGAATCGTTTCGTTTTCAAGAGAAGGGCACTAATGAAAGGAGTGATAACTGGGGTAGCAGTAAATATAAACGTTGACCAGCTGAGGGCAAAGATTCCCGGTGTATATGATACTCGTCGTTTGATGCGACGCAGACAGGGTGGCGAGAGTGGATAAACAGAAGGGTCATTGTCTGTTCTTTTGAGTTTTAAAGTTGAGTCTTTGCCTGGCAGTGAAATATAGGATATATAAGGTATCCTGTACGAGCGTATGTGCCGTAGACATTAAGATGTTACAGGTGTCAAGCTTATGGGCATGTGGCAGCAGTGTGTAGGAGGGAGGGTCCAAGGTCTGGGAAATGTGCAGAAGGGCATGTGACAAAGGAATGTGTAGTATTGGGGAAAGTAGTGGTATGTGTTAATTGTAGGGGTGCCCATTGAGCTGGGGATTAGAAATGTCCCGTGCGAGAGAGGTAGGTTGAGGTTTCCAGGGTTAGAGTAGCAGAAGTTGTCATATGCTGAGGCAGTGAAGAAAGTTGAGGAAGATGGGTTAAGGGGGAGGAGTGGTGAGAGTAGTAGAGATATACCAGTACAGAGGGATAGGCCAAACAGTGAAATACGTTTCAGTAAGATTGGATTTATAGTAATGGTTATTAATAATTGTACTGTAGGGATGGATCGGAAGTCACAGAAAGTTGAGGTTGTGGTGGCAGCTGCAGAGAGGTATTTGGGTGTGCGAGACTTGACATCAGAAGAGTTACAGGGTGTGTTAAGTGGTGATCTCCTATCCTTTCAGGATGATGGCATGAAATAGGAATAAATACATTTAATTAGTGGAGTAGGGTGGTGTTCATTTTATGTTATGTAATTTAGAAATTAGTGAGTATATAGTGTTAGATTATTTATTTAGTACATTTTTCTTTTTCAAGTAAAGTATAAGGGAGTTGTACTCCAGTCTAGTAGGTGGCGGTAATGCAACAAATTGGATGCCAACCGCCGTTAAACCTCAGAAGAAGAAGATAGGGCCTCGGCAAGGGGTATTTGCGCACAGAATATATTTTCCCCGCATCGTGTTTCCTTGACTTTCTCATTGGTCAAAAGAAACTACAGCACAATGAATGCATTTCTGTTTACTGATCTGTGCTGTGCTTTACTCATGCGAATGTCCCGTTTAGGAGACCAGTCAAAAGCTCAAAACTGAAGCAAAACAGTTTTTTTACTGTGCCCTGAAACGTCTTCATTACAAACCAGTGGTCCTAATGCAAATCATGAGAGCATAAAAATATGTATATCAAGTGATCACTTTGTTGCCTTTATTTTACCACAGTTCTGACCTATAGCGACTGGCGGACCTAGGATGCAGGTGGGCTCTCACTCTCTCTCACTCTCTCTCTCTCACTCTCTCTCACGTTACACAATCTTCAGTAAGCGCAATATTTGTTATTGTTTACAAGCTGCTTACATATGCATTCACCATACCTACTACAATACTAGGCAAATTGTCATCTATAAAACATTCTTCTTCATGATCAAAAATCTATCTGAATCCAACAAGGGAGTTTACATAGCCGGTTTTATTCAGCTGTTGGTTCCAAAGATATTTTTTAAACACTAAACAACAAAAAATATAAAAAAATGCTTGACTTTGGATTCACAAGCTTTCATTTCCAAAATGGTTCAAAACGATCCTTTCTCAGTTGAAAATGACCCAAAAAAGCACGTCCAGTCGACTGATATATATATCCATGTTAAAAACAGTCCGATAAAAACATGAAACATGGGCATAATCCCTGAGCATTACGCTTAAGGGCTTGATTCGATCCGTACCACGGAAGTAGCTAGGAAGATCCACGTTAAAATGTAAAAGTCATTTACGATTGAGCCGTCATGTGCATAGTTTTACCATGAATCTAGTATCTGCGAATGCGGAAACAAATAATGCAGATCTTACTCAATATCCTACTTCTGCGATATGGATTGAATCTAGTCCTGCATCTTCTAATAGCACCTAGTCATCTTCTTTTGGCTGAAGTATGCTATAGTGTGTAAAAACAACCCACTATGACAACCCACTACGTGTCTATGACTTAAGGTCACTGCTAGATATGGGAAGGGGTTGGAGAGTTTTAACTGTAACGTCAGTTCAAATGTGACTCCGACCACAAGTAAGCACACACTTCATCACACCCTGAGATGTAAGCACAGCATTGGACAGAGGTTAGTTCTGAGGCTTGCTCAGCATTGTTTTATTCCCGCCTTTTTATTCGGCCTTTTCCCGTTTGGTTGAGACGGACACAATGAACACTTCCTCTGGCTTTCTGCACCTCTTCCTGCTCATACAAACTCATTTCCACATTTCACACACACACACACACACACACACACACACACACACACACACACACACACACACACACACACACACACACACACACACACACACACACACACACACACACACACACACACACACACACACGCTCTCTGACCACAACTCAGTAACTCAGTAAAATCATTGAAACCCATTTGTGCTCCTGCTGTGTCAGACAGGAGGACACGTGGCATGACCCTGAATCAGCCAATCAGATTTCGACTAGTGTGACGCATCACGGCACCAAAGAAAACCAACACAGGACCACTCACTCTTAGAGTTCAAATAAGAAAAAAAAAAAAGTTTTCCCATATTCCTCAGATAAGAGAAACACAGATGTTTTCCCAAAGATTAAATGCTAAACATAGTTGTAGACTAGTGGTCACTCTTGTGACACAGACTACAAAAGAAAATGGCCTCTCTTTTAAAAAGGAATGGCTAAATGGCTAAAATATAGAAACCAGCAACGTCTAGGTTTTGGTTAAGGCCATATTGCCTCTGTCACAGGTACTTGGGGAGAGTGGCAGTACTTAGAAGCAGGAAGCAGTAGCAGACCCGGAGCTAAGCCCCCTGGGCAATGGAGTTTTATAACAAGTAAAGGCTATATAGGATTATGAAGCATCAATAAGGATTAAAGGGGAAATCTGCAGTTGCTACATACATTTTCTTGTACATATAAATTAATGATATGTACCCATTCATTCTTGAAGAATATAACTTATAAATGTCTCATGAGTTTAGTTCAACTGTCACACTCCATCAGAACCCAAAATATAAGCTTGTTTTACTTCAACGTTTGTAAACAAAGCAAATGTAAACAAACACAATTTAGCCACAAAACATGTATAACACTACATTTTGATGTTATTGACGGTTAATCCTTCCATCCATAGCTCTGTCTATGAATTTGACAGCGGTTTCATTTCTCCAGCCCCATCCCTCAGCTTTTTACCGAAAAAGGGACGGGAAGTACTCATTATTGTTTCAACTGCTAATTGCCGCTTTAAGGTACTAAAACGCATTTAACACACACAACATCAGTGAGACCACGAGAGAGTGAGGGAACAGAAGGGGCACACAGAATATCCCAGAATATGAAAGGATAACTCTGTAAAGTGAACTTCCCGAAGGGGACATATGCCGTGTTCACGTCATGTCAGAAACTTAGACATTTCGGACTTGCTTACTCCTTATAGAAAGATGATACCTGAGTTTCCCACTTGGGAAGTATCAGTATCTACCAATAGGAAGCTCTACGCAAATAACTTACGTTCGTATTGACTCGGAGATCCAGAGTTTCTGACATGAAGTGAACGTGGCAATAGAGAAATAATGTTTTATTTTTTTACCATTTCGGTCCGAAATCTCAGTCAATATACACACAGAAGAGTATAGAAGAGTAGTGGGGATCACAACATTTCTTCCTCTTCTCTTTCTGTCAATTTCCTTCTCTGTCTCCTACTTCTTCTCCATCTCCTCCTCTTCATCTCCAGGCTGCTTCTGCTCGACGGACAGGAGCTCCTCGCCTTTGTGACGGCGGGTCATGCGGATGAGCATCATGCTGTCGGTCGTCTCGGAAACCGCATCTTCGTCGTCCTCGACCCTGGCATCTGTAGGGGGGATGGGGGAGCGACGGTGCACCATCAGGGAGGGGGGAGGTATGGGGAGTCCAGAGGACTGGGGGCGAGATGGGGGTTTTGGGGTGAGAGAGAGAGAACAAAGATTGATATCAGACCATTTTCATCCACCCAGAAAAAAGAGAGAGTAGGAGGGAGGGCGTGAGAAGGGAGAGTTGGGGACAGACATAGAGGTAGGTGTGTTGTGTGTATGACACTAGGTGTATGCATGCTAATGCATGTGTGTACTGTTTACCCCAGTCTCGGCAGGTTTGTAGCCCTCTTTCAGCTTGGCGAAGGTGCCCTTAATGCCTGCCTGCTCTGTAACCACCAGGGCTGCTTTGAACAGCTTGGGGGTCTCTGGCCTGTCTGGGATCACCTCGGCAGTCTCCTTCGCCTCTGCCTTTTCCTCTGGCTTCTTATCCTTTGTCAGCATTTTCCTGGAAAGGGAGGAAGGCAGGGAAAAGTTGTGGTCAGGTAGGGCTTGAAACATTTAGGCAAGCACGCACGCGCACACGCACACGCACACGCACACACTGTACCGCCCTGTCCTCACTTATGAGGTAAATTGATGCCACGGATGAGTTAGAGCAGGTCATGAGACTGTCTGTTTATCCAGGCATTATTCCCTCCTAACTTCTGCCAGCCTCTCACTTAAACCAATAATACTTCTTCAGGAGCTCAAACTCCTCTTAAACATTATCAAAGAGTGAGAGAATTACAGTAGAGAGGTGAAAGAGATACAGAATGGATGAACAGACAAGAGGGAGAAAGTGACAGATGGAGGAAGAGATGAAGCGGAGGGATAGGGTCTATGGTAAAGAGAGAGCAACTTTTGCCTCGCCGTCATGTGAGTGATCACAAGATCAACGGGTGTGATCAAAAGCGCTACGTACAATATGTTGTGGGATGTGTGTTGGCTGCGGTGTAGGTTATCCATCCCCTCCACCCTTCCCCAAGACTCATATCCCACGTCCCAGCCCATCCATTTGACCTTCCCCCTCAGGCCTTTTGGCTGTGTCCTGGGTAAGAAGAGAGGGATAGGTGAACTGGAAAGGGTAGGAGCGTTGGATTCGAGAGGTCACCCCCTCACTTGGCCTTCTTGCGGAGGAGTTTCTGGGACTCGGGGTAGTGCACCAGGATGTCTGAGAGGTCCCTCTTATCCAGGATGAAGAGGTTAGCGAATCCGTGAGCCATCACATTGGCCGTGCGTCTGTTCCCTCCGCCCCCTGCCAGCAAGCTGTCCAATCGGAGGACATATATGGGTTACACGCCAAACAAACACCAAACACATGCTTAGTGACATGCTAGAGGCAAGCTAGAGACGTAAGTATGCGCATTATTGCATGCATGAGGGCTGAAACAGGTTCATTGGGATTGTGTGCAATGTACAGCCCTTAGATATTCCAGTACATGATACTGTATATGAGGAAAACATTTGGACCAGGGATTAAAGGGGAGCTCTCACCTGATTTCTCCAAACACAGAGCCGGCCCTGATTGTCACAAACACAGTCTTCAAATCAGGTCCTCCCACCACCTGAACCTCCCCCTGCTTGATGATATACATCTCCCTGCCGATCTCACCCTGCCCACACGGGACACACAGCACATTATAGCAGATCATAGCAAACACACACAGGTACAATTCGAGGTATGGTTTACAGAGGGAGAATGGACCATTTGCAAGTGATTTAGGCTAAGCTTGGGGTAAAGCTGTGATGGGGAGGGTGGAGGGCATCACTCTATTGGCCTACCTTTTTACAGACAAAGTCCCCAGGCAGGTAGACCACAGACTTGAGCCTCATCAACATGTCAAAGATCATCTGTCTGTCACAGCCCTGGAATAGAGAAAGAGAGAGAAAGAAAGAAAGAAAGAAAGAAAGGGGGGCAGATATAGAGGCAGGGAATGGAGAGACATGAAAGAGGGAGTTTAGTACAATGAGAGAGCGAGAGAGAGAGAGAGAGCGAGAGAGAGCGAGAGAGAGAGAGAGAGAGAGAGAGAGAGAGAGAGAGAGAATGTATTATTGAAGATTTGACAAAGACGAGGGCTGCAATGCATGAGTTCCTGCGGTGGACTCTTTCCCTTACCTGGAACAGGGCCACTTTACTCACAATGGAGTAGTTAACATCCACAGCCATGTCCATCCTCATCTTATCTGGCAGCTGGATCAACAGCTCCTGCTCATCTGTAGAGAGAGAGAGACCAAGAGACAGCAAGAGGGATAAAGGTAAAGAGGGAGACAGATGGACAGAGAGAAGGAAAGAGATAGGGGGATGGTGAGCGAGCATACAGGCCAATAACAGAAATCGCATCTTCGTAATGTTTTGTCATGCAGCAACATTTGGCCAACGTTCCTCACCCAGCATGCCCTGTATTTGCCAGGTGTAGTCGTACCAGGTCTTGACTCGGTTCTGGACCTCTGTGGGGATGTGGTAGGAGGTCATGTACTTGATGGTGTTGTCCATACAGGCCCGGTAGTAGTTCTGTCCCGCTGTGGCAGCCCCCACCACATCTCTCATCTGGAACAACAGCAGAACAACAAGCCTTATGTTCAGCAGGCATGAAACGGAACAAAACGCTCAGAAACGAGAACATACTCTCTGAGCCATCAATCTGAGCCATTATTTTCTGTTGGAAAACGTTTTGGCTATGGCATTGGACCTAATGAACGTGAATCGTTTTTGCTGCACCTACCTGACCAATCATGATGGAGAAAGCAAAGACGCCAACAAAATAGTTGACTAGCTGGAATGTGATCTCGAACACGGTGGTTGGGTCCGGGAGACCACCGATGGTGATCAGGGTCTTCACAGCAAAGTAGTAACACCGGATATAACTGGGCACACAGACAGAGGTACTGTATGCACACAGATGTCCGACAAACGCACACACGTCTGGGATAAATAAACATTTTGAAATGTGACCGCAGAAGAGGACTTGGAAAAAGCTGGATGTTTCGTGGTAATGTGGTTGGTATGAGGTTTTTCACTGTTTTGTGACTGTTTAGCGATATTCTTCTCACCTGTTCCCTTTGCCGTTGTAGACCCACTTAGTGGACCCGAGCCCCTCGTAGTCAGAACCCCAATAGAACAGACAGGCGTTGATGTGGAGAGAATACAACAGGTAGGAGGTGGTCAGGATCACTCTGAGAGGGAGAGAGAGAGAGAGGAGGGGAATGAGAAAAAGGTACTAGAGCTCAGTAAGGGCTACAGCATCCTCTGCTGGCTAACTATGTGTATTTGTGTTTTGAGTGTGTTTGTGTAGAGTTTTCTCTGCTGAGTGTTTTGTGTCGAGCGAATGTCCTGTGTAAAGTATGTATGTGTGGTTGATGGTCAGAGTGTGTTCTATGTGTCCCTCTCTGGGACCTGTAGATGTAGGCTTTCTTCATTACTGCTTCCAAACGGTCGTTGAACTCAAAGAAAGCCATGTACTGAAACAGAGAAAGAGAGGCATCGGTCACTAATCACTAAGATCGAAGCACTACAAAGAATGTACGTGTGTGTGTGTGTGTGTGTGTGTACCTTCAGTAGGCGGGGGAATCTGAGGAGGGAGTTAACTCCAGTAAAGTAGTAAAATATCTCCATGGGGAACATACTGATACAATCCATCTGAAAGACAAATCATTCCTCTACAAACCAACACTCCTCACGTCCATCTGAGAAATGTACAGTTACTTATCTGCCAGCCTAGTCAACAAGGAGAAACGGTGTAGCTCCATCCTCACCTTGAATCGTTCTGTTGTCATGTAGTTGTCTCTCATGTCCTTTTTGTCACACTGCAAGAAAAGAGAAGAAATGAAAACATCGTTTCGTTCCTTGTGTCTACAAACATGTACGTGTAAGTGTGTTTTTTTAGAAGTGTTTCTGAATCTGTGTGTATGATTGTCTGTGTTGGCATACATTATCTAGTACTACTTGCCATAGAGGGCCTGTTTGTGTGAGGGCCTGTTTGTGTGTATGTGCCTCTCAGTATAAGCGTTGTGCGTATGTGATTGCCTACAGTATACGTGAGTATCCACATCCCCCTTACCACAATATCTCCTCCGCGTACAAACTCCAGGCGGGGCTGAAAGACCAGGATGTCGGTGATGTAAATAAGGTCACAGGTGTAGTCCATAAACAGCCACCAGTAGATGTTGTCTGCAGTCTGGTAGGGGAAGGCCCAGCGCACCGGGATCAGCCACACGTTCCAGTTCCACGCCATCATCACAAAGAACAGCCACACCACGTAGACCAGGTCTATAGGGAGACAAGAGGCACACACATAGCAGAGCAGAGTCAACTACAGCGTGAATATAAAAACTCAGTGAGGGCTAAAAGGTATATTATGATTTCATTACATTGGTATCAGGGCTCACGGTCAGGTTGGTGAAGATAGTTCATATTCTATTGTCAAGATTCAGAAGTGAGATGGGCCTGTAAGAGACACTCATCAGCCAGTTGGTCATTTTTATTTTATTTAACCTTAATTTAACTAGGCAAGTCATGTCGGTAAAGTATCATGTGCTGTATAGGAATGTATAATGGTACTGGGGTATATGGGAGTAAAATTGGTGAGGGATATTATCCACTATTATAAAGTTTTGTCCTGGATACTGATTAGCTGAAAGCCGTGGTATATTAGATCGTATACCGTGGGTATGACACAAAATGACTTGTTTACTGTTCTGGGGTTTGTAGCATATGGCTAATGTATCACGGCTAAGGGCTGTATGCAGGCAATCCGCGTTGCATCGTGCCTAAGAACAGCCCTTAAAAGTGGTATATTGGCAATATACCACACCCCCCTAGGGCCATATCACTTAAATATACCACGGGTGTTACCCAAAATTACTTGTTTAATGTATAATTATGTTGATAACCAGTTTATAATAGCAGTAAGGCACCTCAGGGGTTTGTGATTTATGGCCAGTATACCACGGCTAAGGGGTGTGCCAAGGCACTCTGCGTCGCGTCGTGCTTAAGAACAGCCCTTAGCCGTGGAATATTGGCCATATACAGTACCACACCACCTCGGGCCTTAGTGCTTAAGTATAATATGTTTTGGTATGTAACTCACCAGTATAAGGGTCGATGCTGGAAGGGAAACGAAAGTCCACTATGGTTTGAAGCCAACTAGGAAGTGGGGGCATTTTGGGAAGTTTGAAGATTTTGATCGGGTATCCATAGAAGTCCCAGTACTCCTCCACCTCTTCCTCCTCCACCGGGGCTGAGATGTCCTTGTCCTCTTCTGGGGGAGGAGGGGGAGGGGGCGCCTTGGCTGGGGCTGGGAGTGAGAGGTCAAAAGTTATAGGTTATGTGAAAATGGATGTGGGTCAGGGTTGCATTTGTACATTTGACAAAATCATTTGGCAACTGTGTATTTTGCTTGTTGTAAGTTCAAGGGTCAGGGTCACAGGTTAAAGGTCATGTTTAGTGGTAACCTACTGGTTTGAGGGCTGTCTTCCTCAGAGTCGTCAGGGTCCATCAGTTTTTCCTTCTTGCGGACCGTCCTCGCCTTAAACAGCTTGACCAGTGTAGTCACTCTCTCATGGACAATCACACTGCCATAGCTGGCCGCTGATGCTGGACGATCCCTGCAGGATATGACATCATCAGTGAGTGAGTGAGTGTGTGCAAGTGTACATGCGTGCGAGTGTGCGTGCGTGTTTGTATTACAGGAGGTTGGTGGCTTCTCAATTGGGGAGGACGGGCTCGTGGTAATGGCTGGAGCGGAATAGGTTGAGTGGTATCAAATACACAAAACACATGGTTTCCAAATGGTTGACGCCATTCCATTTACTCCGTTCCAGCCATTGTTAGGAGCTGTCCTCCGCTCAGCAGCCTCCACTGGTTTTGCATGTGTCTTGTGCATTTGCCTGTGAGGCATCACTCACTCATCTTCCACAGTCAGGAGACCGGTCTGCATCTCTAAGTCATCAACACCAAAAACATCATCATCTTCAGCACTTCTCTCTTCCACCGGGAGGAGCGAGCCACTAAGGGGAAGGCGAGGCAATAGGAGACAAGGGTAGGATAAACTGCACAAACAAAGCTGCCAGAACTTACTCTGCAGCCACAGCTTTGCTGAATGTGTGAGTAAAAGAGAGAGGGGTTTTATGGCAATATGGCTAGTAAATTAAACGTTTGTCTGTCATCCTAGGCAAATCACCATAGAGCAAGTCTGTACAGCTACCATGATCATCAGATAGACTTTTGAAGCAGCAGAGTGTATAGTCCGTTTACCTGTGCTTGGTCACGGGGGCGAGAGACACGGTCAGAGAGATGGACAGGGGGTCCTGGGAGGTGATGATCTGGGGGATGTTGAGACCCCCTCCCATCCCTACGTCTCTGTCCACATCCTCCGCTGGCAGCACATTCCCTCCTCTGTCCTTACCAACGCTCCCTGAAGAACACGAGGAACTATTTTCTAGAACTCTCGAACACTCACTCAAGAGCGTTCTGTTGATACCTACCAACAACCCGTAGCTATCAGATGAAAAATTCTAGAAACAACACTTGAAAGCGTTCTAGAACTTTTGTATGATGACGAAAACACTCTAGAACCCATGGGGTTTGCTTAGCCCTGGGATAACTTCAGTACAACAATAAAGAGGCTTTTGTGAATTTACAGGTGACTTCCCCACGAGGCTGGTTGGGAGAGTGCCAAGGGTGTCCGGGGCTGTCATCGAGGCAGTGGGTGGCTACTTTGAAGAGTCTCAAATGTGGAGAGTGTGTTGATTTGTTCAACACTTTTTTGGTTGCTACATGATCCCATATTTGTTATTTCATAGTTTTGATGTTTTCACTATTATTCTACAATGTAGAAAAAAAGTTAAAAAGTCAAAATAAAGAGGCTATTGTCATTGACGTGAAAGAACAGAACAACACAGCACGACATGGCACAACACGACACAGCACGGCACAGGACATTTCACCCTTTGGAGGGTTCAGTTCACCTGAGCAGTGGGTGGATGGCTGCTGCTCTTCGCGATGAAGCAGGGGGGCACGGTAGAGAGCATGACGGCAGAGACGTGGAGGGCGGTGGTCAAGGGGTCAGGATGGGGTCAGGATAGGGTCGGGAGGTCTCAGGAAAGGAAACTTGACTCAGCGCTCTGAGGAGATGGTTGATCTAATTTGACACTGATTTTATGAATCTAACTCCAGGTTTGCAGGGAGGGGCAGGCGTTGGGACAGGGGAAGGGAGTGTTACTCCTTGGAGACATCTTCCTGGGGTTGGGTTTGGGACACTGCGTTTGGGTTAAGTCCGTTGAGGCGATTGAGGATCATTTGGCAGTACTGTCGCGCCTGCTTGGGTAGCTCGGACATCTCATGTTTTAGCAAGGCTAGCTCTTCTGGCAGGGCGAGCGTGGACAGTTTAGGAAGGGTCAGGTTGTTGTCGCGTAGCAACTTGGTGAGATTGTCAAGGCACTGGCAGGCGTGGGGGATATGCACGAGCAGGCTCCTGATTGGAGAGCAATTGGAGGGCACTGGGCGGCGACACGTTCAGACAGCCAATCAGATCAATACAATCGAGCAAAACAGGAAGTCATGATAAGATCGAAAATGTTAGAGTAGTAGTTAGTGGTAGTGGTTTTAATGTCTGGTAATTGTGCTGTCATATACAATATATATACAAAGTATGTGGACACCCCTTCAAATTGGTTGATTCGACTACTTCAGCCATACCCGTTGCTGACAGGTGAATACAATCAAGCACACAGCCATGCAATCTCCATAGACAAACATTGGCAGTAGAATGGCCTTACTGAAGAGCTCAGTGACCTTCAACGTGGCACCATCATAGGATGCCACCTTTCCAACAAGACAGTTTGTCAGATTTCTGACCTACTAGAGCTGCCCTGGCCAACTGTCAACTATTGTGAAGTGGAAATGTCTCGGAGCAACAACGGCTCAGCCGTGAAGTGATAGGCAACACAAGCTCACAGAACGGGACATTTTAGTGCTGAAGAGTAAAAATCGTCTGTCTTCGGTTGCAACACTCACTACCGAGTTCCAAACTGCCTCTGGAAGCAACGTCAGCACAAGAACTGTTCATCGGGATCTCATCAAATGGGTTTCCTTTGCAGAGGAGCCGTACACACAAGCCTAAGATCACCATGTGCAATGCCAAGTGTGGGCTGGAGTGGTGTACAGCTTGCCGCCATTGGACTCTGTAGCATTGGAAATGCGTTCTCTGGAGTGATGAATCACACATCACCATCTGGCATGCCAGGAGAACGCTACCTGCCCCAATGCATAGTGCAAACTGTGAAGTTTGGTGGGGGAGGAATAATGGTTTTGGGCGGCTTTTCATGGTTCGGGCTAAGCCCCTTAGTTCCTGTGAATGAAAATCTTAGTGCTACAGCATACAATGACATTCTAGACAATTCTGTGCTTCCAACTTTGTGGCAACAGTTTGGAGAAGGCTCTTTCCTGTTTCAGCATGACAATGCCCCCATGCACAAAGCGAGGTCCATACAGAAATTACTTCAGTGTGGAAGAACTTGACTGACCTGCACAGAGCCCTGACCTCAACCTCATCGAACACATTTGGGGTGAATTATAACGCCGACTGCGAGCCATGCCTAATCGCCCAACATCAGTGCCCGACCTCACTAATGCTCCTGTGGCTGAATGGAAGCAAGTCTCTGCAGCAATTTTCAAACATCTAGTGGAAAGCCTTCCCAGAAGAGTTTAGCATCAAAGGGGAGACCAACTCCATATTAATCCCCATAATTTTGGAATGAGATGTTTGACGAGCAGGTGTCCACATACTTTACTATATACACACTACTGTTCAGCATTGTTGAACATCCTCTTATTACATGGAGCAGGAAGACTCACCTTCACACCCTGCTTCGTCGGCACCTTCCTCTTCCTGTAATGAGAGCGGGGAACATAAAAAACATTATCCATAGTAATAGCATTAGTAACACCCATGTAACTACAGTGTAATGACAAGGATACCCGTTGGCTGTTAAAATGCTCCCTACCGGAGTTGCGGCAGTAGGTGGAGCCTTCTGGTCGGCTGGTTCTGGCTGTTCGGTCACTGCCGGGGCCTCTGTCGCTGGGGGAGACTGTTTATTTTGCGACTCTGGTTCTGGTTCAGGGGAGGCCTCAACCTCGGGCAACCCCTCGGCTGGACACACATCCATCAGGCACCTGGAGATGGAGTGTGGTCCAATCAGTGCAGCTTTACTGTGTGATAGCCAATAGGAGTAGCGTTAAACACTGAGAGAACCTATCAATGCAATCTTAGTGCTGGAAGTGAAGCAGAGAAAGTAATTAGGACAAACACGCGTCCGCCTAGCTCTGATCCAGGGCGTTAGAGCTGCTTGCTGGAAAGCTCAGCGTTACCATAGGCATATGCACTCTGGGCATACAGACTAAGATGTCAAGATGCAATGTCTCACAATTGCAGATAATGAATTCTCCACTGCTTAGAAAACAATTTATATTCGTCACTGAAACAGATACAGCCATATCTCAACAACAACGTTGACAAATTGTTCCCTATTGCACAACTTACTCAGAACCCATTGGAAGATCTCTCTGAATATTGTTCTCTAAAGCCTATGTGGTCTCTTTCTTCCGTGACTGTTTGCCTCTTAAGTTTGGCAAACACAATGTCAAATACAGTGTGTGGTCTCACCCTCACAACAAATAATCCTGGAGTTTTGTCTGATTTCTGATAACCGGATTGGTTGGTTTTGGAGGAAAATCTTGGGAGCTTGATGTGAACTATGACTGCCCTGACAATCACAAACTCTGGATAAATCATCAGGAGAGCCATCGACAACAAGATCAGACAGGTATAAACGGGAGGATTTCGGACAGTGTTGCCATAGCAGCAGTGAATTATCAAGATAATATTTGTCATTCGGAAGTGTGAGGATGGATATTGGGGAGAATGATATACTTTTGTCTTTGAATTGGCTTCTGTCTGTTTGACATTGGGTTCGATCTCAACTATGTTTTTATGAATGAAGCAATTGTTTTGTGTAGAATGAAAAAAGTTAAACATATCCCAGACTAGTCATACTTAGACTTGCCGCCGGCCTTCCAATTAGAATACAGTATCTGGAGACAAAGTCATTCCTAATGGTCTAAATTTGGTTTTCGAACCTACCTTTTCAGGTCCACTCTGATTCAATGAGGAATTGGCGGCACAAGGCAATACAAGAGACATGTCAAACTGAATAAGATCTCGTCTCACCATTTCTATCAGCTCTCAAGCTCGGCACAAAGCACTCTTGTTAGGCCTATGGACTGTTGCTCTAGCATTCTATAGTCTCCAAAGACTGAACAGCAGATAGCACTAAGGCTGCTTAGTAAATTCATTGCTCAACCCCCAAGTGATGGCTGTAACAGTGTAAACAGTGTTGTACAATGCCTTCAGAAAGTATTCACACCCCTTGACTCCCCCCCCCAAAAATTGTGTTACAGCCTGAATTTAAAATGATTTGAAACGAGATTTGGTGGCACTGGCCTAAATACAATACCCCATAATGTCAATGTGGAAATGCTTTTGAAGTGTTTACAAATTAATAAAAAATGTGATGTCTTGCAACAATAAGTATTCAACCCCTTTGTTATGGCAAGCCTAAATAAGTACTGGAGTTTTACAAAGTACTGGAGTTTTTACAAATGATTTGATAATATATTGAATTTGGTCATTACTACATTAGCCCACAGAAACGCATTTATCATAACGGATATGGTTTTGAAGTGTCTGTCGTACATCTAGGAGATATAAGAAAGCTCAGGAAATATTCAAGTTTTTAAAAAATACCTATTTAACAGCTTATTTTGGTTGGCACAAAACTATCTCCATACTTCCATCCATTTGTATAGGTTACCTTCAGACGAGTCCAGAGACACTTGTGGGGGTCGTAGAGAAAAACAGAGCATCGTGAGAGTTGAGAGTTTCCCCTTTCCACAGTGGGGTCATATTAGTTGGTTATATCAAATGGTTTGGGCTCGGAACATCAGTGTTACGGACTTCAGATGCGTTCCTTAATATTTTCAAGCATGGTGGTGGCTGCATCATGTTATGGGTATGCTTGTCATCGGCAAGGACTAGAGAGTTTTTATATATTATATATATATATATATATTATACATATATTATATATATATATATATATATATATATATATATATATATATATATATATATATATATATAAAAACAGAATAGAGCTAAGCACAGGCACAATCCTAGAGGAAAACAATGTTCAGTCTGCTTTCCAACAGACACTGGGAGACAAATTCACCTTTCAGCAGGACAATAAACTAAAACACAAGGACAAATATACACTGGAGTTGCTTACCAAGACGACATTGAAAGTTCCTGAGTGGCCTAGTTACGGTTTTGACTTAAATCGACTTGAAAAGTTTGCAGATGACACTGTAGCGGTAGGCCTGATCACCGACAACGATGAGACAGCCTATAGAAGGTCAGAGGCCTGACCGTGTGGTGAAAGGACAACAACCTCTCCCTCAACGTGATCAAGACAAAGGAGATGATTGTGGACTACAGGAAAAAGAGGACCGAGCACACCCCCAATACATCACTGGGGCCAAGCTTCCTGCCATCCGGGACCTCTATACTAGGCGGTGTCAGAGGAAGGCCCTAAAAATTGTCAAAGACTCCAGCCACCCTAGTCATAGACTGTTCTCTCTGCTACTGCACGGTAAGTGGTACCAGAGCGCCAAGTCTAGGTCCAAGAGGCTTCTAAAAAGCCTCTACCCCCAAGCCATAAGACTCCTGAACATCTAATCAAATGGCTACCCAGACTATTTGCATTGCCCCCCCTCTTTCACGCTGCTGCTACTCTCTGTTATTATCTATGCATAGTCACTTTAATAACTCTACCTACATGTACATATTACCCAAATTACCTCAACTAACCGGTGACCCTGCACATTGACTCTGTACCGGTACCCCCTGTATATAGCCTACCTATTGTTATTTTACTTCTGCTCTTTAATTATTTGTTACTTTTATTTATTTTCTTTTTTTTAAGGGCTTGTAAGTAAGCATTTCACTGTAACGTCTACACCTGTTTTATTTGGCGCATGTGACAAATACAATTTAGTTTGATTTGAAAATCTATGGCAAGACTTGAAAATGGCTGTCTTGCAATGATCAGCAACCAACTTGACAGAGCTTGAAGAATTAAAAAAATTATAATGTGCAAATATTGTACAATCCAGGTGTGCAAAGCTCTTGGAGACTTACTCAGAAAGACTCACAGCTGCCAAAGGTGATTCTAACATGCATTGACTCAGGGGTTTGAATACTTAAGTAAATGAGATATTTCTGTACCTCATTTTTTTTTTTTTTCAAAAATGTCTAAAAACACGTTTTTACTTTGTTATTATGGGTTATTGTGTGTAGATGGGAGAGAGATTTTTTTACATTTTTTATCCATTTCGAATTCAGGCTGTAACACAACAAAATGTGGAAAAAGTCAAGGGGTATGAATATTTTCTGAAGGCACTGTATGATATCATAACATAGCCTTTCATTACTAAGTCTTCGCCTCCTCAGCGTCATATCTCAGTGTTTATTCTACTATGCTTGAGATAATTCCTGAGGAAGAATCTACCACCTACCATGACTGGGGATGGACATTACTTCTGAACACTAAAAATAGTCATCTTAATTAAACTCCACAGAATAAAGAAATCACTCTTTGGCCTTTGGGTTCAGTAAAAGCCACAAAGCTGAGCGTATGTGGGGACAGCAAACCGTTTAGCCGCATGGGAATGCCATGAGGCGTGAGTAGCCTTGGTGTTGAAAACAAAGCAGGAATAAGCCTCTACCTGCTAATGATTTGGCTTACTCAGTGATCTTATTCTCCACTTTAGGCTCCACAGCTTTAGCTTTGTTGTCGTCAGATATCTCATTGTCTTCAGCAACTACAATATCCATTAGAGTGTTGTCTTCAACGCTCAGAATATTCTCAATGGCAGTAACTTCTATGACTTTATTTTTCTCTGGACTTTTATTCTCCACGCTCTCGTCGCTCTCGTGAAGCAGTTTCAACCTGGACGATTTGACCATGAGAAGGTTAGGAATTAGACATTCAAACTTGATCACTTACCAACTCTATCAGCACTCAAGCTGGGGAGAAAGCGCTGCTTGGAATGTTGGCTTTGAATCCATGCAGTTCAGAGTTAAGATGCCGATAATATGTAACCATTGAATAATCTGTTAACAATATGTGTTACCATAAATCTTAACATTGTTCAGCTTTACAAGTTTGTGCCCAAACACTGTCCATATATACTGAACAAAAATATAAACGCAACATGTAAAGTGTTGGTCCCATGTTTCATGAGCTGAAGTAAATGATCGCAGAAATGTTCCACAAAAAGCTGATTTCTCTCAAATTTTGTGCACAAATTTGTTTACATCCCTGTTAGTGAGCATTTTTCCTTTGCCAAGATAATCCATCCACCTGACAGGTGTGGTATATCAAGAAGTTGATTAAACAGCATGATCATTACCAAGGTGCATCTTGTGCTGGGGACAATAAAAGGCCTAAAATGTATAGTTTTGTCACGCAGCTGTCTCAAGTTTTGAGAGAGCATGCAATTGGATTGGATGTTAATTTCTCTACCATAAGCCACCTCCAACGTCATTTTAGAGAATTTGGCAGTATATCCAACCGGCCTCACAACTGCAGGCCACGTGTAACCACGCCAGCCCAGGACCTCCACATCCGGCTTCTCCACCTGCAGGATCGTCTGAGGAGGGGGAGGAGGGTGCTGAGGAGTATTTCTGTCTGTAATAAAGCCCTTTTGTTTGGAAAAACTCATTCTAATTGGCTGGACCTGGCTCCCCAGTAGGTGGGCCTGGCTCCCAAGTGGGTGGGCCTATGCCTTTCAAGGCCCACCCATGGCTTCACCCCTGCCCAGTCAAGTGAAATCCAATAGTTTAGGGCCTAATATATTTATTTCAATTGATGATTTCCTTCTATGAACTATAACTCAGGAAAATCATTAAAATTGTTTCATGTTGCGTTTATAGTTTTGTTCAGTATAGACGACGCTGGTTGAGTTTTTGTTTTCATGGTCCTTCGAGCCAGAAAATGTAATTTAATTTTTCTACAGGTATTGTACCTGTTGTCCAAATCATGCTTCATTGAGCACGTTTCAAAGTTTACACCAACCCCTTAGTCCCCATAGTTTAAGAAAAATCAAGTTACACCTTATCCCGACCTTCAACTTGTTAGGTAAAAGGCGCAAAGCATTAAAGCTGTGACATTGGGTGCCATGAGGAATGGGTAGCCTAGTTTATATGGCATCAAAGCGCAACTTCTCAGCACATTTCAAAGCGGGAATAAGCCTCTATCTGGTAATGATTCAGCTTACTCAGTGATCTTATTGTCCTCTGTAAGCTCCAAAGCGTCAATGTAGTCCTCAACGACAATATTGTCCTCAGCAACTTTCATGTCTTGGTTGACCATTTTCTCCTCTGATATTTTATTGTCTTCAGTGATTATAATAACGACTGAAACTTCTGCTATCTTATTCTTCCCAGGACTTCTATTCTCCTGAGATATCTTCTTCTCTACAGTTACTATATTCTCCTCTGCAACTTTTCTGGGTTCATTGATTGTTTTCTTATTGGATATTTCCCGCATAGTATTCTGTTCATTCATTTTAATTTTCACAATGACTGTCACCTCTTCTGTTATTTTATTCTCTTTATATATCTTATTATCCTGTGTGGTCGTAGTGTCTTCGTCAATCTTAATTTCCTCAATGACGGTAATCTCGTCTGTAACCGCTGGAATCGTATTTTCCTCAGAACTTTTATTTTCCTCCGCTACTTTAGTCTCCGCAGATATCATCTCTCCGACGGCCATCTCTCCAACCGCTATATTCCTATCAGAAGATTTCTTGTCCTTATTTACATGCTTTTCCTCAGGTATCTTGATATCCGGTGTTAGGATGCTCTCTTCAATCTTAATTTTCTCAACGGCAGTAACCTTTGTTATCTTATTCTTGTCAGGTCTTTTACATTCCACTGTAATGTTTTTCGCCTCTGACATCTTATTTTCCTGTTTAGTTGTATTTTCTCCAGCATTCTGAATTATTTCCTCAATGACCTCATCTGTAACCGCTGTTATTTTGTTATTGTCAGGACTTTTATTTTCCTCTGTTACTTTAGTCTCAGATATTTCCTCTCCACTGACTATATTCTCCAATGTGGTCATATTCTGATCATATTCTTCTGTGACTGTAACCTCTTTTACTTGAGTCTCTTTAGAGACTATA
Organism: Salvelinus fontinalis; assembly: GCF_029448725.1. Lineage (NCBI taxonomy): Eukaryota > Metazoa > Chordata > Actinopteri > Salmoniformes > Salmonidae > Salvelinus > Salvelinus fontinalis. Next base: position 4,687,966 of record NC_074699.1, read on the forward strand.
CTATTCTCCTCAGCAGCAACTCTTTTGTCTTCGTTTATATTTTTGTCCTCAAATATCTCATTGTCTGGTATGATGGTGTTCTCTTCAACAATCTTAATTTTCTCAACGACGGTAACCTCTGTTAGTTTGTCCTTGTCAGGATTTTCATTTTCCTCTGCTACTTTCATCTCAGATATCTCCTCTCCACTGACTATATCCTCCACTGCTGTCGTATTCTGTTCCACATTCCTGATTACCTCATTGACTGTTACCATAGGTATATTCTCTTCCATGACTACATTCTCATCAGCAGCAACTTTTTGGTTTTCATGTACACTTTTCTCCTTAGATGTCTTATTGTCTGGTGTGGTCATATGCGGTTCAATGATCTTCATTTTCTCAACGTCTGTAACCGCAGATACTTTAGCCTTGTCCGGATTTTCATTTTCCTCTGTTACATTTTTCTCCTCAGATATCTTATCGTCAGGAATTATATTCTCTTCAGGAACAACTTTTGTGTCTTCGTGGAATCGACTCTCATTCGATACCTTATACGCCACTATGGCCATATTCTGTTCAAGGTTCTTAATTTCCTCAACGATTATTTTAGTCTCAGATATCGTACGATCCTGTGTAGTCATATTATCTTCAGTTTTTGGAATTATTTTCTCAAACACCGTAACCTCCTCTGTCACTATATTATCCTCAGACGCAGCCTTTTTGTCGTCATTGAAATTAATCTGAATAGATATCTTATTTTCCTCTGTTATCTTATTCTCTTCAGGACTCTTAATGTCCATGCGCTCGTCGCTCTCCTCCTGAAGCATCTGCAACCTGGACGGTGTGCAGAAGAGGACAAACAGAGCTTCAGACAGTCTCAGACAGTTAAACCGTCGTTTTAAACATGTACAGAGCTTGATTTACACGTCAATTGTCAATAGTGCTCCTCAAATAGTGGGCAAAACCAATCGTGATCATTTTAATGCTTAATCCGCTTATTGAGGTGCCCTGATGAAACTCCAGTCACCCCTGTCATTTGAACGGCCGCATCCATATCATGACGAGCAGACAAACAGCAGACCAACAGAGCCCCTCAGCCCTCCAGAATGTATGTAGGCTACTGTGCAGCAGTGTTAGAAATAGCGAGCTCGGTATCCTATCAAACATCCGGTTAATGAGTCAAACTATAGAGCGAAGAGGATGGGGTCAAATGTTTGGATATGAGATGCAAACATGCTTGAGATAGAAGCTGCCCCTAACTACAGATTTAGGATCAGATTAGACAACCCCCGACTATAATCTTAACCGTTAGGGTGGCGATGTAATGTTTGACTCCCGAGAAGTGGTTAAGGGCAACATTCATCTACTCTGCTGTGGATAGAAGCATGGAAGGATAACAGGAAGTAGGAGAGGGACTTACTCGGGGTCTTCCTCGTTCTCTTCCTCCTGGATATTGGGCAGTCTTTGCAAAACAGACAGTGAGCAGGATGATTATTAAGGGTCGTCTCCTTGGTGATGACATGTCCTGGGGTGTGTATGTGTCTGTGTGTGTATGTATGTGTTAGTATGCAAACATGCATGTGTGTGTATGTGTTTCTGTGTGTGTGTGTGTGTGTGGGGGGGGGGGGGGGGGGGGGACTTACTGCTCTGCATCAGCCTCTTGCTGCGAGTCTGTGGCCCTCTGGGCACTGGCAGCCTGTTCCTCCTCTAGTTGTCTAACTGCCATCTCAGCCGCCTGCCTGGCCACCTCCTCAGCCATCCTTGCTTCTTTTAACTGCTGCTGCAGCCTGGAGACCAGGTGAGAGGGCAGGGATCAATACATCGGACAATCACACAGAGATGAACACAACGGCCAATCCCAATTCATCACTCATCCAGACAAAGGGAGACAGATCTCTGGGGAAAAATACGAGATTGTAAAAAAGGGAGTGTGAGACAGAGAGAAACGTACATAGGGAATAGGTGGAAGAGGAAAACAAATGTATTTTATTACTTCTCCTCCACTTTCGCCATAGCAGCCTCCTCTGCCTCTTTCTTTATGCTCTCTATGAGGGGAGTCCATCTCTCTGTCTGTGTCTCTGCATCTTCTGCTTCCTGTTGCATTTCCAGAACCTGCTGCGACAGAGAAATACAGTACATACAGAGAGTATGGCAATTGCAGCTCCAGATAAAGAACCTTATTAAGTTCAATGGCATTTCCATTAGGAAAATGGAACAGTTTTGTTTCGTCACATCATGTTGGTGACTTTCTGATCAGCTTTGAAGCTATTGCCACTTTTGTCCTTTCAAGCATGGTAATCTACTGACTACTAGCAGGGCTGTCTCTGATTCTGATTCTACCCCCTACCTGGGGTATGAGTGAGGGTAAGGCTTGGAGCAGGGCCGCTCCCTGAGCCACTTTGTTCTCCTTCTCCTCCCAATCCGGGTCCACTTCCTCCAGAACCATGTCTTCATGGCCTTGCAGGATGAGGACTAAATTGGAAATAGGTAACACGTTGCACGAAAAGGTGGTGGGTCAGTGGGTTAAGTGTTAGAGGATATGGAACAGTAGGGTGGGATCAACCAATCAAGAGAAAGACCTCATATTTGAGCAGCCAATTAATGCTTAAACTGTATTCTTAACCAAGTGGGAAGGTGGTATTTATCACATAATGCTGGGAAAAATCCACTTGAAGCCCCTTCAACTGGTAATAACTAGTAGGAAGCTCATCTATCATCCCTGAGCTTCTACTTCTCCCACAAGCTTCGACTTCTTCGACTCCTCCCACAATTTTCCTACTAAGGAAATTACCTCGACAACAGCATTTTCGGCAACCGATTTAATCCCATCAGTCACAATAGGGATTTTTTTTGTACTTAACAGGTTCTACAGAAGTTAAAGTTTTCTTTGTCAACAAATAAGTCATATATTATGCATTACCAAGGTGTCTAATATGGTTCAGAGAAGTTTCAAATTATTTTTCAAAATGGTCACAAAACCACAAGCATAAATCTCCAAGGTGTACTTTTAGCGATGAATTTGGCACCAGAAGTATGTATTCAACAGCATAAAACATAATGTTTAAAGGGTGTAGTTTACATATGCACTCTAATTTTCAATAGATTGAATCCATGATGCTCGTGGTATATGAAAATATCTTAGTGGTCATATTTGTGACCAATGGGAAAATACAGTGGCTTTGACAATTATCCATTAGCCTTTACATATGTTTAAATCAGCGATTTTGACTGTAAAATGTCATATTTTGCTTTTTTGGGGGGAATTGCCATTGGGGAATTACCAGACTTTCAGCACGTTTATAGGGAAGGACATTCAACAAGAACAAATGACTGATGATTGGCTGAGAGAAAATTATTATACAAATATTGTGGGGCTGTTTTGTTAAGCTTCAGTGTGACTTTTGACATTATCGATCACAGTCTGCTGCTGGTAAAACTGATGTGTTATGGCTTTACACCTCCTGCTATATTGTGGATAAAACTTACCTGTCTAGCAGAACACAGAGGGTGTTATTTAATGGAAGCCTCAACAACATAATCCAGGTAGAATCAAGAATTCCCCAGGGCAGATGTCTAGGCCCCTTACATTTTTCAATCTTTACTAACAACACGCCACTGGCTTTGAAAAAAGCCAGTGTGTCTATGTATGTGGATGACTCAACAGTATACACGACAGCTACTACAGCGACTGAAATGACATGCCAAACATAAACAAAGAGCTGCAGTTAGTTTCAGAAGTGAAGATATAAGATTGTCCTTAAATATAAAAAAAAAACTGAAAGCATTGTATTTGGGAAAAATAATTCACTAACCCCTAAACCTCGACTAATCTTGTAATTAATAATGTGGAAATTGAGCAAGTAGTGGTCATGGTCAAAACATATTGATACAACAGTAGCTAAGATGGGTCTGTCCATAATTAAGCGTTGCTCTGTCTTCTTAACAGCACTATCAAAAAGGCAGGTCCTACAGGCCCTAGTTTTATCGCACCTGGGCTACTGTTCAGTTGTGTGGTCAGCTGCCACAAAGAGGGACTTAGGAATATTGCAATTGGCTCAGAACAGGGCAGCACGGCTGGCCTTTGGGATATACACAGAGAGCTAACATTAATAATATGCATGTCAATCTCTCCTGGCTCAAAGCGGAGGAGAGATTGACTTCATCACTACTTGTATTTGTGAGAGGTATTGACATGTTGAATGCACCAAGCTGTCTGTTTGAATTACTGGCACACAGCTCGGACACCCATGCATACCCCACAAGACATGCCACCAGAGGTCTCTTCACAGTTCCCAAGTCCAGAACAGACTATGGGAGGCGCACAGTACTACATAGAGCCATGACTACAATGGAACTCTATTCCTTATCAAGTAACTCATGCAAGCAGTAAAATAAGATTTAAAAAACAGATATAAATACACCTTATGGAACAGCGGGGACTGTGAACCAACACAAACATAGGCACGGACACATGCATACACACACGTACACATGGATTTGGTGTTGTAGATATGTGGTAGGAGAGTAGGAGCCTGAGGACACACACTTAATGTGATGTTAAATCAGCTGTGAATGTATTGTAATGCCTTGGCAGCAGCTAATGGGGATACGTAATAAATACATATAGACTCATACACTGAGAAAGTATAATAATTTAACAAATATTTAACGTCAACAGGTATGTTAAGTGTCTCTTCCAAAATGGTAGACCTGGTTTATGTGCGTTTTGCTGAATAGTCACAAAGGTAGACCTGGTTTATCAGAGTATTGGGACATAGCCACAGGTGTAAACCTGGTTCATGTGGGTATTTGGGCTGAGATATACATATGCAGAGGTAGATCTGGTTTATATTAGTATTGGGACTCAGTCAAAGGTGTAGACCTGGTTTGTACAGTAGTAGTACTTGAGCTGAGTAGCAGGGGATAGACCTGGCTTACATTTGATGAGTATTCAGGCTACGACAGATGTAGACCTAGCTCAGTTGACTAATTGTGTAAATTGGAGCCGAAGTACAAGTGTGGACCTGGTTTGTTGAGGCTTGGGCACTGGGGTAGACCTGTCTTATATGAGTATGCCCATGGATTTACCTGGTTTATATGAGTAATGGGGTGTAGAGATACACAAGGCTTATACAGGTAATGGGTCTTGATGGACATTTATTGCCCATTCAAATCCCTTCTGGCAACAAGTTTGTGGTAATAAAATTTTTTGGCACATGTGTTTAACCACTGTACTATGAGTTTATCTATGAAATGATTAGCGTATACAGGTCAGAGGTCACACTACTAAGATATGCCAATAACAGTGTTGGGGTGTGCAGCAAATAGGTGGATATAGGTTACTGTTGTTGACTTGGGGAATACAGGTCTAAGGAAAGTGAGGGCTGAGATAGGCAAGTAACATGGATGAGGAGGGTTGGCAAAGCCACTGGGGTTTATGACTAACAAATAGGGTATTTAGGGCTAAGATATGGGTGTATCTGTACTTGATTGTATCAATATTAGGATACTGGGATGTGGGTGTTAGTGTTTTTCTTAAATCAGCTATAATATTGCAGATATATCATGGCTTCTATCAATGTAATTGTCTGCATCATTTCCAATACCCCATATATATTTTTTTGTAAATATGCAGTACCAGTCAAAAGTTTGGACACACCTACTCATTCAAGGGTTTTTCTTTATTTGTACTATTATCTACATTGTAGAATAATAGTGAAGACATCAAAACTATAAAATGACATAAGGAATCATGTAGTGACCCAAAAAGTGTTATATCAAAATACATTTTATATTTTAGATTGTTCAAAGTAGCCACCCTTTAACTTGATGACAGCTTTGCATACTCTTGGCATTCTCTTAACCAGCCTCATGAGGAATGCTTTCCTATAGTCTTGAAGGAGTTCCCACATATGCTGAGCACTTTTTGGCTGCTTTTCCTTCACTCTGCGATCCAACTCATCCCAAACCATCTCAATTGGATTGAGGACAGGTGATTGTGGAGGCCAGATTATCTGATGCAGCACTCCATCACTCTCCTTGGTCAAATAGCCCTTACACAGCCTGGAGGTGTGTTGGGTAATTGTCCTGATGAAAAACAAATGATAGTCCCACTAAGTGCAAACCAGATGGGATGGCGTGTCACTGCAAAATACTGTGATAGCCATGCTGGTTAAGTGTGCCTTGAATTATAAATACATCACAGACAGTGCCACCACCAAACCTCCCTCACACCATCACACCTCCTCCTCCATGCTTCAAGGTGGGAACCACACATGTGGAGATCATCTGTTCACCTACTCTGCATCTCACAAAGACACGGCGGTTGGAACCAAAAATCTCAAATTTGGACTCATTAGACCAAAGGACAGATTTCCACCGGTCTAATGTCCATTGCTTGTGTTTCTTGGCCCAAGCAAGTCTCTTCTTCTTATTGGTGTCTTTTAGTCGTGGTTTCTTTGCAGAAATCTGACCATGAAGGCCTGATTCAAACAGTCTCCTCTGAACAGTTGATTTTGAAATGTGTCTGTTACTTGAACTCTGTGAATAATTTATTTGGGCTGCAATCTGAGTTGCAGTTAACGCTAATGAACATATCCTCTGCAGCAGAGGTAACTCTAGGTCTTCCTTTCCTGTGGCGGTCCTCATGAGAGCCAGTTTCATCATAACGCTTGATGTTTTTTTGCGAGTGCACTTGAAGAAACGTTCAAAGTTCTTAAAATGTTCCGTATTGACTGACCTTCATGTCTTAAAAATGATGGGTTCTGACCTCTAAACTTAAAAATATTAAATATCCTTATACATGTCCCTGAGGGAGAGAGGGGAATGTAGAACGTTTACATTCTGTCAGGATATGTTATTGTTAGCCGTCAGGGATCCTATTGGAGGAGAAGAGACACAGTATGGTACAAGTCAACATGACAGCCGTGAGTTGGGGAGGAGTGAGGAATTTGGGCAGAGGCCAGGTTAGATGAAGAACAGATATCACTAAAGTTCTGTCTAGCAACAGAGGTGTACTGGCTGCTCAGATGTGTAAGGGGGAGGCTCAGCATAGGAGAAAAGGTTAAATACCAGTACTTGTGTGAATATGTTTTTTGTCTGTTCAGCTGTCCGACCCTTTGGGTGAATAAACTTGGTTTGAGCTTTTATAGTTTTCCGTCAGTTTTTACCCTGTTATTTAGAACCTAACAAAGTAATGATGGGCTTTCATTTATTTTTGCTCATTTGAGCTGTTCTTGCCATAATATGGACTTGGTCTTTTACCAAATAGGGCTATCTTCTGTATACCACCCCTACCTTGTCACAACACAACTGATTGGCTCAAAAGCAATAAGAAGGAATGAAATTCCACAAATTAACTTTTAACAAGGCACACCTGTTAATTGAAATGCATTCCAGGTGACTACCTCATGAAGCTGGTTGGGAGAATGCCAATAGTGTGCAAAGCAGTCATCAAGGCAAAGGGTGGCTACTTTGAAGAATCTCAAATATAAAATACATTTTGATTTGTTTAACAATTTTTTGGTAACTACATGATTCCATATGTGTTGTTTCATAGTTCTGATGTCTTCACTATTATTCTACAATGTAGAAAATAGTAAAAATAAAGGAAAACCCTTGAATGAATAGGTGCTTCCAAACTTTTGAGTGATACTGTATATATACTGCTCAAAAAAATAAAGGGAACACTAAAATAACACATCCTAGATCTGAATGAATGAAATATTCTTATTAAATACTTTTTTCTTTACATAGTTGAATGTGCTGACAACAAAATCACACAAAAATGATCAATGGAAATCAAATTTATCAACTCATGGAAGTCTGGATTTGGAGTCACACTCAAAATTAAAGTGGAAAACCACACTACAGGCTGATCCAACTTTGATGTAATGTCCTTAAAACAAGTCAAAATGAGGCTCAGTAGTGTGTGTGGCCTCCACGTGCCTGTATGACCTCCCTACAACGCCTGGGCATGCTCCTGATGAGGTGGCGGATGGTCTCCTGAGGGATCTCCTCCCAGACCTGGACTAAAGCATCCGCCAACTCCTGGACAGTCTGTGGTGCAACGTGGCGTTGGTGGATGGTGCGAGACATGATGTCCCAGATGTGCTCAATTGGATTCAGGTCTGGGGAACGGGCGGGCCAGTCCATAGCATCAATGCCTTCCTCTTGCAGGAACTGCTGACACACTCCAGCCACATGAGGTCTAGCATTGTCTTGCATTAGGAAGAACCCAGGGCCAACCGCACCAGCATATGGTCTCACAAGGGGTCTGAGGATCTCATCTCGGTACCTAATGGCAGTCAGGCTACCTCTGGCGAGCACATGGAGGGCTGTGCGCCCCCCCAAAGAAATGCCCCCCTACACCATGACTGACCCACCGCCAAACCGGTCATGCTGGAGGATGTTGCAGGCAGCAGAACGTTCTCCACGGCGTCTCCAGACTCTGTCACGTGCTCAGTGTGAACCTGCTTTCATCTGTGAAGAGCACAGGGCACCAGTGGCGAATTTGCCAATCTTGGTGTTCTCTGACAAATGCCAAACGTCCTGTACAGTGTTGGGCTGTAAGCACAACCCCCACCTGTGGACGTCGGGCCCTCATACCACCCTCATGGAGTCTGTTTCTAACCGTTTGAGCAGACACATGCGCATTTGTGGCCTGCTGGAGGCCATTTTGCAGGGCTCTGGCAGTGCTCCTCTTGCTACTCCTTGCACCAAGGCGGAGGTAGCGGTCCTGCTGCTGGGTTGTTGCCCTCCTACGGCCTCCTCCACGTCTCCTGATGTACTGGCCTGTCTCCTGGTAGAGCCTCCATGCTCTTGACACTACGCTGACAGACACAGCAAACCTTCTTGCCACAGCTCGCATTGATGTGCCATCCTGGATGAGCTGCACTACCTGAGCCACATGTGTGGGTTGTAGACTCCGTCTCATGCTACCACTAGAGTGAAAGCACCGCCAGCATTCAAAAGTGACCAAAACATCAGCCAGGAAGCAAAGGAACTGAGAAGTGGTCTGTGGTCACCACCTGCAGAACCACTCATTTATTGGGGGTGTCTTGCTAATTGCCTATAATTTCCACCTGTTGTCTATCCCATTTGCACAACAGCATGTGAAATTTATTGTCAATCAGTGTTGCTTCCTAAGTGGACAGTTTGATTTCACAGAAGTGTGATTGACTTGGAGTTACATTGTGTTGTTTAAGTGTTCCCTTTATTTTTTTGAGCAGTGTATTTTTAAATATATTTTCATTCTTTATTATTTCCCCCTAACCCTACCACCCCTCCCCTAATTTGAGTAAACTAATGGACAACAATACTTAGGCTTCTACTTCCAGCTTATACATACTATATACATTTTACGGACAATATATTTTACATTACTTATCTTTTGTTTGTTTTTAGTCCCAGCCTTCAGCTATCCCCAACCTCTCCCATCTATTGCATCTCTGAGGACCATCCAGGTTTGATTTCTAGCTCCCATATATTTTCCCACTGTGCTGAGATGTGTCACAAAGGTTCTGAACCTATCTATTTTCATAGTTTATACAGATTGTAAATGAAGCATTATTATATTATTGACCGATTGACTAATCCCCCAGCAGTTCTATTAGCAGAGTTGGCTCCATGTAAATGTTGCAATTTTTCAGTCATTCCTGAACCTGCGACCAAAAACAGGGCAGTACCAAGACAAGTGATCTAATTATTCTGGGTGTTAGTTTTAGGGCATGAGGGTAACAGGGATGGGATGTGTGAGTAATTGGGTTTAGGTGTGTAGGTAAGTGGGCTGAGGTATATAGAGATTGGGGCGGAGAAATAGGGGATTTGGAAAGTATTCAGACACCTTGATTTTTGCCACATTTTGTTATGTTACAGCTTTATTCTAAAATAGATTATATATATTTTTATTTTCTCATCAATCTAGATGCAATACTCCATGATGAAAAAGCAAAAACAGGTTTTTCGAATTTTTTATTTTATTTTTACAACAAGAACCCCCTGGAAATATCACATTTACATAAGTATTCATACCCTTTACTCAGTACTTTGTTGAAGCACCTTTGGCAGCGATTACAGCCTCGAGTCTTCTTGGGTATGACGTCACAAGCTTGGCACACCTGTATTTGGGGAGTTTGTCCCATTCTTCTCTGCAGATCCTTTGAAGCTCTGTCATGATGGATGGGGATGGGACACAGCTATTTTCAGATGTTTGATGGAGTTCAAGTCCGGGACCTGACTGGGCCACGGAAGGACATTGAGACTTGAGGACATTCAGAGGCTTGTCCCGAAGCTACTCCTGCGTTGTTTTGGCTGTGTGCTTAGGGTCATTGACCTGTTGGAAGGTGAACCTTCTCCCCAGTCTGAGGTCCTGAGCGCTCTGGACAAGGGTTTTCATCAAGGATTTCTCTGTACTTTGCGCCGTTCATCTTTGCCTTCGATCCTGAGTAGTCTCACAGTCCCTGCTGCTGAAAAACATCCCCACATCATGATGCTGCCACCACCATGCTTCACTGTAGGGATGGTGCCAGGTTTCCTCCAGGCATGACACTTGGTTTCATCAGACCAGAGAATCTTGTTCCTCATGGTCTGAGAGTCCGTCAAGTGCCATTTGGCAAACTCCAAGCGGGCTGTCATGTGCCTTTTATTGAGGAGTGGCTTCCGTCTTGCCACTCTACCATAAAGGCCTGATTGGTGGAGTGCTGCAGAGATGGTTGTCCTTCTGGAAGGTTCTCCCATCTCCACAGAGGAACTCTGGAGCTCTGTCAGAGTGACCATCCGATTTCTCAGTTTGGCCGGGCGGCCAGCTCTAGGAAGAGTCTTGCTGGTTTCAAACTTCTTCCATTTAAGAATGCTGGAGGCCACTGTGTTCTTGGGGACCTTCAATGCTGCACAATCTATTTTGGCATCCGTCACCAGATCTGTGCCTCGACACAATCCTGTCTCAGAGCTCTACGGACAATTCCTTCAACCTCATGGTGTAAGGGGTGCGTACTGGCGGCAGAGAAGTCAGGCACAGGAGAGCAAAAACTGTGTTACCAACGGCACAGTTTAATAATAAAAACCTCTGGAAAACAGAACAATCAATAAATGGGTACAAAACCCATCGCACACCAGACATAACGTGCACAAGCACTTACAATAAACAATACCGGACAAGGACATGTGGGGAACAGAGGGTTAAACACACAACATGTAATGATGGAATTGAAACCAGGTGTGTGGGAAGACAAGACAAAACAAATGGAAAATTAAAAGTGGATCGATGATGGCTAGAAGACCGGCGACACTGACAGCCGAACGCCGCCCGAACAAGGCGAGGAACCAACTTCGGCGGAAGTCGTGACACATGGCTTGGTTTTTATTCTGACATGCACTGTCAACTGTGGGACATTATACAGTATAGACACGTGTGTTTCTTTCCAAATCACATCCAAACAATTGAATTTACCACAGGCGTATGAAGTTGCAGAAATATCTCAAGGATGATCAATGGAAACAGGATGCACCTGAGCTCAATTTCGAGTCTCATAGCGAAGGGTCTGAATACTTTATTATGTACGTTTTTTTATTATTTAAAAAAAAATATTACTTGCAAAAATGTCTAAAAACATTTCTTCTCATTATGGGGTATTGTGTGTAGATTGATGAGGAAATGTTTTTATTTATTCCATTTTAGAATAAGGCTGTAACAAAATGTGAAAAAGATTTTGAATACTTACAGAGTGCAATGGTGCTTGCAACAACAGTTTTTTAGCTGTGTTTTTAGTTTTTTTCCCAATTAGCCAATTGGTGTTTCTCAATGAGTTCAAAGCACATGAATTCATCCGACTGGCATTTGCAACTTCAATACTGGTAATTACCACCTTCCCACTTGGTTATGAATGCAGTATTACTCCACTCCCAATTTAAATATTCAAATGGAAGGGATAGTCCACCCAATTTAAAACCTCATCTTAGTCCTCATCTTATGGACTCAGAGGATCAGTGGCCCACTGATTTGGCTCAATATACTGTATAGCGAATTTGGGGGATAGCCCTGACCAGGAACCCGGGTCCAGCGACTGTGAAGCCAACACCTTAACCATTACACCAAGAGGTTAGAACATTTTGACTAGGTTGCTAGGTGTTGAGTTAAGGTCGCTACATTACCGCCTTCCTTCAGGAGAGTGTTCTTAGTCCCTCACCTGTAAACGCCTCTCCGATGGCCTCACAGGCACCATCCCACTTCAGACACCAATGTAACAAATTCGGGGGGTTAGCCCCAACTGGGACTCGAACCCGGGTCCAGCAACTGTCAAGCCTTAACCGCTATGCCAAGAGGAACGGACATCTTGACTAGGTCGCTAGGTGTTGGCTTAAGGTCGCTGCAATACATTGCAGCCCTGTGCTATACCAAAGGTTAGCACTAGCAGTACAGATCCATTGAAAATATATTCAACAAATACAGTGTATCCAACTTTTAATCATATCATGTAATTCAGACCCCTTTATATACTTGGCTGTTAGAATATTCATAGGTATGAGCCTAATTGATTGATTGATTGATTGATTTGTAGATTGATTGACTGTCACACAAAACACCAGACTGCATTTCAAACTCTTTATTAATCATAAACAAATGGCATATAATGTAACAACATCTTCATAATAAGAGGATTGCTGCCTGGGCTTAGCTAGTTATTATGTTTGTCTCATTGGACACACACAATAACAACAGTACTAACAGTAGTGTGTACTATGCTAACAGTATGTCGACTACAAACCGTGTGTGAAATATAGTGCCAATCCAACAGTTTTTTTTATTGTCACAGTTCTATGCAATCTAAAAACAATTGATAGCAGTGTATTGATTCTACACTGTTTAAAATGAGAATGGAAAGTATTGCAAAAAGCTTATACTAGCTGTGATCACCCTGTCTGTCTGGAGAAAACAGAATTCCTAGGCTTTTTGGAGATAATTGTTTATGGAATAATCATTAGCATCCTTGCGCTATTGCGGTTAGAGTGAGATATTGTTTCCGAAGTTATGATTCTAACAGATAATGATCATAGCATGATCACGCCTATGTTTACACAGCCATCCTAGCAACCCGATTCAGATTTTGTTTCATATTCAACCATTTTCTTCTGACTGTTCACACCCAGTTTTATACAGGACAAATTTGCACATTTACACTTACGTGACCTCTGAAATAGCACACATATGCAATGCTAATTTACTATTTTTTTTATGTAAAAAAAAACAACCGTTCAGAGCAAAAATAATTATTTGATCTGAGCATCCACACGAGGTTCCATATTGAGCATCAGAATCATATCAGAATTGAGTCACATACGGATGTGGAATAAATCAGAACTTAAAAGATCAGAATCCATGTGGGGGTTTTTTATGCTGTGGGGGAAAGATCATATATGTCAGATATGCCAAATAATTGACATAAGATCAAAATTGAGCTACCTGTGTAAACACAACCTTTGTAAATTAGACTATATTCACTCCCATGCTTAGCTAATTCTCCTGGTTTATGGGTTCTTAAACCTAATTAGTAATTTCATTGAGAATCTCTTATCATTGGCTCAATCGTTTGTGGGAAGGAGAGGGTGAAAGTGCATTATGCGTTATAGCTGCGCAAGAACTGAAAGCTCTATAGGTTTACAGAGCCATTGACTATTTCTAGCTATGTGTGTGTCAGAAGAGGCTGGTGGGAGAAGCTATAGGAGGACGGACACATTGTAATGGCTAGAATGGAATAAATTGAATGATATCAAACCCATCAAACCTATGGCACCCTTACTGGAGATAAAAAAAACATGAGCTGGTGCACATCTAGAGAAAATTATTTTATGTAGAGGTGCTGACTAACGGCGAATAAACTATAAGCTATAAAAATGAAGAGAGTCGCACACTCTATATATAAACTCCCAGTAATTGAATGGGTAAATCACCAACGTTTCGGCATAACTGTGCCTTCTTCAGGGTAATGTCACGAATGCTTGAACCAGGTTATGTAGACAAAAGTGCAATTTGTGCAACCAATGACCAGTGTCATAATTATTTAGTTTATGCATTGGTGGAAACTGTTAAAGCATATACAGTTGAAGTTGGAAGTTTACATACACCTTAGCCAAATACATTTAAACTCAGTTATTCACAATTCCTGACATTTAATCACAGTAGAAATTCCCTGTATTAGGTTAGTTAGGATAACGACTTTATTTTAAGAATGTGAAGTGTCTAAATAATAGTAGAGAGAATGATTTATTTCAGCTTTTATTTCTTTCATCACATCCCCAGTGGGCCCATTCCTCCTGACAGAGCTGGTGTAACTGAATCCGGTTTGTAGGCCTCCTTGCTCGCACATGCTTTTTCAGTTCTGCCCACACATTTTCTATGGGATTGAGGTCAGGGCTTCACGGTTGGGATGGTGTTCTTCGGCTTGCAAGCTTCCCCCTTTTTCCTCCAAACATAACAATGGTCATTATGGCCAAACAGTTCAATTTTTGTTTCGTCAGACCAGAGGACATTTCTCCAAAAAGTACGATCTTTGTCCCCATGTGCAGTTGCAAACCGTAGTCTGGCTTCTTTCTGGCGGTTTTGGAGCAATAGCTTCTTCCTTGCTGAGCGACCTTTCAGGTTATGTCGATATAGGACTCGTTTTTACTGTGGATATAGATTCCTCCAGCATCTTCACAAGGTCCTTTGCTGTTGTTCTGGGATTGATTTGCACTTCGCACCAAAGTACGTTCATCTCTAGGAGACTGAACGCGTCTCCTTCCTGAGCGGTATGACGGCTGCGTGGTCCCATGGTGTTTATACTTGCGTACTATTGTTTGTACAGATGAACGTGGTACCTTCAGGCGTTTGGAAATTGCTCCCAAGGATGAACCAGACTTTTGGAAGTCTACAATGTTTGGGCTGATTTCTTTTGATTTTCCCATGATGTCAAGCAAAGTTTGAAGGTAGGCCTTGAAATATATCCACATGTACACCCCCAATTGACTCAAATTATGTCAATTAGCCTATGAGAAGCTTCTAAAGCCATGATATTTTCTGTAATTTTCATTTTTTTTTAAAGGCACAGTCAACTTAGTGTATGTAAACTTCTGACCCACTGGAATTGTGGTACAGTGAATTATTAGTGAAATAATCTGCTGTAAACAATTGTTGGAAAAATGACTTGTGTCATGCACAAAGTAGATGTCCTAACAGACTTGCCAAATCTATAGTTTGTTAACAATACATTTGTGGAGTGGTTGAAAAATAAGTTTTAATGACTCCAACCTAAGTGTATGTAAACTTCTTACTTCAACTGCAGCACATTGAATATATTAGGCTATTGTTATCATATGGAAACATTATTAAATATTGTACATATTATTAACATCATCATACATTATTGTTTAATTCAATATCACATATATATTTAATTGTTCCCTATTTCATGAAAACATTTTGTTCCATCTCATCTTTTGGTTCAACCATAATGCATGATAAGCATCATCAACAGGGGGAACATATTGGGTGCTGATTACACTGATAAGCTGTTGGAAGAATATGTCCATTTATAAGACTTGTTTATAAAAGAGAGAATTGTTCAATAAAAAAAAAAAAATCTAACCTTTTATTAAACTAGGCAAGTCAGTTCAGAACAAATTCTTATTTACAAAGACTGCCTACCCCGGACCAATTGTGCACCGCCCTATAGGACTCCCAGCCTGGATTCAAACCAGGGACTGCAGTGACGCATCTTGCGCTGAGATGCAGTGCCTTAAACCGCTACGCCACTCAAACGAAGAGTTCATAAGAAGGGCCTGAGATCAAAGTCAATATTCAGACCACTAGGGGTCAATGTTTTCAGAAAGGGTATCCAGTAAGCCTCCCTTTGTAGTAGTAGGATTTCAATGTTACTTCCTCTCCTTGGTAGAGCAACATGCTCAATGCCTGTGTATTTGAGGGAGGACATAGGACCCGATGACTCTGATCACTGAACAACTTAAAAAGGATATTGCAGAGATCGCAACCTGGTTAGCTTCAACAAAGTGAGCTGCTACTGGATAGTCAATGTTCTTACACCTACAGAGCTGCGGTGTTCAGCTATGCGTTGTTTTAATTGTCTTTTCGCTTGTCCTACGTAGAGGCTTTCCCACATGAACAGGTGATGAGATTGCAGAATATGCCAGTGCTTTTTCAGGATTGCTTTCATTTTCTCCAAACACTTGGTGTATTTGGTGCAAAAGACTGATGCATAGTTTTTTTTCTTTGGTTGAGTTTGTAGCAATTCCTCTCTTGGTTTTTGAGATCATTGCAGCATCAAGAGTTTTGTCCTTGTAGCCTCTCATTTTGAATTTATCGGTCATTTTTTTTGTATTGTTGTCGAAATTTGTCTGGTGGCCACAGATTCGTTTAACCCTGCATAACTGGCTATATTGTAGACCATTCTTGAGGGGAAGGGGATGCATACTATTCGCACATAGCAGGGTATTGCGGTCTGTGGGCTTTGTGTATAAGTCTGCGTGTAATGCATCATTCTCTTTGATGATTCATACATCCAGGTAGTTTATTTCTCTCTCATCAGTCTGCATGGTGAATTTGAGGTAGTCAGAGCTCTCGTTTAGTAGAGTTTGGATTTAATTTAGCTCCTGCTGACTTCCTTCCCAGAGCACAAAGACATCATCTATGTATCTCTTCCATTGGAGGATTTTAGAAAGTCGGGGGTGTGTCTCTGTTTTGAAAACGAGTGCTACCTCAAGTTGTCCCACGTACAGGTTTGCATAGTTGGGGGCAAAGTGGGAGCCATTGGCTACTCCCCGAATTTGAAGGAAAAAAATCGGACTCAAAGACGATGGAGAAAGTGTAGAGTCTCTTTGCTGAAGGACGTGTTGCAGCGCCTGCAAGCCTTCAGTGTGTGGGATGTTAGTGTACAAGTTCTCCACATCAAAAGTGGCCAGCAGGGTACCCTCCGCTATCCTTCCTAAGCCCTTTATCAATGAGATCATGTGACTAGTGTCTTTGAGATAAGATGGGAGATTTTCAACCATCGGTTTAATGTGGTGGTCCACAAACGTAGAAATGTTGGACGTCACAGAGTCGACTGCTGCTACAGTGGGTCTACCTGTGGGGAGGAGACACTTGTTTGTGCATTTTTAGCGACTGTATAAAAAGTTGGTGTCTTTGGAACTTTCACACACAGAAATTCCCATTCTTTTTGGGGGATTTGTCCTGATTCCAAACAGCTTTCCACTGTGGATGAGATGTTATGCTGGAATTCCAGGGTAGGGTCATAATTCAGTTTGTGATAGAAGTGACCTTTAGATAGTCGTCGGCGACATTCATTCACATAGTCACATTTGTTTTGTATACAAATTCCTCCTCCTTTGTCACTTTCTTTATGATAATCAAAGGATCTGACTGTAAGTCCTTAAGAGCCATTCTCTCATCATTACTCAGGTTATCATAGGATTTGTGTTTCTATTTGTCTTTAAGTAGGTCACCTAAAGAATTTTCAACAATCATGCAGAAGGTGTCTATGGAGGCATTGCGTTTGGGGGGAGGTAAAAATTTACTTTTTGCTCTAAATGTGGTTCTCTCAGAGTTCTCAGGTTCCTCAGCTGTGTTGACGGCTCCATCTCCTGCTTGACTCGCAGTGGGGCAGGTAAGTCTATTGATTAACATGGTAGACCTATGTATACATCTCACTGAGGATGACATTTCAAGTGGAGGCATGTAAGTTTCACTCTTATCAAAGAATCTTAGATTACAGAAAAACTTGAATCGATCTATCTGGACGTCAAAGTCATTAATGTATTTAGTGGGTACAAATGATAACCCCTTAATGAGAACACTTAGGTGAGCTGATGTCAGGGTCTTACTTGATACGTTAAATCCATTTAGCTCCTGTTGGACTGGGGGCCCGTCTTGGATCTCAATTGATAGATGTCGCGGGGTGGTAGTGGATTTCTTCTTCCCTCGACGTATGCGTCGAACCCTCTTACTTGCTGGGGTTGTGGGTCCTCAACCGGTGTCCCCGCCCTCTTTTGAGAAAAACGCTCACCGTTGGTAGAGGAGCCAGAGTTAGCACTGTCTGTGGATAGTTGGTCTGACAGAGGGACTCTGCGTCTGTCATCGGCTTGTCTCTTCCTGCTTTGCGGATTCTAGTGCTCAGGATCTCGGCAGAGGTATATTCGTCCGTTGTTCTTCCAAATCACATTTATACTTTTTGATTTTCCTCTCCCTCAGTTCGGTCGTAGTCTTGGTCTGAAGGTCGGCGTTACTCTTAATGAGATCATTCAGTTTGATAGGGTCATTAAGCTCATCTCATAGAGCTTGCTTTGACTTTTCAGTGGAGGTTGCGATCTCTGCAATATCCTTTTTAAGTTGTTCAGTGATCAGAGTCATCAGGTCCTATGTCCTCCCTCAAATACACAGGCATTGAGCATGCTGCTCTACCAAGGAGGAGGTAACATAGATCCTACTACTACAAAGGGAGGCTTACTGGATATTCTTTCTGAAAACATTGACCCCTAGTGGTCTGAATATTGACTTTATATATATTAAATATGTATGTGAAATTGAATTAAACAATAAAGTATGTTGATGTTAATATTATGCACAATATTTAATTAGGTTTCCATATGATAACAATAGCCTAATATATTTAATATGCTATAAACACTTTTTTTAACAGTTTCACTCAATTAATTGTAATCAACTAAATAATTGACACACCCCTCACAATTGTCCTTGGTTACACTAATTGCACTGTTTGTCTACTTAACCTGGTTCAAGCATTCATGACATTACCTTGAAGAAGGCACAGTGATGCCGAAACGTTGGTGATTTACCCATTAAATTACTGGGAATTTAAATATAGAGTATGCAACTCTTTATTTTTTATAACCCTTAGCGGAGTTGCCAACAACTGGATGCATTTGGTTTTCAGGGATACAGCTATCTTCGACCTAGGTTCCTTTTCCGCTGAAAACCGGATATGCTCAGGCATTTCTTTTTCAGTTTAAACATATGGAAACTACACGTTTGACTCCATTCCATTTATATCATTCCAGCCATTACAATGAGTCTGTCCTCCTATAGCTCCTCCCACCAGCCTCCTCTGCTAAGTGTGTGTCCATTTATGAATTCTTCCGTCTTTTTTGCCTGTCTGTTGAACTGCCTGTCTCGCTCCAATCATCAGTGTGTGCCTGTGGTTTAGTCTCCTCTTCTATGTGTGTGTATATGTTTTTGTGAGCGACTTTTTCCCCAGTCTTCCTTCTCCTTTTGTTTAAGGGGCTCTCAGCGCACCTTCCCCCCTGAAACAGAAGGAGAAGAGGAGCCCAGTTAGAGTCTGCCTCATCATGGACACTAGCCGTAATCAACCAATCAATACACCTTGTAATTAACCAATCAACCAATCAATGAACCTGCAAATCACCGCCCCACTATACTGATCAATCAATCAATCAAACTACCTCAAAGCATAACTCAGGTCACTGAAGTGTGTCCACAACTGATATCAGACTCAAAGGAACAATGCCAATGTCTGGTTGTACTCTCTGTTGTCCTGCCTGTCTGTTGTCTGTTGGAAGTTCAGACTTCTTTGTACACTGTTTTGGATTTTATATGACTGTAATGCTGATCGTTTTTTGAACACCATTTTGAGTTTCATGATCTGTGAGATGCTGTATGTGTATGAGAAAGCCATGAGATAGCTTAACTTACTGTTCTGCACAGTGTTCTCCTGTCAGAGGGGGAGACACAAAACAAGATATGTTAGACCTCAGATCCCATTTACCTACGTCCTCTTTCAGTTATGTCCTGTTCAGTTGAAGTTTAAGAACAACTTTGAATTATTTATTTTTTTAATTATAAAGAACTCCCCCAGCCTTATCTCTAACCCAAAACCAGGGTCTTGTTCATTCTTTGCACCAAACTTTACTGAAACAAGGAAGGACTACCTGAACCTATCCAATAAGAAATGTGGTTAACCATGCAAAGTGTTTTGCTACAGTGTGCCTTAATGAACACTATCCTGGTGTGTTGTCTCGTACTATTAGGAGGTTAGTCACTCACCGATCCACTGGGAGTCAGGACAGGCTGAGGTAACATACGACCGAAGCCCTGAACAATCCAGCCCACCACACTGTAGAAGGAGAACAGAGATATCAGAATATGGACTGTTTACATCATATGGCATGTTTAAACAGCTGCTATCATGCTTTAGCAGTATAGCACATTTCAGGGCTATTACTATGTTATAACAGCGTCATGAATGTGTTTGCAAGCCGTTCCCATGTTATAGCAGCGTAGAGAATGTGTCAGACCATTGGGAAGGGAAATTCAGTTGCACGACTGAATGAATTCTACCGAAATATGTCTTCTGTATTTAACCCTCTGAATCAGAGAGGTATGGTGGCTGCCTTAATCGTTGTCATCGGCGCCCGGAGAGCAGTTGTTGTTGGAGGTTAACTGCATTGCTCAAGGCGATTCGTATCAGTAACCATTCGGTTACTGGCCCAATGCTCTTAGCAGGTAACATAGAGTGGACAGGGTATAATTCTATTTTCCACCTTTTTTGCTCCCCTCTAGGTGGGCCAAAAGCTGCTAGGGTGAGGCAGTAACTTAGGCATGAGGGGCTTTGATAGCTAAGCTATGGCCATTATAAGCTGCTGCCATTTTGTCACCTACTTGGGCTGTTTCTCCTCCTCACTGTCATGACAACAGATACAGTAGCAAGAAAAAGTATGTGAACCCTTTGGAATGACCTGGATTTCTGCATAAATTGGTCATCAAATTTGATCTGATCTTCATCTAAGTCACAACAATAGACAAACATAGTGTGCTTCAACTGAACTATTGTTCTTGTCTATATTGAAAACATCATTTAAACATTCACAGTGTAGGTTGGAAAGAGTATGTGAACCCTTAGGCTAATGACTTCTCCAAAAGCTAATTGGAGTCAGGTGTCAGCTAACCTGGAGTCCAATCAATGAGACGAGATTGGAGATGTTGGTTAGAGCTGCCTTGCCCTATAAAAAACACTCACAAAATTCGAGTTTGCTATTCACAAGAAGCATTCCCTGATGTGAACCATGCATCGAACAAAAGAGATCTCAGAAGATCCCTAAGATTAAGAATTGTTGACTTGCATAACGCTGGAAAGGGTTACAAAAGTACCTCTAAAAGCCTTGATTGTTTATCAGTCCACGGTTAGACAAATTGTCTATAAATGGAGAAAGTTCAGCACTGTTGCTACTCTCCCTAGGAGTGGCCATCTTGCAAAGATGACTGCAAGAGCACAGTGCAGAATGCTCAATGAGGTTAAAACTTCTTATGGCTGCAGGGGCAGTATTGAGTAGCTTGGATGAAAGGTGCACAGAGTAAACGGCCTGCTCCTTGGACGCGCTTTGTGACTTTGGAATTGTTTACCAAACGCGCTAACCAAAGTAGCTAATTGGACATAAATAACGGACATTATCGAACAAATCAAGCATTTATTGTGGACCTGGGATTCCTAGGACTGCATTCTGATGAAGTTCATCAAAGGTAAAGAAACATTTATCATGTATTTTCTGGTTTCTGTTGACTCCAACATGGCGGCTAATTTGGCTATTGTTCTGAGTGCCGTCTCAGATTATTGCATGGTTAGCTTTTTCCGTAAAGTTTTTTTGAAATCTGACACAGCGGTTGCATCAAGGAGAGGTATATCTATAATTCCATGCGTATAACTTGTATTATCATCTACATTTATGATGAGTATTTCTGTTGAAACGATGTGGCTATGCAAAATCACTTGATGTTTTTGGAACTAGTGAATGTAACGCGCCAATGTAAACTCAGATTTTTTTATATAAATATGAACTTTATCAAACAAAACATGCATGTATTGTGTAACATGAAGATCTATGAGTGTCATCTGATGAAGATCATCAAAGGTTAGTGATTCATTTTATCTCTATTTCTGCTTTTTGTGACTGCTATCCTTCGCTGAAAAAAATGGCTGTGCTTATTGTGGTTTGGTGGTGACCTAACAATCGTTTGTAGGGCTTTCGCTGAAAAGCATATTTGAAATCGGACACTTTGGTGGGATTAATTTTCTCAATAGGGGGGCGCCATTTCGACTTTGTAAAAATTCTTTCCCAAATTAAAATGCCTCGTACTCAATTATTGCTCGTACAATATGCATATTATTATTACTATTGGATAGAAAACACTCTCTAGTTTCTAAAACCGTTTGAATTATATCTGTGAGTAAAACAGAACTCATTTTTGCAGCAAACTTCCTGTCAGGAACTGAAAAATCTCAAATCGGGGGCTCTGTTCCAGGGTCAGTTTATAAATTTGCATGTAATCTATGGGTCTACATGCACTGCATACGCCTTCCCCTAGATGTCAGTAAGCAGTGAGAATTGGAATGGGGTGTCTGGGTAGTTCTAAAGCCGTATAAAAGCTCTTGGAACCGGGTGTGCAGTCTTTTCAACGTTCGTCATGACGCAAGACAGACCTCAGGATTGCATTCTGAAAAGCTCTCATTATAGGCTTTAGCTATATCCGGCTCTGATTTTATTCGATATAGGTGTTAAAAACATCATAATGTAGTTATTTTAAACCGAGTTATATCAGTTTATATCAGTATATTGCGATTTTCGGTATTTCATTTGTGCTGCGTTATAGTGAGTTGGACACGTCTTCGCCACATGGTTAATGTTTGCTGCTAATTCCAAAGTTGAAGACGACAATCTACAACCGAGCAACAATTCTTCTGGACAAAGGACAACTTGCACAAGATTCTGATGGAAGCTCATCAAATAGTAAGAACTATTTATGATGTTAATTCGTTGTTCTGTTGAAAAATGTTAAACTACTATTCCGCCATTAATTTCGGTGCGGTCTCGCTTTAACGCGCGCTGTATGTCGTAGTAACGTTAATTTTAAAAATCTAACACAGCGGTTTCATTAAGAACTAATGTATCTTTCATTTGCTGTCCAACCTGTATTTTTTAGTCAAGTTTATGATTAGTTATTGATTAGATTAGGTGCCTCTCCCAAGATTTCTCCCGACATTTTGTTTTCAGCTTGGCTACTATTCTCATTGTATAACCACAATTTGTGCCGCTAAATATGCACATTTTCGAACAAACAATATATGTATTGTGTAATATGATGTTATAGGACTGTCATCTGATGAAGTTTTGAGAAGGTTAGTGAAAAATGTAATATCTTTTGCTGGTTTATTCGCTATCGCTAACGTGCATGAATCAATGCTGCTGTGTGGTTGGCTATTGTAGTAAGCTAATATAATGCTAAATTGTGTTTTCCCTGTAAAACACTTAAAAAATCTGAAATATTGGCTGGATTCACAAGATCTTTGTCTTTCATTTGCTGTAGACTGTGCATTTTTCATAAATATTTTATGATGAGTATTTAGGCAATTCACGTTGCTCTCTGTAGTTATTCTAGTTGCTTTGGTGAGAGTTGTGATGGTGGCTGCAATGTAAAACTATGATTTATACCTGAAATATGCACATTTTTCGAACAAAACATATGCTATACAATAAATATGTTATCAGACTGTCATCTGATGAAGTTGTTTCTTGGTTAGTGACTATTTATATCTTTATTTGGTCGAATTTGTGATAGCTACCTATGCAGTAAAAAAATGGTGGGAAAAAAAGTTGTGTCTTTTGCTATTGTGGTTAGCTAATAGAAATACATAGTGTCTTCCCTGTAAAACATTTTAAAAATCAGAAATGATGGCTGGATTCACAAGATGTGTATCTTTCATTTGGTGTCTTGGACTTGTGATTTCATGATATTTAGATGCTAGTATTTACTTGTGGCGCTATGCTAGGCTATGCTAGTCATCTTTTTTACTGATGAGGGTGCTCCCGGATCCGGGATTGGGACCAACTAGAAGATTAACAACAAGATTACCTTTAAAATTATATAAGACACATGTATGTTTGAGGAATTTTAATTATGAGATTTCTGTTGTTTGAATTTGGTGTCCTGCACTTTCACTGGCTGTTGTCATATCGATCCCGTTACCGGGATTGCAGCCTTAAGAAGTTTAAGAAGAATCCTGGAGTGTCAGCTAAAGACTTACAGAAATCTCTGGATCATGCTAACATTTCTGTTGACGACTCTACAATACGTAAAACACTAAACAAGAATGGTGTTCATGGGAGGACACCACAGAAGAGACCACTGCTGTCCAAAAACAACATTGCTACAAGTATGAAGTTTGCCAAAGTGCACTTGGATGTTCCACAGCGCTACTGGCAAAATAGTCTGTGGACAGATGAAACCACAGTTGAGTTGTTTGGAAGGAACACACAACACTAAAGGCACAGCACACCAACATCAAAACCTCATCCCAACTGTAACGTATGGTGGAGGGAGCATCATGGTTTGGGGCTGCTTTGCTGCCTCAGGGCCTGAACAGCTTGCTATCATCGACTGAAAAATTAATTCCCAAGTTTATCAAGACATTTTGAAGGAGAATGTAAGGCTATCTGTCCGCCAACTGAATCTCAACAGAACTTGGGTGATGCAACAGGACAATGACCCAAAACATAGAAGTAAAACAACGACAGAATGGCTTCAACAGAAGAAAATACGACTTCTGGAGTGGCCCAGTCATAGTCCTGACCTCAACCCGATTGAGATGCTGTGTCATGAACTCAAGGGAGCAGTTCACACCAGACATCCCAAGAAATGGGATGAACTGAAAGTTTTGTAAATAGGAATGGTCCAAACTTCCTCATGACCGTTGTGCAGGTCTGATCCGCAACTACAGAAAATGTTTGGTTGAGGTTATTGCTGCCAAAGGAGGGTCAACTTGTTATTAAATCCAAGGGTTCACACACTTGTTCCACCCTGCTCTGTGAATGTTTACATGGTGTGAAAACGTGTGTTGTTAGTTTAAGCAGACTGTGTTTGTCTATTGTTGTGACTTAGATGAAGATCAGATCAAATTCTATGACCAATTTATGCAGAAAATTTCCAAAGGGTTCACATACTTTTTCTTTCCACTGTACATAACAATACAACAGCGTTAAAGAGATTGCAGTTAAATGTATTTTTTCATAAAACATCAAACAGTTCCCTTTACAACCTCTGTACAATCTGTAATATTTACATGAGTAAGTACATATTTGTGTATCAATGAGCTTGCAGTGTAAATACAAAAGCGTAAACGTCTGTGAGACTCACTTTGCTTTGGCCTCCTCTTCAGCTTCCGGAGATTTGGGGGTCACTGCAAGGGCAGAACAAACAGCTCATAAATATGCAACAAATGTAAAAAAAATATGATAAAGGCTTGCTGGTGCATGAGGTTTCTAGCCTCAGCACAAGATATAAGATTGGTGATAGGCTGTGGAACCAATATAGAGTAACGTATTGCTCAGCACCCCCAAGCATCCCTGTAATAAATATGAGGATCTCTGCGTGTTAGAAGATAACCTTTCTGTGGGCAGGCGGCCTTCGCTGAGACGTCTTTGTTGATGTCAGCTGGCTGGGGAACCACTTTCTCAAAACCATGTTTGATCCACTCATACACCCTGAGAACAGAACACACGACACACAGGCACAAACACACACGTTAGAATGTCATTGGAGACAACAAAGCGGAAGAGAAGAGAGATTGAAGGAGAGAGCCATTCATGTACACACGCATACACACACACACACACACACACACACACACACACACACACACACACACACACACACACACACACACACACACACACACACACACACACACACACACACACACACACACACACACACACACACACACACCTGGGTGGGATTCCCTTCTCTTCCTGAGGCTCTTCATCTGACATAACCTCCACCACAGGAATATGAGGAAGAGGCTCTGCATCTAGAGATAAGGAGTTCATCATCATCATCATCACCCCCACCCCAACATCATCAATAGAACCACACGCAATGTCATGAATATTATCATGCTACTACTTCTACCCACAGAAAAAAATATGTTAGCTCTCACCTGGGACATCTTGGAGAGCATGCACCTGAAGGGAAACAAACATTCACAGAAAATCTATCAATATTCCACAATAACAGATAAGCATTGTAATGAGTCGTAAGTAGTTTGCGTCCATTCAGAAAGTCTTCGTAACCCTTGACTTATTCCACATTTGGTTGTGTTACGGCCTGAATAAAACATTTATTAAATATATATATATTTTTACCCATCTACAAACAATACCACATAATAACAAAGTGAAAACATGTTTTTAGACATTTATGGAAGAAAACATTACAGCAGGTTAATAATGCATGTCACTTTTGGCAGCGATTACAGCTGTGAGTCCTTTTGAGTCGGAGAGCTTTGCACACCTGGATCGTTCAATGTTTGAAAATTATTCAAGCTCTGTCAAGTTGGTCGTTGATCTTTGCTAGACAGCCATCTTCTTGCCATAGATTCTCAAGCAGATTCAAGTCAAAACTAACTAGGCCCACTCAAGAACATTCAATGTTGTCTTGGTAAGCAGCTCTAGTGTATATTTGGCCTTGTGTGTTTGTCTATTGTCCTGCTGAAAGGTGAATTTGTCTCCCAATGTCTGTTGGAAAGCAGACTGAACATGGTTTTCCTCTAGGATTTTGCCTGTGCTTAGCTCTAATCTGTGTCTTTTCATCCCAAAAAACTCCCTAGTCCTTGCCGATGACAAGCATACCCATAACATGATGCAGCCACCACCATGCTTGAAAATATGAAGAGTGGTTCTCAGTAATGTGTTGTGTTGGATTTGGCCCAAACATAACGCTTTGTATTCAGGAAATAAAGTACATTTCTTTGCCACATTTTTTAAAAACTTTAGTGCCTTATTGCATGTTTTGGAATATTTGTATTCTGTACAGGCTTCCTTCTTTTCACTCTGTCATTTAGGTTAGTATTGTGGAGTAACTACAAAATTGTTGATGTATCCTCAGTTTTCTCCTATCACAGCCATTCAACTTCCAACTTCATCATTGGACTCATGGTGAAATTGCTGAGCGGTTTACTTCCTCTCCGGCAAGCGAGTTAGGAAGAACGCCTGTATCTTTGTAGGGACTGGGTACATTGATACACCATCCAAAGTGTGATGAATAACTTCACCATGCTCAAAGGGATATTCAATGTCTTCTTTTTCTATTTTTACCCATCTACCTATAAGTGCCCTTCTTTGCTAAGCATTGGAAAACCTCCCTGGTCTTTGTGGTTGAATATGTGTTTGAAATTCATTGCCTGACTAAGGGACCTTACAGATAATTGTATGTGTGG
Source organism: Salvelinus fontinalis (assembly GCF_029448725.1). Lineage (NCBI taxonomy): Eukaryota > Metazoa > Chordata > Actinopteri > Salmoniformes > Salmonidae > Salvelinus > Salvelinus fontinalis. The sequence goes on from NC_074699.1 coordinate 4,715,235, forward strand.
GGTACAGAGATAAGGTAGTCATTCAAAAATCATGTTAAACACTATTATTGCACACAGAGTGAGTCCATGCAACTTATTATGTGACTTGTTCAGCAAATGTTTACTCCTGAACTTATTTAGACATGCCATAACAAAGGGGATGAATACGTATTGACTCAAGACATTTTAGCTTTTAATTTTGTATTCATTTGTAAATATTTCTAAAAACATAATTCCACTTTGACATTATGGGGTATTGTGTGTAGTCCAGTGACACAACATCTGTTTAAAATTCAGGCTGTAACACAACAAAATGTGGAAAACGTCAAGGAGTGTGTGTACTTTCTGAAGGCACTGTAGGTTGGTGCATTTTCTCATAAAATTGCAATTCATGTCTTCAGAGGCCTTCTCACATACTGTACAAGCCACAGCAGGAACCTGCACATATAAACAACTCCGGACCTGAACAGCTACAGGGTTAGAAATATCCTGGGTGTCTCTCAAAATCCATACTACTGTGCTCCGCAAATTGGAGCATGGGAGGGTCAGAGTATGAGTCCAAATCAAAAGTTCGTGAAACGGCGCACGGAGGGCACTTCTCGGACGCGTACTCCCGTGTGTACATATTTTGAAGGATGCATCGATGCAAGCTTCAATGGAAAGTACGTGTAGAAATATGACGGAACCATGTAAAAAACTACGCAAAACTTCATGAAATCAATGGTGTCCGTTATTTGAGCTGAAGCGAGAGAAAATAAACTCAGACTTTAGAATGAAATGTTGCCCATTCACATCTCATATGTTGCCTTATTAACGTATCAAGATAAAATATTGTAGTAAGTATATACTGTGTTAATTTCGGAATTACCTGCCTACAATACCCACTGTAGTGTATGTGGTTTGCAAGCCCATAGTAAGTCAAAAGGGCTAACGTCAACTGGCTAGCTACTACTGTTCGCTAGCTAGATAGCCACAAAGATTTAACATCTACCTTGCATACCATTAGTTTTAGATAATTTTCGCCTGTTAATCTATCTGGTTAGCTCGACTATTACGATTCATATATAGCTTGCTGATAGTTATGGAAAAACGTTTGCTTTTTGTATATCTTGTTTCGTCTCTATTGTTGCCATTATCCTTGGCTAGAAGAAGGTTCAGTGAATGGGGAGGTCCAGTGTGAGTTAATACAGTAGGGGGAGTGCTTTTCAACTGTAATGTTTTATTCGTTCTCCATACTCTCGTCCTCACAATAACGTACTCAAGAGAACGTCCTCGGAGAACGCACTCGGAGTATGAGAGTGTGGAGCATGGTAGTATGCATAGTGTGAAACACCCGCTGTATTCTTAATTCATTATCACACAGTGATGCATGCACGGACTGACTGCTGTCAAATTCTTCCAAAGACTGCCACTGACGTGACGAGACATTCAAATGGAGATGTCATGTGATTGGATATTATCACTCGGTTTTGATAGCTGACTCATATAAATTTGATTCTCCAATCAGGGATTGTGGAAAACCCTTTTCTCTCCAGGTCAAGAGTTATCGATCCCCGTCGATCATCAAACAGCTAAAACACAGGAATCACCACCTCGCAGAACCTGCTTGAGCAGATGACATGTATATTAGTGAATCATTGTTGCCAGCAAGAACCGGCCCTCTCAGCCTTAAGGCACAGCTGGGGGTGGGAGAGGGGTAGCAATGGGACATTGTGGCGAATGGATCTCTAGAACCAAGTTTTAACATGGCTGCAGCAGGTCCGTTAGCGTTGGGTTTAAGTTAGCATAGCATAGCAACGCCCATATTATAGCTAGCTACTTACGCTTGGTCACTTCTGGAATCTGAATGGAAATTCTATTAAACATGACGAGCTTAGCTCCATGTACAGAACTGAGAGTCCGAGAAAGCTAATGCTACACGTTAGCATAAGCCATGAGTAAGTTTAGTTAGCATATTAGCAAGGCCCTTGATTTAGCTACTTACGCTAGGTGTTTTCTTAACTTCTGGCACCTTTCTGGCTTCTGCAATCTGAATGGAAATGTAAAACACAGCTAGCTTGGATCCAAGTACATAAATGAGAGTTTGAGAAAGCTAATGCTACACGTTAGCGTAAGCCATGAGTAATTTTGGTTAGCATATTAGCAAGGCCCTTGATGTAGCTACTTACGCTAGGTGTTTTCTTAACCTCCGGTGCATTGCTCACCTCTGCAATCTAAATTGAAATACTGTTAAACATGGCTAGCCTGGCTCCAAGTACAGAACTGAGAGTTTGAGTAAGCTAATGCTACACGTTAGCTTAAGCCATGAGAAATTTCGGTTAGCATATTAGCAAGGCCCTTGATGTAGCTACTTACGCTAGGTTTTTTCTTAACCTCCGGCACCTTGATCACCTCTGCAATCTGAATGGAAATGCTGTTAAACATGGCTAGCCTGGCTCCAAGTACAGAATTGAGAGTTTGAGAAAGCTAATGCTACACGTTAGCATAAGCCATGAGTAGTTTTGGTTAGCATATTAGCAAGGCCCTTGATATAGCTACTTACGCTAGGTTTTTTCTTAACCTCCGGCACCTTGATCACCTCTGCAATCTGTATAGAAATGCTGTTAAAAACGTCTATCCTGGTTCCAAGTACAGGACAGAGATGAGTCAAAGAAAGCTAATGCTACACTTTAACCATGAATAATACATTTTGGTCCTCTCTAACTGAGAATGTTTTTATTTATTAGAGCTTGCTGATTGAAGTTAACAAATGCTTGAGGGGCTGCCTAAGTCGTCTTTACTTTAACATTTTTTAGTGTACAGTGTGGTTTTAGGTAGGGGCTGTTCTATAGCTACAACACTTAACTACAACCAATTAACTAACCAATTTAACTGACTTAGATGAAAGTTCAGACAACACTGCTACAGGCTATTACTCAAATAAAATCTGTGGACCCTTCAGGGGACCTGTCAGACCATTCCATCTGTACCTCTGTTGTCTCTGCAGGCTCCACCTCCTCCATGCTTTTCAAATCAGGCTGTGGAACCACACTGGCCAATCCCTGGGCAATCCAGCCGATGACACTTGACCCCTGCCTGTGGAGAGATCAAATATGAAAATTGTTTTGATTAACAACCACTTTCATTGACAGCTTTGCTAAATATATCCAGTGGGGGTCTGTGAAAGCAGTTTACAGTAACACAATCTTGGGCAGTGGCAGAATTGGTACAAGATTTGGACTTTTTAGGTTTGACATATCAAAAGATGGTCAGGGGTTTTAATTCAGTCAATTCAGGTATTGTAGCTTATATTTGTTACATTGAACTTAATATTTTCACCATGGCATTCTAAATCTGAATAAATAAAAAATAGATGCCAATGAATGGGAAGGATTGGCAGCCTTTAGACGGTGCTAATACCTTTCCCATTACGTTAGCGAGATCTACAAATCTCATGTAGTACAAAATGTGTTAACTTTTATTTATTCAGGGGAACCGAATTGAGACCAGTGTCCCATTTGCAATGGTGTCCTGAGGAAAAAAATGACATCAATACGGCAACAACAAAAATATTTAAAAAATACTACAAGACAGCTATAAGTGTATTACATCAGTTTATTGCAAAAAGCTATAACAATCAATTGAAACAATTGCACACTTCGGTGAACACTTTTAACACCCGATTTTTAAACTGACCGATCCAGGCGTAATTTGTTTTGTAATGTATTCCATAACTGTGGTGCATTAAATGAAGTGAGCTACCTTCTGATACAGGATGCAGTGATTAAAACTTTCAAAAAGTTATTACACTAGTATTAAAACTTTCACCTGTAATAAAGTTAAGGGCGCTATTGTAGACGGCATACAAAGAGTAGTGGCTTCTGCATTCTGGTAAATGGTGTCACCATAGTCAAGATCTGGCAGGAAAGTTGACTATACAATCTGCTGTACAAGCCCACTTTAAATCTTAGCTTTTAAACTAGCTCATCAGTTTGTTTTTTTAAACGTTTTTTATCAATCCAAATGCCCAGTTATTTATAATCGGGAACCCGCTCGATGAGAGAACCAGCGAATGAGTGAATATATATATCCCATCTGAGACATTTTTACATGAATTAGAGAACGACATATATTTAGTTTTTCCTGCATTAAGTGCAAGTTTTAAATCAACAAGGCCTTTCTGTAATGTATCAAAATTAGATCGCAGCTCTTACATAGCTTGGCCAACTGTCGGTGCAATGGCATACATTACCGTTGTAACGGCTGTCTAATGCCTCCTCCTCGGATGAGGAGAAGGAGTAAGGGTCCGACCAAAATGCAGCGTAGGTTGAATCCATAATGATTTATTTAAAGACGAACACGAAAAACACTTGGAAAATTACAAAACAACAAAACGACGTAGACAGACCTGAACATGTGACTCACTAGCCATCGCCAGTGAGTGAGCTGAGCATCATTGGTGAGTCAGTGAAACTGGAAAGCTTTTATAGGACTATAATTTCCCCTAATATTGTACAATATGTACAGTACCAGTCAAAAGCTTGAACACCTACTAATTTTTTTCTTTATTTTTACTATTTTCTACATTTCAGAATAATAGTGAAGACATTACAACTATAAAATAACACATATGGAATCATGTAGTAACCAAAAAAGTGTTAAACAAATATTTTAGATTCTATATTCTTCAAAGTAGCCACCCTTTGCCTTGATGACAGCTTTGCACACTTGGCATTCTCTCAACCAGCTTCACCTGGATTGCTTTTCCAACAGTCTTGAAGGAGTTCCCACATATGCTGAGCACTTTTTGGCTGCTTTTCCTTCACTCTGCGGTCCATCTCAATTGGGTTGAGGTGGGAGGATTGTGGAGGCCAGGTCATCTGATGCAGCACTCCAACTCTCCTTCTTGGACAAATAGCCCTTACACAGCCTGGAGGTGTGTTGGGTCTTTGTTTTGTTGAAAACAAATAAGTCCCACTAAGCGCAAAACAGATGGGATGGCGTATCGCTGCAGAATGCTGTGGTATTTATGCTGGTTGAGTTTGCCTTGAATTCTGAATAAATCAGTGACAGTGTCACCAGCAAAGTACCCCCACACCATTAAACCTCCTCCTCCATGCTTCACGTGAGAACCATACGTGCGGAGATCATCCTTTCACCTACTCTGCGTCTCACAAGACATGACGGTTAGAACCAAAATGACAGATTTCCACCGGTCTAATGTCCATTGCTCATTTCTTGGCCCAAGCAACTCTAATGAACTTATCCTCTGCAGCAGAGGTAACACTGGGTCTTCCTTTCCTGTGGTGGTCCTCATGAGAGCCAGTTTCATCACTGCACTAGAAGGGTTTTGCGACTGCACTTCAAGAAACGTTCAAAGTTCCAGAAATTTTCCGGATTGATGGACTGTCGTTTCTTTTTGCTTATTAGAGCTGTTCTTGCCATAATATGGACTTGGTCTTTTACCAAAAACTGCTATCTTCTGTATACCACCCCTACCTTGTCACAACCCAACGGATTGGCTCAAACGCATTAAGAAGGAAAGAAATTCCACAATTAACTTTTAACGAGGCACACCTGTTAATTGAAATGTGCAAAGCTGTCATCAAGGCAAAGGGTGGTGTCACGCCTGCTCTCGCTCTCCCTCTCTGGCACTCGAGGGCGCCAGACGGCCTATCATTATGCACACCTGTCAAAAGCTTCGACAACAAAATTGGAAGCATCAGGGAGGCCTTGTTTGTTGTTGGTAACGTTGGGTCCGGTTCCGGGGGTGCCTCAGCTAGCTCGTCGGGCTTCCATGCCATAGCTGGCTCGAGAGGTTTTTCTTGCCCCGGTGATCTCGGCAGGCGCCCACCCCATGTCATGCTTCAGCCAGCCATTAGGCTCCCACACCTCAGCCGGTTCGCCAGGCTCCCACGCCTCAGCCGGTTCGCCAGGCTCCCACTCCTCAGCCGGATCGCCGTGGGAGCGCCAGACTGCCTATCATTACGTACACCTGTCCCCTACATTACGCGCACCTGAACTCCATCATTATTTGATTGCCTCCCCTTTATCTGTCGGTTCCTCACGTTATTCCCGGTGTCTGCATTGATGTCGTTATTTTGACCCCTGTCCAGACGCTGTTCCTGTCCTGTAGCATGTCCATTATTTATTAAATGTTCTCCTTGTACCTGCTTCCTGTCTCCAGCGACGATCCTCACAGGTGGCTACTTTGAAGAATCTCAAATATAAAACATATTTTGATTTGTTGAACACTTTTTTTGGTTATTTCATAGTTTGATGTTTTCACTATGATTCTACAATGTAGAAAATAGTAAAAAATTAAGAAAAACCCTTGAACGAGTAGGTGTGTCCAAAATTTTGAGTAGTACTGTGTATCTCCACACACCTAAGCTACTGATGGATTCAAGACGAGGTCGTTTTTTTTAAATCTCAGAATGTCAGTGTCAAAGTAGTCATTTGGATAATTTGTGAGGTGTAAAAAAAAAATTCTGCTAAGTCTTCAATCATCTAAAATGATTTATGAAAGGCAACATTTTTCCCAGACCCTATGCCACAAACTCCCCTCCCCCTATGTGTGCAACTTCTGAAAGTGCCTCTACTCTACTGCTCTATGACAGTATGCAAAATCGATGAAAATGTATGCAATGCTTGATTAAAAAGGTGATTTTCTTTTTCACGCGTTCCTGTACCACCCTCGGGCTCACAATTTGTTCCCACACCTCCCAATATACAAATTAAGTGTGTAGCATAGTACATAGTATTAATCAGCGTGAGACCATTTACTAACTCTTCAGTAGTGATGTCGACACAGGAGAATACACAGAATAAACAACACTCAGTAGTAAACTGCCTCTGGAAAATGCACAGACACGCACACCACCTTATTGCTGTACCTGTTCTCCTCCTGTTTGGTGGAGGGCTGAAGGAGAAGGACAAACAGAGAACAGAGTCAAACACGGCACACCGAGATTGAACTCAACGCGATCTTGCAGTAACGTTGACACAAATCTGTAGTGGATCTCCATTTCTTACCAATTAGAAATCCACCAACATTAATATCTAGTGCTATGATGATATATCATAGCGCTTACCTCAGTGTTGGCTCTGCCTAGTCGGGGTGTCCCAGCAGGCTGGGGAAGAGAATTAGCGAAGCCATGGGTGATCCAAGTCAACACTCCAACCTCACCACTACACAGAGATGGAGAGAGGGGGGTAAAATAGTTAGAGGCAATATACACTGAGTATACAAAACATTAAATTACATAGACTTACCAGGAGAATCGAGGTGAAAGCTATGATCCCTTATTGATGTTACTTGTTAAATCCGCTTCAATCAGTGTAGATTAAGGGGAGACAGGGTAAAGAAGCCTTGAGACAATTGAGACATGGATTGTTTATGTGTGCCATTCAGTGTATGAATATAGCGAGTCAAAATATTAATGTGCATTTGAATCGGTGTATTAGTAGGTGCCACCGGTTTTTGTGTCAAGAACTGCAACGCTGATGGGTTTTTCACGTTCAACAGTTTCCCGTGCATATCAAGAATGGTCCACCACCAAAAGGACATCCAGCCAACTTGACACAACTGTGGGAAGCATTGGAGTCAACATGGGCCAGCATCCCTGTGTAGCGCTTTTGACACCTTGTGGAGTTAATGCCCTGACGAGGTGAGGCTATTCTGAGTTGGCATTGTGTGGTGTTTGTGCCCCCCCCCCCTCCTGAAAATGTATTTCTTGAAATTCATAACATACTAAATGCCTTTAAAGGGAAATTTAAAAAAAATTCAACTTCAAGATCTCCAGCACCACCCCAACATCAACATACTGTATGTGAAAATGGCGCTTTTCTATGTTTGGTAGTAAAAAAAAGATAGAGGAAGGTAAGTGATTCCAATGACATCAGTGTGTATCATGTGATTTTAACCAATTATTAGTAGGCATTGCAAACTAATTTTCTACTAATTGGTTGATGATGTCATTGGAAACACTTTATCTTCCTTTATCTTTTTTCCCCTACAAAAAAATCGAAAATACTTTTTTTACTGATTGTGATTTATCTTCAATGCTCTTAAAGTTGAACTGATAACTACTAACTACTTTAACTACTTTGCAGATATGAAACAGACAATCATAATATCAGTCCAAAATATCAAATTCCCAGTGTATGCTACAAATCCAACTTCATAAGAGGTTTTAAAATTAGGTTTTATTTGCAGTTCAATGCATAAGGTTGGGAATGTCAATACAATCAAACTAGCAAGGGCAATGATCAAATGTCAGTCAGAACGTGGCTAATTGGTTAGCGTATCTATTTATGTAGCTATTTATTTAGCAAGCTAAAAACTATGGAGCCGAACTTTAGCTTGCTAGCTGCTTGAAAGATGTCATGTCATTGGACGAGTGGGTAAGTTGCTGACTTTTTCTCCTCATATCGTTTTTTTGTTGGCTACAGCTAGAGATTCAGGTGTCATTTGGTTAGCTAGCAAGTAATGTGAATCACTTTGCTAGCTAGTTAACTATGCTGAACTTGAATGACTGTTATCCATAGTTAGCATAGAAATTTCTTAGTTGTCAATCAAATGCAGCCCGCGACACAGTTAGCCATTGTTGCTGGGACCGTGGATGGGGATCCTTATAAAATACCAAATGCGTTTGGAATCGATAAAATGTGCAGGCAGGCAGTTCCCATTCAGTTGTCAAAACGTGGGCTGTGACCAGCATGCATAGGCAGTGTCATGACTGTCCTCGAGATTCTAAAGAGGTCAGATCAGGTTTGCAACGAATACCTTCAATCAGATCCCCTTTCAACCGTAAAGGGGGAAGGAAATAACTAGTGGGGATTAGCAACTCAAGTCCTGTTGTAAATCAAGAGAGAAGATCAAGGCTTGCGCTCTCCAGATACACCAAAGGAATGTGCTTTGTCTCAACAGACCTTTTTCCCACTGAAACTAACACGTTCAAAAGCTAATACTGGATCAATATTTTGAATGTAGAATGTGTGGAATGGTCAGAGGCGATTTATATAACACTAATGTCATTTTGTTTGTTATTTTGCCATGTCATAAAAAATGTTGTGAAGGAAATACTGTAACTTGGAAAGTATACCAACTATATATAATTGTTTTACATAACTCTGCACAGTGAGTAGTCACCACCCTGGAGTGAGGTCAATGAGCTTGTCAGCCTGTTGGAACCACCCCTTTCGGGCAAAAGGTATGAAGAAAAAATACATTAGACCAGAAAAGCGTGAAGCTGCAGCTGCATGTTTAAAATGGTTTGAACTTTGAATCTCAACACGAGGTGGAAACGATAAACTCACCTCCTGGACATTCACTGATACGGATGATTAGCTGTTCTGAGTAAATAATCTTCGAAAGTGAATTTAAGTAGTGCCATCCTGTTACTCTGCTCAAACCATCGTATTGCGCTGACGTCATCATCCCATTGGGGAACCATCGATACGGCTGGCTAAGCTTATCTTCAAAGAAGCATCTTCAAGATCGAATGGAAGGAAAATCAACTCTGTATTTCTGTTCAGGACTGCACAAGTCACTAGATACCGGAAAACTAAGAAGAAGGACTACAGGAGGAGAATTGTTGGAACCATTTCAGACAATCAGAGTCTTACAAGCGAAAGGGCCCAAACCCCTTTCCAAGGCTACCCCTTTCACCAAAAGACCCCCGGCAAACACAGGCATTTCACGTAAATACATTCATGATTTCTTTCTCAAAGCGGGCGGTGGTTCGTGTGCAAAGTATATGGTTACTGTAGGTGAGAGTAGTTTCTGAATGTGGCAATGTTAAGTGTCTCTGTTTCTCTCTCCCCCTCTCCATCTCTTCTTTAACTTCACTGGGGTAGGGGGCAGCATTCGGAATTTTGGATGAAAAGCATGCCAAAAGTAAACTGCCTGCTACTCAGGCCCAGCTAGGATATGCATATAATTGGTAGATTTGGATAGAAAACCCTCTAAAGTTTCCAAAACTGTTAAAAATAATGTCTGTGGGTGATATGGCAGGCAAAAACCTGAGGTGCTCTTCACCAGCTCGATGGATTTCAGTGAATGATGGTGATAATTTTAAGGCCAAGGAAAGCGGTTCTATCTCAAGAGCAAAAAGGAGTGGGGACATAGGGCACGCTTGACGGGTCCCTCTGGAGAGGGAGAAGTATTTTGAATGTTGAGTTGGTGTGTATGCTAGCCGTAGGAGCAGACGTATCCATGAGATGAAATTGGACCCAAAACCAAATCTTCCCAAAATCTTAAATAAATAATCCCACTCCACCCGGTCAAAAGCCTTCTCCGCATCAAGAGAAACAACAATTTCGGGGTCTGGAGAGATAGGAGAGAGTATAATGTTCAAAAGCAGTCGTACATTGGAAAACAGTTGTTTCCCTTTGATGAAACCCGTATGATCTCAGATATGACATCCTGAAGGCAGGGTTGCAACCGACATGCTAGAAACCTTAGCTAATCATTTAACATCAGCGTTCAAAAGTAAAATGGCCGATATCCACCACATTCCGCCGGATCTTTATCTTAGAGGCTTGGATTAGCGTTGGGCGGAAAGTGCCCTGTGATAACGAGTTGGTGAACATATATAATAGTAATGGGGTGAGTTGATCTGAGATTTTGTTTGTAAAAATCGACAAGTGGCGACTGGCCTTGCCACTTTGCATTAACTTTAGACCTTTTATCTTTAATTTTTAACCTTTTTTTGTCTAGGCAAGTCAGTTAAAGAACAAATTCTTATTTTCAATGACGGCCTAGGAACAGTGGGTTAACTGCCTTGTTCAGGGGCAGAACGACAGATTTGTACCTTGTCAGCTCGGGGATTCGATCTTGCAACCTTTCTAGTCCAACGCTCTAACCACTAGGCTACGCTGCCGCCCCATCATCAAGATGCAGAGGGTTGTCCAGAACTTTACTCATGTTCATATCAATGGATGGGATATCCAAGTTATTGTAATGAACACGATGGGAGACGGAGAGCTGGTTTCAAGTGCAGGACGCAGCAGGTGTTTATTTGTAAAGGACCACAGGAGGAGGCAGGTAGCTGGGTCCAGGGGCATGCAGAAGGTCATACACAGGGGATCCAAAAAGGCAACAGTACAGACAGGGAAAAGGCTAGTAACGTTGTCCGGGAGATCAGGCAATAGGTTGATATATATATATATATATATATATATATATATATATATATATATATATATATATATATATATATATATATATATATATATATATATATATATAGGCAAAATGCGTCATTAGTGAGGCAGGCAAAACTATCATACATGGGAGGATTAAATGATGGGGAAAAACAGAGCTCCGAATAGAGGTGTGTCCCAAAACAAACAATACCTCACAATAATGGGGTGCAAAGAACTGAACTAAATAGTGTGTGATAATGACATACAGGTGTGTGAACAGGTGATCAGAATTCAGGTGATTGGGATCTGGAGAGTGAGCTGCGTTCAGGGGATCTATGTGTCTGAGAGTGTGAGTTGGAAGCAGACGTTACAGTTATCTAAAAAGTTGTCCATAGCCGTATTATCTGATGGGGGTTTGGATTGGTAGAGGTTAGAATACAATGACACGAAAGTTGAATTAATATTAGAGCGATAACTTGTAAGATTACGGGAGGAGTCATATACCTGAGAGATAAGATGAGATGCTGACTGGCGTTTAAGTTGGTGTGCCAAAAGGCGACTGGCCTTGTCACCATATTCGTAGCGTATTCGTAGTACGTCCCCTTTGTTCGTTGCAACATAAACTCTGCTTTATCAGTGGAAAGCAGATTCAATTGAGTTTGAAGTTTCAGCCTCTATCTGGGCTCTATCTAAAAAAGTAATCTATGCGCGAGTAGGCTTGATGAACATGAGAAAGGAGAAGGAGAAGTAGGAGAAGTCGTCTTTTGTGACTGGGTGGAGGAAGCGCCATGGATCAACACAACCCATTTGGGTCATGCATTTAGAAAGAGCTCTTGTCATCCCAGAAGGAGTTAGTGTTCTGGGATTAGACTGGTCAAGTCTTGGTTCAATAACACAGGTCCCAGCTGAAGATGAAGCGGTGGGTGTCAAGATTAGGGAGAGAGGCTCAGAGATGTCATAAATCTAGTGTCATCCCTGTTAGGGGCGTAAACATTCGCCAGTACTACAGAGGTTTGGAAGAGCGTGCCACTAACTATTGTATAACGTCCTCCAGGATCTGAAATGTTCCGTGAAGGTGAATCACTATTGCCGTTCCCCTGGCTTTGCCGTTAAAATTAGAATGATAAACCTGTCCAACCCATGCTTCACGCAACCTAGTAGGGTCGTTAACACGTAGGTGTGTTTCTTGAAGAAAGGCGATATCAGGCTATTCAGATGTGAAAATACTCTGGAGCGCTTCATTTGCTCCCACAGCCGTGAATGTTCCATGTCACCAGTCTGATTGGAAGCCCCAAAGTACCATCCTGACTTGTTGAACTAGACATGAATCCTTATGAGAGGAGAAGTCAAATGAAAAAGAAAGAGGAAAAGAGAGCTTGAGATTTGAGCAGAGCAGCATGAGCAAAACATCTCAATGATAAAAAATAAAAAATCCTCTCAAAAAGCAGAGCGCAAGAATCTTTGGATAACCCCACCACCCCCAACATACACAAAAATAAAAATGATAGTACAACTCCCTTCAAAAAAAAATAAAAAAAATACTAATCATAAACTCATATGAACGAGTAATGAGAAACTTTGAAATGAAACAGTAGGCTATGAAAACGGTCAACCCCTGTACACACCATCTTCCCTCAAGTGTCCAACGCTAGCTGCAACGCAGTCATTCACGAGGGGTATCTGTCGAAAGCACCCCTTGGGAAAAAGTAGTTTGGTGCAAACCTCTTGGTGCAGAATCTGATCCAAGGAGATATTACGATATCTCGACACATTCCATCAGCAAACCTGATTGACCATTCTTTTCATGATTTCGAGCCAGCAGTGTCTGTGAATGAGCAACTTCGATCCTCCTTGAAGTCAATGCAATACTGTAGTTGAGATTAACTTCTTTTGCCCTTTGGACACTTCTGCTAGCACTGCGGCCATCTCAGCAAGAACAACATTGACGTGCAGAGTGTACTCTGCTTCCGATGATAGATCTTCCGATTTGTGGGGGACTGTCACCCCTTACAATGACACTAATGGCGTCAGTCCAGCAACTGACCCGATGAATCCCACTGGTGAAACATTTTGCGATATCACAGACAGATATCCTCGTCTCAGTTCGCAGGTACTGAAGAGGTTGCCACACGCGGACGCTGTTGTGACTTACAGGCCTCGACAGCCACTGAGCGTTTTGATGCACAAACACCAGGAGATTTGGTTGAAAGGTTACAGCCATTCTCATAACAACGCGGCCGCTGACAACTCGTACATGGGGTCCAACCTTTTCATTTGTGCCTCAGATACCAACACCAACTGCTGGTGGGGGGGTCCCGAGCCATAAAGGGGGGGAATGGTAGCCCTGACCCATGATGAGCCTCATCGAGGCCGGTGGGGGGGTTGAGACTACGTGCAACACCGTACGAGGCCGCCAGAGCATAAAACAAATCTAGTTGTAAACACCCCTATGAGAACCTGTGAGGAGCAGACACGCCCCTAGACGGGGATAATCTTAGAACACATCTAAAACATTACTGAGGTGTACCACACTGGTCGTAAAAGAAGTCCAGTGGACCTCCACCTCCGAAACAAATGGCAAAAATAGTCATACCTTGCCATGTGTAGTTTCATCTACAATACAACTAGTAAAGTGCTCTAATCGTGTGTTCCGGTAGTATAATATTTCAGAATAAATTGGTAGGACAACTGGTTGCTAGCACAGTCAGTCCAGCAACAATCAATAAGAGGATTAGAGACCTCCCAAGTCAAATTGCTATGATAATAGCGACAGAGGAGTTAGTAGTCACTCAGATTGCAACATGTGTAAGGGATTCTCCAGAACACTCTTCTGATGGTCAACACACATGCCACTAATAAATAGAACCCTCCATTCAGGAGGAAAGTTATTAGAAGTCATGAACCATGATCACTCCGCATACGACTGGTTCAGTGCTTAGAGAGTACTTCCGTCGTGAGGTTAGCTCCTCCGTGGATAACATAGCTATGAGATAGACTCCTTCATACCTATCACCGCTACAATGGTGTAAGACACAGTGACGTGTAGAAAAACTACTACAGGTCCCCTTAGCACGTCTTGAGGTCGCCATCAATTCTTACTGACCTCCAGGCATCGACCTGGAAATGATCTGATGACGTCAGACTCATTCTGAACAGGTTGCAACCTAACAGGATACTTGGTTCTTTCCCTTGGCACGTACAATGGAACATTTAATGAGGATTCATGCTCGGATCACTTAAGGGTCCGAACAAAAATACCAGCCTTAGTAAAGTTGAACATTTACTCTGAGGCCTTTGCCTCTACAGCTACAGTACTCACCAGTTTCTCCACAGAGGTCCATAGGTCATCCCTGTAGACTTCCCGAAACTGGTGCCTTGCAGCTGTAGACTAATCATGTAGTTATCAACTTAGGGTAGTGCCTTAAGCAATACACCGCATATTAGGAACACCCTAGTGATGACATTAGACAATGCCATGATAGTCATTTTGACAAGATTTTGAATGTACGTATGTAGAATGTAGTCAAATTAGATGCTGTATATCTTTTGTTTATGCTTTCATTCCTTTTCATTCAATTTCCTTTGACACTTAAGTGATAGAGCCATAAACAAAGTGCCCATACAACCATAATTTAGTGCCACAACACCGCTCATTTGGGAAGAAATTAAATTATATATTTTGTGAGTGTGCGTGCGTTGTTAACATCTGCCTAAGTTACTGCCCAGATCTTCCAGTCTGGACGACCAGACGACAGGTCTAGAACGGCGATCCCAATCCGGACATCCTTTGCCCATCCTTGTGGCGCTCTGTTCCATTTGCAGAAATCCTACCCGGGTCAACGACCAGAGGGAGACTGCAATGACGATTACCAACCGGACATCCACTGCTCATCCTTGTTTTGGACTGCTCCGCTTTCAGAGAGCCTACCAAGGTAAACCACCAGAGGTGGACCGCAACAGAGATCAACAACCAGGACATCACGTGGTCATTGTTTTATGTTGGTTTGCAACTTGCAGGATAATCACAAGATTTAAACCACCAGAGGGGGACTGTCATGACGTGGCCCTTTCTGGGTGTAGATCGTGGTTCCACCCTCACTCACTCTCTCTCCTAAACCCAGGTTTGGTTATCTCAGGTCAAAAATTCCTGGCAGAGACTCTCTCCCCCTGGTCATGTAGAAAGAGAGGGAGAGAACACAGAGAGAACAACGCACTTCACTTGGCCAAACTCCTATATCCCAAAAATGGGAGAATTAAACAATATCTTTACTTTAGAGAATGTGGGAAGGGTACGTTGACACTTAAGGGACAGTTATGTTGAGTGTGTTTTATTTGGTGACCTCATGAAGGACAGGAAACACACACAACTATATCTCTTAAAGTGTACATTTCCCAGCTGTCAGGTTTACACCTAAATATTGTTAAACGTATGTGATTAAACATGAAACTATTTGTGAAAAGATGTAATGTGATGTCAACCTTTTAAATGAGAGTATGGATTTTCATGAAAAGATTAACTAGTTAGTTGCCACGTCCACGTGAGCAGAGACATTACGTCGGCGTCATGGACCTCCCTTTTCTACTGAAATGCACAAAACCCACTCCTGATGAAATTCACACCAGACCACACAAACCTCGGTGTAAGCTAAGGTTGCAAATAGTTGAATTTCTAAGACCAAAACATGCCGGGTGACGCTGGTGTGTGAAGTGGTTTAAACTACAACTCTACCAAAGTACAAGACTATACCACATGGAGTATTGGCTACACGACTGGAAATGTTTAAACTCTGAGACTATCGATCCCTACAGAATAAGAGCAAATCTTAGACGTATAATTACTAGTCTGCAGCTAGAAATTACGTAAACCTAGGACGAGAATACAGATAACCGCCGTAGCACCTATTCTATGAGAACATTTCTGAATCGTACTACAAAGGTTCCATTCTAACCACCTACAACCATGAAAGACTTTGTGACTTCAATGAAAGTTAACCAGAGACTCTGATGAACCCTACAGGACGATCAAGGATTCCAACAGGGAAGACAACAACATACGGGCATAAATATATATACATTGCGATTATTCTCGAATGAGCAGCCGTTCATGTGCAAAGGATTAGCATTTCAATGAATACAATTGTAGACTGTATGTAGTGAATCTATTTGTCTTTCCCGCTCTTTCTCAGTCCCACCCCTTCCCTTTGTCTACCAAGCTGTCATATCAGCTTAGACCACTATGGACTTTTCCATCATTGTTAGTAACCAATATCCAATATCTGTTTTTATGTATTTCTGTGATTATTTAGTTAGTAAATAAATAATGAAGCCAATTTGTATATTGCTGATTCATAATTTATGCTAGGGTTTGTGCAGATAATAACCAATAATTTTACGACTTTCAGATGAGACTGATAGAAGGTAAAGAATAATTAATGATTGACTGCTATTAATATAAAAGATTTTCAGATCTTTAAGAGTGGATTCGGGAGAAAGATGCTCTATATAAACTAATGTTTCCGTGGTGCCCCGGATTCGTAATGAGTTAGTTATTGCCTGATTCGATTTGAAAACAGCATGTCATTTCATTTAACCATAGTAAAGACACGACAGTGGGCTCAATAGCATTCCTCTATAGGATTTCCTCTGATCCTGGTCTGATCACTCTGATCCTCTTTGTCCTCCTGGCACACCATATGTGCCCACAGCCAACTAGGCCACCGGGTCATATGGAACTCTCTCTCTCTCTAATGTAAATAAGCTTCATTGGCAAGAGAGGGGAAATCAATGTTGACAAAGCAATACAATACAGAAAGAAATAGTGTCAAATCAATGTTGAAAGATCCCCTCCCTTTCTCTGTTGGTGAGCATTGACAAACTATAAGTATTGAATTCCGGCCATAGACACACTCACCCATTCTCCTCGGCGACCTCCTCCTCTTTGGCCTTGGCAGGTTTTAGAGCTGTCAATCATAAATTAAAGAACAGTGTGAGACGGCTGTCCCTCTATGCTGCTGATACAGATCAATTTACTGGCTTGTTTAGTAGACAAAGGGAATTGTTTATAGATTAGGTTTAAGTCAGTTATTACCTTCTTGTTTCTTCTCTTCTTTGAATGTTACTTGTTTTACCTGTTTTAAAACACAACGCGATAGTTTGAGTAATAGAATATTTAAATGGTGATACAATCCCCCCTTTTCTTTCTCTCACTTTTGGGGGACTTACTGGTGCAGGTGGGGCATTGGTCTTCTCCTCATCGCCTAGTTTCCCAGGAGGCTGGGGAACCCCCTTCACCACCCAGCTGAACATCCTGCAACATACACAAAGTGACAATTACTGTGCTAAATAAATCTTTACGTGAATCCACTACCATGGTAAACTCGGGGAAACAGGGAAACCGCTGGTAAACTGGATCTTGAGGTGAACCACCAGGCAAATACACAAATAAGTTGTTAAAGGGGCAATCTGCAGTAGATACATCCATTTTTGGATGTACAAATTAATAATAAAATGTTTTCATTAATTCTTACAGAATATACAGTGCATTCAGAATGTTTTCAGACCCCTTCACTTTTTCCACATGTTGTTATGTTACAGCCTTGTAAAAAAAATGATTAAATCGTTTTTTCCCTCATCAATCTCCACACAATACCCCATAATGACTAAGCAAAAACAGTTTTGTATAAAAAAATAAAATAATGAAATATGACATTTTCAAAAATATTCAGACCCTTTACTCAGTACTTTGTTGAAACACCTTTGGCAGCGATTACAGCATTGAGTCTTCTTGGATATGATGCTGCAAGCTTGGCACACCTGTATTAGGGGAGTTTATCCCATTCTTCTCTGCAGATCCTCTCAAGCTCTGTCAGGTTGGATCGGGAGCTCTACGGACAATTCCTTCAACCTCATGGCTTGGTTTTTGCTCTGACATGCACGGTTCAACTATGGGACCTTATATAGACAGGTGCGTGCCTTTCCAAATCATGTCCAATGAATTGAATTTACCACAGGTGGACTCCAATCAAGTTGTAGAAACATCTTAAGGATGATACATGGAAACAGGATGCACCTGAGCTCCATTTCGAGTCTCATAACAAAGGGTACGAATAGTTAGGTAAATAAGGTAAACAAAAAACATTTCTTAAAACCTGTTTTCACTTTGTCATTAGGGGGTATTGTGTGTAGATTGATGAGGGAAACATGTATTTAATCCATTTTAGACTAATGCTGGAATGTATCAAAATGTGAAAAAAGTCAAGGGAATACTTTCCGACGGCACTGTAACTAATAATTTCTTCAAGAGCTTAGTTCAACTGTTGTACCCCGTCAGAACCCTAAGTATATCCTTGTTTTACTCCAATGTGTGTAAACAAAGTAAATGTAAACGTACCCTTTATGGCCTCAAAGTGGGGGTAAAAAGGTTTGTAATTGTTTCAACAGCTGATTGCCACATTAAAGTCTTTGAGTGTGTGAGAGTCAATCTGGGCACGCAGCCAGACACCTGGTGTGTTTTCTGTCTGTTTTTCTACCCTCTCTCTCCTTACCCTACCTCTACTGTCCCTCTCTACCCTGCCATTAGCTTGTTAACCTGCCTGTTCCTGTCCTTCTGGGCTGTTTGTCTCTCCATCGAACCCTCCCTTATCTCTTTGTGGTACGTCTCCTGTAATTCCCTTCCCTCCTTTCTTAGCTTATTAACTTTCCTGTCTAACCTACTGTATGTCCTGGATAGGGTCCTGCCACCTGAGCATGGCCGATAGAGGGATATTTGCAGCCATGTTTGGTAAGAAGCTCTTAACACAGTACTCTAAATAGCTCACCAGACAGTCTTGATGTTTACTTTCGGAAAAACACCCGCCCACCAAAAACCACATGTTAAAGTAATTGCCATAATACAGTAGTTAAACCAAATACTGCAACAAATCATAGCTTTATTGATTTAATATGCAGATAATTCTGTAGTAAGCCTATGAGTATTGTAGAGTTTGGGAGGACATTTCCCTAACATAATGGTGCCCTTTGAGAGTACAATTCCCTTCATATGGTGTTGCCCCATGTGAGGAGACAATCCCCCACAGCAGTGTTTCTTATTAACCTTTCCACAATTAAGTTCCAAATATTTTTAATGGTCCCTCCAAGCGTGACTTTTTTTTAATGTGCTTTATGTCAGAATGTGATTGTTATGCAACAGGACAGTTAACCTGCATTGCCCTCAAACCTGCTAATTATCTATAGGCTGTGTTTCAATTTCTACATTTCAAATGAGCTAGATTAGCTACTCTGCATGTTCCTGCTTCTGAATAGCGCCATCCCCTTCCTGTTCGACCGGACTGTGCCACAGGCCCCTGTGCTGTTGGAAAGCTGATGCTGGAAGAGGGTGGGATTGCTGTACTAATTGTAAACATATAATGTGTGGCGCTTTGCACCTGGTTGGTTAGCTACCTGCAGATTCATGCAGGGTAGTAACATCACGAGTTGTGATTATGGTTCATTGTCTTAACAAAAGACTCCACTATGCAAGGAACCATTTCAGGTGCGTTTGTCAATTCAGTCTGGCCATCTACTCTGATTTCAGAGCACTCTCGTCTGAGTGTGCCAGAGAGCGCAGAATAACGGATGAATTTACAAACGTTCAACGCCAGTTGAATATGGGCGGTGTCAGAAATGTCAGTAACCTCATCGGCCAGAGCGTCTGGTGTGCGCTCTGAACGAGAAACACTCAGAATTTACGAACAGACAATCTGACAGCACAGTTGCAGTCACCAACGCTCTGGACAACATAACAGCCTAATCAGCTCTGCTAAGGCCAGTAATGTTCAGTGAGCTGTTCTCTCTCACTTCAACTTTCATAGCAAAATTACTTTCCCATTGTTCTTCAACGGTTGTGTATGATATACCATTTTGTAGCTCTGAGTCTCTCCTTTTATCCAATGTAAAAAACGAAATGTCAAATTTTGCTAGATAAGACCGATTTGAGCTGGTCGGTCACAAATATGATGTGTGTAAACATTATTTTTGAAGGCTGTACTGATTATGATGTGCTAATGCTAAGCTGATTGCCAGCTATGTGGGGAGCCATGTTTGTTGACATCATACAATGCATTCTGGGTGTCATGTAAACATCTGTCAGACCAAAGATGTTATAAGAAAACGAGGTGAAGGGATAGTTCACTTGTTTTTCGAGTAAACTTCCGGAAGTGAATGATGATAAGTGAATAATGATAGATGACACACCCCCTTCTACATGCATACTGTAAACAGACCCAACTCATCTTGTAACCTCTTCTTATTTTTTGTTGACTCGGAAAAACAAACATGACTGCGTGCACAAACTAACCACCATTGGATTACTTCAGACTTTTAAAAGGTATTTTACTCATCTATTTCCATCACCGGTGAGCTGACCTGTAATAAATTGTAAATAGTCATTGCTATTAGCTACTAATAATTATTGTTTATGTCAGCCGAGAGATAGCTAAATATGACCGCTTGTGTTAGCTCACTCTTTCCTCAGCGCTAGGACTAACGTAGCCTACATTTTCCGGTTTGGATGAGAATTGTGCTATGCTGTTGCTACTTCTGTGAATGTCTGAACATTGCATCCAAAAATAAACTGCGCACATCGAGGGCATAACGCTGTTAAGACTGTGTTGGTGCAAAATGTTTCTGTGAAAAAACAGTGTAGCAAACTTAAACGCTGACTGTTGCATCAATTGTAACTAGACATGGTAATGAAGTGTTGTAGAGGCGAAAGAAACGCACACCTATTTAGGCGAGGTTCTGGCTAGCGGAGTGGAACGCTTTAAAAAAAAAAAGGAAGGAGAGCCGCACAGTCTAGGAGCTCAGATGCAAAAAATGTTATGTCCAACGTTTCGACAGACAAGCAGTCTTCATCAGGGTATAATGACAAACGCTGCGGGGTGACTCATTTATATGGTGTCAAAAGACACACACAGGTGTCTGTAATCCTGGCCGGGTGTGGCCTGATATCATTGGTTAATTCTCATATATTAAAATAGCATATCAAAAATATAAATGGATAAAGTACGATCATAGATACAATTTGGCTACATAAGCCTACAAGCATTTACAATAGCAAAGTCACAATAATCACAAGAATGGCTTCAGATCAAAGTCTACGTTGAGACCGAAGGGAACAAGGGTCTTTAAATTAAAGATCCAGGCAGCCTCTCGTTTTAACAATAAATTGTCGAGGTCACCCCCTCTCCTAGGGAGGGTGACATGTTCGATGCCAATTTAACGTAGAGACCAAATTGAGTGGTTTGCTTCCAAAAAGTGGGCTGCAACTGGGTAAGTCGAGTTCCTGCACCTAATGGTGCTACGATGCTCCGAGATACGTACTTTTAATTCACGCTTTGTTTTACCCATATCATTTTTACCACAAGGACAAGTTCTAAGATAAATAACTGCCTTAGTGGAGCACGTGATAACACCTTTAATTGGGATCTGTTTCCCTATTTGGGGGGTGTTTGAAAGATCTACATTTATACGTGCCATTGCATTGAGCACAGCCATTACATTTGTAGTTTCCATCCAGTAGGGGGCGCAAATACGCTTTGTGCAGGGATATCTTGGGGTGGTAAATCAGAGTTTACCAATTGATCTCTGAGGTTTCTGCCCCACGAGAATACGACCAAGGGAAGGTCCGAAAAACACATTACCGATACTATCATCGGATCTTAGAATGTGCCAATGTTTGTGAACGATTCCCTTCATTTGCTCAGAACACTTTGAATATGAAGGGGTCTAATCACACCGGTTTTAGCGTAAGCTACAGAGACCATTGTAGACTGATCAAACCAGTGTGCTCGTACACATCAAACGGTTCATCCTGGTCCTAGGGACCTAAGGGGAGCACGTTTTTGTTTTTGCCTTAGCAGTACACATCTGATTCAAATCATCCAACTTGATGATTTCTTTTTTTATATATTTTTTTTATTTCACCTTTATTTAACCAGGTAGGCTAGTTGAGAACAAGTTCTCATTTGCAACTGCGACCTGGCCAAGACAAAGCATAGCAATTCGATGCATACAACAACACAGAGTTACACATGGAGTAAAACAAATATACAGTCAATAATACAGAAGAAAAATAAGTATATATACAATGTGAGCAAATGAGGTGAGATAAGGGAGGTAAAAGGCAAAAAAAGGCCATGGTGGCGAGGTAAATACAATATAGCAAGTAAAACACTGGAATGGTAGATTTGCAGTGGAAGAATGTGCAAAGTAGAACTATAAATAATGGGGCGCAAAGGAGCAAAATAAATAAATAAATAGAGTAGGGGAAGAGGTATTTGTTTGGGCTAAATTATGGATAGGCTATGTACAGGTGCAGTAATCTGTGAGCTGCTCTGACAGCTGGTGCTTAAAGCTAGTGAGGGAGATAAGTGTTTCCAGCTTCAGAGATTTTTGCAGTTCGTTCCAGTCATTGGCAGCAGAGAACTGGAAGGAAAGATGACTAAAGGAGGAATTGGCTTTGGGGGTGACCAGTGAGATATACCTGCTGGAGCGCGTGCTACGAGTGGGTGCTGCTATGTTGACCAGTGAGCTGAGATAAGGCGGGGCTTTACCTAGCAGAGACTTGTAGATAACCTGTAGCCAGTGGGTTTGGCGACGAGTATGAAGCGAGGGCCAACCAACGAGAGCGTACAGTTCGCAATGGTGGGTAGTGTATGGTGCTTTGGTGACAAAACGGATGGCACTGTGATAGACTCCATCCAGTTTGTTGAGTAGGGTGTTGGAGGCTATTTTATAGATGACATCACCGAAGTCGAGGATCGGTAGGATGGTCAGTTTTACGAGGGTATGTTTGGCAGCATGAGTGAAGGATGCTATGTTGCGATATAGGAAGCCGATTCTAGATTTAATTTTGGATTGGAAATGCTTAATGTGAGTCTGGAAGGAGAGTTTACAGTCTAAACAGACAACTAGGTATTTGTAGTTGTCCACGTATTCTAAGTCAGAGCCGTCCAGAGTAGTGAGGCTGGACGGGCGAGCAGGCAGTGATCGGTTGAATAGCATGCATTTAGTTTTACTTGCGTTTAAGAGCAGTTGGAGGCCACGGAAGGAGAGTTGTATGGCATTGAAACTCGTCTGGAGGTTAGTTAACACAGTGTCCAAATAGGGGCCAGAAGTATACAGAATGGTGTCGTCTGCGTATAGGTGTATCAGAGAATCACCAGCAGCAAGAGCAACATCATTGATGTATACAGAGAAGAGAGTCGGACCAAGGATTGAACCCTGTGGCACCCTCATAGAGACTGCCAGAGGTCCGGACAACAGGCCCTCCGATTTGACACACTGAACTCTATCAGAGAAGTAGTTGGTAAACCAGGCGAGGAAATCATTTGAGAAACCAAGGCTGTCGAGATTGTGGTGATTGACAGAGTCGAAAGCCTTGGCCAGGTCGATGAATACGGCTGCGCAGTAATGTCTCTTATCGATGGCGGTTATGATGTCGTTTAGGACCTTGAGCGTGGCTGAGGTGCACCCATGACCAGCTCTGAAACCAGATTGCATAGCGGAGAAGGTACGGTGGGATTCGAAATAGTTGGTAATCTGTTTGTTAACTTGGCTTTTGAAGACCTTAGAAAGACAGGGTAGGATAGCTATAGGTCTGTAGGAGTTTGGGTCTAGAGTGTCACCCCCTTTGAAGAGGGGGGTGACCGCGGCAGCTTTCCAATCTTTGTGAATCTCAGACGATACGAAAGAGAGGTTGAACAGGCTAGTAATAGGGGTTGCAACAATTTCGGCAGATAATTTTAGAAAGAGAGGGCCCAGATTGTCTAGCCCGGCTGATTTGTAGGGGTCCAGATTTTGCATCTCTTTCAGAACATCAGCTATCTGGATTTGGGTGAATGAGAAATGTGGGGGCTTTGGCGGGTTGCTGTGGAGGGTGCCGGGCAGTTGACCGGGGTAGGGGTAGCCAGGTGGAAAGCATGGCCAGCCTTAGAGAAATGCTTATTGATATTCTCAATTATAGTGGATTTATCGGTGGTGACAGTGTTTCCTAGCCTCAGAGCAGTGGGCAGCTGGGAGTAGGTGCTCTTATTCTCCATGGACTTTACAGTGTCCCAGAACCTTTTTGAGTTAGTACTACAGGATGCAAATTTCTGTTTGAAAAAGCTAGCCTTAGCTTTTCTAACTGCCTGTGTATATTTGTTCCTAACTTCCCTGAAAAGTTGCATATCACAGGGGCCATTCGATGCTAATGCAGAACGCCACAGGATGTTTTTGTGCTGGTCAAGGGCAGACAGGTCTGGAGTGAACCAAGGACTATACCTAGTCCTAGTTCTACATTTGTTGATTGGGGCATGCTTATTTAAGATGGCGAGGAAGGCACTTTTAAAGAATAGCCAGGGATCATCTACTGACGGGATGAGGTCTATGTCATTCCAGGATACCCCGGCCAGGTCGATTAGAAAGGCCTGCTCGCAGAAGTGTTTTTAGGGAGCGTTTGACAGTGATGAGGGGTGGTCGTTTGGTCGCAGACCCATTACGGATGCAGGCAATGAGGTAGTGATCGCTGAGATCTTGATTGAAAACAGCAGAGGTGTATTTGGAGGGCGAGTTAGTTAGGATGACATCTATGAGGGTGCCCGTATTTACGGAGTTGGAGTTGTACCTGGTAGGTTCATTGATCATTTGTGTGAGATTGAGGGCATCAAGCTTAGATTGAGTTGATTGAGTTAAATGAGGATTAATCATTTAAATCAGCTGTGTAGTGCTAGGGCAAACACAAAAACGTGCACCCCTTTGTGACCAGGACCAGGATTAAGAAACTCTGACCTACAGTTTTGATGAAAAATGTGCCTGCAAATGTTGCCAACCAATGATACTCATCTCTTATATCAACTCTTCTTCCATTACAAAGACACGCAATTCAGTTCCCAAGCTACGTCGACGTCTCTCCCTAAAACAAAAACAAAGCTACCACAGAGACACGACGGCCACGAACCACTGAGGGGACACCCACCAAGTGCTAGGAGATACTATTTGGAACACGTGTAGACATATAGCAAACATATAACAAAGGCTGGTCTAGTTATAGTCTGTCTCTTTTTAGCAGTAGTCTCTTGTTAGCGGTGTGGCATGCCACAGATAAAGTCTACACTAGCGGTCACCAAGCCTTGGCCTCAATACCTTGATTAGCTGAATCAGGTGTACTAGCGCTGCCGTGGAACATAACTCTGCTTGCCCAGGGTTTACACCCACTGGTCTACCTATAGTTTGGAATCGTACAGTAGTTTGAGGATGCATAGGGGGACTTCTATAAGGGTGAGGGTGCTGGGACTTACCTGAGGGTCTTAACAGTGGTCCGTCATCCCAGAAGCGGTGAGAGTGTGTAGGCTGCGGAGCGCTGGGCGATGTGGGAGGATTAAAGCAAGCTAGGCTGTGCCAACGGGATTAGCCGCCTGAAGGACAGCACTCGCTGCTCCACTGAAAGGGTGGGGCAGGGATTAGCCCGCAGAACCCACAGAAACCTGGAGAACATTTCAGAAGAAGCAGAGAAGATGCAAAAGGTCTGCATGAAGAAGTGGAGATCAAGGTTTGGCAAGACAACCTTTCTCCTGTCAAATCATATTTGTTACCTTGAGAAACTTAGAGAACCCAGAACCGAGATCCCTGGATTCCGGATCCCATAACCAATCCAACAGAACCAGTGAAGCTGGAGAAGACCACTTCGGCTTTATTATTATTGTTTGTCCGTATTCTGATATGCTATTTGGGGGAAGAAAACTACTAAATCATTATACACTTTTGCAGGTCTCAAGTGTTGACAGGTGTTTTCAAGGGTCTTGTCTCCTACCTGTACCGACCAGTGGTGGAAAAAGTACCCAATTTTCATACTTGAGTAAAAGTAAAGATACCTTCAAATAAAACAAAAGTAACCCGGTGAAATACTACTTGAGTAAAAGTCTAAAAGTATTTCTTTTTAAATGTACTTAAGTATCAAAGATAAAAGTATAAATCATTTAAAATGTCTTGTATAAAACAATCAAGACAACACGATTTTCTTGTTTTTTAAATTTAGGGATAGCCAGGGTCACAGTTCAACACTCAGACGTCATTTACAAACGAAGCATTTGTGTTTAGTGAGTCTGCCAGATCAGAGGCAGTAGGGATGACCAGGGATTTTCTCTTGATAAGTGCGTGGATTAGACCATTTTCCTGTCCTGCTAAGCATTCAAAATGTAACGAGTACTTTTGGGTGTCAGGGAAAATGTAATGAGTAAAAAGTACATTATTTTCTTTAGGAATGTAGTGGAGTAAAAGTAATCAAAAATGTAAATAGTAAAGTATAGACACCCAAAAAAACTACTTAAGTAGTACTTAAAAGTATTCTTACTTAAGTACTTTACACCACTGGTACTGACCCGATGACTCGGTATCGTCACGGAGTCAAAAGGAGTATTTAACTCACATTCCTGTCTAACCTCCTCTCTCTTGCCCACCCTATCCATCACTTTCTCTCTATCTACCTCCTTTTGTCCTCACTTTCTTTGATTCAGTCTTTGACTGCAAATGCAGGAACTGCGAAAGCCGGACATTTTCTCCTCTAGGTCATGATCTCAAAGCAAAATAATGCACTTTCACTTTCTTTGCCCCTCCCCCTCTAGTGTTTCATTTCCAATCATGGTATTAGCAGGATGATGGAATGGTCAGCATCACAAAAAGAAACAACCTGTCATCTGCTCAACGAACCCTGACCCATACCACTTCCTGTGTCGTAAGACCCTGTTTACGCCAACACACAGCCAATCATTACAGAGAGAGAGAGGGCATGTGTTGGGTATGTGTTATTGCGGGGGATATATTGTATGGTGTTTTGGGGTAGGGGGTTGGGGTAGGTATTTTGAAATAGGATTCTGCTGTGGTTACATTTGGCTAGGTCCTGCTACAATCCATAACTTTTGATTTTGTGTGTGTCTTTGTAATAAACAATTTGAGTTTTAGTTAACTAGGACATAGATCCTCGTGCCTTCTGGGGCAGAACCTATACTACAGGTGTATTCTATGTCAGTGCCAGGTATAAACCACAGCACAGATGTATCTCTATCTCAGGTAACTGTGGACACAGGGCCAAAGCTGTTAATGTGGCCCGAAGAGGATTAGCCGCGTCCAGCGTCAGCAAAAGAGAGGATAGTCTTCTATGCCTGAGCTCCCTTGACCCTGACTGTACACACACACACACACACACACACACACACACACACACACACACACACACACACACACACACACACACACACACACACACACACACACACACACACACACACACACACACACACACACAATTATCTAAACTCTTAGTACAAAACTCCAAACTAGTAACACTTGTTACGCACCTAGTCTTACATTCAAAACCTTTCATTTTGCATAAATTATGTTTGTAGACATCTTTCACCACTCAACCGTTGATCCAAAATATACGTTTACTGTGAAATATAACGAGTACATTGGTTTAATCACCAAAACATAACAATTCTCAATTTAGTGATTTTAACAACCAATTAATCCAAAAGCAAAACATTTAAGATAATGTTTCACAATTGCCCTTTGAATGTTGTATGCTACAGTGCTGTAAATTACAGTACATTACACTGTTTTCACATTAGGCAAAACACTTGCACTACCCATTAAAATGTCCATAGTTTATATCCCATGTGAAGATGTAAAGGTGGTGATCATTGAAGACATCTTTCACAGTGTAATCAAATGAACGTAACATTATGTTTAGCAGGCAGTAGTTTGCATCAAGCCTGTAGCCATAGGTTGTCATCGAAATCGCAGTAAATATCCTCATTGGTCATGCACCCGGGGAAAAAACCTTTCGGCATGGTGAATCCAAGCCTGACATAGGCCTGGGTTGAAGTAATTTCATGCCTCATCCATGGCCTGAAGGAGGGTGGTACACTCATGGGGATGGCAATCATACATCTTCCACCTGTATTGAACCCAGCAACTTTATTATTGATACATGTTTATTGTAAAGGGGATGCATTTATTTTTGGGGATTTTGGACATTCTGGGTTATTTTTGTATTGGTGTATTGTATTGAGCTAGAAGTACTTTACTACTGTGAAGTGAAATCACAATAGTCATCATCATAGTAGTACATTCAAGTATGTATCATACTTTTTATGTTTGTACTTTACAGACATACATTTTCATTGTGTACTTCTCAAACTCTGTAGTAGACAAACCAGTGTACATGTAAAATATAAGGGAAAGGAAAGGGAAAGAAATATATATAGGTTCACCAAATGTTCAAGTTATCATCAAGTAAGAGAAGTAGGAGTAAAATGTATTTTAACAAAAGAGAAGAGAATCATATAAAAAATTAAAAACGTTAACCCTCAGAGGAGGAAGAGGAGGATGAGAAGGAAGAGCAGGCCAGGGCTCGTGACCCGCTGTGACCTCTGCAGGAAGGATATA
The DNA here is from genome assembly GCF_029448725.1 of Salvelinus fontinalis. Taxonomy (NCBI): domain Eukaryota; kingdom Metazoa; phylum Chordata; class Actinopteri; order Salmoniformes; family Salmonidae; genus Salvelinus; species Salvelinus fontinalis. The sequence goes on from NC_074699.1 coordinate 4,743,807, forward strand.
TCCAAAGAGGATCTATTATATTGACAAGATAGCAGAGTGACCACTCTAACAATATAAATAAATGTCCTCAATGATTGAAGGCAGACGAGACCAGATGGCACCATTCTAGTCAATGAGAAGGCCTATATGCATTTAAACAACTGTCAAATGTCAGTTGTGCAGAGGTGAGGACGGAGTCAGGCGCAGGACACAGAACTGAGTAAAATAACGTACTTTACTCTGAAAAAGAATCAACCAATAAATCCACGCAGGGATAACAAACCCTAACACAAAAGACTAACACAAAACCATGAACAATCACGCACAAAACATAAATGAGAACCAGAGGGTTTAATAGGGAAATAATACTAACGTAATGGGAACCAAGTGTGTACAATCAAGACATAACAAATGGAAAAAGAAACGTGGATCGGTGGCAGCTAGAAAGCCGGTGACGACGACCGCTGAACGCCGCCCGAACGAGGAGAGGCACCAACTTCGGCGGAAGTCGTGACAACAACTAAATCGTTTTTTCTCAAATTTGCCAGAATGCCACGTGCATCCACTTAAATCAGTACATTTGTAACAGCCTAAGCATTACAATACTTTTATTCGATCAATTAAGCCTCACGTAATTTGACACTCTCATAGACCTCCAGACAAAAAAGGCTTATTTCAGACAGATCTTGGGCGGAGTAAATCCTCTCGCCTCTGCCGCCTCTTCTCTGATATACCAGATAATATCTACCACATGATTGGTCGAGGAGAGGAGCAACGCAACCAACCAGGACAGAGACAAGAAGAGAAGACGGAGAGAGGAGAACAAGAAAATAAGAAATTAAGAGGGGAGGAGAGGGTCGAAGAGAGGAGAGATGATAGGAGAGGAGAAAAGAGAAGAGTGGGGAATTGTTAAAAGATGGAAGGTGTTAGAAAAAAAGACAAGTAAGACATCATAGAGATTTCAATGCAATATATTCTATTCAGACAGAAAGTGATCAGAAATTGCCATCATATGAGCTGTCGGCTATTATTGGTCATCGTAAATTATGCTACAATATAGAAGTTGTTTTAATGGTGAGCATTCACCAATAGGTGGCGACGGAGTCCTACTGTTCACTGCTGTAACACATCCTCACACCGCCTCTAGTGAACGATACTTTAGTTTTGTCAAGACACTGGCAGAAACATCCCATTCCTAAAATGACAACTGGGGCCTGTTCAGAAGAATGCAATGTTATAGAATGTTCAGATAGAAATATATGGTGTAGAACAGATATGATGTTCAATAGTTTAGAAAAGGGACTCGTGGCAAATCATCATCTGCAAAGTCCTGAATGTGTCTCCTCACTGTAACTATACTGGTAATCTGCAATAGCACTGCTCACGGCTTCATTCCCATTGTGAATACATGTCAGGTAGTTTAATACTTTGGTACAGTGTTTGCCATTCATCACTTTTCGATCAAATTGTGTGTGTGTTTGCGTAAGATTGTGATAGAACTGTCTACCTTTGTTCAGGCATAATGGAAAAGGACAGTAACTCTCTCTCCTTTTCACTCTCCCCTTTTCTTTGTTTTTGTGGACGGTGTGTGAACACTCATCTGCTCGGGCACACACACAGAGAAAACTGCAGTCGACTGACAGGCGTGAAATTCAGCATGTTCTGATATGACTGCTGATAGCGAATATATTACTGCGATGTGAATTTTCTTCTACTCACTATTTCCCCCTGAGTACTCACTCTTTTTCCCCTGCATCTCCCTCACTGTTACACCTATCTTGGCTTTGTTTTAAACTCTTTTTACATATTTTCTTTAGGGGTGGATCAGCTTTAATATTTAAGATTGTAGTTTCCATCAATGTAATTGTCTGCATCATTTCCAATCCCCCATATCTTTTTTGGGTATATACGTATATTTATATACACATACATACACATACTCACATATACAGTTGAAGTCGGAAGTTTACATACACCTTAGCCAAATACATTTAAACTCCATTTTTCACAATTCCTGACATTTAATCATAGTACAAATTCCCTGTCTTAGGTCAGTTAGGATCACCACTTTATTTTAAGAATGTGAAATGTCAGAATAACAGTAGAGAGAATGATTTAATGTAACTTTTATTTCTTTCATCACATTCCCAGTGGGTCAGAAATTTACATACACTCAATTAGTATTTGGTAGCATTGCTTTTAAATTGTTTAACTTGGGTCAAATGTTTCAGGTAGCCTTCCACAAGCTTCATTCAATAGGTTTTGTGAATTTTGACCCATTCCTCCTGACAGAGCTGGTGTAACTGAGTCAGGTTTGTAGGCCTGCTTGCTCGCACACGCTTTTTCAGCTCTGCCGACAAATGTTCCATAGGATTGAGATCAGGGCTTTGTGATGGCCACTCCAATACCTTGACTGTGTTGTCCTTAAGCCATTTTGCCACAACTTTGGAAGTATGCTTAGGGTCATAGTCCATTTGGAAGACCCATTTGGGACCAAGCTTTAACTTCCAGACTGATGTCTTGAGATGTTCAATATATCTACATAATTTTCCATCCTCATGATGCCATCTATTTTGTGAAGTGCACCAGTCCCTCCTGCAGCAAAGCACCCCCACAACATGATGCTGCCACCCCCGTGCTTCACGGTCGGGATGGTGTTCTTCGGCTTGCAAGCCTCCCTCTTTTTCCTCCAAACATAACGATGGTCATTATGGCCAAACAGTTATATTTTTTTTCATCAGACCAGAGGACATTTCTCCAAAAAGTACGATATTTGTGCCCATGTGCAGTTGCAAACAGTTGTCTGGCTTTTTTATGGCGGTTTTGGAGCAGTGGCTCCTTGCTTGCTGAGCGGCCTTTCAGGTTATGTCAATATAGGACTCGTTTTACTGTGGTTATAGATACTTTTGTACCTGTTTCCTCCAGCATCTTCACAAGGTCCTTTGCTGTTGTTCTGGGGTTGATTTGCACCTTTCGCGCCAAAATACGTTCATCTCTAGGAGACAGAGTTGTCTCCTTCCTGAGCGGTATGACGGCTGCGTGATCCCATGGTCTTTATACTTGCGTACTATTGTTTGTACAGATGAACATGGATGAAATTGCTCCCAAGGATGAAAGTTGATCCCAAGGATGAACCAGAACCAGGTCCACAATTGATTACATATACATATCTTTCAAAAATATATTTTCCTTTATTATTCTCCACAAACCCTACCACCCCTACCCTAATTGGAGTAAACAAATAAACAATAACACTTAGGCTTCTACTTGCAGTTTATACATACTATATACATTTTACGGACACAATCTATTTTACAATTGTTATATTTAGTTTGTTTTTAGTCCTTCCTCTTTTTCTGATGTCCATCCAGTTTGATTTCTATTTGCCATATTTTTTTAACTGCTATTTCACAAAAGTTCTGAACCTCTATATATTTTACATTTGTTGTCACGACTTCCGCCGAAGTCGGTCTCTCTCCTTGTTCGGGCGTTGTTCTGTGTTCGACGTCACCGGCCTTCTAGCCATCGCCAATCCACTTTTCATCCATTTGTTTTGTTTTTGTTTTACACACCTGGTTTCAATTCCCCAATTACATGTTCATTATTTAACCCTCTGTTTTCCCCATGGTTATTGTGCGTGTTTGTTTGTTGTATTTACGGTCCGTATTGTGACCTCGGTATTATCGACTTGTATTTGAAAGTCTTGAGTAAATTTACGTGTGATACTCATCTCTGTTGTCCTGAGCCTGACTCCTCTGCACCAGCTACACCCAGACTTATTTCATTTGTTACCTTGTTGTTATTAGTCCCACCCTTCAGCTCCATTCAACCCCTCCCATCTATCTCTCAACATCATCTTCTCTTCTCTTAGTGTTTTCTTTGGGCTTTCACCTCCTCCCTCTCTTTCCCTCCTCCCCCTCCCCTCCTCTTCCTCCTCAAGAGTATCTCTCGATCCTCTCCATCGATAACTTAAGATAACTTTGCTGCTGTTGCTTTTCAGACCTTCTTTCTCTCCCTCCCTCTCCACTTTCTCGCATCCTGTCATTTTCTTTCTCTCCCTCCCATAACCGCCACAGCTCAGTGCGTGCAACACCTCAACTCCTCTCAGATTTCTGCACTTTTTCCCTCTCATCCCCTTCTCCCCCTTTCTCTGCATCTCTCATTCGTATGCTCGTCTACCTCATGTCACCCAGCCAGAGAGGCGTGATGGAGAACAAGGAATAATCTATCTGTAATGGAACAATTATCCATCTGTGGAAGAGAGATGGGAAGACACAGGGTCCAAATATAGTTCCGCATCCAGACTAGTTCTGTGTTAAGTTTCATCAAATCACTGAGGGAGAAGAGGAGAAGAAAAACAGAACACGTGGTTGATGAAGCCTGCGAGTGTTATGAGCCTGCAGTGAAATGTCCATGCCACAGTATGTGATGAGTTATGCCTGGTGCACACCGAGCCCGGTAGTAGAATGTTGTATAAGAGGTTCTACTGACTACTGTTTGTGACTGGAGAGCATGAGTTTGAGACAATAGGTCTTCTTTCTGGGGAAAATAGAGAGAGACAGGGAGAAGGACACAACCCTCTGGGTGAAATACCACAGTGTGCCGTCACAGCAGCAAGATTTGTGACCTGTTGCCAAAAGAAAAGGTCAACCAGTGAAGAACAAACACCATTGTCAATGCAACCCATATTTATGCTTATTTATTTTCCCTTTTGTACTTTAACCATTTTGTACATCGTTACGACATTGTATATATATACATAATATGACATTTGTAATATCTTTGTTCTTTTCGAACTTCTGTAAGTGTAATGTTTACTGTTCATTTTGATTGTTTATTTCACTTTTGTATATGATCTACCTCACTTGCTCACTTGCTTTAACATTTCCCATGCCAATAAAGCCCCTTGAATTGAATTGATAAAGGGAGAGAGAAAGAGAGACAGACAGACAGAGAGAGAGGGAAGGGGAGGAAGAGAATGAGAAAGATAAACAAAAAAGGATTGCGAAATAAAGACAATGAGCAAAATAAGTGGTTGAGAATGGGGTTTGAGTCCCTTGGAAAGAGAAGACATGGTAGCTCTACCGTAACAACCCATGTGATCACGCAGTAGCGAAATAGAAAAGAGAGGGGTAGGAAGAGAAGACAGAGAAAAAGAGGAGGAGCGCGGGAGGGGATTGCTGAGTGATAAAATTATCTCCCAGTAATGGGAATTCCTTTGGCAAATTAGCCTAGCGCTAACGAACAAGCTTCAGAAACAGTAATAGGGCTTTAATGAAAGAGGGCGTGAGAAACAGGCCGTGCTAACACCAGAACATAGAGTTAATGCACTACTCATCTTAACCTCATTACTGACTGTTTAGAAGCCCATTTAGACCTGAAGATGAGGATTCAGGCTGAACTCAGTTTAAATAAATGGTATAGATTTACCCACACCTCCCACTGAAGAAAGTGTTTTTCACAAAGGAGCTAAAAGTAAGTTGATCAGACATTTAACGAATCAACCATTTTTGTTGTTGTTGTAGGCTATAGACTTTTTCCTGACAAAACATTGGCATCGATACTCAAAGCGAACCAATGCGACAAGGAAAGGTAGAAAGGTCAGGTAGAAAAAACACAACCTAGCAGCAATGCAGGCTAACAACTTGTAATAGTTTAAAAAAACATCTGAAAGTGAACGGAGAGTTAGGAATATGGAAACGGTTAAAGTTACAGGCCACTCTGCTATAGAGCAGCTGTTCAATGGTGCCCATTCAATCCAGTGCTGTCCTCCCATTCATGGATACAACACTTACATTTAGCAGCTGTCAGTGTACCCCTAATTATCAGTCTCTGTCCAAATCCTGGCCTGAGACAATTTCTCTTAAACAACACTCTCCAACAGAGTCTGTATGATTAACGCAAAGCAAAGCAGGGCCATCCATCAGCATCACTGATGTAATAGCTACACCGCCTCTCTGTCTACCTCATAACACATTCGTCTCCCCCATTTCCCAGAAATCTATCACCTGCTCTACATCCATCTATCCTACCCTCCATACCTCCATCTCTGATTATCTGGCCACACAGCCCACATGAAAAAATAAAGTCATTATTATAATACAAAAAGCTTAAATAACATTCAAATGTGACACTTCATTCATTGGTCGTATGGCGAATACAGCCATTAAATACTGTAGTATTCACTGTAGTGTTTTTGCAGACTTTACTGTAGTATTTACTGTAGTTTTACGGACATAACAGTAGGAAACTGTAGTATTTAAAGTTTACTATAGTATATTGTAATAAGAAAAAAACTGTAGTATAGTATAGTAATTACTGTATTATTATTTTTTTTGTAGTATACTGTATTTACTGTAGTGTTTTTGCGGATTTTTGTTTTATTATCTTTGACATAGCAGTGGGGGCTTTATCCTTGAGGAAACCTAATGGACAAAATACTGAAAGACACATTTTCCGTGACCTGAAGTTCGGTAGGACTGAGGTCTGAACAGACAGTTCAGAGCTTCTACTTTAAAAAAAATAACCTGTAGGGAACACAATATCGTCTACACTTGGCATGTACTGTAGGTTTCTCAAGTATAGGTGGCACAAATTGGGAATTAGGGGACTCGGCAGGGTACATGCGAATTAAATACTGTAGTAATAACTGTAGTGTTTTTGCAGACTGCAGTGTTTTTCCCCCCAAACATTACTGTAGTATTAACTGCAGTGTCTTTGTGGTCTGTAGTATACTTAAGCAATAAGGCCAGAGGGGGTGTGGTATATGGCCAATATACCACGGCAAAGGGCTGCTCTTACGCATCGACGCAACACAGAGTGTCTGGATACAGCCCTTAGCTGTGGTATATTGGCCACATACCACAAACCCTAGAGGTGCCCGTATTTCTATTATAAACTGGTTACCAACGTATCTAATTAGTGCAGTAAAAATAAATGTTTTGTCATACGGTCTGATATACCACGGCTGTCAGCCAATCAGCATTCAGGGCTTGAACCACCCAGTTTATAATGTAGTATTTACTATATTATTCTACAATACACTACACCATTCTATAGTAAGTACCAGGGGTTGCAACCAAAATTATTTTCCAATCGTTTTGTTCTGAACAGAACCATTATTTTTTTCATTCCGTTCCACTGCTGACCAGCCAAATAAAGTTCTGAACTGTTCCTTTCTGTCCCTTTTTAAAGCTCTGAAATTGGTTTTCAATCCCTGGTAAGTACTACACATGATCAAGATATACTGTACTACAGTGTGTAGTACAGTATTCTACAGTATACTACAGTTTACTACAGAATCCCATAGTACGTAGTATTCTATAGTAAAATGTAGTGTTTTTTCATGTGGGAGGTAGGTATCAGGAGAATTGGGGGAAGACAGGATAGATAGACAGGGCAGATCTGGAGGGAGGTGTGTTTGAGTTAATGAGATGGATGAGAGTTGGCAGGCGGTGGACGTTGGCGCCGGGCTGGAGAGGATTGACGCCTCAATCTTCTCGGCTCTAATGAGTGACGGGCGCTAAAACTAAACAAGGCCCAGGCACCCACTTTGGCTCCAACAATGTGAATAACAGCCTTGGATGATCTACAGCATTCTACACGACTCAAGGTCTGCTCTATAACATTCTTGAATGCTGAGGTTCATTCAAGACTATTTCAATTGACTGGGCTATATTCTAGACAACTGCCATGGCACTGAATGTTCTACAGTATTATATACTACCAGAGGTCTATTCTAGAACATTGTTAAGACTCTGAAGAGGTTCATTCGAGAATGTTCTAAATGACCGAAAGTCTATTCTAGAACACTCCAAAGATCCAACTATCCAATTTAGGACTCAATCTTTGAGTTCTTGTCTCTGAGTACAATCTTCTGATGATTTACTGGAATACAAGACAGCTGGAAGGTGTAATGAGCAATCTGTTTGGTTCAAACCTTTTTTCCCCACCCAACTCATGTCTAACTACCACATCTCAAACTCTGACTACGTAGACACCCACATGTGCATGCACACCCACACACACACACACACACACACACACACACACACACGCTATGATGCAACACACACAACACTCAACATTGCTGCCATATCCAGATAATTAACATTCCTCCTTTTCATCAAAATTCAACATATTCCCCGCCAGACCCCTAGATACCTGCTTTGCCATGGCAACATCAGAACCCATCAGGGGGTAATGATGTGACCCAGTGGGCTCTGGGATTGTCTGAAGGACTCCGATCAGCGCTTTCTGATGACACGCCTGAAGTTGCTGTGGGCCAAAATGATCAATATTCATCACAGAGTATATTCATGGTCATGAGTATTTGACCAATGTCCTTGCGGAGCGTTTATTAATTAATACTATTGTTTTATCCACAGGTTGTGGTGGTTTTGTGATGTTCAATTATGTTCTACTTTTGTAACTTTAAGGTTGTAGGCCCAAAATGACATCACTCCTTTTTGAATGACATCATAGACCCATGGAAGGATGATGAACAAATGGATTCTGATCTAATTTCATACTACCCCTAGGCAGTAGGCACAGAGAAATGAGATAATAGTTCAATCCATTGGTTCATATTTATATCCTGCCACGCACTCACCCCCACACACACACCCATGCGTGCATGTACGCACACGCACTAAACACGGACAAAGGTTTGTGTGGGAAATGAACAGCACACATTATATTTTCCCATGAATGTACTTTCATTGACGCATGATCGATTTACACACTACTCCAAAGTCATGACGCAGTTTCTCATCAGTAACTTGACACATCAGATCCACATCCTATATTTTCACCCATTCAATAAAAAACATTTACATGACTCAACCTAACCCGTGTTTAACCCCATCTTCTTACGTTAACTACCAATCTCTCTCTCTCTCTCTCTCTCTCTCTCTCTCTCTCTCTCTCTCTCTCTGTACATCTCTACAGTAAGTCGCTCTGGATAAGAGCGTCTGCTAAAGACTAAAATGTAACGTACATCTCTCACTCAAATACTCTTTCTAGATCTGTCTCTGTTTTTTGAATATTTTTCTCTCTCTCTCTCGTCTATCAAATCAAATTTTATTTGTCACATACACATGGTTAGCAGATGTTAATGCGAGTGTAGCGAAATGCTTGTGCTTCTAGTTCCGACCGTGCAGTAATATCTAACAAGTAATCTAACAATTTCACAACAACTACATTATACACACAGATGTAAAGGAAGGAATAAGAATATGTACATAAAGATATATGAATGAGCGATGGCCGAACGGCATAGGCAAGACGGTATAGAGTGCAGTATATACATATGAGATGAGTAATGTAGGGTATGTAAACATTATACACTGCTCAAAAAAATAAAGGGAACACTAAAATAACACATCCTAGATCTGAATGAATGAAACATTCTTATTAAAAACTTTTTTCTTTACATAGTTGAATGTGCTGACAACAAAATCACACAGAAATGATCAATGGAAATCAAATTAATCAACCCATGGAGGTCTGGATTTGGAGTCACACTCAAAATTAAAGTGGAAAACACACACTACAGGCTGATCCAACTTTGATGTAATCTCCTTAAAACAAGTCAAAATGAGGCTCAGTAGTGTGTGTGGCCTCCACGTGCCTGTATGACCTCCCTACAACGCCTGGGCATGCTCCTGATGAGGTGGCGGATGGTCTCCTGAGGGATCTCCTCCCAGACCTGGACTAAAGCATCCGCCAACTCCTGGACAGTCTGTGGTGCAACGTGGCGTTGGTGGATGGTGCGAGACACATTGTCCCAGATGTGCTCAATTGGATTCAGGTCTGGGGAACTGGCGGGCCAGTCCATAGCATCAATGCCTTCCTCTTGCAGGAACTGCTGTCACACTCCAGCCACATGAGGTCTAGCATTGTCTTGCATTAGAAAGAACCCAGGGCCAACCGCACCAGCATATGGTCTCACAAGGGGTCTGAGGATCTCATCTCGGTACCTAATGGCAGTCAGGCTACCTCTGGCGAGCACATGGAGGGCTGTGCGGCCCCCCAAAGAAATGCCACCCCACACCATGACTGACCCATCGCCAAACCGGTCATGCTGGAGGATGTTGCAGGCAGCAGAACGTTCTCCACGGTGTCTCCAGACTCTGTCACGTTTGTCACATGTGCTCATGTGCTCAGTGTGAACCTGCTTTCATCTGTGAAGAGCACAGGGCGCCAGTGGCGAATTTGCCAATCTTGGTGTTCTCTGGCAAATGCCAAACGTCCTGCACGGTGTTGGGCTGTAAGCACAACCCCCACCTGTGGACGTCGGGCCCTCATACCACCCTCATGGAGTCTGTTTCTGACCGTTTGAGCAGACACATGCACATTTGTGGCCTGCTGGAGGTCATTTTGCAGGGCTCTGGCAGTGTTCCTCCTAATCCTCCTTGCACAAAGGCGGAGGAAGCGGTCCTGCTGCTGGGTTGTTGCCCTCCTACGGCCTCCTCCACGTCTCCTGATGTACTGGCCTGTCTCCTGGTAGCGCCTCCATGCTCTGGACACTACGCTGACAGACACAACAAACCTTCTTGCCACAGCTCGCATTGATATGCCATCCTGGATGAACTGCACTACCTGAGCCACTTGTGTGGGTTGTAGACTCCGTCTCATGCTTCCACTAGAGTGAAAGCACCACCAGCATTCAAAAGTGACCAAAACATCAGCCAGGAAGCATAGGAACTGAGAAGTGATCTGTGGTCACCACCTGCAGAACCACTCCTTTATTGTGGGTGTCTTGCTAATTGCCTATAATTTCCACCTTTTGTCTATTCCATTTGCACAACAGCATGTGAAATTTATTGTCAATCAGTGTTGCTTCCTAAGTGGACAGTTTGATTTCACAGAAGTGTGATTGACTTGGAGTTACATTGTGCTGTTTAAGTGTTCCCTTTATTTTTTTGAGCTGTGTATAAAGTGGCATTGTTTAAAGTGGCTAGTGATACATTTATTACATACATTTTTCATTATTAAAGTGGCTAGAGATGAGTCAGTATGTTGGCAGCAGCCACTCAGTGTTAGTGATGGCTGTTTAACAGTCAGATGGCCTTGAGATAGAAGCTGTTTTTCAGTCTCTCGATCCCTGCTTTGATGCACCTGTACTAACCTCGCCTTCTGGATGATAGCAGGGTGAACAGGCAGTGGCTCGGGTGGTTGTTATCTTTGATGATATTTTTGGCCTTCCTGTGACATCGGGTGGTGTAGGTATCCGGAAGGGCAGGTAGTTTGCCCCCGGTGATGCGTTGTGCAGACTTCACTATCCCCTGGAGAGCCTTGCGGTTGTGGGCGGAGCAGTTGCCGTACCAGGCGGTGATACAGCCCGACAGGATGCTCTCAATTGTGCATCTGTAAAAGTTTGAGTGTTTTTGGTGACAAGCCGAATTTCTTCAGCCTCCTGAGGTTGAAGAGGCGCTGCTGCGCCTTCTTCACCACGCTGTCTGTGTGGGTGGACCAATTCAGTTTGTCCGTGATGTGTGACGTGAACTTAAAACTTTCCACCTTCTCCACTACTGTCCCGTCGATGTGGATAGGGGGCTGCTCCCTCTGCTGTTTCCTGAAGTCCACGATCTTCTCCTTTGTTTTGTTGACATTGAGTGTGAGGTTATTTTCCTGACACCACATTCCGAGAGCTTCTCACTATCTACTCTTGATCATATCTCCCTCCCCTATCTCTCCCTTTCCCATCCTCTCTACATTTCCATCTCTCATTGTAAATTAGATCAGCGCCCAGCAGTGTTATTCCATACCTTCCATTACCTGCATGTCAGATTGCACACCGTACCATCGCGCACTTAACTGCTAATCTCTCTCTCTCTCTCTCTCTCTCTCTCTCTCTCTCTCTCTCTCTCTCCATCAGTTTCTGCTACACATCAGCGTAAAGCCGTGACAGTGAGAGGTTATTGAGTTTGACGTAATATGCACCCCATCTCTCTCTCTCTCCATCTCTCACTCACCCTCTCTCTATTTTCTATTGTCTGTCTGTCTGTCTGTCTGTCTGTCTGTCTGTCTGTCTGTCTGTGCTATTCACACAGTCCTGTCGCTGTTTCCCTCTCTCCGTCTCCCTTTCTCTCAAGCCACTTGTTTTGTTCAATTTTCCATTCATCTCTCTATTTCTGTCTCTGTTTATCTTTCTCAATCCCCTTCTGCTTTTCCCTCGCTTTTCCTCTCTCTCTGCAGCTGAGCTGTATTGATGTACCAGTGAGGTCGATTTAGAGGCGTGGTGGGGACGGACACAGTGCTGGTAGAGTGATGTTGCGTCAAAAAATAGGATGTGAATAGGATGATATCTGATGCTGTGATGAGCAGTGTGTGTGGGCCGCATTAAATGCACGCAAAACGATCGACGGATCTAATGTAATTGGATTCATGTAATTGTGAGAATCTTGAGCTCACCAATCTCAATTATGTTAGATAAGAGATAATTTCAAAGAAGGAGATAGTATTTGGGATATTATTACAATTTTCTAAATGGAGTAATTAATAAAAGAGAGATGGGGCAATCATTTTGGTTGTGTGAAGAGGATATGGGTCTCGAATGTACCTCACTGTCTATGTGAAGCACAGACTAGCTGGACATGGACTAATATAATACTCATCTCCAGTCATATTCACTCTCTCCTTGTCCTTCACCTCCTCTTAAGGTGTCCGGATACATAGGCTTGTATAAGGGCACAAGGCGAGACCCAGATGCAGACATAGGAGGCAGATGGGTCCAAGATGTTTATTAACAATCCAAAAGGGGTAGGCAAGAGAATGGTCGTGGACAGGCAAAAGGTCAAAACCAGTTCAGAGTTCCAGAGGCACAGAATGGCAGGCAGGCTCGAGGTCAGTGCAGGCAGAATGGTCAGGCAGGCAGGAATGGAGTCCAGAACAGATAAAGGTCAAAACCGGGAGGACTAGTAAAAGAGAATAGAAAAGCAGGAGCACGTGGAAAAACACGCTGGTTGACTTGAACACACAAGACAAACTGGCACAGAGAGACAGGAAACACAGGGATAAATACACTGGGGAAAATAAGCGACACCTGGAGGGGGCGGAGACAATCACAAGGAACAGGTGAAACAGATCAGGGCGTGACAGGTTGGCTAGCCGAAGTGAACATCGAAGTGAACAATTAATCGAATATAAATCAAGAAATCTGTAATCAGGTCTTAGTCAGGCAATTTTACATCTAACTTGCCTCAAGAAAAAAGGTTGTGTGCGCTAACAGCAGAAACAAAACCTGCCGAATGCGGCCGAACACCAAAACAAACTAAAACGTCACAAAATGTTGTCATAATATATGGGCAAACTGTTTCGACTAGGAAGCATACAGTACACTTTATTCCTCCCCTTCCTCCCTCTCTGCCACACTCTAACATGTTGCGTGTCGTAACGTATTATCCAGTGTTGTGTTTAGGGTATGCAAGGGAATCGTCCAGGACATGGCGGGACTTAGCCCAGTCTTTAACTCATCCTGTCCTGGTAAATGTTGTGTCTGGTTTCATTCGACCAGTTGATGCATCCTTTACCTGTACTAAACTTATATTACCGGTCAAAAGTTTTAGAACATCTACTCATTCAAGGGGTTTTCTTTATTTGTACTATTTTCTACATTGTAGCATAATAGTGAAGACATCAAAACTATGCATTAACACATATGGAATCATGTAGTAAATAAAAAGTGTTTTATATATTTTTTATATTTGAGATTCTTCAAATAGCCACCCTTTGCCTTAATAATGACAGCTTTGCACACTCTTGGCATTCTCTCAACCAGCTTCATGAGGTAGTCACCTGGAAACATTTCAATTAACAGGTGTGCCTTCTTAAAAGTTAGTTTGTGGAATTTCTTTCCTTCTTAGTGCGTTTGAGCCAATCAGTTGTGTTGTGATAAGGTAGGGGGTATACAGAAGATAGCCTTATTTGGTAAAAGACCAAGTTCACATTATGGCAAGAACAGCTCAAATAAGCAAAGAGAAACGACGATCCATCATTACTCTAAGACATGAAGGTCAGTCAATACGGAACATTTCAAGAACTTTGAAAGTTTCTTCAAGTGCAGTCACAAAAACCATCAAGCGTTATGATGAAACTGGTTCTCACGAGGACCGCCACAGGAAAGGAAGACCCAGAGCTACCTCTGCTGCAGAGGATAAGTTTGTTAAGAGTTAACAGCCTCAGAAATTGCAGCCCAAATAAATGCTTCACAGAGTTCAAGTAACAGACACATCTCAACATCAACTGTTCAGATGAGACTGTGTGAATCAGGCCTTCATGGTCAAATTGCTGCAAAGAAACCACTACTAAAAGACACCAAGAAGAAGACTTGGCGAGACTTTCTTGGGCCAAGAAACACGACCAATGGACATTAGACCGGTGGAAATTTGTCCTTTGGGCTGGAGTCCAAATTTGAGATTTGTGTCTTTGTGAGACGCGGTTTGGGTGAACGGATGATTTCTGCATGTATATTTCCCACCGTAAAGCATGGAGGAGGAGGTATTATGGTGTGGGTGTGCTTTGCTGGTGACACTGTTGTGATTTATTTGGAATTCAAGGCACACTTAACCAGCATGGCTACCACAGCATTGTAGCGATACACCATCCCATCTGGTTTGGGCTTAGTGGGACTATCATTTGTTTTTCAACAGGACAATGACCCAAAACACACCTCCAGGCCGTGTAAGGGCTATTTGACAAAGAATGAGTGATGGAGTGCTGCATCAGATGACCTGGCCTCCACAATCCCCCTACCTCAACCCAATTGAGATGGTTTGGGATGAGTCGGCCCAGGTGAAGCTGATTGAGAGAATGCCAAGAGTGCGCAAAGCTGTCATCAAGGCAAAGGGTGGCTACTTGAAGAATCTCCAATCTGAAAGATATTTTGATTTGTGAAACACTTTTTTGGTCACTACATGATTCCATATGTGTTATTTGATAGTTTTGATGTCTTTACTATTATTCTACAATGTAGAAAATAGTCCAAATAAAGAAAAACCCTTGAATGAGTAGGTTTTCTAAAACTTTTGACTGGTAGTGTATGTCCAATAGTAGGGACAGTGGAAAGGGAGCCAGTCCAGGTACATGCACAGCTCTTGCAATAGTAGGAAACAATCTTATTCTGTATTTCGAATATTAACAATTTGGTGATCACTAAATATGTAATGACACATTGCTAATGTATAGTGTGTGCCAGCCACTGTTTCCTGACGCATGTTCATGGCATAGATAAACATTTAGCTGTGTTAACGGCGCTTCCCAGATTATCAGCTACAGGAGAGGCAACGAATATTATAGCTATCTCTCATCTATCGGAGCTCTCGCTCCTCCGCCTTAACTTTGTGGAGGTGTCTGGTCGTGTCCGAATACCCATGCTTGTGTCCTAAATAGTAGGCCATTTGAGTATATGTGACATTTCAAATCTTCTAGTATACTTTAAATGCCCAGATGACATACTCATTTTGGCTTTGACAACAGTTGATCAATTAGATATGGGAACGCTCTACCAAAATCAATAACAACGCAATTGCGCATTACACATTCTCAGTATGTGAAAATAGAACGTTTTAGAGTATTTTCATTTTTGAAAAATCAAGAACGCTTTATTCAATGCTACGATGTTATGCTCATTTTGTCTTTTCATCTCGTAGAATTCGCGGCACACTTTTCTGGAATTTCACAGGCACAATGCAACGGCCTAGTTAGCTAGCGACTTGTAAATACCAGGGCATGTGCCCAAACTGTTGTAGGGTCTGATGACAGTACCAGGCATTTAATTCAGTTTAGAAATGCCACAAAAAAGATTTTGAGTAAATCATGTGGCCATAGCTCTCTTGCCATTGCACGATGCACTGCCACAAGCTATAGCTAGCGTTAGTAACGCGGTAGCCTGCGTTTCTAATTTCCACAGCGGTGCTGGTCCTAACGCTTCTCTTTTATTCTTGTGCTCCTGATTAGTCACTTCACTTTATCTGTGTGGAGCTGATTGTAATGTTCAGGCTATGCAATATTAGCTCCTACCTGAACGGTTACAGCCTGAATGGGTCTAGCTAGCTAGTTTCATTGCACATAACCTGTTGTAACGAAAGTAATAGTAAACTGCACTCATTACTGTTTCACCTTGGCACTCAAGTATGTGGCAGTCTGGTTATCTCCAGAAAGTTCACACAACTCTACTCTGCTCATGTTTTGGTAAATAATGTACTCCATCTTACGTTTTTTCAGGATCTACGTCAAGGAGTGTGTGCTGGGGGGGGGGGGGGGGGGGGGGCAGCTCTCTCCTGCATGGGTGAAAAAGAAGTGGGAAAACCATAAGCAAAAATACAGGGTAAGCTACTTCATGTTATCTTGACGCTTGTTGCTCTACTTGTATAATAAAGTTACAATTTTCTCTGAAAGCAACCACACCTTCCCATCTATTTCCTATGCTTCACTGGCATATTCACATAAGTGTACATTTAGGTCAACTCTCTTATCCAGAGTGATTTACAGGAGCAATTAGGATTAAGTGCCTTGTTCAAGGGCCCATTATACAGATTTTTCACCCTGTCGGCTTGGGGATTTCAATTAGTGACCTTTTGGTTACTTGCCCAACGCTCTTATACGCTAGCCTATCTGCCACCTCATATAAACATCTCAGAAAGTGGCAACTATTCCAGAAAAATGTATTTCAATTAGCATAATATATTTTACAGGGCTTTACATGTAGATGTTTGATGCTGAAAGCTATTCTTTCCATATTTTTCATGAGTTGAAAGCTCCCCACACTGGAGTCAGCGCGGAGGGAGGGGAGGCCACAGCACCCTGGAAGTAGTATGCGGTGATGGATGAGGTGCTGGGAGGCTGCCACTCAATCACCCCACCGGTTATCATCTCCTCATCCTCCCAAGGTGCAGCTGTGGGCTCCCTTCCAGATGTGGACGCTGGAGAAAGAGCGGGAGAAGGAGGTGAATATATGGAGGCGCGCAATATGGCCATTTTAGAGGCCATGTTAAGAAGTAGTTTTATGTATTTTATTTATAGCTTGAATTGATTCATTTTGTACAGTTTTTTTTTGGTGAAGTCCTTTTTTAGAGCCGAATTCGATGTCTGTTCTCATTGAAAAGTGTTTATTGTCTGTAATAATAATATAACAAATATATCAGTACATCTACTGTTGGTATGTTTTACTTTCAACCTTTCAACGTAGAAAGATGAACACGCACATCTAAGCCATCTTGTTGCCGGTGCATGGTATCAATTAGATACGTTGAAAGAGAAAAGAAACCTACTATTGCTAGCATCACTTTTTTTGTTGAAGCGTTGGCCTCAATCAGATCATTTTTCTCTACTAAATTAAATAAACCATCTTTGGTATAATAATAATAATAATCATTTCTATAGCGCTTTTTCAAAAACTCAATTCGCATCAAGAGCAAAAACACAAGCAAATACATCCTGAGTAGCCTAGCTATAGTTGGCTGAGTCAACCAATAGAGGCCAAGTCTGAGTGCATGCATCCTCCAGAGATGGAGAGGTTCATGGCTTGATCAGAGGAAGGCGGTCAACGAGATGGTCGATGACGCGATGAAGATGGAGCCCGGTGAAGATCTAGAGGGCTAGCTACTCTGGGAACCAGCCTGAGTCACGTAGCCACTGTACTTCTTCACAATGTCTGGCACCCACTTGGGTGATGCCTCAGCAGCTCTGTGTGCCAGAAAGCTCGACACAGGCAGTTCAGAGTAGTAGCTAGCCAGTCGTCCTCATTATGAGCCCTCTGCCGCAGCACTGCATTCCTCTACTGCATCAACCATTCCTTCAAGCTTCAGGTGACAATTGAGTAATGATTAGGCTTACAGTTAACAAAGTTTTACTCCAATTACATCGTTCCAAATGCTGGCTACTTAGCTAGCTAACGTTAGCCCAAAACAACAACACTCCGGCACTTCGCTGTAGTGAAAGGTCACTGGGTGGGGCTACAGATGAGCCATAACTGATGGGAACTCAGACAACAGGGAACTCTGGAAAAAAATCACTGATGTCCCAGTCTGAGGTCATTTTGTTTCATTACTGTTTCACCTTGGCACTCAAGTATGTGGCAGTCTGGTTATCTCCAGAAATTTCACATAACTCTACTTTTCTCATGTTTTGGTAAATAATGTACTTCATCTTGTGTTATTTGTACTGCATTGAATCAAAATGCAACACTTCAAAATGTAGTTAGCTGTCTTTTAGTCCTCTAGCCAGTGGCCGGTAGCCTAGTGGTTAGGGCGTTGGGCCACTAACCGAAAGGTTGCTGAATCGAAACCCCAAGCTGACAAGGTCAAAATCTGTCGTTTTCCTCCTGAGCAAGGCAATTAACCCACTCTTCCCCGGGCGCCGTGGATGTCGATTACGGCAGCCCCCTCCACCTCTCTGATTCAGAGGCGTTGGGTTAAATGCTGAAGCCACATTTCAACTGACTAGGTATCCCCCTTTCCCAGTGATTTGTTGGTTGTTGATTTTATTAGGATCCTGGTTAGCCGACACCAATTCCGACAGATCATTTTACTGGGGTCTGACACATAACGAAAAATACATTATAGACAAAAGACTTACGATTGACATACATTAAAATCTTAGCTGGCTACATAGCCGTCTTTGTATCCAAGATAATTGTGTAGTCTAGAGTAATTGTCGAGGTTACCTAGCCAGTTAGAGGTTACCTAGCCAGCTACACTTTCAAACAAAGTCAACAACGCAGCCACTGCTAGCTAGCCTATTTCACCAGCCAGCAGTACTATATCATTTTAGTCAATAAGATTTTTTGCAACGTAAGCTTAACTTTCTGAACATTCGAGACGTGTAGTCCACTTGTCATTCCAATCACCTTTGCATTAGCGTAGCCTCTTCTGTAGCCTGTCAACTATGTGTCTGTCTATCCCTGTTCTCTCCTCTCTGCACAGACCATACAAACGCTTCACACCGCGTGGCCGCTGCTACTCTAACCTGGTGGTCCCAGCGCGCACGACCCACGTGGAGTTCCAGGTCTCAGGCAGCCTCTGGAACTGCCGATCTGCGGCCAACAAGGCAGAGTTCATCTCAGCCTATGCTTCCCTCCAGTCCCTCGACTTCTTGGCACTGACGGAAACATGGATTACCACTGATAACACTGCTACTCCTACTGCTCTCTCCTCGTCTGCCCACGTGTTCTCGCACACCCCGAGAGCTTCTGGTCAGCGGGGTGGTGGCACTGGGATCCTCATCTCTCCCAAGTGGACATTCTCTCTTTCTCCCCTGACCCATCTGTCTATCGCCTCCTTTGAATTCCATGCTGTCACAGTTACCAGCCCTTTCAAGCTTAACATCCTTATCATTTATCGCCCTCCAGGTTCCCTTGGAGAGTTCATCAATGAGCTTGACGCCCTGATAAGTTCCTTTCCTGAGGATGGCTCACCTCTCACAGTTCTGGGTGACTTTAACCTCCCCACGTCTACCTTTGACTCATTCCTCTCTGCCTCCTTCTTTCCACTCCTCTCCTCTTTTGACCTCACCCTCTCACCTTCCCCCCCTACTCACAAGGCAGGCAATACGCTTGACCTCATCTTTACTAGATGCTGTTCTTCCACTAATCTCATTGCAACTCCCCTCCAAGTCTCCGACCACTACCTTGTATCCTTTTCCCTCTCGCTCTCATCCAACACTTCCCACACTGCCCCTACTCGGATGGTATCGCGCCGTCCCAACCTTCGCTCTCTCTCCCCCGCTACTCTCTCCTCTTCCATCCTATCATCTCTTCCCTCTGCTCAAACCTTCTCCAACCTATCTCCTGATTCTGCCTCCTCAACCCTCCTCTCCTCCCTTTCTGCATCCTTTGACTCTCTATGTCCCCTATCCTCCAGGCCGGCTCGGTCCTCCCCTCCTGCTCCGTGGCTCGACGACTCATTGCGAGCTCACAGAACAGGGCTCCGGGCAGCCGAGCGGAAATGGAGGAAAACTCGCCTCCCTGCGGACCTGGCATCCTTTCACTCCCTCCTCTCTACATTCTCCTCTTCTGTCTCTGCTGCTAAAGCCAATTTCTACCACTCTAAATTCCAAGCATCTGCCTCTAACCCTAGGAAGCTCTTTGCCACCTTCTCCTCCCTCCTGAATCCTCCTCCCCCTCCTCCCCCCTCCTCCCTCTCTGCTGATGACTTCGTCAACCATTTTGAAAAGAAGGTCGACGACATCCGATCCTCGTTTGCTAAGTCAAACGACACAGCTGGTTCTGCTCACACTGCCCTACCCTGTGCTTTGACCTCTTTCTCCCCTCTCTCTCCAGATGAAATCTCGCGTCTTGTGACGGCCGGCCGCC
Source organism: Salvelinus fontinalis (assembly GCF_029448725.1). NCBI lineage: Eukaryota > Metazoa > Chordata > Actinopteri > Salmoniformes > Salmonidae > Salvelinus > Salvelinus fontinalis. Next base: position 4,764,100 of record NC_074699.1, read on the forward strand.
CAACAACCTGCCCGCTTGACCCTATCCCCTCCTCTCTTCTCCAGACCATTTCCGGAGACCTTCTCCCTTACCTCACCTCGCTCATCAACTCATCCTTGACCGCTGGCTACGTCCCTTCCGTCTTCAAGAGAGCGAGAGTTGCACCCCTTCTGAAAAAACCTACACTCGATCCCTCCGATGTCAACAACTACAGACCAGTATCCCTTCTTTCTTTTCTCTCCAAAACTCTTGAACGTGCAGTCCTTGGCCAGCTCTCCTGCTATCTCTCTCAGAATGACCTTCTTGATCCAAATCAGTCAGGTTTCAAGACTAGTCATTCAACTGAGACTGCTCTTCTCTGTGTCACGGAGGCACTCCGCACTGCTAAAGCTAACTCTCTCTCCTCTGCTCTCATCCTTCTAGACCTATCGGCTGCCTTTGATACTGTGAACCATCAGATCCTCCTCTCCACCCTCTCCGAGCTGGGCATCTCCGGTGCGGCCCACGCTTGGATTGCGTCCTACCTGACAGGTCGCTCCTACCAGGTGGCGTGGCGAGAATCTGTCTCCGCACCACGTGCTCTCTCCACTGGTGTCCCCCAGGGCTCTGTTCTAGGCCCTCTCCTATTCTCGCTATACACCAAGTCACTTGGCTCTGTCATATCCTCACATGGTCTCTCCTATCATTGCTATGCAGACGACACACAATTAATCTTCTCCTTTCCCCCCTCTGATAACCAGGTGGTGAATCGCATCTCTGCATGTCTGGCAGACATATCAGTGTGGATGACGGATCACCACCTCAAGCTGAACCTCGGCAAGACGGAGCTGCTCTTCCTCCCGGGGAAGGACTGCCCGTTCCATGATCTCGCCATCACGGTTGACAAATCCATTGTGTCCTCCTCCCAGAGTGCTAAGAACCTTGGCGTGATCCTGGACAACACCCTGTCATTCTCAACTAACATCAAGGCGGTGACCCGTTCCTGTAGGTTCATGCTCTACAACATTCGCAGAGTACGACCCTGCCTCACGCAAGAAGCGGCGCAGGTCCTAATCCAGGCACTTGTCATCTCCCGTCTGGATTACTGCAACTCGCTGTTGGCTGGGCTCCCTGCCTGTGCCATTAAACCCCTACAACTCATCCAGAACGCCGCAGCCCGTCTGGTGTTCAACTTTCCCAAGTTCTCTCACGTCACCCCGCTCCTCCGCTCTCTCCACTGGCTTCCAGTTGAAGCTCGCATCCGCTACAAGACCATGGTGCTTGCCTACGGAGCTGTGAGGGGAACGGCACCTCCGTACCTTCAGGCTCTGATCAGGCCCTACACCCAAACAAGGGCACTGCGTTCATCCACCTCTGGCCTGCTCGCCTCCCTACCTCTGAGGAAGTACAGTTCCCGCTCAGCCCAGTCAAAACTGTTCGCTGCTCTGGCACCCCAATGGTGGAACAAACTCCCTCACGACGCCAGGTCAGCGGAGTCAATCACCACCTTCCGGAGACACCTGAAACCCCACCTCTTTAAGGAATACCTAGGATAGGATAAAGTAATCCTTCTAACCCCCCCCCCCCCTAAAAGATTTAGATGCACTATTGTAAAGTGGTTGTTCCACTGGATATCATAAGGTGAATGCACCAATTTGTAAGTCGCTCTGGATAAGAGCGTCTGCTAAATGACTTAAATGTAATGTAAATGTTAAAAAACATGAGCGTGTAGTGTGCATCTTTCAGTTACACATACATGTCAGTCCCTACACATAAGTACACTCTTAGAAAAAAGGTGGTATCGAGAACCTAAAAGGGTTCTTCAGCTGTCCCCATAGGAGAACCATTTGAAGAACCCTTTTGTTTTCAGGTAAAACCCTTTTCAGTACAATGTAGAACGCTTTGAACAGAAGAGTTCTACCTCGAACCAAAAAAGGTTCTACCTGGAACCAAAAACAGCTCGCCTATGGGGACAGCCGAAAGAACGCTTTTGGAACCCTTTTATCTAAGATTGTAGGTCACAAGGGGGAGAGGCGTTGTGCCAAGAGGTGTTGCTTTATTTTTTAAATAATGTGTTTTTTAAATAATGTGTTATTATATTAGTATTTATTTTTTAAACCAGGTTTACTGTTCACTTGCTCTATGTAGACAGTATTTCCAGATTCCGAGTTTTTTTGTTGTTGCTGTGTTAGATGTAACAGGATGTGCAACCCCCCCCCCCCCCTCTCCCGCAATTGATTTCTACTTAATAATCAATATGAGTGATTGACAAAACAGTTTTGCGTTTGTCTTTCTGTTTCGGTGACCTCCGTATCAAAATACAACATTCCAAGATGTAGCTGACTGTGTTCTGCAGGTTGTCCTTTAACCAGTGACATAAAGATGTCTCCAGTTTCCATGTGGTCTTTGAGTTGTGGTAGTTTCAACCACGGGTCATTTCTGGAATGTACATGTTTCCTCCTCGTTGGTATTCTGTGTGGTTCGCTGGGCTTCTTCTTTTCTCTGTATTTCCACATCACTATCTGCGGGTGTCGTGGTGGGGGCGCGGACGGCGCGTTGGAAGTGATCTCCAGGGGGGCGTGTGTGGTCTTGTTTTAAATATCAGAGACAAAATCATCCAACCTCCTTTTGTGAAACTTTTTAATACCTGTAACAAAATTGTACCTTTGCAATTTTCTAAAACGGCCTCATCTGGTGACCTGGGAAAACCACAGGTCACTGACAAAATAAAGGAAACACAAACATACAGTTTTAATATGTAATCAGGCCACCATGAGCCAGAATAGCTTCATGCACAGTGGCAAAGATTCTACACGTGTCAGGAACTCTTGGAGGGATGAGACACCATTTATCCATGAGAAATTCCATCATTTGGTGTTTTGTCGATGGTGGTGCAAAACGCTGTCTCAGGCGCCGCTCCAGAATCTCCCATAAGTGTTCAATTGGGTTGAGATCTGGTGACTGAGTTGGCCATGGCATATGGTTTACATTGTTCCCATGCTCATCAAACCATTCAGTGACCCCTCGTGCCCTGTGGTTGGGGACATTGTCATCCTATGTGGGCATAGGCTATGATAGCCAAAATAATGGCCTGACGGGATGTTAATTGCTTAATTAATTCAGGTCATCACACCTGTGTGGAAGCACTTGCTTTCAATATCCTTTGTCTCCCTCATTTACTCAAGTGGTTCCATCATTCTGGCACGTACCTTAAATACGCCGTTATTTAAGGTTGAGGTCCTTCCCCTCATTAAACAGACGGTGGCGTGATCTATTTAGTGGACCTATAGCGTTAGGTTACCACAATAGTACAGGACCATTCAACCACGGAGGGCACTCATGATAAGTCCAGACATATAACCAATGTGAAAACTCTCACCCCCCCCCCCCCCCCCTTCCTTCCTTTTCTCTGAAGTCATAGTCTTCACACACCATCAGTCGCAGGTCTCAGCTTATCAGTCATGATTACTTTATATTACATTGTTGGCCTTTCTCTCTACAGTATGTGTGTAATAGCCCTGCAAGGCAGTGCGTTCAACCATTACGTTGCAATAACCCTCACGGAGAACTGTTGTTGTGGCAGGTAATGGAGGCGTACGGCATTTGCCTTGAACCTAATTGTCCGATCTCATTCCTTGATTATGATAATGACGCTAACAGCGAGTGATTAATGGGCAGAGTCATCTACAGAGAACGAGACAGATCGGGGGAGAAAGAGAACGTTGATTAGAGCTGGAGTGACTGTGTTGTAGATTTAGCTGGGGTTATTCTGAGGATTAGCGAAGCCGCGCTTGGTGGGAACCTTTGGCTAATGCCTGAAGATTTGCACTGGCTTGTAAGGACGAACGCCAGGGCTTTAGCTCGTCGAGGAAATATGGTCTTGTGTATGCAATGCTTGAGCGTTAGCTCTCGGCAACACATAAGTGCACAATCTGATAAGTGCACAAACGTTTGGTCTTTCCATGTCACCGGGTTCTGTGGCATGTTTCGCGACGATCACTGGGTAGCAAGTGTTGAATTCCATGTGGCATAACTACACAAAATCTGAATAGTTCCCATGCCAGATATTACTGTTCATTCTTTTTATGGTTGTGAGAACCCTTTTTAAAGTCACACACTTTTCCTCATAAACATCCCCTGTCCCCGTACCTCTTCCCTTTCTACTGTAACAATGTGGAAGAGGTAGTTTACTGTAAAACTGTCCCATGAAAACCCTCATCAATCTAACATGTAAATGCACAGTTATGAATTTCACATATAATTGTATTCAACATTCTGGGTGGGACAAAGAGGTTATTTACTCAAATTACAACACACATTTCATCCAATTCAGTGCTTCCTAGTTCCTTGTGTCAAACAGTTAGTTATCTCAGTTATATTAAAACCAGGGAAATCTGGAGAGTCCCCTGAAGGTTACCGACCTATACGTTTAAATAATTGCGACAATAAAATAATAAATAAACTTATTAGCAACAGAATGGCAAAGGCATTACCAGACTTGATATATATTAATCAAACAGTGTGTATTTAAAATAGACAAACAAATACAAGAATATGTTTCAGTATAATTCAATCAGTAATGTAGTGGTAAAACAAAATTGGTGGGGAAACTCTGATCGCTAGTTGCGTTTTCAATGCACTCGCAAACAACACACACACACACACACACACACACACACAACCACTACACACTACACACTACACACTACACACTTCACACTTCACACTTCACACTTCAAATACTTCATGAGGTTGCCCCAACATTTTCCTTCAGTTATCCTTGACAAAACACTCTCTTACCAAAATACTATAAGGGCAATGAAAGTAGCACTTAACAGTAATAGGCCTTACTGATTTCCCGGTAGCTGCTCCTTCTCACAGGTACAATGGAAGGAAGAGGAGAGGGAGATGGGAAGAGAGGGAGAAAAGAAGAGAGAGGGGAAGCAATGGGAAGGGAGAGATTTACTGTATACTAGTAGGCTATGCGGGACATTTTCAATCTAAATCATCATAAATCAAGGTTACACAATGAATCATATTTCCCCTTCCAATCAGAATGGTCGGTGCAGTGCTTGAGATGGCAGAGGGGTGAGAATCAGCATCTCCACAGTGAAAGAAAAATAGAGAGAAATATGGAGCGAAAAGCAGTCAGTAAATCACTCTTTCAACAGAGGTGGAGGTGAATACAAAAATTTATCAATTAGGAAGCAATTTTAATGCCCATGAATTCCACTATTTCTCTCCCTCTCATCTTTCTCTCATCACTCTCTCTCTCCCTAGCTGCAGTCTTAACAAACCTGAATGGTATTTCCGAGAGGATCGTTAGAGAGACATGCAGGTGACGAAGTTTCTCACCTCTCCTTAAATGTATAATCAGAAAGTCCCCTCCCCGTGGAGAGGGATGGACCAATCACAGAGGAGCTCAGGCCCCAGAGAAGTTGCATTCAACAACCTGCGAGAAGGCGAAGGAGAGACAGGGAGAAAAATAAAGAGAGAGAGAGAGAGAGGTCCTGGAGGTGTCACTGTGCAAAACAACACAAATGATGACCAGCTTACCTTCACTCTACACTCTAAATCTCTTTCCGTTCATATTCAGCATGACTGTAATAATATAACTTAAGGGAACTTCAGGGATCTCTCAGTTTTTCACTTAGTCTCCCATTGACATCAATGCATAACGAAGTGACAATTCAACTTAATTGGAGGTTAGATTACATTCCCCTATAACTATGTGCATAGGTCTCCCTTGTTGTGGCTGTGGATGTACAAGATTATTTACTGATGAATTACTGGAATAATTAATTGATCCATTTGATCTAATTCATTTGGTTATCTAATCCAGATGAATCATTCTGAATGGTCGCCGAGCTGTCAGACTTCAAGAACCCAATCGCTCGTTAAGGATTCACAACAACGGATTGACTTCAACATTTTATGACTATACTAAGATAGATTGAAAATGAGGTGGGTACAATTGGCTTAATAGGCACCAGAGACAAATGGAATGCAGTACAATCATTGACGGGGGAAACGCTACGCTTCAACGCGACAACACTTGAACAGCACTTTGGAGAATTGGAAATTGTTATTCATGAAAACAGAAGTGACAGAGGCCACATCAGTAAAGGCTACACCTGCTTTCTCTCCACATCTGAAAGCCTGGAGCGGATTAAAAGCAAACAGGAAATTATTAGGATTCAAAAGGTGGGCTTTCAGACTGATTGATATGATTATACATTTTTTTCGTATTTTGAAAAAGTGTCTCTGCTTTGATTCAAGACGAGGGCACCTTGTTTGTTCTCTGCTTTCATTACAAATCTTTGATTGATAATCAGGAAGCTTTTATTCTGATCAAATGATTCATTCATTTCCCCCCCAAAAAATACAGACGTTCTTGTATGCTGTGTAAAGATGCCTTTGTGTTTAAAGTTTCCTTCAGACTTCCTGAATGAACAGCAGGACATCCTGTGTCCTTGCTTTCTGCGCCACAGGGGACCAAACACTCCCTCTCTAAAACCCTAGGTGGTCCGTTGGATTGTTTAGTAAGATGGGTGCAAAAATCAGCTCTTTCCACGATCATAGTACTGCCATTTTCCTTTCTCCCAGGCACTTGACTGATTTACTGTACGTCACTGATAGGAGAGTGAGGCCACATATCTGGTTACCATTGTAGAAATCGCCGCAACACTGCAGCCCTTGATGCTTGAGCTATGTACTCCTGTTCTGAAGCCGTGGCTATGTACCTCTCCTGTTCAGCCACAGGGTCTACACTCACAGGGTCTACACACGTCGAACTTCCACAGCCTGCACCCCTAAACTCAGGTCGCATAGCAACCGTCCCTGTGGTGACATGCAGCCCATTAGGTCCCCCACCAAGAGGCTGTTACTGGGGATGACAGGGTCTAGGATGGGGAGCCGTGTGGTTGTTGTGACAACAAGTGGTTGTCACTCCTGTTTCTCTCACCCTATAGATGGAGAGGGACACCCCTAAACCTACTTTTGTCAGTGTGTGCGTGTGTTTAACTATACTTGTGGGGACCAGAAGTCTCACAAGAATAGTAAACAAACAACATTTGACCAACTGGTGACATTTTGCTCGTTTCCACACTGTCAAATGCTTTTTCTAGGGGGTTTAGGGTTAAGGTAGAATTAGTGTTAGGGTTAAATTTAGGGTTAGGAGTTAGTTTTAGGGTTAAGGTTAGGTTTTTGGGTTAAGGTTAGGGTTATGGTTAAGGTTGAAGGAAAATAGGATTTTGAATGGTTATAAATTGTGCCCGTTTGCATGCACATTTGTGTATGGACAGTATGTATGTCTAAGCTCAGAACTTCCCCAACACAGAGGTCATGGCCCTTTGCCAAATCTGCTGACCTTTTGTTTTATTAATCCGTTCATCGTTTTTCCCTTTGCTTACTAAGCCTCGTTTCCCTCCCCACCGGGGATTTGTGTTAACACTCTGTCTCTCCCTCGGCGAGGGATGATGATGTAAGAGATGTGGTCTGTGGTGACTTCTCTTTCATGTCTTGTCTCTTTCATATTGCTGATATTCTCTATTTCCTCACTGATCACAGGATTGCTGTTTATGCTGATGGACTGGTGTTTGACGTACCTACCCACTGCTGAGCTTATATCGATGCATCAGATTCTCAATGGGTTTATTTTGTCTAGTGTAATCTGAGCTTCATTTCTGTCCCTTGCAAAATGGTGGACGGGATATCTCGTGTGATGTTTCTTATCTTGTGGTAAGAATCCGTTTAAGGTCCAATGCAGCTGATTTTATCTGAATTTAAAATCATTTCTGGATAACAATGAAATACCTTACTGTGATTGTTTTAAATTAAAATGGTAAAAAATGAACTAAAATAGCTTCTTAGCAAAGAGAAATTTCTCAAGCAAGAATTTTGCTCGGACTGTCTGTGAGTGTTCTGAGTGCGAAGGGGAATACTGAAAACGATCTGTTATTTTCAGAGCGGTTTGGACCTCTTTCTTATTAGTCTATTAACTAATTTACCACTTGGGGATGTCACCAGGCAGGCCAAAACTCCATCCCACCAAAACAGGCTGATACTTCAGGTGGTCTTTTCAAACAGCTCTTACACTAAAAGAGACTTATCATCATTTTCACAATTTCAAATCACGTATGAAGACATTTGCACATCTCCAGTCAGAACAGGACTTCAGAACTTGCACAATCCGTCTGTCAGACTAAAGATGTTATAATAAAACGAGGTGAAGGGATGGTTCACTCGTCTTTTGAGTAAACTTCCGGAAGTGAATGATTGATTGTGATTGATGGTAGATGACCCCCCCCCCCCAACATTCATTCTGTAAACAGACCCAAGTCATCTTGTAACCTCTTACCTCACCACAGGGACCTCTTACGTGAAAAAACAAACATGGGGTAGTGCACAAACTACCTATCGTCGGATTACTTAACATTTTTAGATCGTGTTTTACTCAATTATTTTGATCACTGGTGAGCTCACCTGTGATTTGATGAACTGAAAATAGTAATTGCTATTAGCTAAGTCATATTATGGTTTCTGTCAGCCGAGAGTTAGCTAAATATAACCTCTTGAGTTAGGTCACTATTTCCTCAGTTAGCGCTAGGACTAATGTAGCCTACATTTTCCGGTTTGGATGAGAATTGTGCTATGCTGTTGCTATTTCTATGAATGTCTGAACATTTCATCCAAAAATAAACTGCGCACATCGAGGACATAACGTTGTTAAGACTGTGTTTGTGCAAATTGTTTCTGTGAAAAAACAGTGTAGCCAACTTAAACGCTGACTGTTGTATCAATTGTAACTAGACATTCTAAACAAGTGTTATAATCACACCGGTTTGAGCGTACGCTGCGGGGACCACTGTAGAATGATCACAGCCATGTGTTTGTTAAAGGGTTTAACAATACTATAGTATACTATGCTGCAGAATTCTGTTGTTTTGCAGTTGACCAATGGCTTTCTTGGCCTGCTTGTTATAAAATCCTGCTTGTAATAAAAGCATGGATGAGTCGCTCAGCCTGAGAGAGAAACGGCAGCACCTTGGCAATGTTCCTAAGGTGCTAAAAAGCTATTTTGGTCACATTCCTAATGTGTGATTCAAAATGTTGTTCAGAATCTTAAAAAAAACACTTACGTTTTTTTACATGGTGTTTTATCTTTATTGCCCGTGAATTAAAATGTGCGGCTAGACCTCGGTCTTGTCTTGATTTAGCTGGAGGAAGTTGTGAGCCATCTAAGTATATAAATCGCTAATTCAGTCTAATAATTTATCGATGGAGCTAAAATACTCTGGCGACACAGAAATGCAAAGTTGTGTACTGTCTGCGTAGCAGTGAAAGTCAATGCTGTGCTTTCTGATAATGCTGCCAAGAGTTAATATATACAGTTGAAGTCGGAAGTTTACATACACTTAGGTTGGAGTCATTAAAACTCGTTTTTCAACCACTCCACAAATTTCTTGTTAACAAACTATAGCTTTGACAAATCAGTTAGGACATGTACTTTGTGCATGACTGTCACGCTCTGACCTTAGAGATCCTTTTTATGTCTCTTTTGGTTGGTCAGGGCGTGAGTTGGGGTGGGCATTCTATGTCTGGTGTTCTATGTTGTCTATTTCTTTGTGTTTGGCCGTGTGTGGTTCTCAGAAGCAGCTGTCTATCGTTGTCTCTGATTGAGAACCATACTTAGGTAGCCTGTTCCCACCTGTGTTTGTGGGTAGTTGTTTTCTGTTTTGTGTATTGCACCTTGCAGAACTGTTTGTTTTGTTGTTTTTGTTCAAGTGTTTCGTATTTATTAAAAATAATATGGACACTTACCACGCTGCACCTTGGTCCTCTTCTCCTTCTCCCGACGACGTTCGTTACAATGATACACGTACATTTTCCAACAATTGTTTACAGAAAGATTATTTCACTGTATAACAATTCCAGTGGGTCAAAAGTTTACATACACTAAGTTGACTGTGCCTTTAAAAAGCTTGGAAAACACGGGATGGGGCGAGAGATAATTAGTCTCTTCCCAGTGCTAGCGAGGGTGTTACATAAAAAAAAAAAATCCTCCCTCAGTTCCTCAGATCGCCTAAAATGAAGGTCATTAAAACCTACTCGAGTGATGATGGAGTAGTTGACCAGAACCGTAGGCAGGAGGGAGTTGATGTCATGGACACAGGCTCCTGGGTGACAGTGGACCTTGGTCTGTCCACAGATTGTAGGCAGGACAAAATCTCTCGCCATCGAACTGCTCACAACGATGGTGGTCGTGATGGAATCCGGTGGGGAAGCGCCCTGCTGAACTGCGGTGGCCGTGGGGAGGGTTGGTATACACCCAGGATCCATGCTGACTCCAGTGACTGGTAGGTCCATCTCAAGCAGGCAAAGCTGTTTGATAGCTGGATCGGATGTTCTCGGATAGATGAACAGTGGCCAGACCACCTCCCCGATCTCCTATGCCTTGCGAGTGTCCAGTCTCCCATGGGCCGCAGAGTTTAGCTTAACATCTGTTCGTTGGATTGGGACAAATCATCAAATAAAGTGTTACATTAATTATAACTCAAAGATTTCAAACAGTATTTTTATTTGTCATGAGATGTTAGATTGTTCCCTTATACAGCAGTGTTTCATCTAATGCATTCTAGGATTTTTTTTCTGATATTTAAAAACATTAAGGAAATTATTAAATATTTATTGACAACCCGCAACATGATTTTAGTATATTTCCAGACCACTGAAACTATTTAAAATTGTTTTAGGAGAATGAGTTTTAAAAATGAAATGTTTCAACCGTATGCTACATGTTATTGGTAAGCAAACGTGATGTCAAAATAAACATTTTTATCGTAATATGTAGAATAAACAAACAAGCCACTTGAATTGAATTCTACTTCCTTTAATTCAAATTCTGCTTCCTGTGGGGTGTGGCCATTTCAAATGAAATGTAAATGTAAGCATTTGATTCGAATTAAAGAGCAATTCACAACTCAAATCAAAATGGACCCCAACCCTGCTGTAAGGACTATGCATGAGAGGGATGACAATCTTTTGATAAAGACTCCATTCACCTCAGTTAGGCCGATCCTGGGTTGTGTTCAGTGGGCACGGAACGGGAGAAAACGTTTCTTTGTGAGTGAAATGAGATGAGAGTAAGGGTACTTATACTGTACTTTACTGACGGAACATATCACGGCTGAGGAGGTGTAGAATGTAGAGAGAGGAAGAGAGTAAGAGAGAGTGTAGTGAGTGTTTGAGTCAGATCTCTCTTCCACTAATAAAGGCGACATCGACCATCTCCTACTGAATTCCTCTGCTTAGTTGGAATCCCCACTGTTACCCGGTAAAATGCCCTGGTAATTACATCCACCACACCGGAACACCAACCTGCACCGACTAAACAAAGAGTCGATAAGCACTGTAGTGCTTAAATAACAATAAACAGCAGGAGAGGGGAGAGAGGGAGAGAGAGACAGAGAGGGAATGAGACTGAGGGAGAGAGGTAAAATGGAGATGTGGAGCACGAGAGCGGGAGAAAGAGGAGTGGGAAAGAGGGAAAGATAAAAGGGAGGAGATAGTCGAGGGGGATAGAGAGAGAGAGAGACTTAGTGAGGGAAATTGAGTGCTGGGGAGAGAGAGAGAGAGACTTAGTGAGGGAAATTGAGAGCTGGAGAGAGAGTAAGTTAGAGAGAGAGACAGAGACTGAGGGAGAGAGGGAAATGAAGAGCTGGAGAGAGAAAAATACTTTGTATATTTTAACATTGTGCTTAAATTGAGGGAGAGAGAGAGAGAGAGAGGGCGTTTGCTTTTATTTACCAAGTAATAACTAAGGTACGGTCCTATATAGGAAGGAAAAATTTGACACATCAACGTCCATCTATCAAAACAGAGACTACAGACAAAACGAGACATCCCACTCTCTCATTTTTTCTTATCAGGGCAGATGCGCTCTGGTCTACTCATTGCCTCTGCCCCATGGAGGGTCTGCCCCAGAGATGGTAGAAAAAGGAGACATCTCACCGGTCGGGGCGTGGTGGCGCTGGTCGGGCGAGCGGGATGGGGGGGGTATTAATAAGTAAACCATAGACAGCTGTTCCCTCTCTTGCGGGAGGATGCCAGAGATTAGGGAAGAACCATAAGATCACGTAGGAAAGCATGCCCACACAAGAGAGGGAACGCACACTTACACAAACAGGAACCTTTCAAAAATATGACATGGTAAACGGCTTGAGTCGTTCATCTTTATTTATCCACCATCTTTGGCCAAGAGTCTACATCCTAGTCCAGAAACAACCTCAAGACCAGGGGTATTCAAATGACCAGACGAGGTCTGGACTACTGATGTTTTTAAGTTCCAAATCAAATTGTATTTGTTGCATGCTTCGCAAACAACGGTGTAGACTAACAGTGAAATTGCTTACTTACGGGCCCTTCCCAACAACACAGAGATAAAAATATATACAAATGATAACAAGAGGAATGAATACACAATGAGTAATGATAACTTGGTTATATACATTGGGATACCAGTACAGAGTCAAAGTGCGGGGGTACGAGGTAATTGATAATTGAGGTGGATATGTACATATAGGTAGGGGTAACATGACTAAGCAACAGGGTATATAATAAACAGTAGCAACAGCGTATGTGATGAGTCAAAAGAGTTAGTGCAAAAAGGGTCAATGAAGCTAGTTAACCAAATAGCTACTCGTACTATTTAGTAGTCTTATGGCAATTTTTAGGGCCGTCCTCTGACATTGCCTGGTATAGAGGTCCAGGATGGCAGGGAGCTCAGCCTCAGTGATGTACTGGGCCGTACGCACTACCCGCTGTGGCGCATGGCGGTCGGATGCCAAGCAGTTGCCGTACCAGGCGGTGATGCAACCAGTCAAGATGCTCTCAATGGTGCAGCTGTATAACCTTTTGAGGTTCTGAAGACCCATGCAGAAGCTTTTCAGCCTCCTGGGGGAAGAGGAGTTGACGTGCCTTCTTCACAACTGTGTTGGTGTGTGTGGACCATGTTCATTCCTTAGCGATGTGGACACCGAGGAACTTGAAGCTCTCAACCCTCTCAACTACCACCCCGTCGATGTGGATGGGGGCGTGCTCGGCCCTCCGTTTCCTGTAGTCCATGATCATCACCTTTGTCTTGCTGACGTTGAGGGAGAAGTTGTCCTGGCACCACACTGCCAGGTCACTCACCTCTTCTATATAGGCGGACTCATCGTCGTCAATGATCAGGCCTACAGTACCACTGTCGTGTCGTCAGCAAGCTTAATGATGGTGTTTGAGTCTACCTGAGAATTGCACCCACCTGGTGTCCGAGTTCTAAGTCAGTCCCTGATTAGAGGGGAAGAATGGAAAAAAAGCAGTGGAACTGTCTTCGAGATCCATGTTAGAATTTGAGGGCCTTAGACCCTAGCCCTTAACCCCTACACTACGCATGAACGCACAGGCCACAGCTGGCAACGACTCAGAAACCGTCAACAGGGGAACACAGTTTTTCAGAATGGTTGAAACTCCTATCCAATAGTCTACCATATGAGAAGAAAAAGCTATTGGGGAATGTTTTACAGTAAGTTCCTTGGACTGGGAAATGGGAATTGTTCTATCAGACTGCATCTGTTCTGCCAGGAAACAACAACAATGACGGAAGATGTTGACGTTTGATCCAATTACAGAGCAGTTTTCTGTGTAGAGACTACATCTATCTAAGAGGCGGGTCATTATGCGGGAGATACAGCCTGTTGAACACACACACACACACACACACTCTCTCTCTCTCTCTCCTTTTTGTTCACCCTACTTATTTATTCTCTGGAAACGTTGCGCTAAGCAAATGCTAGTTAGTGAGATCTTCCAAGTGCCTTCATTAAGTACACAAACACTCACAGCCACTCTCTGTGTTCAGAGTTTTTTCCCCCAACTGCAATCGACAAGTGTCGCACAGCCAATTTGTGGCTGTTCATTTATGGAAATATTCAATTTGTCTACTTAATGCGGCAGCACATTGTTAGTGCAGTTGTTGCTCGTTTGAAGCTTAATTCGCTCACTAATTAGGTTATGAGATATGTACTGTTTGGAGACAGGAGAGCGAGCAGATAATGAAATCCGGGCTGATTTGAGCGCTACTCTGTGTATAGGCCCACACAATGCGGAGGCTGTGTGATTCACTCCGAGTCTGTTTCATTGGTGGTAGATGCAACACAAAGATATTTCAGCACAAATTTGCTGCCTTGCAGCACCCAAATGGGCACTACAGAGAGGTAGTGGGCAAGATGAGTCAGACCTCAACTACAGTATGAAGTGTATTACTATTGGAGTAGGACGATGAGAGGCAACATGCAGTACAAGGTGACTGCCAAAATAACGGACACTCTTGAGTAAATGATGGATACAAAGTGTATTGAAAGCAGGTGCTTCCACACAGGTGTGTTTCCTGAGTTAACTAAGCAATTAACATCCCATCATGCTTAGGGTCATGTATAAAAATGCTGGGCAGGCCATTATTTTGGTTATCATGGCTATGCCTCCATAGGATGACAATGCCCCCATCCACAGGGGAAGCGTGTTTACTGAATGGTTTGATGAGCATGAAAACGATGTAAATCATATTCCATGGCTGTCTCATTCACCAGATCTCAACTTAATTGAACACTTGTGGGAGATTCTGGAGCGGTGCCTGCGTTTTCCACTACCATCAACAAAACACCAAATTATGGAATTTCTCATGGAAGAATGGTGTCTCTAGGCCTACTAATGACTCAACCAACCTGGAGAGAAGGATTTATGAACACGCTACCCCTGGTATTTTATCCACACCAGCCCACATCAATGCGCACGCCGCCAACTAACGCCCCCCCGGTGGGGATGGCTGCCGTCTTATCGACTCTTAACCAACCATGCTATTTTGTTTTTTCGTGTTGTTCGTAACTTGTTTTGTATATAATGTTTCTGCTACCGTCTCTTATGACAAAAAAGAGCTTCTGGACATGAGAACTGCCTAGGCTTACCTCCACTGTACTCACATCCTACCATACCCTTGTCTGTACATTATATCTTGAATCTATTCTTCCGCGCACAGAAACCTGCTCCTTTAACTCTC
Organism: Salvelinus fontinalis; assembly: GCF_029448725.1. Lineage (NCBI taxonomy): Eukaryota > Metazoa > Chordata > Actinopteri > Salmoniformes > Salmonidae > Salvelinus > Salvelinus fontinalis. The sequence continues at coordinate 4,779,155 of NC_074699.1, forward strand.
TGTTCCGAACGCACTAGACGACCAGTTCTTTTAGCCTTTAGCCGTAATCTTATCCTACTCCTCCTTTGTTCCTCTGGTGATGTAGAGGTTAACCCAGGCTCTGCAGATCCCATTCCCCAGGCGCTCTCATTTGTTGACTTCTGTAACCGTAAAAGCATTGGTTTCATGCATGTTAACATTAGAAGCCTCCTCCCTAAGAGCAATGCTACCAAATACTAATTGAGGGTATGTAAACTTCTGACCCACTGGGAATGTGATGAAAGAAATAAAAGCTGAAATAAATCATTCTCTCTACTATCATTCTGACATTTCACATTCTTAAAATAAAGTGGTGATCCTAACTGTGTCACGCCCTGACCTTAGAGATCCTTTAAATTCTCTATTTGGTATGTCAGGGTGTGACTAGGGTGGGAAATCTATGTTTATATTTCTTTGTTGGCCGAGTATGGTTCCCAATCAGAGGCAGCTGTCTATCGTTGTCTCTGATTGGGGATCATACTTAGGCAGCCCTTTTTCCCACCTTCTGTTGTGGGATCTTGTCTTTGTTTGTTGCATGGGTTGCACTCCTAAGCTTTTCGTTCGTTGAGTTGTTTATTGTTTTTTTTGGTGGAACATTTTAATAAAGAAAATGTACGCCTACCACGCTGCACCTTGGTCTTCATTTAACGACGGACGTAACAAACTGATCTAATATAGGGAATTTTTACTGGGATTGAAAGTCAGGAATTGTGAAAAACTGAGTTTAAATGTATTTGGCTAAGGTGTATGTAAACTTCCGACTTCAACTGTATGTAAACAACAGCTGGTGCACGATATCTAAGGAAGTCTTAAGGTTTTGCTCGCCTGAGGTAAAGTATCTCATGAAAAGCTATAGACCACACTATCTACCTAGAGAGTTTTCGTAGCTGTCTACATGCCACCACAGACGGATTCTGGCACTTAAAACGCACTCAATGAGCTGTATACCGCCATAAGCAAACAGGAAAATGCTCATCCAGAGGTGGCGCTCCTAGTGGCCGGGGAATTCAATACAAGGAAACTTAAATCCGTTTTACCTAATTTCTATCAGCATGTTAAATGTGCAACCAGAGGGAAAACAAATCTGGTCCACCTTTACTCCACATACAAAGATGCATACAAAGTTCTCCCTCTCCCTTCATTTGGCAAAAATTCTATCCTCCTGATTCCTGCTTTCAAGCAAAAATATAAGCAGGATGCACCAGTGACTCAGTCTAAAAGTGGTCAGATGAAGAAGATGCTAAACTACAGGACTGTTTTGCTAGCACAGACTGGAATATGTTCCGGGATTCTTCCGATGGCATTGAGGAGTACACTACATCAGTCACTGGCTTCATCAATAAGTGCATCGAGGACGTCGTCCCCACAGTGACTGTACGTACATTTCCCAACCAGAAGTCATGGATTACAGGCAACATTCGCTCTGAGCTAATGGGTAGAGCTGCCGCATTCAAGGAGCGGGACTCTAACCCGGAAGCTTATAAGAAATCCCGCTATGCCCTCTGACGAACCATCAAACAGGCAATGCGTCAATGCAAGACTAAGTTCAAATCGTACTACACCGGCTCTGACGCTCGTCGGATGTGGCAGGGCTTGCAAACTATTACAGACTACAAAGGGAAGCACAGCCGAGAGCTGCCCAGTGACACGAGCCTACCAGACGAGCTAAATAACTTCTATGCTCTCTTCGAGGCAAGTAACATTGAAACATGCATGAGAGCATGAGCTGTTCCGGACAAGTGTGTGATCACGCACTTCGAAGACGATGTAAGACCTTTAAACAGGTCAACATTCAGAAGGCCACAGGGCTAGACGGATTACCAGGATGTGTACTCTAATCATGCGCTGACCAACTGGCAAGTGTGTTCACTGACATTTTTAACCTCTCCCTGTCTGAGTCTGTAATACCAACATGTTTCAAGCAGACCACCATAGTTCCTGTGCCCAAGAATACTAAGGCAACCTGCCTAAATGACTACCAACCCATAGCACTCACGTCTTCAGCCATGAAATGCTTTGAAAGGCTTGTCATGGCTCACATCAACACCATTATCCCAGAAACCCTAGACCCACTCCAATTTGCATACCGCACCAACAGATCCACAGGTGATGCAATATCTATTGCACCCCACACTGCCCTTTCACACCTGGACAAAAGGAACACCTATGTGAGAATGTTATTCATTGACTACAACTCAGCGTTCAACACCATAGTGCCCTCAAAGTTCATCACTAAGCTAAGGACCCTGGAACTTAACACCTCCCTCTGCAACTGGATCCTGGACTTTGTGATGGGCCACCCCCAGGTAGTAAGGGTAGGTAACAACACATCCGCCATGCTGATCCTACACACGGGGGCCCCTCCGGGGTGCGTGCTCAGTCCCCTCCTTTACTCCCTGTTCACTAATGACAGCACGGCCAGGCACGAGTCCAACACCATCATTAAGCTTGCTGACGACACAACAGTGGTAGGCCTGATCACGACAACGATGAGACAGCCTATAAGGAGGAGGTCCGAGACCTGACCGTGTGGTGCCAGGACAACAACCTCTCCCTCAACATGATCTAGACAAAGGAGATGAGGACTACAGGAAAAGGATGACCGAGGGGGGGCGGAGCTAGCATGTTGGAGTGAACGGCTGCGTGTGAGAGGCTCCTGCAACTTTTTTGCGAAATAATCTAACTTACCCTACTTTATGATACTTTTTACAACAAACGTTTCTTTCTAATACAACATCGTAACTTTCTGTGTAAAAATGCCGAGTAATAAGCGTCCAAAGGACAATAAATCCACATCGGAGGCCTACTCCACACCAAACAACGAGACAGACATGGCGGAAGGCACAGGCAACAACGTGACACTTAAAGAACTTACCCAGGCTTTGGGAGAACTACGTGTTGCTTTAGCTGAGGATCTTAAGGCTACTATTGCTGAACTGGACACCAAAATCGAGGGCACCATTCGAGCGGTCGCTTCGCAGGGCCAGAGTATTGTGGACCTTGAGAGGGCTTCTGAATTCAGCGCTGGTAGGATCGACGAGTTAGAGAAGCTGTGCTCGTCACTACAGGGTACTGTGCAGAGGCTTTCTGTGAAAGTGGTCGACCTGGAGGGCCGTTCCAGACGTAATAACCTTCGCGTTGTTGGTCTGGCAGAGGGGGTAGAGGCGGGCTCTCGCCCCACCGACTTCTTCGCCAAGCTATTGAAGGATGCAATGGGATCGGACGTTTTGGGTTCGGACCCCCAGCTGGACCGTGCACATCGCGCCCCTGTCCCAGTGCCTGGACCGGGTCAACGCCCTCGCGCAGTAATCATCTGTTGTCACAGTTTCAAGACCAAGGATCTTATCCTGCGCGAGGCCCGAATGAGGGGCAACCTGTTACATAAAGGGCACCCCTTCCGTGTCTATGATGATTATGCGCCCGATGTGGCAAAGGACCGTGGCGGCTACAGAGATGTCATGGCCAAACTCTACAAACTCCATCTTCGCCCAGCCTTGCTCTTCCCTGCAAGACTAAGAATTACCCCGCCCTCTGGTGAGAAGATGTGGCTCTCCTCGGTTTTGGACGCAGAGAAGTTTATCCGGGAACATACGCCAATCCCCCGTACAGGTTAGAGTGCCTTGTCATTGTGTGTTAGGGTCTGCTCATGGAATCGAATCCATACTAAACCATAACGGGTGAAACCGTATTGAACGGTCTCAACAAGGGCTACCGAACATGCAAGATGCTGTGGAGGGCGGTCTTGGCTCTCAATTAAAGTCACTTTCATTCTGGCTGTGTTCAGAGCGATGCCTATTTAGGATGCCTTCCAGGTTTGATCATTGTCACTTTCGGATGAATATACTTATTACCCCCATTTTTTTTTTTTTTGTTTCGTTATTTATTTTTTAATTCTTACATTTATTGTTATTACAATACCATTTATTTAAAGCTTGCAGGGGACTGGGGGTGATGGTGGGGAAGGGGCAGACACAGACACCTGGATAGCAGGTGGATGTTTTGTGCCGTTCTGCCTTTGATATAGCCGAGGGCCGCTCTCCCGATTAGATCCCTACCAGCCCTCTGTAGTGTCTAGGTAGGTGTGCGTACATATAATTATTATTTGTACTTTATAATTATTTTCTCTTAGCATGTTACTATTATGTATGTGTATATTTTAAATTAGTGTAGATTATTACTCTGGGGCATGAATGTTTCTGTATGTATGGGTATGTATGTGTATATGCGCATATGTAGATATGTATGGGTGTGTGTGTGTATATGTATATTTTTAAACATATACCTTTATATGTATTTTTTGGGGATGTGTGTGTGTGTGTATGTGTTTGTATGTGTGTATGTGTATGTATGTATATATATATGTGTCTATATGTATGTATGTATGTATGTGTATGTATATATATATATATATGTATATGGGTAAGTATGTGTATGTGTGTGTATGTATACATGTATATATATAACCTTTTTATTTATTTATTTTCTGACTGGGGGATACGTTTAATTTAGAAAAATTCTTGTTTCCGATCTAACCCACAATATGTAAATGTACGGCTGTCTAAGTTGGTTGCTGATGGTTCATGTTTAGACCGGCAGTGCTTAGCAAAATAATCTTGTGATGCTATATCTTGCTTATCTCAGGGATAGATAGACCCAAGATGACGCTTAAGTGCGCAATATGTTTAGGTTGAAACTTATTCTCTTTAGGTTTATTAGATGCTAATTGGACACTTTATTCGCGGGAGCCTCCTCAGTTCATATGTTAGTAGAAGTTCTAGGATAGTGAGAGGTGAACGTACAGTTGGGATTTTATTTCTGTTTCACCTCTTGTTCGAGGTCGCGCCGTGCTTTTTTGGCATCGGCCAGACAATGTGTTTATTATTTTTATTTTTATTTTATTTTCTCTCCTATTTGTGTATGCCTGTTAAAGGTGGGTTGGGCGGGGGGGTAAATAGTGGGGAAAGTAGGGGAACAGGGTGGGAAGTAAAGGGGCTTGCAGGGGGGGAGGGGCTGGTTGGATACTGCTCGGGTGTAGCTGCTACATATGCTGATCGTGATGGTTTGGTGCGCTTTCTTACCTTTTTATTGAGTTACAAGTTATGCAGGCCACCATAGGAACTACAAATGAGAGGGGGGCGGGGCTCACATTCACTTCCTGGAATGTCAGGGGCTTAAACGAACCAATTAAGAGAGGCAAGGTCCTAGCCCACTTGAAAGCACTCTCGTCTGATATTATATTTTTGCAAGAAACCCATCTGAAAAATAATGCTCACAGCAGACTTAAATGTAGGTGGGTGGGGCAAGTGTATCACTCTAACTTCTCTGCCAAAACGAGAGGCACAGCGATTCTGGTACGGAAAGGAATTCCCTTTCTACATAAAACCACTATTGTGGATAAAGAGGGTCGTTATGTGATCGTAATAGGAGAGATCCACTCTACTTCTGTAACTCTACTAAATATCTATGGGCCAAACATTGATAACCCCTCTTTTTTCAAAAGAGTCCTTGCCCTGATTCCAGATATCTCCCATACTAACCTGATCATTGGAGGGGACCTTAACTGCGTGCTAGACCAATATTTGGACAGATCCTCTACCCGGCGAACCCCCACCTCCTATTCAAGTGAATTCTTGAATACCTACATAAAGAATTCTAACTTATTTGATATATGGAGGATCACTAACCCTACGGGCAGGGAATACTCCTTTCACTCTCATGTTCACAATGTTTATACTCGAATTGACTACTTTTTGGTTGATGCTAAACTACTCCCCTATACCTGTAATGTGAAGTATCATGATATTATAATCTCGGACCACAGTCCACTCACCTTCTCCCTGAGATTGGGTGACATGGTACCAAACGAGAGGGTCTTGAGGTTAAATCCTCAGCTCCTCACAGAACCAACATTCTGTGAACATCTTAAAGACCAAATAACATTTTTCTTTGATACCAACGACAACACAGAGACTTCCCCAGCATTACTGTGGGAAACACTTAAGGCTTATTTGAGAGGCTGTATCATCTCCTATCAGACTGCCAGGAGTAGGCAAAACAAGGGAAAATTGGTAGAACTGGAGGGACAAATTCACTTACTGGATAGGGAGAATGCTAGACATCCATCTATGGAGAAACATAAAAAAATTACCTCTTTAAAATTTGAATATAATCAGACTCTCTCAGCTAAAATTGCTAAATCTTTTCTCTACGCCAAGCAAAAATATTTTGAGTTTGGTGACAAACCACACAAATTACTCGCCAGACAACTTCGAAAAATTGTGAGTGACCGAATGATTCACAAAGTTAAGTCTGCATCTGGGGAATTACTCTCTTCCCCCAAAGACATCAATGACAGATTCCGTCAGTTTTATGAGACTCTATATACATCTAAAGCCGATTCTAACCCCTTAATTATGCAAAACTTTTTGGATGACTGTAATCTTCCTGCCCTGAACCAGGAAGATTCTAACTTCCTGAATAAGGAAATATCTCTTGAAGAAATTCGAGAAACAATCAAAACTCTAAAGAGTGGCAAGACCCCGGGCCCAGATGGATACCCGGGTGAATTCTATAAAACATTCAGCAACATGCTCTCTCCCTACCTGCACAAAATGTTGGTTCAGTCCAGAGAGGATGGAGCTCTCCCATCTACTTTGGATGAAGCATTCATTACAGTTATACATAAGAAGGGTAAAGATCCGGAAGAGGTAGGGTCATACAGACCAATATCCCTCCTCAATACAGACCAAAAGATTTTAGCAAAAACCCTGGCTAACAGGCTTAGCACTTTAATTGGCAAACTGGTCCATTCGGACCAGACCGGCTTTATCCCGAACAGAAACTCATTCTTCAATCTCAGGCGCCTCTTCAACATTATGTATTCTCAGAGGTTACCAAACATGGACCTTGCCGTTATATCTCTTGACGCCGAGAAGGCTTTTGACCAAGTTGAGTGGTCCTATCTATTCAAAGTCCTACATAAATTTAATATTGGAGATGGATTCATAAATTGGATCCAGCTTTTATATAGGAACCCCTGTGCGAGAATACTCACTAACCAATCATTGTCGCCCCGATTTAACCTCTACAGAGGGACAAGGCAGGGTTGTGCGCTGTCGCCGATGCTCTTCGCCCTAATCATTGAACCTCTCGCTCAGACGATTAGATCTGATGCAGCAATACACGGCTATAATACTAAAGATACTCTAAATAAGATTTCCCTATACGCAGATGACATTCTCCTCTATGTAACAGAACCCCAAGCTAGTATTCCAGCTATTCTTGATGTGATTAATTTGTTTGGTACCTTCTCGGGATACAGAATAAATTGGAACAAGAGTGAATTAATGCCCATACGGTTACAAAACACCTCCTGGCTAGAACATCTTCCACTTAAGTTATCTTCAGAAAAATTTACCTATCTAGGAATTGTAGTTACCAAACAATATTCCTTACTATTTAAAGAGAATTTCCCCTCGCTGATGCAAAAACTAAAAACAAACATACAATTTTGGAGAACTCTCCCAATTTCTCTGCTCGGAAGAATTAATGCCATTAAAATGGTCTTCCTCCCACAACTGCTCTACCTATACCAGAACATCCCAATATTCATACCTAAATCCTTTCATAAACAACTGGACTCAATTATCAATCCTTTCATCTGGGATTATAAAACACACAGGATAGGTAAAAAACACCTCTGCAAATCCAAGGTGGAAGGAGGACTGTCTCTCCCAAATTTTATATTTTATTATTGGGCCGCTAACCTCCGTGCGGTTACGTTTTTGCTGGATGACGCACGTCCGTCACCCACCTGGCTTAGTATGGAGCGTGAGGAGTGTCACCCCTTCTCTATTGGTGCTGTCATTTTGTCGCCTGTCAATCTGGAGAGGTCACTTTATCGTAACAATCCTATTATACATAGCACAGTCCGAATCTGGAAGCAAATTAAAACCCACTTTGAGCTTAGACCAATGTCATTCATGCTCCCTGTTGCCAGGAACCCCTCCTTTGCCCCCTCCAACCTTGATAACACCTTTGAGCAATGGGGAGAGTTGGGGATAAGTACCATAGGGGATTTATATATAGAAGGGACCTTTGCTTCCTTTGAGTTGCTGAGGGAAACTTATAATCTTCCCAGAAATAACTTTTTCAGATACCTACAAATCAGAGACTATGTTAGGAAACACCTCCCAACATTTGGGAACGCTAAGCCTTCCATGTTTGACGGATGCATAAAAACATCCCCCACCTCAGACAAACTGATATCTCGTTTATATGACTCTTTTCAATCGGTTAGCACACCCTCTACAGAGGCCATCAAGGCAAAATGGGAGGAAGAACTAGGGACTGACATTTCGATGGCAGACTGGGAAGATAGCTTGAAGTATATCCACACCTGCTCCATTAACTCCAGACATCGGCTCATACAATTCAAGGTATTACACAGATTACACTATTCCAAAACCAAACTGCATAGGATATTTCCTGATACATCCCCTTTGTGTGATAAATGTCAGGCTGCACAGGGTACACTTCTCCACTGCTTTGCCCTATGCTCTAGCTTGCATGGTTACTGGTGTGGAATTTTTAGGATCCTCTCTGAAGTTCTGGAGACTTCAATTGACCCAGACCCGCTTCTGATAATCCTGGGAGTGTCTGATTCCCTAATCGGACTAACCAACCCCCAAAAACAACTCATCTCTTACAGTCTCATTTCGGCAAAAAAACTAATCTTGTTGTTCTGGAAAAAGAGGGAAGCGCCCACTACCAAATTATGGCTCAGCGAATTGGCAAACACTGTACACTTAGAAAGGATTAGATATATTCTGAACAATAAATTATTAACATTTGATCAAATCTGGCAGCCTTTCCTCTCTTACTTGGACCATTCGGCGCTGTGAATTTGTACTTTTTAACGCACTCTCCATTGTAATATTTTAATCCACCTCTGGGCAGCACGTGCTGGCACCGCCACCCGAGCAGCGGGGAGGGGTATAAGGGGAAGGGATAAGGGGGGGGAGGGATAAAGGGGGGGAATAAGGGGGGGTGACACCCACCCTCTTTCTTTCTACCTGTCCTTGTTTTGTATGTCTTGTTTTGTAAGTCTTGTTTTGTAATAATTGTTTTGTACCCAGAACTCTGGATCTTTTTATTTCTGTCTGCTCTTTTATGTTTAGTTAAAAATTGTATACCTGCCTTTCATACCTATACACCATTCCTGTGTGTGTTCAATAAAAATATTTGAACGAAAAGGATGACCGAGCACGCCCCCATTCTCATCGACGGGCTGTTGTAGAGCAGGTTGAGAGCTTCTAGTTCCTTGGCGTCCACATCACCAACAAACTAACATGGTCCAAGCACACCAAGACAGTTGTGAAGAAAGCTCGACAAAACCTCCTGACGGGTTGCATCACTGCCTGGTATGGCAACTGCTCGGCCTCCAACCACAAGGCACTACAGAGGCACTGCATCCAGGACTTCTATACCAGGCTGTGTCAGAGGAAGGCCCTGAAAATTGTCAAAGATTCCAGTCACCCTAGTCATAGACTGTCCTCTCTGCGACTGCACGGCAAGCGGTACCGGAGCGCCAAGTCTAGGTCCAAAAGGCTTCTTAACAGCTTCTACCCCAAGCCATAAGACTCCTGAACAGCTAATCAAATGGCTACCCAGACTATTTGCATTGCCCCCCCCCCCCCCCATTTCTATGCTGCTGCTGCTCTCTATTATTATCTATGCATCGTTACTTTAATAACTCTACCTGCATGTACATATTACCTCAATTACCTTGACACCGGTGCCCCCGCACATTGACTCTGTAACCCCTGTGTATAGCCCCGCTATTGTTATTTACCGCTGCTCTTTAATTATTTTCTATTCTTATCTCTTAATTTTAAAAAATTATAATAATCTTAAAACTGTATTGTTGGTTAAGGGCTTGTAAGTAAGCATTTCACTCTACACCTGTTGTATTCGGGGGCATGTGACAAATAAAATTGGATTTGATTAGACTATAGACCATCATTTCCAGATCAACTTTTTTGTTCAATAGAGATGAATTACATACATCTTTATGCATAGCTGTTTTTTTGGGGGGGGCGGGGGGTGTACAGTTATTTTTTTTTCACCCGCAGTACAGACGGCTATATTGGACCATCGCACTACTTTTGTGAAGAAAAAAAAGAAGAAAAAAAGAGTCAGATTTTCGGGGGTGCTGCGGCACCCTCAACACCCCTACTTGATTTGCACTAACTACACTGAACACAAAATATAAACGCAAATGCAACAATTTCAAATAGTTACAGTTCATATGGGGAAATCAGTCAATTGAAATAAATAAATTAGGCCCTAATCTATGGATTTCACATGACTAGGAATAAAGATATGCATCTGTTGGTCATAGATACATTAACAAAAAAGTAGTGACATGGCTCAGAAAACCAGTCAGTGTCTGGTGTCACCTCCATTTGCCTCATGCAGCGCGACACATCTCCTTCACATAGAGTTGATCAGGCTGTTGATTGTGGCCTGTGGAATGTTGTCCCTCTCCTCTTCAATGGCTGTGCAAAGTTGCTGGATAATGGCTGGAACAGGAACACACTGTCGTACACGTCGATCCAGAGCATCCCAAACATGCAATATGGGTGACATGTCTGGTGATTATGCAGGCCATGGAAGAGCAGGGCCATTTTCAGCTTCCAGGAATTGTGTACAGATCAAATCACATCAAATGTATTTATATAGCCCTTCGTACATCAGCTGATATCTCAAAGGGCTGTACAGAAACCCAGCCTAAAACCCCAAACAGCAAGAAATACAGGTGTAGAAGCACGGTGGCTAGGAAAAACTCCTTAGAAAGGCCAAAACCTAGGAAGAAACCTAGAGAGGAACCAGGCTATGAGGGGTGGCCAGTCCTCTTCTGGCTGTGCCGGGTGGAGATTATAACAGAACATGGCCAAGATGTTCAAATGTTCATAAATGACCAGCATGGTCAAATAATAATAATCACAGTAGTTGTCGAGGGTGCAGCACCTCAGGAGTAAATGTCAGTTGGCTTTTCATAGCCGATCATTAAGAGTATCTCTACCGCTCCTGCGGTCTCTAGAGAGTTGAAAACAGCAGGTCTGGGACAGGTAACACGTCCGGTGAACAGGTCCTTGCAACACGGGTCTGTGCATTATCATGCTGAAACATGAGGTGATGGTGGCGGATGAATGGAATGACAATGGGCCTCATGACCTCGTCACGGTATCTTTGTGCATTTACATTGCAATCGATAAAATGCAATTGTGTTCATTGTCCGTAGCTTATTCCTCCTAGTACCATAACCCCACCACCACCATGGGGCACTCTGTTCATAATGCTGACATCAGCATAACGCTTGCCCACACGACGCCATGCCTGCCATCTGTCCAGTACAGTTGAAACTGGGATTCATCTGGGAAGAGCCCACTTCTCCAATGTGCCAGTGGCCATCGAAGGTGAGCGCCGAACTGCAGTCAGGTCAACACCCTGGTGAGAACGACGAGCACGCAGATGAGCTTCCCTGAGACGGTTTCTAACAGTTTGTGCAGAAATTCCACAGTTTCATCAGCTGTCCGGGTAGCTGGTCTCAAACAATCCCGTAGGTGAAGAAGCACGATATGGAGGTCCTGGGCTGGCGAGGTTACACATGGTCTGCGGTTGTGAGGCCGGATGGACGTACTGCCAAATTCTCTAAAACAACGTTGGAGGCGGCTTATAGTAGAGAAATTAACATTAAAATATCTGGCAACAGCTCTGGTGGACATTTCTGCAGTCAGCATGTCAATTGCACACTCTCTCAAAACTTGAGACATCTGTGGCATTGTGTTGTGTGACAAAACTGCACATTTTAGAGTGGCCTTTTATTATCCCCAGCACAAAGTGCACCTGTGTAATGATGATGCTGTTTAATCAGCTTCAGATATGCCACACCTGTCAGGTGGATGGATTATCTTGGCAAAGGAGAAATGCTCACTAACAGAATGTAAACAAATTTGAGCACTAAATTTGAGAGAAATCAGCTTTTTGTGCATGTGGAACATTTCTGCGATCTTTTACTTCAGCTCATGAAACATGGGACCAAGCCTTTCACATGTTGTGTTTATATTTTTGTTCAGTGTAATATCATAGACACATTCATTTTGGGTTCAACACCTGAGAATGTTGAAACTCAAAGCACGTGAACTAGACATAATACCCACTGCTAATAGCCATGTATTCATCCGACAGTAAATCTAATCTTGGTAAGGGGGCTGTCCGTTGCCCACTGATCAGCCAAAGGCTCATTATAGATTAGTATAACAGAGAAATTTCACAAAAAAATGAATAAAGATATCTTAACAGGCCCATGGTCCTCCAGCAATATAGCCTTTTTATTATTTGTATTTTTATATAAAAATATATTTGTGTGTCAATTTCAACCAGCCCAACCAAAAAAAAAAAAAGAGTCCAGCCCATCTGGCATTATGCAGAATTGCCAGAATACCAATCTGCTCCAGGTAGCCTAGTGGCAAAGAGTGTTGGGCCTGTAACTGAAAAGCAGATGGTTTCAATCCCCGAGCCGGCGAGGTGGAAATGCGAGATTGTAGAAATTGAATTTCCTCTTCAGTCAAGGTATTACATTTTTTCCCTCATTTGTAAAATGTCTGGGCTTCAATAAATGAATACAATGCAATACTGCAGTCAGAAATAAAGAAGGTAGAACTCTCCCTTCATGGACACGATGGACTTAACATAGTCCTCTGTGTGTGGTAGAAGAGGAGATGAAAGATCATAAAGAAATGCTAAGTGAAACTCTACAAGTCATCTATGACTTTTCACAAGTGCAACAGACAGACTAGCAGACAGAGACCGTGGGGGGGGGGGGGGAATGGCATGTTGGTAAGTGGGTTGACACAAGCGAATACAAGGTGAGGAAGAGACAGGCACAAAACAATAGAGGGAAGTGCTGAGGGAGAGAGAGAATAAGAAGAATGAGAGAGAGAGAGAAATAAAGAAATAGGGAGAGAAGCAAAGCGAGAGGAAGAAATATAGCTGTGTTTCCATCTAATTGGCGGAAAAAAATTTCACGCAAATATTCAACAATCTGCATAAAAAAGCATTTTCCTACCAGAGTGTTTCTGCTTTTTGTGGATAAAAGGTTTTGCGTGATGACACAGTGCACAGAAACATGACTTTTGCAGTTAAATTCGCATGTACTGTAAAAAAAAGAAAAAAAGAAGAGGTTTCCATCGCATTTTAAACTCTACTGATCATTTTGTGAACAAACCCCAAAAAACGTTATATAGCGAATGTGCTTACTCTGGTCTTGTGACGTGCGCTCAATCCAACAGCTCGCAGATACAGTGCGGGTAGGCTACTCACACGATGAGACAATTATGGGCAAAAGAGCAAGATTATTTTTAATTTGCCAAACGGCAGCCAATCATTGATCATCATGTCACCGGAATAAGACTCGATATTTATTGGAAAGGGGCATCAAGTTTATCACCCTGCACTTTCACCACTCTGCGAAGTTCATCATAACTTACTCCATTAGTAGCCTAATAAACAGCATGGTTTCCCGAGTCGTAGTGGGAAAACCACACACCATATCATCGCATGACACGATCTTAACAATTGCATTACCTGGTGCAGCTGAAGTGTGAGATCACTACACATTACAATAGATTAACATATACATATAAAATACCATGCATTATGTTAGATTAGCATTATATTAGCCATGTCAAATAGTATTGTGATATTTTACCATACATTAAAACGAAGCCTTTTTTCATATTAGGTATTTTTACAGTTACAGTAGACACCAGACAAACCTTTTGTCTTTCTGAAGTAACTCAGGGCTGAGGGCTGCTACGAGGGTTGTTGAGAGAGGGGGTGCTAAAATAATTAGTGTGTATTCATACACGCACACATGCGCTAAAAATGGTGCATGGCATTCTTAGCACGGGGCCATAACGGTCAAATTGGCCCAGACACGGTATTTCCAAACTAGCAGCAAGAAGCATCACTTCCTGTTGTAAAAATGACTCTCTGAGCCTCTGGCATTGATGACTTGCATTCAGTTACATTGATGAACAAAAGTTATTTACACTTACAGTGGGCATGTTGCAAGTCATCAAAAGTAGCTCTCAGAGTGTGACACTGACAGAATGCTGTTATGAGGGTCAGATAAAGATGATATCCAGTCCACAGTACTATTATACAGTGCACTTGGAAAGTAGTCAGACCCCTTGACTTTTTCCACATTTTGTTACGTTACAGCCTTATTCTAAAATGAATTCAATCGTTTTTTCCCCCTCATCAATCTACACACAATACGCCATAATGCAAAGCAAAAATAGGTTTTTAAGAAACTTTAGCAAATGTATTACAAATAAAAATATACTATTTACATACGTTTTCAGACCCTTTACTCAGTACTTTGTTGATGCGCCTTTGACAGCGTTTACAGCATAAAGTATTCTTGGGTATTACGATACAAGCTTGGCATACCTGTATTTGGGGAGTTTCTCCCATTCTCCTCTGCAGATCCTCTCATGCTCTGTCAGGTTGGATGGGGAAAGTTGCTGCACAGCTATTTTCAGATCTCTCTAGAGATGATCAATCAGGTTCTTGTCTGGGCTCTGGCTGGGCCACTCAAGGACATTCAGGGACCTATCCCGAAGCCATTCCTGCGCTGTCTTGGCTGTGTACTTAGGGTCCTTGTTCTATTGGAAGGTGAACCTTCGCCCCAGTCTGAGGTCCTGAGCGCTCTGGAGACGGTTTTCATCAAGGATTTCTCTGTAGTTTGCTCCATTCATCTTTGCCTTGCTCCTGACTAGTCTCCCAGTTCCTGCTGCTGAAAAACATCCCCACAGCATGATGCTGCCACCACCATGCTTCACCGTAGAGTGCTGCAGAGATGGTTGTCCTTCTGGAACGTTCTTCCATCTCCACAGAACAACTCTGGAGCTCTGTCAGAGTGACCATCGGGTTCATGGTCACCTAACTGACCAAGGTCCTTCTCCCCCAATTGCTCAGTTTGGCCAGGCTCTAGGAAGAGCCTTGGTGGTTCCAAACTTCTTCCATTTAAGAATGATGGATGTCATTGTGCTCTTGGGGACCTTCAATGTTGCAGACATTTTTTGGTACCCTTCCCAAGATCTGTGCCTCGACACAATTCTGTCTAGGAGCTCAACGGACAATTTTTTCAACCTCACGGCTTGGTTTTTACTCTGACATGCACAGTCAACCGTGGAATCTTATATAGACAGGGTGTGCCTTTTCAAATCATGTCCAATCAATTGAATTTACCACAGGTGGACTCCAATCAAGTTGTAGAAACATCTCAAGGAAGGTCAATGGAAACAGGATGCACCTGAGCTCAATTTCGAGTTTCATAGCAAAGGGTCTGAATATTTCTGTATATAAGGTATTTTTTGTTTTTAAGTTTTAATACATTTGCTAATGTCTAAAAAGCCTGTTTTTGCTTTGTCATTATGGGGTATTGTGTGTAGATTGCTGAGGATTTTTTTTCTTCATTTAATCCATTTTAGAACAAGGCTGTAACGTAACAAAATGTAGAAAAAGTCAAGTGGTCTGAATACTTCTGAAGGCACTGTATTCAGACATCAATCAGTCTTGCATTGGCCACAATGTAGAATGGCCATCCATAATATGAGCAACTTTTTCTCCACTTAAGTTGTGCTGTAAAAACCTTATTTAATCTTTGTTTGTGTGTATCCTCCACTATCGACTGTAGAGAAATTTCGTTTTTTCCCACAATTGACCTGTGTTGGGGCTGTCGATGTGCAGTTGAAGACATGGTGTGATTCACTGAAATAAGGCTAATGACCCACTACCCTGTCCAACTCTTAACTTCTCTGGGATAGGTGGCAGTATTTTCACGTCCGGATGAAAAGCGTGTCCTAAGTAAACTGCCTGCTACTCAGGCCTAGAAGCTAAGATATGCATATTATTCGTAGCTTTGTATAGAAAACACTCTGAAGTTTCTAAAATTGTTTGACTCATGTCTGTGAGTATTACAGAACTTATTTGGTTGGCGAAACCCAGAGGACAAACCATTCAGATTCTTTTTTTGGAGGTCACTCTTTCCACATGATGTCAAACGTCTTTAGAAATTGGTTGAGGTTTTCCCTTTGAGAAATGAAGAAGTAGCACTGTTCAGAATGAGGGTAGAGAGACGTGTACTCTTTGTTAGAGGCGCGTGACCTGAAAGCTAGCTACACTTTGTTTTCCTCCGGTATTAATCACAGATCATCCCGTCTTAAATTTGATCAATTATTTACGTAAAAAAATACCTAAAGTTGTATTACAAAAGTAGTTTGAAATGTTTGGACAAAGCTTACAGGTAACTTATGAGATATTTTGTAGTCACATTACGCAAGTTGGAACCGGTGTTTTTCTGGATCAAACGCGCAAAATAAATGGACATTTTGGATATATATCGAGGGAATTAATCGAACAAAAGGACCATTTGTGATGTTTATGGGACATATTGGAGTGCACACAGAAGAAGCTCATCAAAGGTAAGGCATGAATTATATCTTTATTTCTGCGTTTTGGGGCGCGCCTGGAGGGTTGAAATAGGATTGTCTGTGTTTGTTTGCTGGGGTGCTGTCCTCAGATAATAGCATTGTTTTCTTTCGCCGTAAAGCCTTTTTGAAATGTGACATATTGCCTGGATTCACAACAAGTGTAGCTTTAATTCGGTGCATTGCATGTGTGATTTCACGAAAGTTAAATTTTTATCATAATTTATTTGAATTTGGCGCTCTGCTCTTTTCATTGGATGTTGGCCGGTGTCCCACATATCCCAGAGAGGTTTTAACCGACTTACCTCACCTATCCTCCTCTCCTCTCCTCCCCTCCACCTTTCCACCCCGTCTCTCACATTATCTGCCCAGTCCTCCATTGACAACATCAAATGATATAAAAACACAAATCACATATTGATCATTGAACAGCTGAAAATATTGCAGACTCTGGCTTTACATTTAAAGAAAATTGACACCAAGGACAGCACACTTTCATTCCAGAAATATGTGACTTCCAAAGTAAAATATGAACAGATTATACTATTAGTCTATAATAGGCTGCTACCTAACTCAACACTTTCATTTCCACTCTAATATGAAAATAATTTTTTTGCAAGATCAGATGCTCTGGTTTATTCAAAAATGTAAAAGATTCCAGTGATTGGAGGTGGTTGTATCTCATCCCTCTCTGATCTGACTGCTGTCCCCAACGAACATTCCCCACACTCCTTTCTATTAGCCCCCTCATCATATGTATTTTCCACGAGAAAGAGAGAAAGACTAGGTGAGAAAAAGGGAAAGCGCAACTTCGATTGACTCCTATAACCCTGCAAAGCATTGAGCGTTGGAGCCGCTCCTGAGTAGAAAGACAAAAACACACAAAATGGTCGCATTCCGATTAAAATCAAATCCAATTTATTATTATATTTTATTTACCGTTATTTTACCAGGTAAGTTGACTGAGAACACATTCTCATTTACAGCAATGACCTGGGGAATAGTTAAAGGGGAGAGGAAGGGGATGAATGAGCCAATTGTAAACTGGGGATGATTAGGTGACCGTGATGGTATGAGGGACTGTTTGGGAATTATTGATCACATACACATATTTAGCAGATGTTATTGCGGGTGTAGTGAAATGCTTTTCAACCCAATTCACCCTTCCTCTTCCTCCCACCACCTCCTAACTGCCCACTCACCATATACCACTCCCGTTTCCTTTGTTTATCAAGCCCACCTCAGAGGTTCTGTTGGTTTAATTGAATTAGAGATGGTGGTCCCTTTAATTTGCAGCATCAACATGGGCTTAACAAAAGCCAGTTCTTCGATTGGGGTTGTTGGCACATTTACGCAGATCATCTCCTGCCAAACAGCACTATCGGGAACGCTGATGGTGAGGCTGGGATTAGTGTTGGGAAACCCCTAATTGGATTTCCAATGGACTGTGTGAGTGTGTGTTTGTTTGTGTGTGCGCGCGCACGTGTTCCGTGTGTGTGTTTGTGTGTGAGAGAAAGTGATGGAGAGAGAGATAAGATGAGAGAGGATTTATATGTTTACCTATTTCTCTCCAGGTAAGGTGAATGCTCATTTACAACAATGGCCGGGGGAAGACTTGCATTAGACAAGAGAGAAGAAAGCTTAGCCTGGGGATGATAAGGCGACCGTGCGGTGCTAGTCTGACGACACTTTGAGGAATTAGATACAAAGTACCACAGTATTTCCCTCATGTTGTGGAGATGAAGGGTGCCCCTTTGACCCCCAATAATATCCTCCACCCAACTCCTCCAAAGTCTCTAATGTTGATTATCTTCATACTTCCTGTTCACTGACACAATCACAGCTCTCGCACTAATGAGGCCCAGCTCATCTACATAGAAAACAGCATCAGCACGTAACATGATTAACGGCACCTATTTCTGTACAAGTCAAGCGCTACTTTCGCCCTATTGACATGATGGGCCATAGTCCGGTGTACCCCGGGCCAGATGAATCAAACCCCCGGGCTCGTGGGCCAGAGTATTTGAGCTCCCTCATTGTGAGAAGAGCCTTCCCAGATGAGTGGACGCTATTAATGCCCATGGTTTTGGAATGAGATGTTCGACGAGTTTCTACATACTTTTGTCCGTGTAGTGTATATACACTACTGTTCAGAATTGATGAAAACACTAATATTACATGGAGCAGGAAGACTCACCTTCACACCCTGACTTCGTCAGCACCTTCCTCTTCCTGTAATGACGACAGCGGGTGGAGCCTTCTGGTCGGCTGGTTCTGGCTGTTCAGTCACTACCGGCGCCTTTAGTGAGGTCGTTAGCTAGGAGTAATGCTGTCTGCTCCTCTGTTTCCAGAGGGATGGTTCATGTTGTAGCTCAGTGTCACGAGGAAGGACTGGAACACCACCTCAGGTCCTATGTGAAGACACAGTACAATCTTTACACTAAACTAACCTTACACCCACAGACATATACCAACTCATCACGCGTACTGATGTCATATTTATCAGTGAGAGCTCTTAAGTGGCTACTACTCTCTTTCTCTGCCCCTGGTGTCTTTCTCCAGTTTGTGTTCAAGCTGGAGCTGTACTCAGCCAGTGTGGTCCCGAACCCTAAGAGTGTCCGTGAAGAGCTGGCTAAAGTCATCGACTGACTTCCTCACCAGCAACAGACTGCTCTGGGTAGTCTGTTTACTGTCTTGCTACTTTTGACGTCACACACAGCAGGT
The DNA here is from genome assembly GCF_029448725.1 of Salvelinus fontinalis. NCBI lineage: Eukaryota > Metazoa > Chordata > Actinopteri > Salmoniformes > Salmonidae > Salvelinus > Salvelinus fontinalis. The sequence continues at coordinate 4,798,459 of NC_074699.1, forward strand.
TACAGTAAATCACTGCAGTCTTTGTTCCTGATGTGAGTGTGTTTAAGTGTATGTTGTCGCTGTATGTTGCAGTACTAGTGGTACTTCTTTGAGGACTTGGGGAAGTCTATGGTCCAGCATCGGATCAAATGTAGTATATTCAAGTTGTCCAGAAAACAGCGTTTCTCTGCCTCCTTCCACCACACAGTAGGGACTCAGGTGAACATGCTAATACCTCGCATCACCCAGAAGTACCAGGACAAACTGGACGTTGCCTGCAACGCCAACCAGAGTCTGGCAGTCGTGGTGTGCCACGATTGGATTAGAACAAAACAAAACAAAAAACAGGGGTTTGATTCATTCAGAAAATTTCCACGTTCAGTTCTATGGTAATGTTATTTTCTGCCAATGGTGACTGATGATTGATTGAATGCAACAATAAGCAAAATAAACATGTACAATCCTTTTATTGAAGTGTTGTGAATTGCCCCCACACCGACAGATTATTAAAGTGTCTTGTGCTATGTATGTAGACATTCTGTAAACAGTCCTATGAACGAAGTTCCATTTACGAAAGTAGTATATTTGATTTGATTGCATTATTTATGGAATTTTATAACATACAATCCACCTGCTGTGAAGCCGCTCAACTATCCAATAACCCCCCCCCCCCACCCACCCACCCACAGTCCCCGCAGAAAACCTCCCCCCTTAACAGGGGAACAGAGAATTTCTTTAGAATACAGTGTCAAGACCCCGTATGTACACTGAAACTATGATGACCTCCCCCCTTTTTCTGCTATAACAGCCTCCACTCTTCTAGGAAGGTTTTCCACTAGATGTTAGAACATTGCTGCAGGGACTTCCACTCAACCACAAGAGCATTAGCGAGGTCGGGCACTGATGTTGGGTGATTGGGTTTGAGGTCAGGGCTCTGTGCAGGCCAGGCAAGTTCTTCAACAGATTATTTCTCAATGGAACTCGCTTTGTGCATGTGGGCATTGTCATGCTGAAACAGGAAAAGGCCTTCCCCAAACTGTTGCCACCAAGTTGGAAGCACAGAATCATCTAGAATGTCATTGTATGCTGTAGTGTTAAGATTTCCCTTCACTGGAACTAAGGGGCCTAACCCGAACCATGAAACAGCCCCAGACCATTATTCCTCCTCCACCAAACATTACAGTTGGCACTATGCATTGGGGCAGGTAGTGTTTTCCTGGCATCTGCCAAACTCAGATTCGTCTGTCGGACTGCCAGACGGTGAAGCGTCATTTATCACTCTAGAGAACGCGCTTCCACTGCTCCAGTCCAATGGCGGCAAGATTTACACCACTACAGCCGACGCTTGGCATCGCGCATTGGTGATCTTAGGCTTGTGTGCGGCTGCTCGGCCATGGAAACCCATTTCATGAAACTCCCGACTAAGAGTTCTTGTGCTGACGTTGCTTCCAGAGGAAGTTTGGAACTCGGTAGTAAGTGTTGCAACCGAGGACGTTTCCACTTCACAATAACAGCACTTAAAGTTGACCGGGGCAGCTCTAGCAGTGCAGAAATTTGATGAACTGACTTGTTGGAAATGTGGCATCCTATGATGGTGCCACGTTGAAAGTCACTGAGCTCTTCAATAAGGCCATTCTACTGTCAATGTTTGTCTGTGAAGATTGCATGGCTGTGTGCTCGATTTCATACACATATCAGCAATGGGTGTGGCTGAAATAGCCGAATCGACTAATTTAAAGGGGTGTCCACATACAGCACCAGTCGAAAGTTTGGACACACCTACTTATTCAAGGGATTTTCTTAATTTCTTACTATTTTTAAGACATCAAAACTATGAAATAACTCATATGAAATCATGTCGTAACCAAAAAAAGTATTAAACAAATCAAAATATATTTTATGTTTTTGATTCTTCAAAGTTACCTTGATGACAGCTTTGCATTCTCTCAACCAGTTTCACCTTAGCATGAGCTCCTCCCCCAAACAAGACAACATTTGGTTGGTTTGGACCGGACAAAATGTGTACCAATCATATATGTCTATGTTGCACAAGTTTGGACATCACAGTAGAGTACAGTAAAGAACAACAAAGAACAGCACATTAGAGTATAGTTCAGTACAGTAGAGTTAAGGACAGTACAGTACAGTACAGTACAATACAGTTCATTACACTGTACTCTACTCTAGTGTGCTCTACTGTACTGTGCTGTTCTAAACTCTACTGTACAGTATAGTACTGCACTGCATTGTACTGACCCATACTCTACTTTACTTTTCTGTACTGTAATGTACAGTACTGTAGTGTGATGTCCAAACTTGTGAAACAGACAACTATGATTGGGTTCAGATTTGGACTGACCAAATTTCAACAACTTTTCAACGTCTCTGCTCAGTGGGTTAGAGGGCTGCTTACAGTAAATGGGAAGAGAGGGGGCTCCTGGGTAGGTGTCAGTAAGAGCCAGGAGAGGTGACCGTTAACTAGAGAGAAAGAGTGAGAAGAGAGACAGGGAGAGAGAGGGAAGGGTTGTCCAGACTGTTTTCACACTTTTGCTTTGACCACGACTTGACAGAAAGAGAAATAAAACTATTAGTTGAACATAACAGTATGCCAGTAACAAAAGAATACAGTAGCAGAGGACCCAACGGTGGTTTTTGACAACAATGAATTCCCATTGTAGCCAATTCAGGCGTTCTGTTAAAGATTTTTGGGTCATTCTGTTACAAATTTGGTAACAGAATGACCTGTTTTAATCCCTTAATAATTCATAAAATGTATATAACTAAAAACACTATAACTAATTGATAGGTCTACCTTTACTTGTTACTCCTGTGAACTTTCTTTATCCTCCCTCCTCATGGGGGAGACAATTTTAGATATGTTAAAGGTATGTGATTTTTTGGGAACAAAGTGACAAGACCAGTGGTTACCCGTCATTCAGGGCAGATGGGGCTTAGGCCCCACATTTTTAGCAACAAAATAAATACAAATAAAACATATATCTAAATACACTACCGTTCAAAAGTTAGGGGTCACTTAGAAATGTCCTTGTTTTTGAAAGAAAAGCACATTTTTGTCCATTAAAAAAACATAAAATTGATCAGAAATACAGTGTAGACATTGTTAATGTTGTAAATAACTATTGTAGCTGGAAACGGCTGATTTTTAATGGAATATCTACATAGGCGTACAGAGGCTCATTATCGGCAACCATCACTCCTTGGTTCCAATGGCACGTTGTGTTAGCTAATCCAAGTTTATGATTTTTGAAAGGCTAATTGATCATTAGAAAACCCCTGTGCAATTATGTTAGCACAGCTGAAAACTGTTGATCTGACTAAAGAAGCAATAAAACTGGCCTTCTTTAGACTAGTTGAGTATCTGGAGCATCAGCATTTATGGGTTCGATCACAGGCTCAAAATGTCCAGAAACAAATAACTTTTTTCTGAAATTCGTCAGTCTATTCTTGTTCTGAGAAATGAAGGCTATTCCATGTGAGAAATTGCCAAGAAACTGAAGATCTCGTACAACGCTGTGTACTACTCCATTCACAGAACAGGCTCTAACTAGAAGAGAAAGAGGACTGGGAGGCTCCGGGGCACAACTGAGCAAGAGGACAAGTACAGTAGAGTGTCTAGTTTGAGAAACAGACGCCTCACAAGTTCTCAACTGGCAGCTTCATTAAATAGTACCCCAAAACACCAGTCTCAATGTCAACAGTGAAGAGGCATCTCCGGAATGCTGGCCTTCTAGGCAGAGTTGCAAAGAAAAAGCCATATCTCAGACTGGCCAATAAAAAGAAAATATTAAGATGGGCAAAAGAACACTGGAAAGAGGGAGATTGGAAAAAAGTGTTATGGACAAACAAATCTAAGTTTAAGGTGTTCAGATCACAAAGAAGAACATTCGTGAGACGCAGAAAAAATGAAAAGATGCTGGAGGAGTGCTTGATGCCATTTGTCAATCATGGTGGAGGCAATGTGATGGTCTGGGGGTGCGAAAGTGGGAGATTTGTACAGGATAAAAGGGGTCTTTTAAGGGATAGAAAGCCCAAAAACAGTGTCGTCGCTGTCCTCCCTTCTCTCCTTGCGTCTGCTTCCAAGGAAGGCTTTCGTGTCCTGACATGATTTCCTCCCAAGTCCAGGATGTCTTCTCCTGCTTTATCTCCTCCCAAGCCCAGGATACCTTCTCCCCCCGGGCACGCTGCTTGGTCCTATTGTGGTGGGATCTTCTGTTACGATCGTCGTTGTAATCCTACTCAGACCAAAGCGCAGCGTGAAATCGGTTCGACATCTTTTTATTTAAGTGAAACGAACAAAAAACAGTAAAGAATACATGACACGTGAAGCTCATGCAGTGCTCACAGGCAACAACACAGAAACAAGATCCCACAAAACACAGTGGGGAAATGGCTGCCTAAATATGATCCCCAATCAGAGACAACGCTAAACAGCTGCTTCTGATTGGGAACCATACCAGGCCAGCGTAGAAATAAACAAACTAGATCACCCACTCTAGTCACACCCCGACCTAACCAAACTAGAGAATAAAAAGTCTCTCCATGGTCAGGGCATGACACATATTCATTTCGCAACTCATTTCATGTATGTTTTCATGGAAACAAGGACATTTCTAAGTGACCTCAAACTTTTGAACGGTAGTGAATATATACAGTGCCTTGCAAAAGTTTTTACCCCCCGTTGCATTTTTCCTATTTTGTTGCATTACAACCTGTAACTTTAAATGATTTTTATTTGGATTTCATGTAATGGACATACACAAAATAGTCCACATTGGTGAAGTGAAATGAAAAAAAGTACATGTTTAAAAAAAAAAAAAAAACGGAAAAGTGGTACGTGCATATGTATTCACCCCCTATGAAGCTCCTAAATAAGATCTGGTGCAACAAATACCTTCAGAAGTCCCATAATTACAACTTTCAAAATGGTTTGAAACAGAAATGAAGCAGATGCTCATGCAGTTATACATGTGCACTTGGAGGAATAAGAGTGAATATTGCCAATTGACAATAACTCCAACTGTACAACAACATAGGCCTAGGACTATGCATGCTTTAAGTGACAAGTCAAATTCAAGCACTTAATTGTAGTTTTCAAGAATCTCAATGCTATACAAATGTATAATTTATCAAATTGTACATATATGGTGGCCTAATCATAGTGTGAATAAGCTCACTAGGCTTTATACTTTTTCATCATTATATCCAGAATAAGTAACAGGTATAGGGTGTTTCACAATAGTCTATCCTTACACAATTTCTTACAGTAGAGCCGGTGTCCAATCCAAGGCAGATATGAAAACATGAACACATTACCTTAATGCTTTCCTTGTAAATCAAGCAGACAACCGATGATATACCTCAATTCGCTAGGGATATTAGATCCAACGTGGATCGCTGCACAACTGTCTTCACCAGTATAACGAATGAGACACCAACATGTTATGGACATTCCTTGCAAACACTTTTTATTCCAGCACTTGGGCTGTTGTTACATTGCATGCGCTATCACAGCTATTCATCACTTTACTGTCATTTGGAAAGTTCCTGAGTGACAGCAGACTTGTCTGCTCGCTGCAAGTTGAGAAGCACACACACGCACCCCTCCACACGCTGCTCCTAATCTGCAGCCCTTGTTTCGCAGTGAGAACCTGCAGGGATGTATTTCACCAACATATATTTAGACATTAAAGCACTATATTTTCATTTAGCCTACCATTTATTAACCTCTGAGCACAATGTTTATTCTGCACATGAGCGTTCGCAAGACTCATGAGGTAGAAAGTTCTGTTAATTTAATTCAATGTATGGTTTCCTTTGATATTTCCAAGGTTGTTGGAGTTCCGTGTGTCTGCCCTATGTCTCTGTCATATAGTACCACAGCATGAGTCATAATACCCATAAAACCTAGCGGTCATACAGGGAAATGGTTCCAATTGTTTTTCTTTCAACTATTTATTTTTCCATAGGGGATTTTAAGAACACTTAAAATACGGTCTGTGTTTCTTGTAGGCTTTACCCTGGCATGATGTTTTGATAACCGTTCAACCTTTTCATGCGTGAGTTCCAAATATCTCTACCGGTCGCCCCAGCATGAGTTTTTTTATGCACGTGATTCTAGAATGTTCTCTCCATTCCAGGATGTGATTGTTACGCAACAGTACATTTAATCCGCGCAGCCCTCAAACGCTGTTTTCAACTTGTATCACGTTCACTGTCTTCAAACTCCCTGTCATAGATGTGCCATGTAATGTGCATGTAATGTGCATGTAATTCCACATTTCTTTAAAATCGTAGTGAAACCTTCACAAAAAAGAACAGGTAAACAGAAACAAACGTGACGCAACCGTGGCGCACACAAACACACACAGAAAATAAAAAATGCTGCCTAAGTATGATTCCCAATCAGAGACAACAATAGACAGCTGCCTCTGATTGGGAACCACACTCGGCTAAAAACAAAGAAATAGAAAACATAGAATGCCCACCCAAATCACACCCTGACCTAACCAAATAGAGAAATAAAACGGCTCTCTAAGGTCAGGGCGTGACAACTTGTCAATTTCAAATGATTTTCTAACAACTTTTTATTTTCCAAAAACAGTTTGAATTGAGGTGTGTTCCGCCTCCTCATTCATTCACATAAAAGTAAAAATTCCCCAAGCACTTCCCAATTGTTTGTGCAGTTCAAGTCTGCAGACATTTGCGCATCTCTCATCAGAACAGGATCTGCACACACTTCACATTTCCCGTCTGTTGCCTGCATCGCAGTCATTGCTGTTTTCGTTACCAATAATAACTTTGGAAATGTGTGCCTTATTACGTTACAATAGTTTCTGTATGTCGTGCTATTTAATTTCTACTGTAGCTCACTGTATGTACGGAGCATATGTGTATATTCCTTATAACCGTGTACACGCGAGGTAACGTTACTCATTTCATAACCTTTATGGTGTTGTATTCAATTGTGCTTATGTAGCTAGCAACATTCTTCTATTAGCTCTGTAAAACAATGCTGATTGCGTCAGAGAAGTATTAGCTTGTGTTGTATTTTGAAGCTACCCTGGCCTTATGACTCCCAAGTGGCACAGAATCTCAGTGCTAGAGGCGTCACTACAGACACCCTGGTTCAAATCCAAAATGCGTTTCTATCAAAGTAAGTGCCTTATTACGTTAATAGTTTCTGTATGAGATTTGTATGTGAACTGTACATCCAATTACAAAAAATACCTTGTTCAGTAATCATCTCACCTGTTAGTTGGCGGTGAACTATGCTGCCGTTGAGGGCAGCAGTGGGAATCAGATGGAAAAATATCTTCTTATACCACTTCAACGTTTTCCGAGTGCATTCCACAAAGCTGTTTTATCATGTCCGCCTTATCCCCTGCCCTCATCTTGAGGTTATAGTCAAGCACACAGTCCGTTCTCCTTGAACTCAAATCAAATGTCATTAGTCACATGCGCCGAATACAACAGGTGGAGACATTACAGTGAAATGCTTACTTACGAGCCACCAAACAACAGTGCAGTTTCAAAGAACACAGATAAGAATAAGAGAAAGTAACAAGTAATTAAAAAGCTGCAGTAAAAAATAGCAATATACATACTGGGGGGTGCCGGTACAGATTCAATGTATTGGGGCACCGGTTAGTTGAGGTAGTATGTACATGTAGGTAGAGTTAATTAAAGTAACTATGCATAGATGACAACAGAGAGTGGCAGTGGTGTGGCGAGGGGGGGCAATGCGAATAGTCTGGGTAGCCATTTGACTAGACGCTCAGGAGTCTTATGGCTCGGGGGTAGAAGCTGTTCAGAAACCTCTTGGACCTAGACTTGGCACTCCGGTACCGCTTACCGTGTGGTAGCAGATAGAAAAGTCTATGACTAGGGTGTCTGGAGTCTTTGACAATTTTTAGGGCCTTCCTCTGACACCGCCTAGTATAGAGGTCCTGGATGGCAGAAAGCTTGGCCCAGTGATGTACTGGGCCATTCGTACTACACTCTGTAGTGCTTTGGGTTGGAGGCTGAGCAGTTGCCATACCAGGCAGTGATGCAACCAGTCAGGATGCTCTCGATGGTGCAGCTGTAGAACTTTTGGAGGATCTGGGGACCCATGCCAAATCTTTTCAGTCTCCTGAGGGGGAATAGGTTTTGTCGTGCCCTCTTCACGAGTGTCATGGTGTGCTTGGATCATGTTAGTTTGTTGATGATGTGGACACCAAGGAACTTTAAGTTCTCAACCTGCTCCACTGCAGCCCTGTCGATGAGAATGGGGGTGTGCTCGGTCCTCTTTTTCCTGTAGTCCACAATCCTTTGTCTTGATCACGTTGAGGGAGAGGTTGTTGTCCTGGCAACACACAGCCAGGTCTCTGACCTCCTCCGTATAGGCTGTCTCGTCATTGTCGGTAATCAGGCCTACCACTGTTGTGTCATCGGCAAATTTAATGATGGTGGTGGAGTTGGCCGTGCCTGGCCGTGCAGTCATGAGTGAACAGGGAGTACAGAAGGGGGCTGACCACCCACCCCTGAGGGGAACCTGTGTTGAGGATAAGCGTGACGGATGTGTTGTTACCTACCCTTACCATCTGGGGGTGGCCCATCAGGAAGTCCAGGATCCATTTAAAGCGAGAGGTGTTTAGTCCCAGGGTCTTTAGCTTATTGATGAGCTTTGAGGGCACTATGGTGTTGAACGCTGAGCTGTAGTCAATGAATATCATTCTCACATAGGTGTTCCTTTTGTCCAGCTGGGTAAGGGCAGTGTGGGGTGCAATAGAGACTGCATCATCTGTGGATCTGTTGGGACGGTATGCAAATTGGAGTGGGTCTAGGGTTTCTGGGAGGATGGTGTTGATGTGAGCCATGACCAGCATTTCAAAGCATTTCATGACTACAGACGTGAGTGCTACAGGTCGGTAGTAAATTAGACAGGTTACCTTAGTGTTCTTGGGCACAGGGACTATGGTGGTCTGCTTGAAACATGTTGGTATTACAGACTCGGACAGGGAGAGGTTGAAAATGTCAGTGAAGACACTTGCCAGTTGGTCAGCGCATGCTCGGCGTACACGTCCTGGTAACCGTCTGGTCATGTGGCCTTGTGAATGTTGACCTGTCTAAAGGTCTTACTCACATTGGCTGCAGAGAGCGTGATCACACAGTCGTCCGGTACAGCTGGTGCTCTCATGTATGTTTCAATGTTACTTGCCTCGAAGCGAGCATAGAAGTTGTTTAGCTCATCCAGTAGGTTCGTGTCACTGGGCAGCTCTCGGCTGTGCTTCCCTTTGTAGTCTATCATGGTTTACAAGCCCTGCCACATCCGACGAGCGTCAGAGCCGGTGTAGTATGACTCTATCTTAGTCCTGTATTGACGCTTTGCCTGTTTGATGGTTTGTCGGAGGGCATAGCGGGATTTCTTCTTCGCTTCCGGGTTAGAGTCCCGCTCCTTGAAAGTGGCACCTCTAGCCTTTAGATCAGTGCGGATGCTGACTGTAATCCATGGTTTCTGGTTGGGGTATGTGTGTACGGTCACTGTGGGGACGACGTCATTGACGCACTTATTGATGTAGCCAATGACTTAAATTTTAGCTTATAAGCAGGAATCAGGAGGATGGATTTATGATCAGATTTGCCAAATGAAGGGCAAGGGAGAGCTTTGCTTGCATCTGTGTGGAGTATAGGTGGCCCAGAGTTATTTTCCCTCTTGTTGCACATTTAACATGCTGATAGAAATTTGGGAGAACTGATTTTAAGTTTCCCTGTATTGAAGTCCCCGGCTACTAGGAGGGGAGTGGGGGTTTATTCGATTGCCTCCAAAGGCATCCCACCCTCCGGCCTCTCTTTCTACGCGTCTTCTCACAGATCACTGGTGTCGGGGCCTGTTCCAGAGGGAGCCGTATATCTTCCGCCTCGGGCTCGCCAGAGTCGTGAAAGAAGAAAAAGGATTCTGCTAGTCCGTGGTGAGTAATCGCAGACCTGATGTCTAGAAATTATTTTCAGCCATAAGAGACGGTAGCGGCAACATTATGCGCAAAAATAGTAAATATATAAGTTACAAACAACGCAGATAAACAAACTAGAAAATAATCGGTTGGGGGCACCTAAAACGTCTGCCTTCTGCTCCTGCGCCATCTTACTCCACCTCCAACGCCACCTCCCCTCTCTGCATCCTCCTGCATCTGAATGCCGGCATCCCCTTCCTGTTCGAGCTCACTGTGCCACAGGCCCCTGTGCTGTTGGAGGGCAGATGCTGGAAGATTGTGGGATTGCTGTAACAATTGTCCACATACAAAGTGTGTCCCTTACTGAGATTAGGAGCCAGCATGGTCATCACCAACAACCTGGACACCCCAAGCCCCTCATAATGTTGGATGTCAGTGGTGGACCCTGTGTAGACTATAATGTCCTGGACAAATCCTGTCTTCACGTTGCACATGACAAAAAACTTGACCCCGAACCTATGCCTTTTGAAGGGAATATATTGACAAAACATTAATGTTTTAGCAAGATATTGCACTTGTATAGCCTACGAAAGTAGCAGAAATGTTCAGGAAGTAGTTTTGAATGCATTTTATTGAAGGGGAACAATAACAGTCTTAAACTTTTTTTGGCAAAAGTGATATATTCTTATATACTGTACAGTGAGGAATTCAACTACGAAATACTAGTCTTCTCACATTTTTTGGACTATTGCCCCCACCCATAAGGTGTATAAACAACAACTATAAATAAGAATAATATAAGATAATAGATATAAAAACGTGAAGAACACAAATCAATGAACTAATAAGCACATGCAGGACAGTATGCAAGTGAGTGTGCATGGACTTTGCAGATGTTTTTCTCACATGTGCAGCACTTAGTATTTGTTTTACAGTCCTCCTTTGGGAGGCTAAATTGGCATTTCCTCCTCTTGCCTGCCCCAGCTGCAGCCTCAGGTGGGTCAGGACAAGATTCAGCCCCTGAACAGCTTTCACAAGCGCTGCAGAGGCTGCTGTGCAAGGGCTGCTGTGCAGGGGCTGCTGTGCAGGGGAGGCACTCCCTTCTTTGAATGTGTGGGGTTACAAGTGCCTTTCCCAGCTGCTCCAGGAACACCCTCCTCTTGTTCTGCCTATCAGTTATGCAGGTAGGGTTGATATTGTTGCATATCACAAAGGCATTGTATGAGGACACATCAATTATGTTATGGAAGATGACCAGGGGCCAGCGGGCAGTCATCCTCCTGCAGCTGTAAATTCCAATCACCTTGTCCAGGTTGTCCACGCCTCCTTTGTTGTGGTTGTAGTCAAGAATGATGGCTGGTTTCCTGTCCTCATGATCACTGATCTCAGCCGTTTTGTGCAGTGTGCTCAGGAGGAACCCATTCTTGCTCCTATTTGGGAGGTAAGACATTAGAGTGGTGGTGCGGGTGAAAGCAAACTGATGAGAACGCCTAACTCCCCCTTGTTGCGAGGAGTGCAGTGGGGAGCTCAGGCTGTGCCAACCATGGTGATCTTCCTCTTCAGAGCTGCTGGCTGAGTTCAATCAGTAGCACACATATTCTCAATTTCTTATTGTGGGTGTGCGTCTTTGTGGTTTTTGTGGTGTGTAAATTATTTTATAACTGCCGGTCAGAAATGTTTGTAGCCTGGTGGTGTACAGCTTTAATGGAAATATGAACAAAGGCTTTTTCACTTTTTCTAATGTTGGGGTCACTCGAAAAAGTAATCAAATTTCAAGTTGAAAAAATATAATTTCGTTTTTTTCTTCTGCTGTTAGACATAGTTGCGGGTCATTTTTGACAAGACATAGTTGCGGGTCATTTTTGACCCTTAAGACAATACAAGGGTTAATTGAAATGCATTCCAGGTGACTACCTCATGAAGCTGGTTGATTTACTGCCAAGAGTGTGCAAAACTGTCAGCAAGGCAAAGGGTGGCTTCTTTGAAGAATCTTAAATGTGAAAATATATTTTGATTTGTTTAACACTTTTTTTGGGTGACTTCGTGATTCCACACGTGTTATTTCATAGATCTGATGTCACATAAAGAAAGACCCTTGAATGACGAGGTTTGTCCAAACTTTTCACTGGTACTGTATATGTTTGAGTGCGTTTGTATATGTGTATGTCTTCGTATGAAATGCAGTCAGCAGCAGCACACACCCCTCCTAGTCAAATGTCACTGCTTCTCACCCCAGTGACTTATCAGTGGTCTGACAGGGTGGCATTTGGCTGTGTCTGTCCTGTCATACTCCCTCCCCCTGTTATCTCTTAATAGAGGAGATTACAGGTTCCATATTCACAACCTGTTATTGCAGTCTTGTTATCAGATGAAGGACAAGATAAACACACATGGACGCAAGCGCACACACACACCAACCTTGCTCTATTATTGCAGCCTTGCTACCGGACTGACACCAGGATAAATGCACACAGCAAAGACAAGCACTATCTGATGCCCCTGGCAATGTGTGAATCATACAGTCATACTTCAACACATGCTATTGTACATGAATAACATAAAAGAGTGGGAAGATAGATAAGCTGAAGCTAGGTTACATTACTTAGCACAGTAAAATTAGGGTGCCTGTGTCACACCCTGACCATCGAGAGCTTTTTATTCTCTATGTTGGTTAGGTCAGGGTGTGACTAGGGTGGGTCATCTAGGTGATTATGGTTCTATGTTGGCCAGGTATGGTTCCCAATCAGAGGCAGCTGTTTGTCGTTGTCTCTGATTGGGGATCATATTTAGGCAGCCATTTCAACCTTTGTGCTTTGTGGGATCTTGACTATGTATAGTTGCCTGTTAGCCCTATTGTTAGCTTCACGTTTCGTTTGGAGATGTATTATTTCTGTTTTGCTGTGAGTTTCACCTAGTAATAAAAAGATGTGGAACCCAGGTCACGCTGCGCTTTGGTCCACTTATTATAACGATCGTGACAGCCTGGCATTGACTATTTTGGTGCATATGCCGTGTAGTTGTTGCAGAATGAGAGCAGAAAATGGATAAGAGCCAGAAAGAGAGAAAAACAAAGTGCTGTCCATTGTGCTGAAATGCTCAAGGGTAGTTCCTGGAATGGTATCCGTGTGTGTGTGTACGTGAGTGTGGTTGTGCCTTTTGGCCCTTGGGTTGTGCCTTTTGGCCCTTAAACATGACTGCTCTTCAGTCTAAGGTTTTGTCCCAAGGGTCTATGCTGAATACCTTTCCTCTCCGTTTTCCTTGACAAATGATTCCTATGGTTTTGATAGGTGAAAGCAATATGGTGGAATCCGATCCAAGCCTTAGGCTGACCAGTTGGCTTGAAGGAAAGGAGACCAAAAAAATACAGCCATTGATGTGAATTTGGACACACCCCAAGATAATGCAACGCAAAGGGGTCTAGACTGATCCCAATGATGCGTTATGACCAGGTTATGAAGGGTTATGAACAGGTTATGAAGGGGTTATGAATGCTAAGCTGCTTTAACATTGTCAATACAGTAGAGCACACTAAGGTGTGTGAGAGCGATAAGGACGGTGTTTTCTCTATCTCTCTCTGCCTCTCTCTCTGACATCAGTAAATTGGGTCTGTCTGATTTGATCATTACAGTAGCAGCTTGTCCCAGGCACAACGACTTTAACTCGTTAAGAAAATGCATTAGATCCCTCAGATTAGGACCCCGTCTGTCTAGGGCTTTGTCTATGAGTGTGGCCCAGATAAAATAATAACATAATGAGGTCTGTGTGTGTTTGACATGCTGATAGCTTTGACTCCAGTTTGTATTTGCTCTAGTCCCACAGACAATGAACAGATAAGACACTCCTGTCTGATTTCTTAACCTGTCTAGGATCAGCGTGGCGCTAGCGGCACCCCCCCCCCCCCCCCCACTGAAAAACCAGTGCCGCGAAATTCAAAAAAAATATATTTTTAAAATATTTAACTTTCACACATTAAAGTCCAATACAGCTAATGAAAGACACAGATCTTGTGAATCCAGTCAACATTTCCGATTTTTAAAATGTTTTACAGGGAAGACACAATATGTAAAGATGTACATCTATTACCTAAAAACACATTAGCATATTCCACCATCTTTTATTTGTCCACCAACACCAGTAGCCATCACCAATTCGGCTAAACTAAGATATTTATAGCCCCTAACCAACAAAAAAACTCATTAGATGACAGTCTGATAACATATTTATGGTATGGGATAGGTTTTGTTAGAAAAAAGTGCATATTTCAGGTAGATGGCATAGTTTACAATTGCACCCACCATCACAAATGGACTAGAATAATTACAATGAGCAACGTGTTTACCTAACTACTAATCATCAAACATTTCGTAAAAATACACAGCATACACGAATCGAAAGACACAGATCCTGTGAATACAGACAATATTTCAGATTTTCTAAGTGTCTTACAGCGAAAACACAATAAATCGTTATATTAGCTTAGCACATAGCAATTAGCAGCCCAGCATTGATTCTAGCCAAAGTGAGCGATAAAAGTCAACATCGCCAAAAGATATTAATTTTTTCACTAACCTTCTCAGAATTCTTCCGATGACACTCCTGTAACATCATATTACACATTCCATATAGAGTTTGATCGCAAATGTTTATATTTAGCCACCAAAATCATGGTTAGACAATGTGAAATGTAGACAAGCTGGTAAAGAAAATGTCCTTGCGCCACTTAGACAGTGATCTACTCTTATACATAAATACTCATAAACGTGACTAAAAAATATAGGGTGGACAGGGATTGATAGACAATTTAATTCTTAATACAATTGCGTTATTACATTTTTTAATTTATCCTTACTTTTCAATACAGTTTGCGCCAAGCGAAGCTACGTCAAAAAACATGGCGTCCTAAGCCACTAAAATGTTTCGACAGAAACACGATTTATCATAATAAAAATGTCCTACCTTGAGCTGTTCTTCCATCAGTATCTTGGGCAAAGGATCCTTTCTTGGGAGAAATCGTCTTTTGGTGGAAAGCTGTCCTCTTGCCATGTGGAAATGTCAACTGCGTTCGGGATGAACTGAAAAGCGTGCCCAACTTTTCACATCGTTGCAAAAATAAATGTCCCAAAATCGCACTAAACGGATATAAATTGCTATAAAACGCTTTAAATTAACTACCTTATGATGTTTTTAACTCCTATAACGAGTGAAAAGATGACCGGAGAAATATAACAGGCTAAACTAACGCTTGGAACAGGTGCGCGCCGGGGTCCTCTAGGCTCATGACGCAGCTCCCAAAGAATGACTAGCTTCAGGGTTTTTTGATTTGTAGGGCCTGTGAACGCGCAATCGACACCGTTGGAATCGTCATCACGTAAAGGCATCCAGGGGAAGACGTAAGAAGTGTCCGTATAGTCATAGCAACGACAGTGCCCTTTTAAATGACTTCAGAAGAGTGGCCAACATTTCTCAAATCTGACTCCATGTCAGGGAAATTGCTGTAGAATGGGCTCTGTTCCACTTAGAGACAAAATTTCAACTCCTATAGAAACTATAGACTGTTTTCTATCCAATAATAATAATAATATGCATATTGTACGATCAAGGATTTTGTGGGAAGCCGTTTAAAAAATTAGCCACATTAGCATAAATAGTCTAAACAGCGCCCCCATCCCCAACAGGTTAATTTAAAACCTCAGAACCCGACCTAAACTAATTATTTAAAATCTAACTCATATGAGTGAAAAGCGGAACGTTTTGGCAGTTTTGACAATGTCATGGTTTATATTGACCTCCGCAGGTGGTTTGGCATGTTATGTGTGATTTATTCTTTTAGGGGACATGTCTGAAAGTCGACAAGGCTGTCATTAGGCATCATGTCCTGTGATACCTATCTTTTCGCAAAAGCATTACCTTCTGTGGCTTATCGATGATACTCTGTTGGTCATTAACAGTCAGCATATATCCAGGACTAACACGTTTGGGACCCATATCTAATTATGTTATGACACGTTCATGACAATGTCATAAACCCTTCATATTTTGTAGTAACTTGTCTCGGATCAAATAAGACATCTGTCATACATCCCTACTGAACAGTGTATTATCTACTCAAGCCACACATCACAAAAAAAGTGATAAGCTATCTTAAAAACTTCTTAGGGTTATGTGTCCCGCTTTCATACATGTACATATAACAATGAAATATTACGTTTTGAAAATCTTCCTCTGATTTGTCATCCAAAGGGTCCCAGCTATAACATGTAGTGTCGTTTTGTTAGATAAAATCCTTCTCTATATCCCAAAAAGTCAGTTTAGTTGGTGCCATCGATTTCAGTAATCCACTCGTTCAACTTGCAGAGAAAGGAATCCGAAAATCTACCCTTAAACTTTGTTTCAACAAGTCAAAATATCTTTCTATTTACTTCTCAGATACCCTAAAATGTAATCAAACTATAATATTTATTTCAGAAAGAAGTATGTTCAATAGGAAACCGATTTTAGCAGGTACGTAATGTCTTCATGGTGTGCGCAAACACGAATTTTCCAAGACTGTGTCCCTCTACTAAAACTGATATTTCTTATTCGTTTTAGAAGTTACAAGCCCGGAACTTTGAAAATAGATTGCTGACACCCTGTGGAAGCCACAAGAATTGCATCCTGGGAGCTAATTTTCAATGGGACTTTTCTCTTGCATTTCCAAGAGGATGGTGTCTCAAAAAAAATGTATCTGGTTGTTTTTTCTTTGGATTTTCTCCTATCATATCTATTGTGTTATATTCTCCTACATAATTTTTACATTTCTACAAACTTAAAAGTGTTTTCTTTCCAATGGACCAAGTACATGCATATCCTGGCTCCCGGGCCTGAGCTACAGGCAGTTTAAAGGAAGAAAGTCTACTTACAACGAAGGTCTCTCTATCTTGTCTAAAATCTAGCTTCTCTCTCTCTCTCTCTCTCTCTCTCTCTCTCTCTCTCTCTCTCTCTCTCTCTCTCTCTCTCTCTCTCTCTCTCTCTCTCTCTCTCTCTCTCTCTCTCTCTCTCTCTCTCTCTCTCTCTCTCTCTCTCTCTCTCTCTCTCTCTCTCTCTCTCTCTCTCTCTCTCTCTCTCTCTCTCTCTCTCTTTCTTTTTTCTTCTTTCTTTCTCTCTCTTTCTTCCTTTCTCTCTCTCTCTCTCTCTCTCTCTCTTTCTTCCTTTCTCTCTCTCTTTCTCTCTCTTTCTTTATCTCTTTCTCTCTCTCTCTCTCTCTCTCTCTCTCTCTCTAATATGTCTGTCTAGAGCTGATAAGATTTTATCCGTCTAGTAGGAGCAGTCAGAGAACCTACAACAGGAGAGATCCTCTTCTCAGGGCATAGCGATATCCTCCCTTATCTGCCTTAGAGAGGAGTGACAGTCTCAGAAAGAGACGAGATGGAAAAATTGGATGTGTATACATACAAATACAGAGAGACTAATACTATATGGGAACACAGCTTGAGCACTAGGTAATCTTAAACACCAAATATTCATTAATATGCTGTAACGTCTGTAAACACTTTAACTAGCAGGCAGCCTACTTGCACCAATCCCTTGTCATTACAGTAAAATACTTTGAAATACAAACTTTTATTCATTCATTCATTCATTCCGATTATAGTAGCATTAACTTTTTTTTTTACAATATAATGGTCCATTTTAAGGTACTGTACTGTGTGCCATTATACAGTGCTTGATTTTATACCGTATTGATATTACAGTAGGTGTACTGTGATATGAAATGAAATATTTTGCTTGCCACCAAGCTGCTTGTAAACTACTGTCAAATTCACGGTAACCCCTTTACAGTGATCTATTTAAGAGCAGGAGAGAAATAGTACGTGAATAACAGTAAGGGCCAGAGCACAAAAAAAGTTGTGATCCAAAATAGGGGAAGGTTGTGGGGAAGGTTGTGTGTTTTTTTTTTTGGGCACAGGAGAGGGTAGTGCATATTTTTCCCCCTGGTAAAACTTGCAAAAGATTGAACGTTAACTTTCACTGGGGACGGGGGGTCATATCATCATCCCCCCCCCCCCCCCCCCCCACACACACACACACATTCTGAAATTGCATTGTTGAACCCCCCAATTTTATCATTGCAATGTGACACAAAAAGCTGCAACGTTGTGCTTTAGGATCATGTGGAAGTCTCCGAGCAGTCGGGTAGTCAGCTTGGAGTGTTCAAATGGCTGGATTTAGGACCATGCGGCCACCACGCTTTCACTGAGTTGTACAAGCAAGCAGAGCAGAAACTGGCTACTCTTTAGTTGACTTATGTAGCTGGCAAGGTAACTACTGTTTAACTTTACAGAACATCTTTTTAATATTTGTTATTCCCAGTGCTGAGCAAGTATTTTAACTGACATGTAAAGGCAGCTAATGTTTCATCCCCTCTCAGCTGAGGTGAATGAATAAGCTATGCTAGCTTGTAGCTAACACAGCCAGGTCAGCTCTAGTTATCTGTCAGACGGGCGGTATGAAGTGGCTATTATGACTATCTAACAGGTGTTGTTTGTATGGAAATGTTTTTCTAGACTTTGTTTTGTCCCGTTTCAAAAGTAAATGAGCTTGAGTAGCTTTCGCCAGTTGATGTTCCGTTAGAGAGAGAGCTGGCCAAAAGTTGGCTAACGTCGGCTATTCTTTTTTTGTCTCAATCACAATAGACCTGAATCAAACGTTTAAACTTTCGGCAAGATTTACAGTTGAAGTCGGAAGTTAACTTACACTTCGGTTGGAGTCATTAAAACTCGTTTTTCAACCACTCCACAAATTTCTTGTTAACAAACAATAGTTTTGGCAAATTGGTTAGGACATCTACTTTGTGCATGACACAAGTAATTTTTTCCAAAAATTGTTTAGAGACAGATTATTTCACTTCTAATTTACTGTATCACAATTCCAGTGGGTCCGAAGTTTACATACACTAAGTTGACTGTGCCTTTAAACAGCTTGGAAAATTCCAGAAAATTATGACAAACTTCTGATAGGCTAATTGACACCATTTTTGTCAATTGGAGGTGTACCTGTGGATGTATTTCAAGGCCTACCTTCAAACCCAGAGCCTCTTTGCTTGACATCCTGGGAAAATCAAAACATATAATTCAAGACCTCAGAAAAAAAATTGTAGACCTCCACAAGTCTGGTTCATCCTTGGAAGCAATTTCGAAATGCCTGAAGGTACCACGTTTATCTGTACAAACAATAGTACGCAAGTATAAACACCATGGGACCATGCAGCCGTCATACCACTCAGGAAGGAGACGCGTTCTGTCTCCTAGAGATGAACGTACTTTGGTTGTGAAAAGTGCAAATCAATGCTAGAACAACAGCAAAGGACCCTGTGAAGATGCTGGAGGAAACAGGTACAAAAGTATCTATATCCACAGTAAAACGAGTCCTATATCGACATAACCTGAAAGGCCGCTCAGCAAGGAAGAAGCCACTTCTCTAAAATCGCCATTAGAAAGCCAGACTACGGTTTGCAACTGCACATGGGGACATAGATCGTACTTTTTGGAGAAATGTCCTCTGGCCTGATGAAACAAAAACAGAACTGTTTGTCCATAATGACCATCATTATGTTTGGAGGAAAAAGGGGGACGCCGAAGAACACCATCCCAACCTTGAAACACGGGGATGGCAGCATCATGTTGTGGGGGTGCTTTGCTGCAGGAGGGACTGGTACACTTCACAAAATTGCAGGTATCATGAGGATGAAAAATGATGTGGATATATTGAAGCAACATCTCAAGACATCAGTCAGGAAGTTAAAGCTTGGTCACAAATGGGTCTTCCAAATGGACAATGACCCCAAGCATACTTCCAAAGTTGTGGCAAAATGGCTTAAGGACAATAAAGTCAAGGTATTGGAGTGGCCATCACAAAGCCTTGACCTCAATCCTATAGAAAATTTGTGGGCAGAACTGAAAAAGTGTGTGTGAGAGAGGAGGCCTACAAACCTGACTCAGTTACACCAGCTCTGTCAGGAGGAATGGGCCAAAATTTACCCAACTTATTGTGGGAAGCTTGTGGAAGGCTACCCGAAACGTTTGACCCAAGTTAAACAATGTAAAGGCAATGCTACTAAATACTAATTGAGTGTATGTAAACTTCTGACCCACTGGGAATCTGATGAAATAAATAAAAGCTGAATAAATCAATCTCTCTATTATTATTCTGACATTTCACATTCTTAAAATAAAGTGGTGATTCTAAATGACCTAAGACAGGGAATTGTTATGAGGATAAAATGTCATGAATTGTGAAAAACTGAGTTTACATGTATTTAGCTAAGGTGAATGCAAACTTCAGACTTCAACTGTATATTCTGACATTTTGTCAGTGTGAGTTTTATTAGTCAGTATGGAATTGTAACGTTATTGATCTGTCAGTTTCCCTAGCTAATTCCCTACTTTTCACACTGACACAGTTATAAACAGCTCTGACATTACATGGCTGGCAATTGAGCGGTTGGTAGCGGGATGAAGAAACCAGTCTGGCGCTGACCTCTACTGTGCAGCATAACAGTGAAGCCTGTAATGTTAGAGCTGTTTATTACTGTGTCAGTGTGAAAAGTAGGGAATTAGTTGAGGTGACTAAACTGCTTGGAGTAATCCTGGATTGTAAACTGTCACGGTCAAAACACGTTGATACAACAGTAGCTAAGACGGTGAGAAATATGCCCAAAATAAAGCGCTGCTCTGCCTTTTTAACAACTCTATCAACAAGACAGGTCCTACAGGTTCTGGTTTTGTTGCATCTAAACTACTGTTCAGTCGTGTGGTCAGGTTCCACGAAGAAAGACCTCAGAGAATTACTATTGGCTCAGAACAGGGCAGCACGGATCGCCCTTAATTGTACACAGAGCTCTAACATCAATAATATGCATGCACATTTCTCATGGCTCAAAGTGGAAGAGAGATTGACTTCATCACTACTTGGTTTTGTAAGAAGTGTTGACATGCTGAATGCACCGAAGTGTCTGTTTAAACTACATGCAACCCCCACAAGACATGCCACCAAAGGTCTCTTCACGATCCCCAAGTCAAGAACAGACAATGGGAGGCGCACTGTACTACATAGAGCCATGAATACATGGAACTCTATTCCACATCAGGTAACTGATGCAAGCAGTCGATTCAGAATTAAAAAACAGATAAAAATACACCTTATGGAACAGCGGGGACTGTGAAGAGACACGCACTCTACATACGTGTACACATGGATGTTGTAAATATGTGATAGTGGAGTAGTGCCCTGAGGGAACAAACTAAATGTATTGGGTAAAGTGTTATGAAATGTAATCTCATGTAAAATTTGAAATTGTATATAACTGCCTTAATGTTGCTGGACCTAAGACAGAGTATCCTTAATCACACCCTGACCTAACCAACATAGAGAATAAACAGCTCTCCATGGTCAGGGCGTGACACTACTGTGTTATATTCTCCTACATTCTTTTCCAATTTCCACAAACTTCAAAGTGTTTCCTTTCAAATGGTATCAACAATATGCATATCCTTGCTTCAGGCGCTGAGCTACAGACAGTTAGATTTGGGTATGTCATTTTAGACACAATTGAAAAAAGGGGTTGTATCCTTAAGAGGTTTTAATAATGATCTCTTACCTAGCTTGAGGACTGTTGCCATTTTTGCTTACTTTCTGTTCTAAATAGAGACGCCATATTGGATTGTGTAAAAATGCAGGAAATTAGCTTTAGATGCTCAAAAGAATTCTGGGGGAGGACCCCGGACCCCCCGCCAGGTTATGTCCCCACCACTTCTAAAACCAAAGTGTTGCCCCTGGTTTTTACTCTATCATTTATTCCATCTACCATCATTTCTTCCACCGAGTGGTCGCAGCGGTCTAAGTGTTAGAGGCGTCACTACAGACCCTGGTTCAATTCCGGGCTGTATCACAACCGGCCATGATCGGGAGTCCGATAGGATGTCGCACAGTTGGCCCAGCGTCATCCGGGTTAGGGCCGGGGTAGGACCTTCATTGTAAATAAGAATTTGTTCTTAAAACTGACTTGCATAGATAAATAAAGGTTAAATAAAATAAAAAAGCCTCTTCTGCTTGCATGCGCCTTCCCTATATCAAGGTGCTTTGCTACTTCCCTTATGTTCTGCGCTTTTCCATGTGCTAATTTTTACTCTACCACAGGTCAGTGTAGTCTAACAGTCAGTCCTCCCTCTCTTCAATATTCATAGTGACTATATTGTTAGGTGGATCGTTTATCCAGATCTGCAATACTCTAACTAGCAACCACACCACATATAAAAACATTCAAAACAGCATAAATGTTCAATATGAATAGAGAAGAAGGAACCCCTACCTTCATCTACTAATTACTTTGACTGACCTGTACCCCTGCATTTTGACATTGACTCGGTACTGGTAACCCCTGTATATAGCCTCATTATTGTTATTTTATTGTGTTACTTTAAAAAAATATATATATTTGTTTTTACTTTAGTTTATTTCGTAAATATGTTCGTACCTCTATTTTCTTAAAACTGCAGTGTTGGTTAAGGGCTCCAAACATCTAAAGAATATGCAACAGATTCGGGTTGAATATTTTCCCTGTATACTACAAATGTTCCATCCCGAGAGTAATCACTTTTCTCTCCAAACCGGACGTGTCCTTCTAAGGCATATAAAGCATTTGTCTAGATTCAGTGGAAGCTCATCAGAGGAGGAAGGCGAGGACCATCCTCCTCAGTGAACTTCATAAAAATCGAAATTGTAAAACATTAAAAAAGTTATCCTTATCCGATAAAACTAAATATAATCACGTTGCCAAATAATTGATTAAAATACACTAATTTGCAAAGAAGGTCTACAGTAGCCTCAACAGCACTCTGTAGGGTAGCACCATGTTGTAGCCGGAGGACATCTAGCTTCCGTCCTCCTCTTGGCACATTGAGTTCATACAAAACCTAGGAGGCTCATGATTCTAAACCCCCTTCCATAGACTTACACTGTAATTATGACAACTTCCGAAAGACGTCCTCCAACCTATCAGAGCTCTTGCAGCATGAACTGACATGTTGTTCACCCAATCAAAGGATCAGATAATTAATCTAGTACTGAAAGCATAAGCTACAGCTAGCTAGCACTGCAGTGCATAACATGTAATGAGTAGTAGACTCAGAGAGAAAGAAAATTGTTGAACAGTTTTCAACAATTTAATTTCTTCCTAAATGAAGGAGAAGCAAGAGAGAAATAAAGAGAGAGAGTGTGTAATTTTTTTAGTTTCACCTACTTAGCTAGCAACTGCAGCTAGCTAGTTTAGCCTTTCAAGGACACACGTTCCGCTAGCGGCACACCCCCCCCCCCCCCACCCCCACTGAAAAGGCAGAGCCGCGAAATTCAAAAAAAATTTTTTTTTTTAATATTTAACTTTCACACATTAAAGTCCAATACAGCTAATGAAAGACACAGATCTTGTGAATCCAGCCAACATGTCCGATTTTTAAAATGTTTTACAGGGAAGACACAATATGTAAAGATGTAAATCTATTAGCTAAAAACACATTAGCATAATCCACCATCTTTACTTTGTCCACCAACAACAGTAGCTATCACCAATTCGGCTAAACTAAGATATTTATAGCCCCTAACCAAGAAAAAAACTCATCAGATGACAGTCTGATAACATATTTATGGTATAGGATAGGTTTTGTTAGAAAAATGTGCATATTTCAGGTAGATGGCATAGTTTACAATTGCACCCACCGTCACAAATGGACTAGAATAATTACAATGAGCAACGTGTTTACCTAACTACTAATCATCAAACATTTCGTAAAAATACACAGCATACACTAATCGAAAGACACAGATCCTGTGAATACAGACAATATTTCAGATTTTCTAAGTGTCTTACAGCGAAAACACAATAAATCGTTATATTAGCATACCACATATGCAAACGTTACCAGAGCATTGATTCTAGCCAAAGAGAGCGATAACGTAAACATCGCCAAAATATATTAATTTTTTCACTAACCTTCTCAGAATTCTTCAGATGACACTCCTGTAACAACACATTACAACATACATATACAGTTTGTTCGAAAATGTGCATATTTAGCCACCAAAATCATGGTTAGACAATGACAAAAGTTGCCCAGCTGGTCAGAAAATGTTCGTGCGCCATATTAGACAGTGATCTAGTCGTATACATAAATACTCATAAACGTGACTAAAAAATATAGGGTGGACAGCGATTGATAGACAATTTAATTCTTAATACAATCGCGGAATTACATTTTTTAAATTATCCTTACTTTTCAATACAGTTTGCGCCAAGCGAAGCTACATCAAAAAAGATGGCGTCCTAAGCCACTAACATTTTTCGACAGAAACACGATTTATCATAATAAATTGTTCCTACTTTGAGCTGTTCTTCCATCAGAATCTTGGGCAAAGCATCTAATCGTCTTTTGGTGGAAAGCTGTCCTCTTGCCATGTGGAAATGCCAACTGCGTTCGGCATGAACTGGAAGCGTGCCCAGAGATTCACAGTGTCTCAGAAATAAATGTCCCAAAATCGCACTAAACGGATATAAATTGCTATAAAACGCTTTAAATTAACTACCTTATGATGTTTTTAACTCCTATAACGAGTAGAAACATGACCGGAGTAATATTACTCCCTACACTAATGCTTGGAACAAGTGCGGGTCGGTGGCCGCCGCGCGCATGACGCACCAAGAAAAGAGTTCCTATCTACAGGTTTTTTTTATTTATAGTGCCTGTGATTGCGCAATCGACACCATTCAAATCGTCATCACGTAAAGGCATCCAGGGGAAGACGTAAGCAGTGTCCGTATACTCATAGGAATAACAGTGGCCTTAAAACTGACTCCAGAACAGGGGCCAAAATGTGTGAAATCTGACTCCATGTCAGGGAAATTGCTGTAGAATGAGTTCTGTTCCACTTAGAGACAAAATTTCAACTCCTATAGAAACTATAGACTGTTTTCTATCCAATAATAATAATATGCATATTGTACGATCAAGAATTTTGTAGGAAGCCATTTCAAAAATTACACGATTACCATAAATAGTGACAACAGCACCCCCTAGCCTCAACAGGTTAGCCTACTGCAAAACCCTGCTGAAACAGAGGGATGCTATGTTAGCTAGCTGGCTATGACTTTCAAACACAACACTGGAACTCTTCCAAGTCAAGGTAAGCTTTTGGAATTACACATTTATTGCCACCAGGGCCCGCCTGTGTAACTGCTTACTGACTGTACACTAACGTCACTGCATGATTGTAGCGTGTTTACTAACGCGTTAGTTCTATTACCGATGCTGACTGTAATGTTACTTTAGCTACTATGGTGACAACGATGTAGACTGTATGTAGAGGTTTAGCTTGGAAAGGTAATTTCGCCTGGTCACATACATCTGACTTGCTGTGCATTGAAGTCCACAAGTGAAGGGAAGTGAAGGAATACAACGTGGCTGTTAAGAGAGTGAACTCTGTTTACGCGTGATCATGGGTGTATTCATTCCGCCGATTCTGATGAAAAACGTTTCTTGAACAGCAGCAAATGGAACAAAATGGGGATAAAAATACCTGAATTTGTCCAGAGGCGGCGCTCCTAGTGGCCAGGGATTTTAATGCAGGGAAACTTAAATCCGTTTTTCCTCATTTCTACCAGCATGTTAAATGTGCAACAAGAGGGAAAAAAAATCTACACCACCTTTACTCCACACACAGAGATGCATACTAAGCTCTCCCTCACCCTCTATTTGGCAAATCTGACCATAATTCTATCCTTCTGATTCCTGCTTATGACTTCTATGCTTAAATGACTTCTATGCTCGCTTCGAGGCAAGTAACACTGAAACATGCATGAGAGCCTCAGCTGTACAGGACGACTGTGTGATCACGCTCTCTGCAGCTGATGTGAGTAAGACCTTTAAACAGGTCAACATTCACAAGGCCACAGGGCCAGACGGATTACCAGGACGTGTATGTGCTGACCAACTAGCAGGTGTCTTCACTGACATGTTCAACCTCTCCCTGTCTGAGTCTGTAATACCAACATGTTTCAAGCCGACAACTATAGTCTCTGTGCCCAAGAACAGTAAGGTAACCTGCCAAAATGACTACAGACCCATAGCACTCACGTCTGTAGCCATGAAGTGCTTTGAAAGACTGGTCATGGCTCACATCAACAGCATTATCCCAGAAACACTAGACCCACTTCAATTTAAATATCGCTCAAACAGATCCACAGATGATGCAATCTCTATTGCACTCCACACTGCCCTTTTCCACCTGGACAAAAGGAACACCTATGTGAGAATGCTATTCATTGACTACAGCTCAGCATTCAACACCATAGTGCCCTCAAAGCGTATCACTAAGTTAAGGATCCTGGGACTAAACACGTCACTCTGCAACTGGATCCTGGACTTCCTGACGAGCTGCGCCTTCAGGTGGTGAGGGTAAGTAGCAACTCATCTGCCACGCTGATCCTCAACATGGGAGCCCCTCAGTGGTGCGTGCTCAGTCCCCTCCTGTACTCCCTGTCCACCCATGACGGTATGATCAGGCATGACTCCAACACCATCATTAAGTTTGCAGACGACACAACAGTGGTAGGCCTGATTACCGACAACGACAAGACAGTCAGAGATCTGGCCGGGTGGTGCCAGAATAACAACCTATCCCTCAACGTGATCAAGACAAAGGAGATGATTGTGGACTACAGGAAAAGAGGGACCAAGCATGCCTCCATTCTCATTGACGGGGCTGTAGTGTAGCAGGTTGAGAGCTTCAAGTTCCTTGGTGTCCACATCACCAACAAATTAGAATGGTCCAAAAACATCAAGACAGTCGTGAAGAGGGCACGACAAAGCCTATTCTCCGTCAGGAAACTGAAAAGGTTTGGTATGGGTCCTCAGATCCTCAAAAGGTTATACAGCTGCAGCATCGAGAGCGTCCTGACTGGTTGCATCACTGCCTGGTATGGCAACTGCTTGGCCTCCGACCGCAAGGCACTACAGAGGGTAGTGCGTACAGCTCAGTATAACACTGGGGCTAAGCTGCCTGCCGTTCAGGACCTCTACACAGGCGGTGTCAGAGGAAGGCCCTAAAAATTGTCAAAGACCCCAGCCACCCCAGTCATAGACTGTTTTCTCAGCTACTGCATGGCAAGTGGTACCGGAGCGCCAAGTCTAGGACCAAAAGGCTTCTCAACAGCTCTTACCCCCAAACCATAAGACTCCTGAACAGGCAATGAAATGCCTACCCGGACTATTTGCATATTGTCCTGCCCCAATCCCCTGTTTTACGCTGATGCTACTCTCTGTTTATTATCTATGCATAGTCACTTTAAGTCCGGGCTCTGGCTTGGCCACTCAAGTACATTCAGAGACTTGTTCCGAAGCCACTCCAACATTGTCCTGTTGGAAGGGGAACCTTTTCCCCAATCTGAGGTCCTGAGCGCTCTGGAGCAGGATTTCATCAAGGATCCCTCTGTACTTTGCGCAGTTCATCTTTTCCTCGATCCTCTCAGTCCCTGTCACTTTTATTTTTATTTAACCTTTTATTTAACTAAGCAAGTCAAATTCTTATTTACAATGACGGCCTACCCCGGCCACACCCAGACCAATTGTGCGCTGCCCTATGGGACTTCCAATCACGGCCGGTTGTGATACAGCCTGGAATCTAACCAGGATCTGTAGTGACGCCTCTAGCACTGAGATGCAGTGCCTTAGACCGCTGCACCACTCGAGATCCCACTGAAAAACATCCCCTTTCCAAACCATGTCCAATCAATTGAATTTACCACAGGTGGACTCCAATCATGCTGTAGAAACATCTCAAGGGTGATCAATGGAAACAGGATGCTCAATTTTGAGTCTCATAGCAAAGGGTCTAATGAATACTTGTAAATATGTGAATAAGGTTGCATTTTTTTTTTAAATAAACTGTTTTCACTTTGTCATTACGGAGTACTGTGTGAAGATTGATGAGAAAAACGATTATTTATTCAATTTTAGAATAAGGCTGTAACGTAATAAAATGTGGAAAAAGTGACGCGGTCTGAATACTTTCCGAATGCACTGAATATAGGATCTGTAGGGTCAGAAATATGGTAGCGGAGAAGGATCAAACATAACTGACACTAGAGGAGAGACTGGAGGCAAAGGTACTGTTGAGTCTACTACAGTCAATTCCCCAGAGAGCCTGAGCCTGAGCCTTAGAGCAGTGTGTGTGTGTGTGTGTGTGTGTGTGTGTGTGTGTGTGTGTGTGTGTGTGTGTGTGTGTGTGTGTGTGTGTGTGTGTGTGTGTGTGTGTGTGTGTGTGTGTGTGTGTGTGTGTGTGTGTGTGTGTGTGTATTAGTCATCCAGACAACTCTTTAATAGCTAAAATAAACTTTAACTGGTGTATACACACAGAAAAAAGCTGTGTTTTCGAGAATGTCAGACTTTACATAAGAAGGTGAGCTGTTCCTCTTTCCTCTCAGTGCTCTGAGATTGGAGAGACGAGAGACGACCATATATCAGAGTGTTTGTAGAAGGTGTGCAGAGGTGCACACACATGCACACGTGCACGCACAGAAACACGCACGCACACACTCGCACGCACACATACAGTACATATAC
Organism: Salvelinus fontinalis; assembly: GCF_029448725.1. Classification (NCBI taxonomy): domain Eukaryota; kingdom Metazoa; phylum Chordata; class Actinopteri; order Salmoniformes; family Salmonidae; genus Salvelinus; species Salvelinus fontinalis. Next base: position 4,827,038 of record NC_074699.1, read on the forward strand.
ACAAACACGCAGAGGAATTCAGATCATCTTCCATTAGTGTTTTATTAACTTATGAGAAGTTAGGAGAAGTTAGGAGAAGGTCATGGGACGTTTGTTATTCAGAACAGCGAAGACAGCGGTTCCCTCCTGCCTCGCCGTCAGCGGAACCATCAATCAGACAGAAATGTACCTTCAACACATACTTCTTAAGCCTCTCAGTCTCGGGAGATCACGTACAAAGCGAGGAGGAGTATAGGGTAACTGTCACTCTACATCCCTCTAAGCATGTACTGTATACACAGTTCTACATACTAAATGGAGATTGCATTGTCCTTGAAGCAACGCTGTACAATAGTTACCCTGCATATGTATGCCATTATCATCAATATCCTGCACTTTTAATTATTTGCATTCGAGTTTCCAGCACAAAGTCAGCGCTTTAAAATTAGTCACTAGTCATAAGTGTAATGAATTCAAGTGTCCTGACTGCTGAAAAGGTTGAGCTAAATTATCCCCTCGGCAGTTAGGGTGTCAAGACAAATTTAGCTACAAACCTTTGAGGACTGAACAAGAGCTGTACTGATGATGAACAAATGACCTTTCAGAATGAACCATTAGAGGCCGAAAAATGGATGGAAACTCTTAACATCGATGTTCACAGCTGTTTTTGAGTCCATCATGTTATGCGTCTTTTCCCAGTCTGTGTATGTATGTGTGTGTCTAACTATTCATGTGTGTGAGCGTGTGTGTGTGTCACTCTGACAATAATAGCACTGGTCAATTCACAGATCAATTGATCATCATGATCTACTGAAGATTGGAGCGAAACCAAGCTCAGCAAATGAAGTGGAAGAGTTGGACCAGGGCTTGAACCAATGACCTTCTGCATATTGGGTAAGCATACAATGTCCTGTGCCATACAGGTCCAGACCTCTTGGCATGGGGTTATACAGTATATAGGGACACTACAATAACCTATTTCAATGGAACTTTCTGTCATGTCCTTGAGACTGAGTGTCACACCCTGATCTGTTTCACCTGTCTTTGTGCTTGTCTCCACCCACCTCCAGGTGTCGCCCATCTTCCTCATTATCCCCAGTGCATTTATACCTGTGTTCTCTGTTTGTCTGTTGCCCATTTGTCTTGTCTCGTCAAGACTACCCGTGTGTTTTTTCCGTGCTCCTGTTTTCCTAGTCTCTGTTTTCTAGCCCTCCTGGTTCCGACCTTTTCTGCCTGCCCTGACACTGAGCCCGCCTGCCTGACCATTCGGCCTGCCCTGACACTGAGCCCGCCTGCCTGACCGTTCAGCCTGCCCTGACACTGAGCCCGCCTGCCTGACCGTTCAGCCTGCCCTGACACTGAGCCCGCCTGTCTGACCGTTCAGCCTGCCCTGACACTGAGCCCGCCTGCCTGACCGTTCAGCCTGCCCTGACACTGAGCCAGCCTGCCTGACCGTTCAGCCTGCCCTGACACTGAGTCCGCCTGCCTGACCGTTCAGCCTACCTTGACACTGAGCCCACCTGCCTGATCGTTCAGCCTGCCCTGACACTGAACCAGCCTGCCTGACCGTTCAGCCTGCCCTGACACTGAGCCCGCCTGCCTGACCATTCAGCCTGCCCTGACACTGAGCCCACCTGCCTGATCGTTCAGCCTGCCCTGACACTGAGCCAGCCTGCCTGACCGTTCTGCCTGCCCTGACACTGAGCCCGCCTGCCTGACCATTCAGCCTGCTCTGACACTAAGCCCGCCTGCCTGACCGTTCAGCCTGCCCTGACCTCGAGCCTGCCTACCGTCCTGTACCTTTCAGACTCTGACCTGGTTAATGAACTTCTGCCTGTCCTCGACCTGCCTATTGCCTGCCCCTTGTATTTCAATAAATATCAGAGACTCAAACCATCTGCCTCCTGTGTCTGCATCTGAGTCTCGCCCTGTGTCGTTATACTGAGAAGAGTTTCACTGTCATTTTGGCTGTCAGACATTCTAATGCTGGTGGTTTGAAAGGCGTCAGTAAAAGTTTGAATAAACAGAATCTTAATTTCTCATCTTGTTTTATGAAGCACTAAAGACTTCTAAACCTAGCTCTCCATCTTCATATACCTGGGATGAGGGGAGAGGAATGTGGTGTGTGTTCGTGTGTGTGTGTGATAAATATTCAAATCATCTCTTCTGAAAGGGGCGAGGGAAACATTTACAGAGGATGAGCTCCCGCCTATCTGCTCTACAAGCATCACTGCACAGCTCACAGAAAGAGTTGCAGAGAGGGAGGGGAGAGACAGGAGGGTAGAGTAAAGGAAAGAACAAAGGATAGAGAAGATGGGAGAAGGGGAGGCAGAGGGAGGGGGAAGAGAGATACAGCAACGGGGAGAGGGTGTGAAAGTGAGGCAGAGAGAAAGGACACACAGAGGGCATTGCCAAGAAAGAATGAGCAAGAGAGCTAGTGATAGACGGGGAGAAAAAGAGAGAGGAAAAGTGAAAAATGTAAGAATGGATCATTCACTTTCCCTGAATTTTATCAGTAGTAAGTTGTCTCTGTCATATAGTCCAACACTCCTCCTTCTCTTTCTCCCATAGGGCTAAACATGAGATCTGCATGCCCAACTCATAGGCTATCCCAAAGAGAATGAGCAAATCGCCTGCTGACATCAATGCATGATTTACTCTGAGATTTACTTAAAGCTGCACTATGCAGAAATTGCTCCGCCATTTCCTGGTTGTTAAAATTCTAATAGTTAATACTTCAGTTTATGTGACAAAACAAACACGTACTGTATAGTGTAGAGAATCAATGTACCATCTAAACCACTGTGTCACGCCCCGACCTTAGAGATCCTTTTTATGTCTCTATTTGGTTTGGTCAGGGTGTGATTTGGGGTGGGTATTCTATGTTCTATTATTTGTATTTCTATGTTTTGGCCGGGTAGGGTTCTCAATCAGGGACAGCTGTCTATCGTTGTCTCTGATTGAGAACCATACTTAGGTAGCCCTTTTCCCCACCTGTCTTTGTGGGAAGTTGACTTTGTTTGTGGCACATAGCCTTAAGCTTCACGGTTTGTTTTGTGTTGTTTATTGTTTTTGTCGGCATTTCCGATAAAAAAGGAATATGTACGCTCACCGCGCTGCACCTTGGTCCACTTCATTCAACGGCCGTGACACACTGTGAAATGTATTTTCCATAACCCAAAATATGGTATTTTCAGCTATTTGAAGCTAGTGTACAAAACTCATAGTAAAAGATGCAAAAAAAGAAATGTAAGAATGGGAAGCACAGAAATAGTGCACGTAGAACAGATCTACTGCTTCTTAGACTTGCTTTTCATGCGAATGACAGATCTATAACTGACATTTCTATGTTCATTTGGTTGGGTACCCCCAAAAAGTTACCTTATTGCCCCCATAGATTGGCCATTACACATAGCATAGTGTTAGTATGATAATGGCTGAATATGGAGATGATCTCTGACTCTGTGAACTCATATTTCTCTCCACAAGGGGCCAGGGTTCACACTGAGGGCTGAGATACATACATTTCTCTGGGTCACTGCTGCATTATTCATCAGCAGTATTTCACACTTGAGTTAATGTCTTCAAGTGTACATGTGTAAACTATGATACTCATGAAACAGCACTCTCTAGAGAACTCTAACATGGGAGTCAGAGGGAGGGGAATGGAGGACAGAGTAGAACGGAGGGAGTAAGAGAAGAAGAGAGACAGAGAAGCATGGGAGTCAGAGTGGGGGGGGACAGAGTAGAAAGGAGGGAGTAGAAGAAGAAGAGAGAAAGAGAAGCATGGGAGTCAGAGGGAGGGGGACAGAGTAGAAAGGAGGGAGTAGGAGAAGAAGAGAGAAAGAGAAGCATGGGAGTCAGAGGGAGGGGGACAGAGTAGAAAGGAGGGAGTAGAAGAAGAAGAGAGAAAGAGAAGCATGGGAGTCAGAGGGGGGGATGAGGACAGAGTAGAAAGGAGGGAGTAGGAGAAGAAGAGAGAAAGAGAAGCATGGGAGTCAGAGGGGGGGATGAGGACAGAGTAGAAAGGAGGGAGTAGGAGAAGAAGAGAGAAAGAGAAGCATGGGAGTCAGAGGGGGGGATGAGGACAGAGTAGAAAGGAGGGAGTAGGAGAAGAAGAGAGAAAGAGAAGCATGGGAGTCAGAGGGGGGGATGAGGACAGAGTAGAAAGGAGGGAGTAGGAGAAGAAGAGAGAAAGAGAAGCATGGGAGGGAGAGATGAGAAAGAGAGAGGGACAGCGAGCGAGATAAAGAGGGATGTATTTATGCTGTGTAATGTATGAGTGTATATTATATTGAATGTACAGGCGGTCTGGTCGTGCTTGAGCAGTTTATGTAATTTACCTTCAGGCAGCAAAGTGGGGTGACTACTAAACTACTAAAATGTAAATGCATGCACATAACAAATCACGTTCCAAGAGCTTGGGATATTTGCTTTTGCCAGTGTACACACCTACACAGTCAGACTGCATTGTACTATAGTTACTGTATATCGTCCATAGACTTAAAAGCTAAGAGCTGTTGTGGGAAGCCCCATATGTTCCTCATCCTCCAAACTAAATCCAAAGGTAAGTCTCAGGTATTCCTGTCGTACTGTGCGGATTTCCACCATCCCTGATAAATTCCCCGATAATATGGATATCCACGCTCAGAGGCATCACAAGGGCACGTGCCCCCTCAGATTTGTCCGGTTTAAAAAAATATCAGATGTTAAATGAATAACTAAACTTAAAATAAAGGCCACATTTCATCATAATTATTTACAAGAAATATCTGTCTGCTGTATTTTGCGGAGGGGGTACACTGGCTGGACATTCTCCCTAGTAAGTGTTTCCTTTCAAGGTGCACCACGGAACAAAGACAGCGTTTGATTTGATTCTAGCTGCCCTTGATGTTTTTTTATTTCTTTGATTTTTTAAAATTGATTTCTTCTTGATGAAAAAATAATGGAAAAATGTTTTAATGTTTCTCTGTAATACTAGCCACAAAGCTACTTTATGAAGTTGGCTTTAGATAGCCAGCTAGATAGGTCCTTTGTTGTTGTAATGAATTCTTTACAGTCATGTTTTTTTTCTTCAACATATTTTAAATAACTTATAGAAAATAGAATTTATGACGTTGTCAGAAAGCGTTATGACCATCCTGTGTCATTTTATTTGGACTAAGAAAATGCACTTTATGACAATGTCAAGAACCATTATGACCATCATAATCATATAAGCCAGATAGGCCTATCACGTACAGTCATCAGTCAAAAAGAGCATTAGGATAGGTGCATGTCTGACATCAATCAATCAATCAATCAATCCAGTGTATTTATAAAGCCCTTCTTACATCAGCCGGAAGTCACAAAGTGCTATACAGAAACCCAGCCTAAAACCCCAAACAGCAAGCAATGCAGATGTAGAAGCACGGTGGCTAGGAAAAACTCCCTAGAAAGGCAGGAACCTAGGAAGAAACCTAGAGAGGAACCAGGCTCTGAGGGGTGGCCAGTCCTCTTCTGGCTGTGCCGGGTGGAGATTATAATAGTACATGGCCAAGATGTTCAAACGTTCATAGTAATCACAGTGGTTGTAGAGGGTGCAAAACATGTCAGCACCTCAGGAGTCAATGTCAGTTGGCTTTTCATAGCCGATCATCCAGAGTTAGATACAGCAGGTGCGGTAGAGAGAGAGAGTCGAAATCAGCAGGTCCGGGACAAGGTAGCACGTCCAATGAACAGGTCAGGATTCCATAGCCGAAGGCAGACCAGTTGAAACTGGAGCAGCAGCACGACCAGGTGGACTGAGGACAGCACGGAGTCATCAAGCCAGGTAGTCCTGAGGCATGGTCCTAGAGCTCAGGTCCTCCGAGAAAGAGAGAATTAGAGAGAGCATACTTAAATTCACACAGGACACCTGATAAGACAGGAGAAATACTCCAGATATAACAGACTGACCCTAGTGCAGCGTAATTACTGGAGGCTGAGACACTGTGGCTCCGTCCAGCTATACCCCCGGACAGGGACAACCAAGCAGGATATAACCCCACCCACTTTGCCAATGCACAGCCACCATAACACTAGAGGGATATCTTCAACCACCAACCTACTACCCTAAGACAAGGCCGAGTATAGCCCATGAAGATCTCTCCCACGGCAACCCGAACAGGAAGATCACGTCAGAGACTCAACCCACTCAAGTGATGTACCCCTTCTAGGGACGGCATTGAAGAGCACCAGTAAGCCAGTCACTCAGCCCCTGTAATAGGGTTAGAAGCAGAGAATCCCAGTGGAGAGAGGGGAACCGGCCAGGCAGAGACAGCAAGGGTGTTTCGTCGCTCCAGTGCCTTTCCGTTCACCTTCACACCCCTGGGCCAGACTACACTCAAATCTAGGACCTACTAAAGAGATGAGTCTGGGTCTCTCACATGGATAGGCAGAGTATTCCATAAAAATGGAGCTCTATAGGAGAAAGCACTACCTCCAGCTGTTTGCTTTGAAATTCTAGGGACAATAAGGAGGCTTGCGTCTTGTGACCAGAGCGTACATGTAGGTATGTACGGCAGGACAAAATCGGAATGATAGATAGGAGCAAGCCCATGTAATGCTTTGTGGGTTAGCAGTAAAACCTTGAAATCAGCCCTGGCCTTAACAGGAAGCCAGTGTAGAGAAGCTAGCACTGGCGTAATATGATCATTCTTTGGGGTTCTAGTCAAGATTATAGGCACTAACTGGAGTTTATTTAGTGCTTTATCAGGGTAGCCGGAAGGTAAAGCATTGCAGTAGTCTAATCTAGTAGTCTAATCTACAAAAGCATGGATACATTTTTTTGCATCATTTTTGGACAGAAAGTTTCTGAATTTTGCAATGCTGTCCTGGAAACCGTCTTGATATGTTCGTCAAAAGAGAGATCAGGGTCCAGAGTAACGCTGAGGTCCTTCACAGTTTTATTTGGGACAACCGTACAACCATCAAGATTAATTGTCAGATCCAACAGAAGATCTCTTTGTTTCTTGGGACCTAAAACATACATTTCTGTTTTGTCCGAGTTTAAAAGTAAAACATTTGCAGCCATCCACTTCCTTATGTCTGAAACACATGCTTCCAGGAAGGGCAATTTTGGGGTTTCACCATGTTTCATCGAAATGTACAGCTGTGTATCGTCCGCATAGCAGTGAAAGTTAACATCACGTTTCCGAATAACATCACCAAGAAGTAAAATGTATAGTGAAAACAATAGAGGCCCTAAACCGGAACCTTGAGGAACACCGACATTTACAGTTGATTTGTCAGAGGACAAACCATCCACAGAGACAAACTGATATCTTTCCGACAGATAAGATCTAAACCAGGCCAGAACTTGTCCGTTTTTTCATATTTTCTGGGTCAAGGTTTGGCTTTTTCAAGAAAGGTCTTATTGCTGTCATTTTTAGTGAATTTGGTACACATCCTGTGGATAGGGAGCCATTTATTACGTTCAACATAGGAGGGCCAAGCACAGTATGCAGCTCGAAGGTTTAGAGGCCATGACTATTTTCATCAATGTGTCAAGCGGTATAGCATTAAAAAACTTGAGTGTCTTCCTTGATCATAGGTCCTGGCAGCGTTGTGCAGACTCAAGACAACTGAGCTTTGGAGAAATATACAGATTTAAAAGGAGTCCGTAATTTGCTTTCTAATGAGCATGATCCTTTCGTCGAAGAAGTTCATGAATTTATCAGTGAAAGCCATCCTCTCTTGGGGAATGCTGCTTTTTAGTTAGCTTTGCGACAGTATCAAAAATACACTTAGGATTGTTCTTATTCTCCTCAATTACGTTGGAATAATCGGATGATCGAGCAGCATTGAAGGCGTTTCGATACTGCACGGTACTGTCTTTCTAACCTAATTGGAAGACTTCCAGTTTGGTGTAGGGCCATTCCAATTTTCTGGAAGCTTGCTTCAGGGCTCGGGTATTTTCTTGTTTTTTGTTTTAAGGGGTGCGACTGCATCTAGGGTATTACGCAAGGTTAACTTAAGTTCCTCAGTTAGGTGGTTAACTGATTGTTGTAGTCTGATGTCCTTGGGTAGGTGGAGGGAGTCTGGCAGGGCATCTAGGAATCTTTGGGTTATCTGAGAATTTATAGCACGGCTTTTGATGATCCTTGGTTGGGGTCTGAGCAGATTATTTGTTGCGATTGCAAACATAATAAAATGGTGGTCCGACAGTCCACGATTATGAGGAAAAACATTAAGGTCCACAATATTCCACGGGACAAAACTAGGTCCAGAGTATGACTGTGGTAGTGAGTAGGTCCGGAGACATTGTGGGACAAAGCCCACTGAGTCGATGATCGCTCTGAAAGCCTTTTGGAGTGGGTCTGTGGACTTTTCCATTTGAATATTAAAGTCACCAAAATGTAGAATATTATCTGCCATGACTACAAGGTCCGATACAAATTCAGGGAACACTGTGAGGAGCGCTGTATACGGCCCAGGAGGCCTGTAAACAGTAGCTATAAAAAGTTATTTAGTAGGCTGCATAGATTTCATGACTAGAAGCTCAAAAGAAGATAACACAGTCAAATTGAAATTTGGTATCCCACCTTTGCGGGATGCACTGGGGATATGGTCACTAGTGTAACCGTGAGGAGAGGCCTCATTTAACACAGTAAATTCATCAGGCTTAAGCCATGTTTCAGTCAGGCCAATCACATCAATATTATGATCAGTGATTAGTTAATTGACTATAACTGCCTTGGAAGTGGGGGATCTAACATTAAGTAGCCCTATTTTGAGATGTGAGATATCACAATTTTTTCAATAATGTCAGGAATGGAGGAGGTCTTTATTCCAGTGAGATTGCTAAGACGAACACCGTCATGTTTAGTTTTGCCCAACCTAGATCGAAGCACAGACATGGTCTCAATGGGATAGCTGAGCTGACTACACTGACTGTGCTAGTGGCAGACTCCACTAAACTGGCAGGCTGACTAACATCCTGCTAACTAGCCTGCACCCTATCTCATTGTGGAGCTAGAGGAGTTGGAACCCTGTCTATGTTCATAGATAAGATGAGAGCACCCCTCCAGGCTTGGTCCTGTTTGTGGGTGAGTCCCAGAAAGAGGGCCAATTATCTACAAATTCTAAGCCTTAGCCAGCACCATCTTCAGATTAACCTTAACGTCGGTAGCCCTGCCCCCTGGTAAACAGTGTATGATCACTGGAAGATTCTTTTAAAGTCTAATACTGCGGGTAATGGAGTCACCAATGACTAGGGTTTTCAATTTGTCAGAGCTAATGGTGGGAGGCTTCGGCGTCTCAGACCTCATAACGGATGGAGGAGAGACCAGAGAAGGCTCCGCCACTGACTCCGACTCGTTGCTTAATGGGGAGAACAGGTTGAATGTTTCTGTCGGCTGAATGAGCGACACAGGTTGAGCATTCCTACAGCATTTCCTTCCAGAAGCCATGAGAAAATGGTCCGGCAGCGGGGACTGTGAGAAGGGAATCTTTATTACTATCTGTACTTATTTGTGGCACAGACGCTGTTTCGTCCTTTCCTACACTTAAATTACCCTTGCCTAACGATTGCGTCTGAAGCTGGGCTTGCAGCATGACTATCCTCACCATAAGGTGATCGTTCTCCTGTATATTATGAGTACAGCGACTGCAATTAGAAGGAATAATGTTGACTTCATATGGCTGCAATCCCGGTGACGGGATGACATGGCAACAGCCAGTGAAAGTGCAGGGCGCCAAATTCAAAACAACAGAAATCTCATAATTAAAATTCCTCAGACATACATGTGTTTTATACCATTTTAAAGGTAGTCTTGTTGTTAATCCCACCAAAGTGTCCGATTTCAAATATGCTTTTCAGCGAAGGCACTACGATTATGTTAGGTCACGCCAAACCACAATAAGCACAGCCATTTTTCCAGCGAAAGATAGCAGTCACAAAAAAGCAGAAATATAGCTAAAAATAATCACTAACCTTTGATGATCTTCATCAGCTGACACTCATAGGACTTCATGTTACACAATACATGCATGTTTTGTTTGATATAGTTCACATTTATATAGAAAAATCTGAGTTTACATTGGCGCGTTACATTCACTAGTTCCAAAAACATCCAGTGATAGTGTATAGCCACATCGTTTCAACAGAAATACTCATCATAAATGTAGATGATAATACAAGTTATACACATTGAATTATAGATATACCTCTCCTCAATGCAACCGCTGTGTCAGATTTCAAAAAAACTTTACGGAAAAAGCAAACCATGCAATAATCTGAGACGGAGCTCAGAACAAGAGTCAAATTAGCCGCCATGTTGGAGTCAACAGAAACCAGAATTGACATGATAAATGTTTCCTTACCTTTGATAAACTTCATCAGAATGCAGTCCCAGGAATCCCAGGTCCACAATAAATGCTTGATTTGTTCGTTAATGTCCGTTATTTATGTCCAATTAGCTACTTTGGTTAGCGCGTTTGGTAAATAATTCCAAAGTCACAAAACGCGTTCACTAAAACGTGACGAAACGTCCAAAAGTTCCGTAACAGTCAGTAGAAACATGTCAAACGATTTACTGAATCAATCTTTAGAATATTGTTAACTTCTTGAGAATACAGGGGGTGCTGTTTTCGCATTAGCATAATTTCCTCTACAGATTAAACTGCCTCTTATTCAATTATTGCTCTTACTATATGCATATAATTAATACCATTGGATAGAAAACAATCTATAGTTTCTAAAACCGTTTCGATTTTGTCTCTGAGTAAAACAGAAGTCATTTGACAGCACTTTCCCTGACCAAGAAGAAGAATGCAAGATGTGTATGCTCGCTTCAACGCTCTGCCTATATATGGTCACGCCACCTATGACCCGAAACACACTTCATTCGTCTTCCTCTGGGTGTCAAGAGGACGTCAGAGGAGAATTCTTTTGTTTATCTTGTACTGACGTGAAATAAGACCTATTTCTTTGGCGTGACCGACAACTTCCGGTTCTCTGAATTGCGCGATTTGGAGGTGCGATTGTCTACTGTTTTGCTGCCGTTACGGATGAAAACTATCTCCGTCTCGAAGTTTGTTTGATACATGTGACCATATCATCCTAATGTATGTTTTTTCAATATAGTTTAATCAGATTATTTGAATTTTTTCGGGAGTTTTGCCGTGTTCCGTTCTGTGACTTTTTTTACTTTGGCCAGTCGACCAGTACATATGCTAAATGAAGAGGGAAAGTTGCCATTATGAATGGATTGAACGACTCATCAGGACTAAGGACACCTTGATCAACATTCTGATGAAAGATCAGCAATAGTAAGACCCAATTTACGATGTTATTTCATATATCTGTCGTGCATGTGAACTGGTCGTGGGCGCCTAGCTGGTTCTGGCTGGCGTGGCTATGCTAATTTAGCGCTACATTTTGTTTTCGCTATAAAACATTTAATAAATCTGAAATATTGTTTGGATTCACCAGATGTTGGGCTTTCAATATCTGTACGCAGTGTATTTTTTCTGAAATTTTTTCAGGTGCTCTTTTCTGATATTTTTTCTGGTGCTCCCGGACCCGGGGTAGGTGCTCGGTAGAGGTTAACATAAATCTTGAATAACGTTCCAACCGGAGAATTACATTGACTTCAGTTGAGCGATGGAACGGAGCTGCCTCTCCCATGAACGTGCGTGTTCAATGCGTGCTCACCCCATGGCATTGATTACTCATTCCTGTCTCCTTCGGCCCCCCTTCACAGCAGAGTGATCAGACAAAGTTCTATTGACTGTTGACATCTAGTGGAAGCCGTAGGAAGTGAAAACTCATCCATATCTCGCTGTAATGTCAATGGGAGCTTGGTCGAAAAACCACCAGCCTCAGAAAAAATCCAAACAAGAAGTGGAACTTCTCAGGTTTTTGCCTGCCATATGAGTTATGTTATACTCACAGACATAATTCAAACAGTTTTAGAAACGTCACAGTGTTTTCTATCCAATACTAATATGCATATATTAGCAACTATGACTGAGGAGCAGGCCGTTTACTCTGGGCACCTCTGTGCACCTTTCATCCAAGCTACTCAATACTGCCCCTGCAGCCATAAGAAGTTAATGTTACTACTTAGCTTCGGCTGGTGGAGGTACCTGTAGAACCATGTCCAGATATAGCATCCGGGGTGAAAACGTTTATTGAGGGAAAAATGAAAATATAAAACGCTAATTAAAAAGTAAAAACCGTAAAGTTGGCGGGTAGCAAATTAACGCTAGCAACAAAACGCACAGCAGCAAGTAACCAGCTCTACAAGTTGTAAAAGGAAATTAGCAATTACAATGATCATTTTATATGGTCTATTTCAGAAAATGTTATATAACATAAACATACGGTTGACAAGTAGGCTATGGTGTATTGAAATGTTTTGCCTCGTGGTAGGTTTTGTGGGTTTTGACACTCTTATGTAGGTGTCATAACTAGCCATACAATAACTACCGTGGTAAGTTTTGTGGGTTTTGACACTCTTATGTAACCAGCAATAAAATTACACAATTTAAATATATGTGTCATGACAGTTATAGGGAGTTATAGTCAGTTATGTCAGCTGTTATGACATATTATGGCATTCTGGCCGCGTCATAACATGTTATGATGGTGGGTGTCAGGTAAAGTGTTACAGAGTAGCTAGTCAAACTATTTTAGGGCATGCCTGCTGGCAAGGCTGCCAGACTTTAGAAAAGCAAGCTATTACTAAATGTACTGTCACGCCCTGACCATAGTTTGCGTTGTTTGTTTCTATGTTTTGTTTGGTCAGGGTGTGATATGAGTGGGCATTCTATGATGTATGTCTGGTTTGTCTATTTCTATGTGTTTGGCCTGATATGGTTCTCAATCAGAGGCAGGTGTCAGTCGTTGTCTCTGATTGGGAACCATATTTAGGTAGCCTATTTTGTAATGTGGGTGGTGGGTGATTGTTCCTGTTACTGTGTTCCTGTGTTTGTCTTCACGTTACGGGACTGTTTTGTCTTCGTTCATTTTGTTGGTTTATTGTTTTTTTGTTCGTTGTTAAAGTATTCGATTAAAATCGATAATCATCACGCTGCATTTTGGTCCTCCTCTCTTTCACCTGACGAAGAACGTTACATGTACTGACTAAGACACATTATTTTCAATCTTTTACCCAGATTTTAGCAGAGAATCAGAGAAGATTCATTTACTTTCTTAAAAAAAAAAAAATACCAGTTAGGAGGATACAGACTGCTCAAGAGATATGCTTAGATACTGTATGCAGAACAATACTCAGTTTGAATGCAATCTGTCAATTTATGATAATATCATGAGATTTGTGTACTAATTATGATGCCATGTACTGTGTTGTAATTTGGATGTAATATCCTAGGCATGTTAGTGCAGTATATTGAGATGTATAATTTACAAAAGTCCGAATGACACACTTATTAAAATGACAATTGAACAGGTAAAGAGGTGTGTTTAGGTAACCTATGCAGAAAAAAAATACACATTTTGGACATATGATTAAGGTGTTCCTTAGGTATTCATCAATTTATTAGGTACACCCATCTAGTGCTGGGTTGGACCCCCCCTTTGCCGCCAGAACAGCCAGAATTCTTTGGGGCATGGACACGTTGCTCGATTGGTATCAAGGTACCTAAGGTGTGCCAGGAAAACATTCCCCATACCATTACACCACCACCAGCCTTTACTGTTGACACCAGGCAGGATGGGGCCGTGGATTCATGGCTCTTCCGCCAAATCCTGACCAGTTGTTGTTTTTCCTCTCCTCAATAAGTCCAGTGTTGGTGATCCCGCGCTCACTTGAACAGCTTCTTCTTGTTTTTAGCTGATAGGAGTGGAACCCGGTGTGGTCGTCTATTGCAATAGCCCGTCCGCGACAAGGACCGACGAGATGTGCATTCCAAGGTGCATTTCTGCACACCACTGTTGTAATGTGCAGTTATTTGCCTGTTTGTGGCCCACCTGTTAGCGTGCACGATTCTTGCCATTCTCCTTTCGATCTCTCATCAATGAGATGTTTTCGCCCACAGGACTGCCGCTGACTGGATGTTTTTGTTTGTCGAACCATTCTCGGTAAACCCTAGACACTGTCGTCCGTGAAAAACCCAGAAGGCCGGGGCCATTTCTGAGATACCGGAACCAGTGCACCTGGCACTGATGATCATACCACACTCAAAGTCGCTTAGGTCAATTGTTTTGCCCATTCTAACATTCAGTCGAACAGTAACTGAATTCCTGCTTCATACAGCAAGCCACAAACCATTTTCGTGAACGGGGTGAACCGTCTATTGAGCGTAATTATTATTATTAAAGTGACAAAAGTTTATTTTTGTTCAAATTCTCCTCCCTCCTTCCTTCCACCTTTTGGTTCTTCCCCCTCTTTTGTGTAGGTGTAGATGATGCTGTGTGCGTGTCTGCTTCCTTCTGTTTTAATACACTGTACCTCGACTACTAATAAAACATGGAGATTATTGCAGATGTCAACGTACCAGAAAAGTTCCTGTCACTTCGGGAGAGGCAGCCGACGGGGAAATAATTCACCGTTAGAAAGTAACAGGGAAAGTAATAACGTTTAATCAAAAATGAAAGTTGTCGGCTGAGACCGAAGAATATACAACTCATTTAATTTACTCAACTCTCACTCACGGAGACGATGCATCAGCAACACATTCCCCTTGACTCCGCAGGTCTCGCTCTTTTCAATCGTGCTCGATATAATCACAAGATATTAATGTTTATCTTCCGTGTTCCCTCTCTCCATCGCCTTTGGCTAGGCAAACAGAGTGAGCATGAGAGACGATTGGAGAACTCATATCCAAAAATCGATAAGTGCTCCCTAGAGTGGGTGTAAATATGTCTGAAATTTCACCCACGGTGGTGGAAATACACTTACTACAGATTCACACAGACGGGCTGAGTTTGATAATGAAGTGAACAGTGGAGAATGCTCCAGGCTTATCACTGTGTACATTACCTTCTGGGATCACAACAAAAAAAATGACGCTCAGTTTGGGTACGCCACCTGATAATATTGGTTCAGCACGACTAAGGAACTGATTGAGTTTCTTCATTTACTGAAGTTTTAGGTTAGACTGAAGTAGAAAATCAGATGGTTCTAGGATGCTCCAGTCATTCTACATTGAGCCCTTTTTGATGTATAGGATGTTTAGGAATCTGCCTATAGATGTGTTCACAGTGTGCAGGCTTTTGTTCCAGCCATGTACTACTTCAATTGCGACCAGGTTTGAAGGAGACCGCTATAGATAAAGTCTCTCTCCGTTTATGCCAACCATTGTTGTTCCTGTTTCTGCCAACCAGGCTTGTAAATATGTAAGACATTTCCCCACCAAACAACAAACAAAGATCTGTGATCTCTGAAACACAGAACACACACAACCCTAGTATTGTGATGGTCCCTGCTCAGTTGGATCCTGGAAGATGGAGCCTGTTTGATATGTGTGTGTTTGTTTGTTTATTTGATGGCATGTGGCTGTGATGTTGGGGAAATGAGTAACAGAGGCTCCTGCAGAGAAAGGCAGAATTGACCATGAGGTATGGATCCAACACCTGATCTCTCTTCTGGAAAACTCCTCTCATCCCTGACTCAAGCACGCGCACACACACACACACACACACACACACACACACACACACACACACACACACACACACACACACACACACACACACACACACACACACACACACACACACACACACACAGACACACACACACACACACACACACACACACACACACAGACACACACACACACACACACACACACACACAGACACACACACACACACAGACACACAACACACACAGACACACACACACACGTTCACTCGCCCCTAAACACATATTTGCTTCTGAACCGTGACAGGCTTGAGTTTGCCGTAGGCGAGTATCGATGTGAGCTTTGGGAACGTTGGAGAGAAACACACAAACCAGCAAAACATTTCAAAAGTAAGCTCAGAAAGGTGGTATATATTTCTTTAGATTTTGCTCAGAAGGGCACATTCTAACAGGAATATTCTGATCATGTTAATTTTTTTGCCTTTTAAGAATAGTGTCGATGGCACTCCTCTTATCTTTTGAGAGAGCAGAATATTTGTTTATATTTACAGCCCCATGGGTCTTCTAACAAATAATAAACACACACACACACACACGTCTTACTATACTTGTGAGGACTTTTTGGTGGCCAACAATTGATACCCATTCAAAACCCCTAACCCTAACTTTAACTTTAATCCTAACCTTAACCCCTAACTTTAACCCAAACTCCTAACCCTAAACCTAACCCTAATTCAGACTGGTCGGATGTACAATATAGAAACAGGGCAGAAAGTTGCAATAGGCCTGTGCAACCCAAGGTTTGATACCAGCATAAACAGAAACCCTCTTAAACCTAACCCTAATTCTTACACCTAAACCTAACCCTAATTCTTACACCTAAACCTAACCCTAATAGCATTTTTACAAGTGAGGGCCGGCAAAATGTCTAAATGTCTCTGAATTTTTGTTGGTTTACTTTTCTTGTATACACGCACACACACACACACACACACACACACACACACACACACACACACACACACACACACACACACACACACACACACACACACACACACACACACACACACACACACACACACACACACACACACATCAAGTCAGACCCCATGGGGAGAGGACTATGTGTGTATACACTCACCAGACCGTTTATTAGGTAGAGTCACAATACCCATAAAACCTAGCGTTCAAACAGGGAAATGGTTCCAATCGTTTTTCCACAATTCATTTTTCCCATAGGGAATAAGTGTAGGCTTACACTGGTGTAACATTTTGATAACCGTGTAAATCTGTCTAGGACAAGGTGACTTTTATTAATATATTTGCCTGTATTTACCCTCTAAAAATGAAACGCTAATTAGCTGCTAATATGGTTATCACATAGAACTATAAATGTCGTGATGATGTGGACAAGACTGCAAAATCAAGGCAAAGGTAAGAATCTTAAACGATTAACTATCTAATGTTAGCTAAATGTAGTAATTAATACATTGCCTACATTTCTTCAAGTGGACAATTCTGTGAACTGTCTTGCGCAAGTTTTAAATTGACACAGTACCTGTTAGCAAAGGTGTCAGCTCGAGATGATGTGCAGGAGAATGCAGGGAGTTGTAGTTTTGCATGCTGTCTACGTTTATGCTAATTAGCATTTTCAAGTCTGAGAGTAAATAGAGCCAACTATATTGATAGTCACCTTCTCCGAGAGAGATTCACATGGTTATCAAAACGTCACGCCAGCGTAAGCCTACACGAAACAATGCCCTTTTTTGTGTTTCTAAAATCCACTAATGGAAAAATGAATGGTGCACAAATGATTGGATTCATTTCCTTGTTTGACTGCTAGGTTTTATGGGTATTATTACACCTCCACTATGGGGCTATATGTGCTTGTCTAGCTTTGTTTTTGCTGCTGCATATGTCATGACAGAGTTTGCAAAACAAACGCTCACCCGATTGATAGAAATAATCATGATATAATTCTGCCAGGTAAGCCTACTTTGCAGGTAACATTTAATTGAGAATGTTTTGGGGAAAGTCTTTCTGTGTACCCATAAAACAGATATCATTACCACTAACTGGCTACACAAAGTGAATTATAGACAAACGCGCACACCACAAAGACATACAGGAGCAGTATGGCTGAAAATTAATTGACAGATATTGTGTTACGTTTGGCTTTTTTACTTACGGGAACGGTGCCCCCCCCCCCCCACTGGACGGTTGAGCTAATGTAGGCTAATGTGATTAGCATGAGATTGTAAGTAACAGGAACATTTTCCAGGACATAGACATATCTTATATGGGCGGAAAGCTTATTTGAATCAGTCTAAAACTTTGCACATACACTGCTGCCATCTAGTGGGCAAAATCTAAAATGCGCCTAACTTGGAATAGTACATTATGGCCTTTCTCGTGCATTTCAAAGATGATGGAACAAAAATAAATAAAAAACGCATGTTTTTTTCTTGGTATTATCTTTTTCCAGATCTAAGGTGCTATATTCTCCTGAATTAATTTCACATTTACACAACCTTCAAAGTGTTTCGTTTCAAATGGTATAAAGAATATGCATACCCTTGCTTCAGTTCCTGAGCTACAGGTAGTTAGATTTGGGTATGTCATTTTAGGTGAAAATTGGAAAAAAAATAAGACGTTGGCAATTGTGACTAACTAGGGATAATGCTAATCTTGATTTGATTGGATAGTAACCAGGAGCTTGAGGTGTTTGATAATTGACAGTTTGCGGTGGAGTTCTCATTCTCAGACGGAATCCGATGGGCCCAACCACCCATCCCGGTTTTATAAATAATAATAATAAAGGCTTGATTGTTTAAAGGCATTAATGACTCCTACAGTATGCTGTGTAATGAATGATTGATCATATTGAAGTAGGCTAAGGTTCAATGCACTTGGAAAGTATTTAGACACATTGCATTTTTCCATATTTTGTTATATTACAGCCTTATTCTAAAATCAATCTACACACAATACCCCATAATGACAAAGCAAAACACTGAAATATCAAATTTACATAAGTATTCAGACCCTTTCCAGATAATCTTGTTTTTCATGGTCTGAGAGTCCTTTAGGTGCCTTTTGGCAAACTCCAAGTGAGCTGTAATGTGCCTTTTACTGAGGAGTGGCTTCCGTCTGGCCACTACCATAAAGGCCTGATTGGTGGAATGCTGCAGAGATGGTTGTCCTTCTGGAAGGTTCTCCCATCTCCACAGATGAACTCTGGAGCTCTGTCAGAGTGACCATCAGGTTCTTGGTCACATCCCTGACCAAGGCTCTTCTCCTCCGATTGCTCAGTTTGGCCGACGGCCAGTTCTAGGAAGAGTCTTGGTGGTTCCAAACTTCTTCCATTTAAGAATGATGGAGGCCACTGTGTTCTTGGGGACCTTCAATGCCGCAGAATTATTTTGGTACCCTTCCTCAAATCTGTGCCTCGACACAATCCTGTCTAGGAGCTCTACGGACAATTTCTTCGACCTCGTGGCTTGGTTCTTGCTCTGACAACTGTGGGACCTGTTATATAGACATGCGTGTGCCTTTCCAAATCATGTCCAATCAATTGAGTTTACCATAGGTGGACTCCAAGTAGTAGAAGCATCTCAAGGAGGATCAATGGAAACAGGATGCACCTGAGCACAATTTACAGTCTCATAGCAGAGTGTGAAGATTGGGGAGGAACATTTTTATTGAATACATTTTTGAATATCGCTGTAACGTAACAAAATGTGGAAAAAGTCAAAAGTTTATAATACTTTCCGAATGCACTGTACATTAACACAGATGAAGCAGGACACGTTCTCACAGCTGACGGTGGATAGATTATATAAGGCACTGTGTGGTGCGTCAAGAGCAAAATAATACACATCATTTAGGCTAAATTGTCGCATGCTAAATGTTTCTGATCAGCGATGGACGAGCAAACTAATAAATGAGCTACCACCTGCAATTGCCCAGCTAAAGATCAATTAACCAAATATACAGATGGGAATTCAGTGACACTAAATCAGTCACAGGCATTTAGTCGTGAGTAGGACAGGTTCCTATGCGATTGAAGAGCAAGATCCACTTGTTAAGCTACATAACTTGCTAGCCAAATGTTCTGATCAGCTAATATACAGTATGAGCACGTAGAATAAAGATGATCATGAGCACTCACTTCTTCACTTCACTTCAACTGAACTAACATTTTCCCAGCCTTATTGTTGCCAAATATCCAAGCAGAGATTCAGTGAAAACAAAAATCTGACATTGATTGATTTTTCAAGAGAAGTGCCCCACACTTCTCGCAATTCTGTCCCAATCAAAATGGCGTTGAAATGACCACACACAACAATTGCTTTAAACAATTCTGAAAGTGCATGTATTTATCTAAATGATTTGGCTACTGGTAGCTCGCTATCGACCTTTCGGAGACCCCTGTCCTAGACACTGTCATACGTGAAAAACCCAGGAAGGCGGCCGTTTCTGAAAAACTAGACCCGGCGCACCTGGCACCGACGATCATATCACGTTCAAAGTCGCTTAGGTCACTCGTTTTGCCCATTCTAACGTTCAGTCGAACAGAAACTGAATGCCTCGATTCCGGTCTGCCTGCTTTGTATAGCAAGCCACGGCCACGTGATTCACTGTCTGTCGGTGCGATCCATTTTTGTGAACGAGTGGGTGTACGTAACAAACTGGCTGGTAAGTGTGTACTGTATGTGTGTGTGTGTATCTCTGTGTAATTGTATAGCTTTCTGCATGTTTCTCTCTCTCTTTCTCTCTCCTTGTCTCTCTATTGCTTAATAGGTAGGGTTTCACACTCATATCTCACCTCATCAGGTGTGCGAAACTGTTCCTGGATATCTCATCAGACAGGTGATAGGTGGCGTGACGTGTGTGTGTTCGTATGTGTGTACATGTCTTCAAATCACTGGTAAAATAGAGTGTTTAACTCTGGTTAGAAATAAAGAATGCACCAACACAGTCTTCTCCATAAAACTCTACAGCACTCAGAGTACTTAACCTGAAAAAGCAGCGTGGCGTGGATCTTTGCTATAACACAGAGACACGTTTTTAATGCAGATACACACTAATGCATCCTTCCTTTATGCATCTATATGGAGTTTGTAGTGGTGTGTGTATACCTATGTCATCATTCAACTGGGCATTCCCTCTGGATCTACATCCATTTCCCCTGAACCAGATTGAGAGCTGCTTTTATTTTCATCTAAAAGCTTTCCCTTCTCTCATTTTCATGCATCCTCTGTTCAGACCATCGATGGGTATCTGGAGCGTTCATCTCTCAGAGACACTGGCTCCATGTTGTGTTTGCATGAGCTCTTCTACACTTCAACGTGGATGATAATTGATCTTACTCAAAAGCTAAAAATATGATTGTTGCTTCCGTTGAGACAATGAACAGCTAACTTAAATTGTGCCTGAAAGATGCCTTTAATTATTATTTGTGTGTGTGTGACTGTGTGAGTGTGTGTGTGCACGTGTGTGTGTGTGCATCAGTGGAGGTCAGTGCCGTTTATGATGAGGGGGGACCATTATTTTTGCATGAGCGTGGCCCTATTTCTATTACAGCATGTTGGATGACTGTCATTCATATTCCATTCACCCAGTTAAATGTAACAGTGATAGGTTTAGGCTACTACATGATACTCAAATTATCCCTATACCCATCATGAGGTTGCTACATCCTAGCCTATGAATGAAAATGTACAACGTAGTTGCACACAGGTCGAAAGAGGAATTTGAGATGACAGACAGTGACACATGGACAGACAGTGACACATTCAATAGCGACTTGCACACTCTTGCCTAGCTTATCTAGAGTGTAATCACTAGTCCAATAGTTGCAAATGAGAGTTTCCCTTGGACTAATTCAGGTATTTTTAGCCCTATTTCGTTTGCTTTCGTTGAAGAAAAGTTTTTCAACAGAATGGGCGGAGTGAACACACCCCTGGTCACACAGAAACACAGTTCACATTCATAGCAGCCACGTTGTTTTCCCTCTCATCCTGTCCCTTTGTTTGTGGACTTCAATGAACAACGACACATCAGCTGTATGTGACCAGGAGAAAAAACCTTTCTTAGCCAAACCGTGTCATAACCGCTACACACAGCCTACAACGTTGTCCCCATATTAGCTACAGTAACTTCCTAGTCAACATAGCTAATATAACTAATGTGTTAGTAAACCCACTAAAATCATGCAGTGACGTTACAGTCAGTAAGCAGTTACACTGGTGGTCCCCAGTGGCAATAAATTAATAAAACCAAAAGCTTACCTTGACTTGGAAGAGTTCCAGTGTTGTGTTGGCTAGTCATTGCCAGCTAGCTAACATAGCATCCCTCTGTTTGAGCCGGGTGTTTGAGTAACTAAACTAGCCAAATGAATTTGCTAGCTAAGTAAATGAAACTGAAAGTGAAAAAATTATGACAAAAAATCTCTCTCTTGCTTCTCCTTCATTTTTGAAGAAATACATTTGTTGAAAACTGTTCAACTATTGTCTTTCTCTCTCTTCGAGTCAACTACTCACAACTTTTATGCACTGCAGTGCTAGCTAGCTGTACAGTAGCTTATGCTTTCAGAACTAGATGTGGGCGCTACAGAGGGTAGTGCCCAATACATCACTGGGGCCAAGTTTCCTGCCATCTAGGACCTACATACTAGGCGGTGTCAGAGGAAGGCCCAAAAAATTGTCAAAGACTCCAGTCACCCAAGTCATAGACTGTTCTCTCTGCTACCGCACGGCAAGCGATACCGGAGCGCAAAGTCTAGGTCCAAAAGGCTCCTTAACATCTTCTACCCCCAAGCTATAAGACGGCTGAACAATTATCAAATGGCCACCCGGACTATTTACATTGACCCCCCACCCTCTTTGTTTTTACACTGCTGTTACTTGCTGTTTCTTATCTATGCATAGTCACTTTACCAATACCTACATGTACAAATTACCTCGACTAACCTGTACCCCTGCACATTGACTCGGTCCTGGTATCCCCTGTATATAGCCTCATTATTGTTGTGTAATTTTATTGTGTTTTTACTTTAGTAAATATTTTCAGAACTCTATTTCTTGAACTGCATTGTTGGTTAGGGGCTTGTAAGTAAGCATTTCACAGTAAGCATTTCACGGCAAGTAAGCACAACACCTGTTGTATTCGGCGCATGTGACAAATAAAATTAGATTAGATTTGATTCATTCTCTAATCCTTTGACTGGGTGGACAACATGTCAGTTCATGCTGCAAGAGCTCTGATAGGTTTGAGGACATCCTCCGGAAGTTGTCATAATTACTGTGTAAATCTATGGAAGGGGGTGAGAACCAAGAGCCTCCTAGGCTTTGTATGGAAGTCAATATACAGAGAGGAGGACGGGAGCTAGCTGTCCTCCAGCTACACCATGGTGCTACCCTACAGAGTGCTGTTGAGGCTACTGTAGACCTTCGGTGCAAAACATTGTGTATTATCAATTATTTGGTGACGTGAATAAATTTAGTATAGTTTTATCAAAAAGGATAACTTTTTCAATGTTTACAATTTTGATTTTTATGAAATTTATTGAGGAGGACGGTCCTCCCATTCCTCTTCTGAGGAGCCTCCACTGGTGTACGTGTGTTAAGAGTGTTTTTTTCAGACACTACAATCATAGCTTTTTCTATTTTCAGGAATCTTATTTTTACATTTGAATCAGGGCTCCTCTATGATAAGAGGAGGAGTGAAAGAGAAGAGAAAAAGGAGGAAGAAGAAGAAATGCATGTTTCTATTAAAAGAATGAGAGCTGACAACATACATTTGGAGAGCTTCAACCTATGGTCGAAAGATTACAAGATTATGTTATAATACTGTTTATGCATCAAATAAGGTTTCTCAGTACTCTCTCATTGAGTTGGGCCTCTGGTGCTTTGCACTAGCAATTGATTTGTGATGGCTTGGTGGTAAAACCTACAGCCTGCATTCCATAGAATGAGTTGGGGTTTGTGACCTGAGTTAGAGATAGCATGGAGGAGTAGAACAAACACCTCTTTGTTTCTAATCATCTTTGCGTCTGAGAAAACCACACCCGGTGCACATAACTCACAAGATAAACCCAAGATAGGTTGTGATGTCCCGAGCTGCCGGGGAGGGGTGGAACCAGCCATGACTAAGCATTTTTAGTGTCAGCTATATAACCTCTGGGGTAGGTGCCCTAAGTAAACTGTCTGTTACTCAGGCCCAGAAGCTAGGATATGCATATGCATGGTAGTATTGGGTAGAAAACACAAGTTTCTAAAACTGTTAAAATCATGTCTGTGAGTTTAACAGAACTGATATGGCAGGCGAAAACCCGAGGGAAATCAATCCAGGAAGTGGGATTTTTTTGATGTAAGAGTGTTTTCCATTGAATGCCTATTGACTGTGTAATGGGTTAGGGCCCAGACTGCAGTTATTATGGCTTCCACTAGATGTCAACAGTCTTTAGACATTGTTTCAGGCTTGTTTTCTGAAAAATGAAGAAGAATGAGACCTTTCTCTCAGTGGACAGGGGAAGAATGCAGATCTGGTTTGAGCGTGTGACCGAGTGTGCGCCCTTCATTGTTTTTCCTTTCTATTGAAGACGCTATTGTCCGGTTTAAATATTATCGATTATTTAGACAATTGTCAACCTGAGGATTAATTATAAACTTAATTTGACATGTTTCGACGAACTTTACCAGTACTATTAGGATGTATTCGTCTGCATGTTTTGACCGCCATTGAGCCAGTGGTTTACTGAACAAAACGCGCCAACAAAACTGAGTTTTGGGATATAAAGAGGGACTTTATTGAACAAAACAAACATTTGTGTAGCTGGGACTCTTTTGACTGCAACCAGAAGATCTTCAAAGGTAAGTGATTCATCTCTATTTCTGACTTTTGTGACTCCTCTACTTGGTTGGAAAATGTTTGTATGCTTTTGTAAGCGGGGCGCTGTCCTCAGATAATCATATGGTATGCTTTTGCCGTAAAGCCTTTTTAAAATTTGACAAAGTAGCTGGATTAACAAGAAGTTAACCTTTAAGCCGATGTATAACACTTGTATTTTTATGAATGTTTATTATGACTATTTCTGTATTTTGAATTTGACGCTCTGCAATTTCACCGGATGTTGGCTAGCGTCCCACCTACCCCAGAGAGGATAAAACCCAGGATTCCTCTGTAAGGTTGGGCCTAAGCACACAGCCAAAACAGCGCAGGACTGGCTTCGGGACAGGTCTCTGAATGTCCTTGAGTGGCCCAGCCAGACCCCGGACTTGAACCCAATCGAACATCTCTGGAGAGATGAAACAGCTGTGCAGCCATCCAGCCTGACAGAGCTTGAGGATTTTTTTTATTTTATTTTTTATTTTACCGTTATTTTACCAGGTAAGTTGACTGATTTGCAGAGAAGAATGGGAGAAACTCTCCAAATACAGGTGTGCCAAGCTTGTAGCGTCATACCCAAGAAGACTTGAGGCTAATGATCTCGCTGGGTAAAGATTAGGGCTGGGGTAGGATAATCTGATCTAGGATCAGTAGTTGAGGCTGACTTCTACCTATGTAGACTCTGCATTATAAGTGTACAGCTGAGCTAAAATGAGCTGAAATAAGATCAACTGTCTTATCACAGATTTAACCCAAACTCCAGCCCCCTCTTACCCTTAGGAGCACCGAGATATTTAGGGTTTTGTACACATCAGCAGTTTAGAATGTGCATTCTCACTCCAAAATGATCAAGGAGGAGAGAAAAAAGAGAGGGAGGAGGAGGAAAGTAGAAGAGAGAGGAAAAAGGAAAATGACAAGAGTGCGTTCTTATCAGCAGAACAAAGTAACTAAAAATAAAATAAAAACGTTGCTCTGTTTCTGCTGCTGCGTGGGACATGACAGAAGCAGCCGCGTCACACCCTTACTACACCTTAGAAAACCCCGCAGAGGGACAGCTCGCGCAAGAATGCATGCACGAGCGCACACACACGCGCTACACGCCACCCCCCACCTCGCCCTGTCACTGTCAATATGTACTTAAAAAGGTGCTCTCCTCAAAGAACTGAATACAAACACATATGGAGGAAATGGATAGACTTAAATCGCGGCTCGTCGTCTCCACTCAGTCAGGGCTGCGATACAAAAACACGGTGGAACTGGAACCTCACAGCTTCTTCCAGTACCAGAGGGGAATAAACAAGATAGACCGCTGGGTCTTTGGGCCGCACACGGAGAGTTCTGATTGGTTGAGCGGATGTAGCAATTAATCAAGGGTTGACGTAAAGGTCTGTGTTAGCGCAATCAGAAAGCTGAGAGTTTTTGCCCAGGAGTATGGTCTAAATAAATGATTTGAAAAGAGAGCAGAATACACGTACACTGTGGAGCCGCCCCAGCGTTTTAATGTAGCAACTTTTGTACTTTGCCTGGACTTTGACGGCTGAATGTAACAGTAACACCACCTGTTACCTAATAAACAAGTTCCTATAAGTTCAACTCAAACTCTTCCCAAATGCCTACTTAATGTTGATGCCAAAACTCTCAAGGTCAGGGAGAGGCCAGTCAAGTTTAGAGAGAGAATCATTGACTTTCCTTACAATACATGCAGGCACTGTAACAACTCCCCTCAGGCTAAATTGTAATAAGCCATGTCATAATCCTAAAAACACAGTCAAATTGCTTATTGAACATCAATAATGCAGCGCTGTGTGGCTCTCTTTGAGTCGATCGCTTTGATTGACTCATTTCCAGAAACAGAGTGGGTGTATTACGGTGATCGTGTAATGTTTATTTGATTGACCTGACCTCTCTATACAGTAGGCTTTGGATTGGGCAGGGGGAGCATGAGGTTGAGTGGTAAACAATGTGTGTGTGTGTGTGTGTGTGTGTGTGTGTGCGTATGTGTCTGTGCGCGTGTGTGTGTGTGTGTGTCATTATAATGGGGATTTATTGGTTGGTTTTAAGAGCTGTGGCCAGTGTTGCATCATCCATCAGTTAATCAGGAGAGTTTTCGCCCTCCAGGGTCAGAGAAGGACAATGTGTCACAGACACGACTGACTACTAAATCACACACTAGCAGAGAAGCAGGCAAGCACACACACACACAGACACACACAATTGTATTCACAAATTCACACTAGGAAACAAAACACTTCCATAAGACATCGTCTTACAAGAGAATTGTATGATGGGTTCGAGAGACTAGTCTAAAACCAGAACGTTACGCCACAGCATCTGATCCAGCCCTGACCTTTCAGCACTTAATTACATCACAGTGTGACGATTACATCACCAATCTAATCCCGTTGTCAGACAGTGTGATTACCGGCCGTCATGCGGACATTTCATTAAACACAGTCATAGACATATCACACAACCACGTTATGAAAAGCATCTGAACTCAGCAAAAAAAGAAACGTCCTCTCACTGTCAACTGCGTTTATTTTCAGCAAACGAAACATGTGTAAGTTTTTCTATGAACATACGATTCAACAACTGAGACATAAACTGAACAAGTTCCACAGAAATGGATTAATGTGTCCCTGAACAAATTGGGGTCAAAATCAAAAGTAACAGTCAGTATCTGGTGTGGCCACCAGCTGCATAAAGTACTGCAGTACATCTCCTCCTCATGGACTGCACCAGATTTGCCAGTTCTTGCTGTGAGATGTTACCCCACTCTTCCACCAAGGCACCTGCAAGTTCCCAGACATTTCTTGGGGGAATGGCCCTAGCCCTCACCCTCCGATCCAATGGGTCCCAGACGTGCTCAATGGGATTGAGATCCGGGCTCTTCGCTGGCCATGGCAGAACACTGACATTCCTGTCTTGCAGGAAATCCCTCACAGAACGAGCAGTATGGCTGGTGGCATTGTCATGCTAGAGGGTCATGTCAGGATGAGCCTGTAGGAAGGGTACCACATGAGGGAGGAGGAATTCTTCCCTGTAATGCACAGCGTTGAGATAGCCTGCCATGACAACAAGCTCAGTCTGATGATGCTGTGACACACTGCCCAGACCATGACGGACCCTCCACTTCCAAATGGATCCTGCTCCAGAGTACAGGCCTTGGTGTAACGCTCATTCCTACGACGATAAATGCGAATCCGACCATCACCCCTGATGAGACAAAACCATGACTCGTCAGTGAAGAGCACTTTTTGCCAGTTCTGTCTGGTCTAGCAACGGTGGGTTTGTGCCCATAGGTGACGTTGTTGCCGGTGATGCCTGGTGAGGACCTGCCTTACAACAGGCCTACAAGCACTCAGTCCAGCCTCTCTCAGCCTGTTGCGGACAGTCTGAGCACTGATGGAGGGATTGTGCATTCCTGCTGTAACTCGGGCAGTTGTTGTTGACTCCTGTACCTGTCCCGCAGGTGTGATGTTCGGATGTACCGATCCTGTGCAAGTGTTGTTACACGTGGTCTGCCAATGCAAGGACGATCAGCTGTCCGTCCTGTCTCCTTGTAGCGCTGTCTTAGGTGTCTCACAGTATGGACATTGCAATTTATTGCCCTGGCCACATCTGCAGTCCCCATGTCTCCTTGCAGCATGCCTAAGGCACGTTTACGCAGATGAGCAGGGATCCTGGGCATCTTTCTTTTTGTCAGTAGAAAGGCCTCTTTAGTGTCCTAAGTTTTCATAACTGTGACCTTAATTGCCTACCATCTGTAAGCTGTTATTGTCTTAACGACCGTTCCACAGGTGCATGTTCATTAATTGTTTATGGTTCATTGAACAAGCATGGGTGTTTAAACCCTTTACAATGAAGATCTGTGAATTTATTTAGATTTTTATGAATTGTCTTTGAAAGACAAGGTCCTGAAAAAGGGAAATTTTGTTTTTTTGCTGAGTTTGTTATTGAGGTGGTTAGTATGAAACAGGAGCAGTCAACTGTACTCTCCTACCTTCTCTCTAATTGGCTATCAGATGGCCCAGTGGATTCTGGGAAAGTTGTAATAGGTGTCAAGGGATTGACTATTGTATATCACATTATGGGCCCAGTTGTTGCAGTCTACCCTGTGTGTGTGCATACACACAGATAATGTTCTGTTTTTGACTCATACTGTGGATCGTTAGGTAAGACTAGTGTTAGGGTCATGGTTGATGTTGAAAGCTGAAATAATTGTTTTGTATTCCCAGACATGATTAAGGCGCGGCATAAGATTTAAATAGCTAGAAGGGTTAGTCTCAATGAATGCAATGTTCCAAGAATAAGAAATATATTACTTAAATAATATGACTAAATGGTTGGATGTTGTACAGTAAATATGTAAGTGTTGAGATTTTTGAGTAATCATCGTTCATCACATCATTACCAGTTTTAATTTCACAATCCTGTGCAGAGCACCTTGGGCCACTGCCAATAATTCACCCAAACCACAAACTAGAGTCAGGAAATGTACTGACTGCTTAAAAATGTGCTATCAGGCATCTCTACCACACCGATGAGCTAAGCAAGCGGTTGGTGTGACAGGGACTCATGTCAGAGAAAACACAAATATTCTCTCTCTGCTCTCGTCTTTTGGGCCAGGAAGGCCGGGGAGGCAAACTTTTTGGGGGATAGCTCGGAGCCGTTGTTAATTAGTACAGCTCGTTGAGCTGACAGAGATGAATATGTCATTGTTAATTACGTTAATTCCTGCCTGTGTGCTGTTCTCTCTGAAGAAGATCCTGTCGCGCTGTTCGCTAATCAGCCTCTGAGATAAATTACACTTTTCCCCTTCTTTATTGAGAAGGGTATGTTACCCGGGAGAGAAACATGACTTTGATTTCTTCATACAAATACATCTCATTTGAAAACGACACATCAAATCAAATGTTATTAGTCACATGTGCCGAATACAACAGGTGTAGACCTTACGGTGAAATACTTACTTACGAGCCCCTAACCAACAATGCAGTTACATTTTTTAAATGAAATAATATCTAAAAAACACGAGGTTAATATTAAAGAGCAGCAGTAAAATAATAGCAAGACTATATACAAGGAGGTACAGGTAAGTCGATGTAATATGCACATGTAGGTAGAGTTATTAAAGTGACTATGAATAGATGATAACAGAGAGTAGCAGCTGTGTAAATGTGTGTGTGTGTGTGTGTGTGTTGGGGGGGGGGGGGGGGTCAATGCAAATAGTCTGGGTAGCCATTTGATTAGATGTTCAGGAGTCTTATGGCTTGGGGCTAGAAGCTGTTTAGAAACCTCTTGGACCTAGACTTGGCGCTACGGTACCGCTTGCCGTGCGGTACTCTAGCAGAGAGAACAGTCTATGACTAGGGTGGCTGGAGTCTTTGACAATTTTTAGGGCCTTCCTCTGACACCGCCTGGTATAGATGTCCCGGATGGCAGGAAGTTTTGCCCGAGTGATGTACTGGGCCGTACGCACTACCCTCTGTGGTGGCTTGCGGTCGGAGGCCGAGCAGTTGCCATACAAGGCAGTGATGCAACCGGTAGAGTTCATAGACTTCTGAATCTTAACAAATCTTTAAACTGCTGTAACAGATCATTGTTGGTGCAAAGAGGTGAAAGTGAGTTCAGGAGTCAAATCACAGCCTTCCCCTTTATTACAACTTTATCTTACTACAAGACAGTTTCAACATGTGTTGTGTTCATCCGTGATTGTCTAGTATATCATCCATGATTCGTATCATCGATTGGACAGTCTATTTTTGTCACGATCGTCTTTATGTGGAAGAGAGGACCAAGGCACAGCGTGATATGAATACATCTTCTTTTATTATAACGAAGACGAAAACTGAAGAACACTGACAAACTAGTACAAAAACAACAAACGATCGTGAAGCTATACAAACTACGTACACACATGCAACACAGACATAGACAATTACCCACAACCTACCTAATGCCTATGGCTGCCTTAAATATGGCTCCCAATCAGAAACAACGATAGACAGCTGTCTCTGATTGAGAACCATTCCAGGCAACCATAGACTTACCAAAACACCTACACTGAACACAACCCCAAGAACTCTACAAAAACTCCCTACACAATACAACCACCCAAGACGAGACAAACACACACAAACATTCCCCATGTCACACCCTGACCTAACTAAAATAATACAGAAAACAAAGATAACTAAGGCCAGGGCGTGACAATTTTGTTTATACGTTTTTTATCGGAAATTACTAGGTGATTTAGTGGTTCTATTTCCGTTGTATTTTGAGATGCTACTCGTTGAGATAAACGTCAGGTTCGACTGAGAACAACTGTTTATTTTTTATTTGTTTTTGTAAACATAACACACTGCAGTCCACCATTGAAATGAAAACAATTTCTAAGAACGTATTTATATCAAACCCATCTGCTCTGAGTGAAATGCTAATTGACTATCTGAAGAACGCCATTGACTTTCTGTTCTGTTCCTGCCCCATTAAAAAGAGCGAGAGAGAGATACCGTACAGCTACTCTGACCACTGTTTATTGAGCTGAAACACCAAGCACTCTCCCTGATAGCACTCAAAGGCAAAGAAAGAAAACAGGAGTCATGGTTAACTGCAACTCAACATGGCTGCCAGAACATTGGTGTCAACATAAATGGTCGTATCAAGTGTGTGCGTGGAAGGCAAACAGCTACCTGAGCAGATTTGTTGCCACTCAAGACTGTTTTGTGTATCTACAACTGTAAGAACATTTTAGCTAAGCCTAAACCTAACCCTTTTCTTAGCCTTAACCTCATTCCCCTAACCTGCTAATTGAATTCCCTTAACCTGTTGAGGCTGGGGGCGCTGTTGTCACTATTTATGGTAATCGTGTAATTTTTGAAACGGCTTCCTACAAAATTCTTGATCGTACAATATGCATATTATTATTATTATTGGACAGAAAACAGTCTATAGTTTCTATAGGAGTTGAAATTTTGTCTCTAAGTGGAACAGAACCCATTCTACAGCAATTTCCCTGACATGGAGTCAGATTTCAGAAATTTTGGCCACTGTTCTGGAGTCAGTTTTAAAGCCAATGTTATTCCTATGAGTATACGGACACTGCTTACGTCTTTCCCTGGATGCCTTTACGCGATGACGATTTGAATGGGGTCGATTGCGCGTTCACAGGCACTATAAATTAAAAAACCCTGTAGCTAGTCACTCTTTTGGAGCTGCGTCATGCGCCTGGAGGACACCGACCCGCACCTGTTCCAAGCATTAGTGTTGGGAGTAATCTTTCTCCGGTCATGTTAAGACTCGTTATAGGAGTTAAAAACATCATAAGGTAGTTAATTTAAAGCGTTTTATAGCAATTTATATCCGTTTAGTGCGATTTTGGGACATTTTGTCACGATCGTGTGATTCGATTAATGGATTAATGGACCAAAATGCAGCTTTTGGAAAATAAGCCATCTTCTTTATTAAACAAAACACGAAGATGAACACGACACCAAAACACTTTACAAACTAACAAAATAACAAAACGACCGTGAAGCTACAAACGTTGTGCACAAACATACAGGCTACTAACGTTCTTACATAGACAATTACCCACAATTAATGAGAGCCTATGGCTACCCTAAATAAGGCTCCCAATCAGAGACAACCGACATCAGCTGTCTCTAATTGGGAACCCATTCAGGTAACCATAGACTCTTCTAGATCACTCACCAACATAGACAACGCTAGACTTCTACACTCAACACAAAACCATATATTA
Organism: Salvelinus fontinalis; assembly: GCF_029448725.1. Lineage (NCBI taxonomy): Eukaryota > Metazoa > Chordata > Actinopteri > Salmoniformes > Salmonidae > Salvelinus > Salvelinus fontinalis. Next base: position 4,859,252 of record NC_074699.1, read on the forward strand.
CACCCCATAACCCCTTAACCAAATAAACACCCAAAACCAACAAAACATAAACATTACCCATGTCACACCCTGACCTAACTACAATAATAAAGAAAACCAATAATACTAAGGCCAGGGTGTGACATAACCCCCCCCTTGAGGCGCGAACTCCGGGCGCACCATACACAGTCTAGGGGAGAGTCTGGGTGGGCTTCCTTCCACGGTGGCGGCTCCGGCTCTGGTCGCGGTCCCCACGTCACCACAGTACCTAAACACCTCCTAGGCTTCCTCCAAACAACCCCCCTCCACCTTAACCCCATTGCATTCAGGGGCAGTTCCGGACTAAGGGGCAGTACCAGGGTAAGAGGCAGTACCAGGGTCAGGGGCAGTACTAGGGTCAGGGACAGTACCAGGGTCAGGGGCAGTACCAGGGTAAGGGGCAGCACCAGGGTAAGGGGCAGCACCAGGGTAAGGGGCAGCTCCGGACTGAGGGACTGCAGCTCCGGACTGAGGGACTGCAGCTCCGGACTGAGGGACGGCCCATGGCTGGCTGACAGATCTGGCTGCTCATGGCTGGCTGACGGATCTGGCTGCTCATGGCTAGCTGACGGATCTGGCTGCTCATGGCTAGCTGACGGATCTGGCTGCTCATGGCTAGCTGACGGATCTGGCTGCTCATGGCTAGCTGACGGATCTGGCTGCTCATGGCTAGCTGACGGATCTGGCTGCTCATGGCTAGCTGACGGATCTGGCTGCTCATGGCTAGCTGACGGATCTGGCTGCTCATGGCTAGCTGACGGATCTGGCTGCTCATGGCTAGCTGACGGATCTGGCTGCTCATGGCTAGCTGACGGATCTGGCTGCTCATGGCTGGCTGACGGATCTGGCTGCTCATGGCTGGCTGACTGATCTGGCTGCTCCTGTCTGGTTGGCGGCTCTGGCAGATCCTGTCTGGTTGGCGGCTCTGGCAGATCCTGTCTGGTTGGCGGCTCTGGCAGATCCTGTCTGGTTGGCGGCTCTGGCAGATCCTGTCTGGTTGGCGGCTCTGGCAGATCCTGTCTGACGGACGGCTCTAGCGGCTCCTGTCTGGCTGGCGGCTCTAGCGGCTCCTGTCTGGCGGACGGCTCAGTAGGCTCATGGCAGACGGGCGGCTTTGCAGGCTCATGGCAGAAGGGCGGCTTTGCAGGCTCATTGCAGACGGATGGCTCAGATGGCGCTGGGGAGACGGATGGCTCAGATGGCGCTGGGGAGACGGATGGCTCAGATGGCGCTGGGGAGACGGATGGCTCAGATGGCGCTGGGGAGACGGATGGCTCAGATGGCGCTGGGGAGACGGGCAGTTCAGTCATCGCTGTGCAGACGGCAGACTCCTGCCGGCTGAGGCGCACTGTAGGCCTGGTGCGTGGTGCCGGGACTGGTGGCACCGGGCTGGGGACACGCATCTCAGGGCTAGTGCGGGGAGCAGGAACAGGGCATACTGGACCCTGGGAGCGCACATTAGGCCTAGTGCGTGGGGCCGGAACTGGTGGTACCGGGCTGGGGACACGCATCTCAGGGCTAGTGCGGGGAGCAGGAACAGGGCATACTGGACCCTGGGGACGCACATTAGGCCTAGTGCGTGGGGCCGGAACTGGTGGTACCGGACTGGGGACACGCATCTCAGGGCTAATGCGGGGAGCAGCAACAGGGCATACTGGACCCTGGGGACGCACATTAAGCCTAGTGCGTGGGGCCGGAACTGGTGGTACCGGACTGGGGACACGCATCTCAGGGCTAATGCGGGGAGCAGCAACAGGGCACACTGGACTCTCAAGGCGTACTATAGGCCTTTTGCGTGGTACCGGTACTGGTGGTACCGGGCTGAGGACCCGCAGATCAGGGCGAGTACGGGGAGAAGGAACAGTGCGTACAGGACTCTGGAAACACACAGAGGGCTTGGTGCGTGGTGTAGGCACTGGTGGTAATGTGCTGGAGACACGCACCACAGGGCTAGTACGTGGAGGAACAACAGGGCTCTGGAAACACCCAGGAAGCTTGATGCGTGGTGTAGGCACTGGTGGTAATGGGCTGGAAACACGCACCTCAAAGCTAGTACGGGGAGCAGGAACAGTGCGTAAAGGGCTCTGGGGACGCACCTTAGACCTAGTGCTTGGTGCCGGAACTAGTGGTACAGGGCTGGGGACATGCATCTCAGGATGAGTGCACAAAGTAGAAACAGGACACACTGGGTTGTGAAGGTGTACTGGAGACCTGGTGTGTATAGCCGGCATCAAATCTTCCGGAACTTTAACACGAGTTTCAGGCTGAGTACGAGGAACTGACACAGGTGGCATCGGACAGCTAACACGCTCCTCAGGGAAAATGCCATGCATACTCTGCCAAATCAACAGCTCTCTCTCTTCACTCTCCTCCAATTTCGTCAACAACTCTTCGAATGTCTCATAATCTCCCCTTCGTTCACTCTCCTCCAATCTGTCCAATAATTCCTCGACACACTCAGACTCACCCCTCAACTTCGCCGACTGCTCCAAGTGCCCCCCTCCAAAAATTTTTTTGTGCTGTCTCTTGGGCTTCCTCCCGTGTCGCCTTGCTGCCTCTATCCCTGCCTTGGGGCAGTGATATTCCCCTGGCTGTGACCAGGGTCCTCTCCCGTCTAGAATTTCCTCCCAACTCCAGAAATCCTTTGGTGGTAGGTCCTGTTGCCGCCTTCCATGCCGCTTGGTCCTATGGTGGGTAATTCTGTCACGATCGTGTGGCGGATTAATGGACCAAAATGCAGCTTTTGGAAAATAAGCCATCTTCTTTATTAAACAAAACACGAAGATGAACACGACACCAAAACACTTTACAAACTAACAAAATAACAAAACGACCGTGAAGCTACAAACGTTGTGCACAAACATACAGGCTACTAACGTTCTTACATAGACAATTACCCACAATTAATGAGAGCCTATGGCTACCCTAAATAAGGCTCCCAATCAGAGACAACCGACATCAGCTGTCTCTAATTGGGAACCCATTCAGGTAACCATAGACTCTTCTAGATCACTCACCAACATAGACAACGCTAGACTTCTACACTCAACACAAAACCATATATTACACCCCATAACCCCTTAACCAAATAAACACCCAAAACCAACAAAACATAAACATTACCCATGTCACACCCTGACCTAACTACAATAATAAAGAAAACCAATAATACTAAGGCCAGGGTGTGACACATTTATTTCTGAAACGCTGTGAATCGCTGGGCACGCTTCCAGTTCATGCTGAACGCAGTTGGCATTTCCACATGGCAAGAGGACAGCTTTCCACCAAAAGACGACTAGACCCAAGAAAGGATCCTTTGCCCAAGATACTGATGGAAGAACAGCTCAAAGTAGGACATTTTTATTATGATAAATCGTGTTTCTGTCGAAAAATGTTAGTGGCTTAGGACGCCATGTTTTTTGACGTAGCTTCGCTTGGCGCAAACTGTATTGAAAAGTAAGGATAATTAATTTAAAAAATGTAATTCCGCGATTGTATTAAGAATTAAATTGTCTATCAATCGCTGTCCACCCTATATTTTTTAGTCACGTTTATGAGTATTTATGTATACGAGTAGATCACTGTCTAATATGGCGCACGGACATTTTATCACCAGCTGGGCTACTTTCCCCATTGTCTAACCATGATTTTGGTGGCTAAATATGCACATTTTCGAACAAACTGTATATACATGTTGTAATGTGATGTTACAGGGGTGTCATCTGAAGAATTCTGAGAAGGTTAGTGAAAAAAATAATATATTTTGGCGATGTTTACGTTATCGCTCACTTTGGCTAGAATTAATGCTGGGGTAATGTTTGCACATGTGCTATGCTAATATAACGATTTATTGTGTTTTCGCTGTAAGACACTTAGAAAATCTGAAATATTGTCTGTATTCACAGGATCTGTGTCTTTCGATTAGTGTATGCTGTGTATTTTTACGAAATGTTTGATGATTAGTAAGTAGGTAAACACGTTGCTCTATGTAGTTATTCTAGTCCATTTGTGACGGTGGGTGCAATTGTAACCTATGCCATCTACCTGAAATATGCACATTTTTCTAACAAAACCTATCCCATACCATAAATATGTTATCAGACTGTCATCTGATGAGTTTTTTTCTTGGTTAGGGGCTATAAATATCTTAGTTTAGCCGAATTAGTGATAGCTACTGTTGTTGGTGGACAAAGAAAGATGGTGGATTATGCTAATGTGTTTTTAGCTAATAGATTTACATCTTTACATATTGTGTCTTCCCTGTAAAACATTTTAAAAATCGGACATGTTGGCTGGATTCACAAGATCTGTGTCTTTCATTAGCTGTATTGGACTTTAATGTGTGAAAGTTAAATATTTAAAAAAAATATTTTTTTTGAATTTCGCGGCTCTGCCTTTTCAGTGGGGGTGGGGGGGGAGTGCCGCTAGCGGCACCCTCATCCTAGACAGGTTAACCTACTATGTTAATTCTCCTAACCTGCTACATTCATTCTCATAACCTGCTATGTTAATTATCCTAACATGCTACGCTCATTCTCCTAACCCGCTACGTGGACAAACCATTAGTATCGCCACAAAGAAACTGAACAATGAAAATGCGTTAACTTCTACTGCCTCAGAAACCCGGATCCGGGAGCACCCCCCACCCCCCACACACTGTTTAGCATAGCTAGCATAGCTTCACAAGTAGATAGTAGCATCTAAATATCATTAAATCACAAGTCCAAGACACCAGATGAAAGATACAGATCTTGTGAATAAAGCCACCATTTCCGATTTTTAAAATGTTTTACAGGGAAGACACAATATGTAAAGATGTACATCTATTACCTAAAAACACATTAGCATAATCCACCATCTTTTATTTGTCCACCAACACCAGTAGCCATCACCAATTCGGCTAAACTAAGATATTTATAGCCCCTAACCAACAAAAAAACTCATTAGATGACAGTCTGATAACATATTTATGGTATGGGATAGGTTTTGTTAGAAAAAAGTGCATATTTCAGGTAGCTGCCATAGGTTACAATTGCACCCACCGTCACAAATGGACTAGAATAATTACAATGAGCAACGTGTTTACCTAACTACTAATCATCAAACATTTCGTAAAAATACACAGCATACACGAATCGAAAGACACAGATCCTGTGAATACAGACAATATTTCAGATTTTCTAAGTGTCTTACAGCGAAAACACAATAAATCGTTATATTAGCGTAGCACATAGCACATAGCAGCCCAGCATTGATTCTAGCCAAAGTGAGCGATAAAAGTCAACATCGCCAAAAGATATTAATTTTTTCACTAACCTTCTCAGAATTCTTCCGATGACACTCCTGTAACATCATTTTACAATATACATATACAGTTTGTTCGAAAAGGTGCATATTTAGCCATACAAAACCGTGGTTACACAATGAAAATAGTAGCAAAACAAGCCTGAAAATGTCGGTCGCCATCTTTCAGAGTGATCTGGTTTAATTAATAGCTAATCATATACTTGACTAAAAAATACAGGGTTTACAGGAATCGAAAGACAAATTAGTTCTTAATGCAACCGCTGATTTACATTTTTAAAATTATCCTTACTTTTCAATACAGGGTTCGCCAAGTGAAGCTATACCAAACAAAATGGCGAAATGTGCGTTTAAAATATTTCGACAGAAACACGATTTATCATATTAAATATTGCTTACTTTGAGGTGTTCTTCCATCAGATTCTTGGGCAATGTATCCTTTCTATGTTATAAACGTCTTTTGGTCGATAGATGTCCTCTGTCCTTCGAAATGTCCACCACCAACGACCGACACCCCAAAACGTGTCCAAAGTTTCAGAGTGCACAACAAATAAATTCCTCTAAAATCGCACTAAACGGATATAAATTGCTATAAAACGGTTCAAATTAACTACATTTTGATGTTTTTAACACCTAAAACGAGTGAAAACATGACCGGAGAAATATTGCTGGTTAGAAAACGATTTGGAACGAGGCAGGTCCGATGCCCTTCACGCTTCAGGCGCACGACGAGAAAGGGCGGTCTCTATACATTTTGGTCTTTTATACTGGCTGTGAATATCCCATCGATTCCATTGAAAGCGTGATGACGTACAGACACCCAGAGGAAGACGTAGGCAGTGTCGGTTTCTTCATAGCATTCACTGTCGCCTTAAAAACAGACCCCAGATCAGAGGTAAAAAAAATTGAAATCTGAACCCTGTCATGAAAAGTGCTGTAGAAATTGTTCTGTACAACTCAGAGACAAAATTTCAACTTCTATAGAAACTAGAAGGTGTTTTCTATCCAATAATAACAATAATATGCATATTGTACGATCAAGAATTTAGCACGAGGCAGTTTAATTTGGAGACACAAATATGCTAATGCGGAACAGCACCCCCTATAGTTCCAAGAGGTTAAGAAACTGCTCAATCAAAACCGTCTAACCAATCACAGAGCGTTGATCTCACACCCATCACTCATGAGCCACCCACTTCTTTCAACACGCCCACTTTAGACACATTCCTTGTATCCAGTTACCAACACTTTTTTTTATTTTTATTTTTTATTTTTATCCCATTTTCTCCCCAATTTTCGTGGTATCCAATCGCTAGTAATTACTACCTTGTCTCATCGCTACAACTCCCGTACGGGCTCGGGAGAGACGAAGGTCGAAAGCCATGCGTCCCCCGAAGCACAACCCAACCAGCCGTACTGCTTCTTAACACAGCGCGCCTCCAACCCGGAAGCCAGCCGCACCAATGTGTCGGAGGAAACACCGTGTACCTGGCCCCCTTGGTTGGCGCGCACTGCGCCCGGCCCGCCACAGGAGTCGCTGGAGCGCGATGAGACAAGGATATCCCTACAGGCCAAACCCTCCCTACCCCGGACGACGCTATGCCAATTGTGCGTCGCCCCACGGACCTCCCGGTCGCGGCCGGCTGCGACAGAGCCTGGGCGCGAACCCAGAGACTCTGGTGGCGCAGTTAGCACTGCGATGCAGTGCCCTAGACCACTGCGCCACCCGGGAGGCCCAGTTACCAACACTTTTAACCTTTCACGCTTCACTACCCCGGGTCCGGGAGCACCCCCCACCCCCCCCCACACTGAGTAGCATCGCTAGCATAGCGTCACAATTAAATAGTAGCATCTAAATATCATTAAATCACAAGTCCAAGACACCTAATGAAAGATACAGATCTTGTGAATAAAGCCACCATTTCAGATTTTTAAAATGTTTTACAGGGAAGACAAAATATGTAAATCTATTAGCTAACCACGTTAGCAAAAGACACCATTTTTATTTGGCCACCATTTTCTCTCTCCACCAGTAGCTATCACCAATTCGGCCAAATAAAGATATTGATAGCCACTAACCAAGAAAAACCCTCATCAGATGACAGTCTGATAACATATTTATGGTATAGGATAGGTTTTGTTAGAAAAATGTGCATATTTCAGGTATAAATCATAGTTTACAATTGCACCCACCATCACAACTCGACTAGAAAAAATACAGAGCAACGTGTATTACCTAATTACTAATCATAAAACATTTCGTAGAAATACACAACATACACTAATTGAAAGACACAGATCCTGTGAATCCAGACAATATTTCAGATTTTCTAAGTGTCTTACAGCAAAAACACAATAAATCGTTATATTACCATAGCACATGTGCAAACATTACCCCAGCATTGATTCACGGCAAAAAGAGCGACAGCATTATCACCACCAAAATGTATTAATTTTTTCACTAACCTTCTCAGAATTCTTCAGATGACACTCCTGTAACATCATATTACAACATACATATAGAGTTTGTTCGAAAATGTGCATATTTAGTCACCAAAATCATGGTTAGACAATGAGAAAAGTAGCCCAGCTGGTCAGAAAATGTTGTGCGCCATATTAGACAGTGATCTAGTCTTATACATACATACTCATAAACTTGACTAAAAAATATAGGGTGGACAGCGATTGATAGACAATTTAATTCTAAATACAATCGCTGAATTACATTTTTTTAATTATCCTTACTTTTCAATACAGTTTGCGCCAAGCGAAGCTATAACAAACAAAATGGCGGCATAAGCGTTTAACATTTTTCGACAGAAACACGATTTATCATAATAAATTGTTCTTTCTATGAGATGTTCTTCCATCAGAATCTTGGGCAATGAATCCTTTCTTGGGTCTAATCGTCTTTTGGTCGAAAGCTGTCCTCTTGCCATGTGGAAATGCCCACTAACGTTCGGCATGAACTGGAAACGTGCCCAGCGGTTCAAAGTGTCTCAGAAAGAAATGCCTCAAAATCGCACTAAATGGATATAAATTGCTATAAAACGGTTCAAATTAACTACCTTATGATGTTGTTAACTTCTTGCCACTATAGGGGGTGCTGTTTCGCATTAGCATAATTTGCTCTACAGATTAAACTGCCTAGTACTCAATTCTTGCTCGTACAATATGCATATTATTATTATTATTGGATAGAAAACACTCTCTAGTTTCTATAGCCGTTGGAATTTTGTCTCTGAGTGAAACAGAACTCCTTCTACAGCACTTTTCATGACAGGGAGTCAGATTTCAGACATCTTGGCCCCTGATCTGGAGTCAGTTTAAAGGTCCCTGTAAATGCTATGGAGAAACAGACACTTCTTACGTCTTCCCCTGGATGTCAGTACGTGATGACGCTTTGAATGGAGTCGATTGCGCAATCAATCACCAAATACCGGAAGTAACTTCCTTTGGCTGCCTGCGCCTGACGCACGAAGGACGTCGGACTCGCCTCCTTCCAACCTGTTGTTTAGCCAGTAATATTTCTCCGGTCATGTTTTTACTCGTTATAGGTGTTAATATTTCTCGGCTAGAGTTGAACAAAAGTTCAAACTATAGTGTTCACTGAATAAGCCCACAGCTTGTTCAGATAACACACTTACGCTAACAGTTCTGTAATACTGTCCTTCACCTCTAGAGAACCTCCATTCAGTCCAACTCTTAAAAACCCCACTGTACTGGGATCTGTGAGACCTTTGCAAAATGTCATGGCCTTCCTCAGAGTCTATATCACAGTGGTAAGGTTTCTATAGCGCGATGGAGACTTTTATCATCGGGAATTAAACGGGTGAGATGGATGCCAAGTAGAGGGCTATGTTCTCTTACTACATATGCATCATTGTAGAAAATATCAGCAACAAACTCACTGCTTTATTTATGTGTATCAGGAGGGCTCTGTTGGTGGCACGTTCGTTATAAGGATTGGACCAAGGCGCAGCTGTCACGTTCCTGACCTGTTTTCTGGTGTTTTTTATGTGTGTGATGGTCAGGGCGTGAGTTTTGGGTGGGTAGTCTATGTTTTCCGTTTCTATGTTGGTTTTGTGTTGCCTGGTATGGCTCTTGATTAGAGGCAGGTGTTTTGCGTTTTCCTCTAATTGAGAGTCATATTAAGGTAGGGTGTTCTCACTGTTTGTTTGTGGGTGATTGTCACTGTGTCTGTGTTTGTTGCACCACATGGTACTGTCTCATCTCGTTCGTTCGGTTGTTCCTGTTTATGTGTTCCTCGTTTCATGTAAGTTCATAGTTTAGGTCTGTCTAGTTCGTTTTGTTGTTTTTGTAAAATTATTCAAGTGTTCTTCGTGTGTTTAGTTTCGTCTTGTTAAATAAAGTTCATTATGTATTCACAACCCGCTGCGCCTTGGTCAACTCACTCACCGAAAGAAAGCCGTTACAGAATCACCCACCAAACCCAGATCAAGCAGCGGGTTAACGGACAGCAACGACAGCAGCAGCACAAGAAGGAGGAATGGACTTGGGAGGATGTTTTGGACAGGAAAGGTTGCTACACATGGGAGGAGATCCTGGCTGGAAGGGATCGCCTCCCATGGGAACAGCTGGAGGCACTGAGGAGAGCAGAGGCAACCGGAGAAGGGAACCGGAGTTATGAGGGGACGCGTCTAGCACGGAAGCCCGAAAAGCCCGTGAGTACCACCCAAAAATGTCTTGGGGGGGGGGGGGGGGCCTAAGAGGTAGTGGGCCGAGGGCAGGTAGGAGACCTGCGCCCACTTCCCAGGCTAACCGTGGAGAGCGGGAGTACGGGCAGACACCATGTTACGCAGTAGAGCGCACGGTGTCTCCTGTACGGGTGCATAGCCCAGTGCGGGTTATTCCACCTCCCCGCACTGGTAGGGCTAGATTGGGCATTGAGCCAAATGTCATGAGGCCGGCCCTACATATCTGGCCACCAGTACGTCTCCTTGGGCCGGCTTACATGGCACCAGCCTTACGCATGGTGTCCCCGGTTCGCCAACACAGCCCAGTGAGGGTTATTCCACCTCCCCGCACTGGACGGGCTACGGGGAGCATGCAACCAGGTAAGGTTGGGCAGGCTCAGTGCTCAAGGGAGCCAGTACGCCTACACGGTCCGGTATTTCCGGCGCTACCTCCTCGCCCCAGCCCAGTACCACCAGTGCCTACACCACGCACCAGGCTTCCAGTGTGTTTTAAGAGCCCTGGTCCTCCTCCACGCACTCTCCCTATGGTGCGTGTCTCCAGCCCAGTGCCTCCAGTTCCGGCACCACGCACTAAGCCATCTGTGCGTCTCCAGAGCCCTGTACGCACTGTTCCTTCTCCCCGCACTCGCCCTGAGGTGCGTGCTCTCAGCCCGGTACCTCCAGTTCCGGCACCACGCACCAGGCCTACTGTGCGCCTCAGCAGGGCAGAGTCGGCCGTCTGCCCAACGCCTTCTGCACTGCCTGTCTGCCCAGCGCCGTCTGAGCCATCTGTCTGCCCAGCGCCGTCTGAGCCATCTGTCTGCCCAGCGCCGTCTGAGCCATCTGTCTGCCCAGCGCCGTCTGAGCCATCTGTCTACCCAGCGCCGTCTGAGCCATCTGTCTGCCCAGCGCCGTCTGAGCCATCTGTCTGCCCAGCGCCGTCTGAGCCATCTGTCTGCCCAGCGCCGTCTGAGCCATCTGTCTGCCCAGCGCCGTCTGAGCCATCTGTCTGCCCAGCGCCTTCTGAGCCATCTGTCGGCCAAGCGCCTTCTGAGCCATCCGTCTGCCACGAGCCATTAGAGCCGCCCGTCTGTCCCGAGCCATTAGAGCCGCCCGTCTGTCCCGAGCCGCTAGAGCCGTCCGTCAGTCAGGAGCCGCCAGAGCCGTCCGTCAGTCAGGAGCCGCCAGAGCCGCCAGCCAGTCAGGAGCCGCCAGAGCCGCCAGCCAGTCAGGAGCCGCCAGAGCCGCCAGCCAGTCAGGAGCTGCCAGAGACGCCAGCCAGTCAGGAGCTGCCAGAGCTGCCCTCCGGTCATGAGCTGCCCTCCGGTCATGAGCTGCCCTCCAGTCATGAGCTGCCCTCCAGTCATGAGCTGCCTTACAGTCATGAGCTGCCCTACAGTCATGAGCTGCCCTACAGTCATGAGCTGCCCTACAGTCATGAGCTACCACTCAGTCATGAGCTGCCACTCAGTCATGAGCTGCCACTCAGCCCGGACCTGCCAGAGTCCCTCAGCCCGGACCTGCCAGAGTCTCTCAGCCCGGACCTGCCAGAGTCCCTCAGCCCGGACCTGCCAGAGTCCTTCAGCCCGGACCTGCCAGAGTCCCTCAGCCCGGACCTACCAGTCCCTCAGCCCGGACCTGCCAGAGTCCCTCAGCCCGGACCTGCCCCTTATCCCGGTGCTGCCGCTTATCCCGGTGCTGCCCCTTATCCCGGTGCTGCCCCTTATCCCGGTGCTGCCCCTTCATTTAGGTGGTTTTAGTTGGAGGGTGGTCATTGGGAGGGGGATACATTTACATTACATTTAAGTCATTTAGCAGACGCTCTTATCCAGAGCGACTTACAAATTGGTGCATTCACCTTATGACATCCAGTGGAACAGCCACTTTACAATAGTGCATCTAAATCTTTTAAGGGGGGGGGGGGGGGCAGAAGGATTGCTTTATCCTATCCTAGGTATTCCTTGAAGAGGTGGGGTTTCAGGTGTCTCCGGAAGGTGGTGATTGACTCCGCTGTCCTGGCGTCGTGAGGGAGTTTGTTCCACCATTGGGGTGCCAGAGCAGCGAACAGTTTTGACTGGGCTGAGCGGGAACTGTACTTCCTCAGTGGTAGGGAGGCGAGCCGGCCAGAGGTGGATGAACGCAGTGCCCTTGTTTGGGTGTAGGGCCTGATCAGAGCCTGAAGGTACTGAGGTGCCGTTCCCCTCACAGCTCCGTAGGCAAGCACCATGGTCTTGTAGCGGATGCGAGCTTCAACTGGAAGCCAGTGGAGAGAGCGGAGGAGCGGGGTGACGTGAGAGAACTTGGGAAGGTTGAACACCAGACGGGCTGCGGCGTTCTGGATGAGTTGTAGGGGTTTAATGGCACAGGCAGGGAGCCCAGCCAACAGCGAGTTGCAGTAATCCAGACGGGAGATGACAAGTGCCTGGATTAGGACCTGCGCCGCTTCCTGTGTGAGGCAGGGTCGTACTCTGCGGATGTTGTAGAGCATGAACCTACAGGAACGGGCCACCGCCTTGATGTTAGTTGAGAACGACAGGGTGTTGTCCAGGATCACGCCAAGGTTCTTAGCGCTCTGGGAGGAGGACACAATGGAGTTGTCAACCGTGATGGCGAGATCATGGAACGGGCAGTCCTTCCCCGGGAGGAAGAGCAGCTCCGTCTTGCCGAGGTTCAGCTTGAGGTGGTGATCCGTCATCCACACTGATATGTCTGCCAGGCATGCAGAGATGCGATTCGCCACCTGGTCATCAGAAGGGGGAAAGGAGAAGATTAATTGTGTGTCGTCTGCACAGCAATGATAGGAGAGACCATGTGAGGTTATGACAGAGCCAAGTGACTTGGTGTATAGCGAGAATAGGAGAGGGCCTAGAACAGAGCCCTGGGGGACACCAGTGGTGAGAGCGCGTGGTGAGGAGACAGATTCTCGCCACGCCACCTGGTAGGAGCGACCTGTCAGGTAGGACGCAATCCAAGCGTGGGCCGCGCCGGAGATGCCCAACTCGGAGAGGGTGGAGAGGAGGATCTGATGGTTCACAGTATCGAAGGCAGCCGATAGGTCTAGAAGGATGAGAGCAGAGGAGAGAGAGTTAGCTTTAGCAGTGCGGAGTGCCTCCGTGATACAGAGAAGAGCAGTCTCAGTTGAATGACTAGTCTTGAAACCTGACTGATTTGGATCAAGAAGGTCATTCTGAGAGAGATAGCAGGAGAGCTGGCCAAGGACGGCACGTTCAAGAGTTTTGGAGAGAAAAGAAAGAAGGGATACTGGTCTGTAGTTGTTGACATCGGAGGGATCGAGTGTAGGTTTTTTCAGAAGGGGTGCAACTCTCGCTCTCTTGAAGACGGAAGGGACGTAGCCAGCGGTCAAGGATGAGTTGATGAGCGAGGTGAGGTAAGGGAGAAGGTCTCCGGAAATGGTCTGGAGAAGAGAGGAGGGGATAGGGTCAAGCGGGCAGGTTGTTGGGCGGCCGGCCGTCACAAGACGCGAGATTTCATCTGGAGAGAGAGGGGAGAAAGAGGTCAAAGCACAGGGTAGGGCAGTGTGAGCAGAACCAGCGGTGTCGTTTGACTTAGCAAACGAGGATCGGATGTCGTCGACCTTCTTTTCAAAATGGTTGACGAAGTCGTCTGCAGAGAGGGAGGAGGAGGGGGGAGGGGGAGGAGGATTCAGGAGGGAGGAGAAGGTGGCAAAGAGCTTCCTAGGGTTAGAGGCAGATGCTTGGAATTTAGAGTGGTAGAAAGTGGCTTTAGCAGCAGAGACAGAAGAGGAAAATGTAGAGAGGAGGGAGTGAAAGGATGCCAGGTCCGCAGGGAGGCGAGTTTTCCTCCATTTCCGCTCGGCTGCCCGGAGCCCTGTTCTGTGAGCTCACAATGAGTCGTCGAGCCACGGAGCGGGAGGGGAGGACCGAGCCGGCCTGGAGGATAGGGGACATAGAGAGTCAAAGGATGCAGAAAGGGAGGAGAGGAGGGTTGAGGAGGCAGAATCAGGAGATAGGTTGGAGAAGGTTTGGGCAGAGGGAAGAGATGATAGGATGGAAGAGGAGAGAGTAGCGGGGGAGAGAGAGCGAAGGTTGGGACGGCGCGATACCATCCGAGTAGGGGCAGTGTGGGAAGTGTTGGATGAGAGCGAGAGGGAAAAGGATACAAGGTAGTGGTCGGAGACTTGGAGGGGAGTTGCAATGAGGTTAGTGGAAGAACAGCATCTAGTAAAGATGAGGTCAAGCGTATTGCCTGCCTTGTGAGTAGGGGGGGAAGGTGAGAGGGTGAGGTCAAAAGAGGAGAGGAGTGGAAAGAAGGAGGCAGAGAGGAATGAGTCAAAGGTAGACATGGGGAGGTTAAAGTCACCCAGAACTGTGAGAGGTGAGCCGTCCTCAGGAAAGGAGCTTATCAAGGCATCAAGCTCATTGATGAACTCTCCAAGGGAACCTGGAAGGCGATAAATGATAAGGATGTTAAGCTTGAAAGGGCTGGTAACTGTGACAGCATGGATTTCAAAGGAGGCGATAGACAGATGGGTAAGGGGAGAAAGAGAGAATGACCACTTGGGAGAGATGAGGATCCCGGTGCCACCACCCCGCTGACCAGAAGCTCTCGGGGTGTGCGAGAACACGTGGGCAGACGAAGAGAGAGCAGTAGGAGTAGCAGTGTTATCTGTGGTGAGCCATGTTTCCGTCAGTGCCAAGAAGTCGAGGGACTGGAGGGACGCATAGGCTGAGATGAGCTCTGCCTTGTTGGCCGCGGATCGGCAGTTCCAGAGGCTACCGGAGACCTGGAACTCCACGTGGGTCGTGCGGGCTGGGACCACCAGGTTAGGGTGGGCGCGGCCACGCGGTGTGAAGCGTTTGTATGGTCTGTGCAGAGAGGAGAGAACAGGGATAGGCAGACACATAGTTGACAGGCTACAGAAGAGGCTACGCTAAAGCAAAGGAGATTAGAATGACAAGTGGGCTACACGTCTCGAATGTTCAGAAAGTTAAGCTTACGTTGCAAAAAAATCTGATCTGATTGACTAAAATGATATAGTACTGCTGGCTGGTGAAGTAGCCTGGCCAGCAGTGGCTGCGTTGTTGAAAGTGAAGCTGGCTAGGTGACCTCGACAATTTCTCTAAATTTCTCTAAACTACACAATTATCATGGATACAAGGACAGCAAAGACAACTAGCTAACACTACGCTAATCAAGTCGTTCCGTTGTAATGTAAGTTTCTACAGTGCTGCTATTCGGTAGAAGTTGGCTAGCTAGCAGTGTTAGCTAGCAGTGTTGGCTAGGTAGGAGGACGGCAGCGCGGCAGGCGAAAATAGCTGGCTAGCTAACCGATAATTACTCAAAGCTACACAATTATCTTAGATACAAAGATAGCAAAGAAAACTATGTAGCTAGCTAACACTACACAAATCAAGTCGTTCCGTTGTAATGTAATCGTTTCTACAGTGCTGCTAATCGGTGGCTAGCTGGCTAGCTAGCAGGGTTGACTACGTTACGTTACGTTACGTTAGGACGAGAATACCTGGCTAGCGAACCTCAGTGAACCTCGATAACTACACAATTATCTTTGATACAAAGACGGCTATGTAGCCAGCTAAGTAGCTAGCTAAGATCAAACAAATCAAAGATAGCAAAGACAACTGTGTAGCCAGCTAACACTACACTGATCAAGTCGTTCCGTTGTAATGCACTCGTTTCTACAATGCTGCTATTCGGTGGCAAGCTGGCTAGCTAGCAGTGTTGGCTACGTTGCGTTACGTTAGGACGAAAATAGCTGGCTAGCGAACCTCAATAACTACACAATTATGTTTGATACAAAGACGGCTATGTAGCTAGCTAAGATCAAACAAATCAAACCGTTGTACTGTAATGAAAATGAAAATCAGACCGTTGTACTATAATGAAATGTAATGAAAAGTTATACTACTATTCGGTAGACGGTGGACGTTTGCTAGCTGGCTAGCTGCTGGGCAGATAGCAGTGTGGACTACGATAGACGACGAAATACGATAATTACGCAATTATCTTTGATACACAGACGGCTATGTAGCTAGCTAAGAAGAAATTGCTAAGGTTGGACAAATTAAACCGTTGTACTATAATGAAATGTAATGAAATGTAATGAAAAGTTATATTACCTGCAGAGCGAATGCAAATGCGACCGCTCGCTCCAAACCGGATGTGACAATACAATACAATGGATACATTTACATTTTACATTACATTTAAGTCATTTAGCAGATTAAATGGATACAGAAGCGGGGAGTGACTATGGTGGTGTGGGGACAGCGTCCGGAGCCTGAGCCACCACCGTGGTCAGATGCCCACCCAGACCCTCCCCTGGACTTTGTGCTGGTGCGCCCGGCGTTCGCACCTTGAGGGGGGGGGGGTTCTGTCACGTTCCTGACCTGTTTTCTGGTGTTTTTTATGTGTGTGATGGTCAGGGCGTGAGTTTTGGGTGGGCAGTCTATGTTTTCCGTTTCTATGTTGGTTTTGGGTTGCCTGGTATGGCTCTTGATTAGAGGCAGGTGTTTTGCGTTTTCCTCTAATTGAGAGTCATATTAAGGTAGGGTGTTCTCACTGTTTGTTTGTGGGTGATTGTCACTGTGTCTGTGTTTGTTGCACCACATGGTACTGTCTCATCTCGTTCGTTCGGTTGTTCCTGTTTATGTGTTCCTCGTTTCATGTAAGTTCATAGTTTAGGTCTGTCTAGTTCGTTTTGTTGTTTTTGTAAAATTATTCAAGTGTTCTTCGTGTGTTTAGTTTCGTCTTGTTAAATAAAGTTCATTATGTATTCACAACCCGCTGCGCCTTGGTCAACTCACTCACCGAAAGAGAGCCGTTACAGCAGCGTGGTATGCGTACATTCTTATTTATTTAAAGAATGAACACTGAACAAACTAACAAACTAACGAAACGAAACGCTATACAAACGAGTGCTGACAGGCAACTACACATAGACAAGATCCCACAACAGAAAGTGGGAAACAGGGCTGCCTAAATATGATCCCCAATCAGAGACAACGATAAACAGCTGCCTCTGATTGGGAACCATATCAGGCCAACATAGAAATACAAAACCCCTAGACCTACAACAACCCTAGACATACAAAACCCTAGACATACAAAACCCTAGACATACAACACTAGAGTACCCACCTTAGTTGCATAGAAATTAGTAGAAATTATAACAAGGGAGGTTTTTACAGTCATGAACGTATAATTGTTTTGCTGGTAATGACATTTATTACAAACTATAGAGTACACAGCACAGTCTGCAGTGCTTACTCCAGCTGAGTGCTTCTAAGGTTAATTAAGTACTGAGTTGGGAAGTGGAGGACATGGAAGGCTTGAAATACTGCAGATACATAATAACCATATTCCAGTTATCATCGCTCTTTATTTTTTTTTATATATATAAAACCCTTTTTTAACAATTAAAACCTAAATGAATTGCCTGAATTAATGTAAAGAATATTGCGCTGAAACATGCACGCATTTACAGAAACAACGCTCCATGGTCTTGTTAAACGCACAAAATGTCCTTTATTATATCACTATATTTATGCCTGCCTCCCTCTTCCTCTCGTCTTCTGCTACTTAATACCCCTCTCTCTTTCTCTCTTTCACTCCTTCCTCACATCTCTCTCCATCTCTCACCCGCAGTCTCTATATCCTCTTTCTTTTCTGACACCTCTCTCCGTGTTCCTCTCCTCCCCCCCCCCATCTTCTCTCTCTCCCCGCACATTGTGGTCAGCTCTTAGTGACATTTCTGTGTCTTTGTCCACTTGGCGAAGTGTTGTCAGTGTGTGCCTTAGACATGAGTGAGTCTCACTGAGGCAGACCCAGCCAGGCCCCCCAGAGTCACAGTGTGATATTAAAGCCCTGACCTTTCTGCTTCCTCAATAGACACAATAGGAACACTCAGCGGCCTCTCCTGTAACAGCAAAGAACATGACAAACTTTTTAAGAAATCCATCAGAAAAATCAAAAGGCCTCGAAAACAGCCTTCCAACAAAGGGACTGGTTTTCTTCCAGAGCCTCTGGAGTGCTATAAGACTTTTCCCCAAGAATGAGCTTTGTGGAGTTGTACAACCAATCAATCACTGTAAGTGAATTGGTATTTAAATGAATAAATATGTGGGGGGGGGGTGAGGAGGGGGTTATGTGGTATTATTTAAGATACTCTTTGAAGAGGTGGGGTTGTAGATGTTTTCGGAAGATGGGCAGGGACTCTGCTTTCATAGCTTCAAGGGGGAATCTGTTTCCACCACTGGGGTTCCAAGACAGAGAGCGCTTTGACTGGGCTGAGGGCCAAGAGACCAGAGGTGTAGCGTTTGAGCATAGCCTGAAGATAGGGAGTGACTGTTCTTCTTGCTGCTCCATAGGCAAGTACCATGGTCTTGTGGTGGATGCGAGCTTCTACTGGAAGCCAGTGGAGTGTGCAGAGGAGTGGGGTGACATGGGTGAACTTGGGAAGGTTGAACACCATGTGGGCTGCGGCGTTCTGGATAAGTTGCAGGGGTTTGACGGCACAAGTGGGGAGCCCATTCAAGTCATACATAAAAAAGCGAATAATGAAAGAAAAGCATTGAAGGTTGAATTTTGTAAAGTTAGAGAGGGAGAGTTGGGAAAAGTATTGTTATTGATCAATAATGACATTGACACCTTAGATAGAAAGCTACTGAGGATGGTAGCCTACTCTTTAATCTTTAATGTGAGCCTAGAGGAAAGTCTTTGTCCTCAGGCCTGAAGGGAAGCCAAAGTCATTCCGCTACCCAAGAGTGGTAAAGTGGCCTTTACTGGTTCTAACAGCAGACCTATCAGCTTGCTGCCAGCTCTAAGCAAACTGTTGGAAAAAAATGGTTTTTGACCAAATACAATGCTACTTCTCTGTAAACAAATTAACTACATATTTTCAGCGTGCTTATAGACAAGGTCATTCAACATGTACTGCACTGACACAAATAATTGATGATAGGTTGAAATAAATTGATAATAAGAGGATTGTGGGAGCTGTACTGTTAGATTTCAGTGCAGCCTTTGATATTATTGCCCATAACCTGTTGTTGATAAAACTTGTTAAAACTCGTGTTAAGGCTTTTCAACCTCTGCCATTTCGTGGATTCAGAGCTATCTAATAGAACTCAGAAGGCTTTCTTTAATGGAAGCTTCTCTAATGTAAAACATGTAAAATGTGGTGTACCACAGGGCAGCTTTCTAGGCCCTCTACTCTTTTATACTTTTACCAATGACCTGCCACTGACATTAAACAAAGCATGTGTGTCCATATATGCTGATTATTCAACCATATACTATATGCATCAGCAACCACAGCTGATGAAATCACTGAAACCCTTAAAAAAGAGTTGCAGTCTGTTTTTGAATGGGTGGCTAGTAATAAACTAGTCCTGAACGACTCTAAATCTAAGAGCATTGTATTTGGTACAAATCATTCCCGAAGTTCTAGACCTCAGCTGAATCTGGAAATGAATGGTGTGGCTGTTGGACAAGTTGAGAAGACTAAATTACTTGGTGATTACTTGGTGTTAACTTAAATTGTAAACTGTCATGGTCAAAACATATAGATTCAATGGTTGTAAAGGTGATGAGAGGTCGGTCAGTAATAAAGAGAACTTGAGCTTGAGGTGGTGTGCCGACATCCAAGCTGAGGTATCTGCCAGGCTGGCAGAGATGTGCGCTGCCACCTGGGTGTCGGTATATGTTTCTATGTTTAGGTCATTTGTATTTAGCCTTATATGGTTCTCAATCAGGGACAGGTGTTTGACGTTTCCTCTGATTGAGAACCATAAAGGTAGGCTGTTCTCACTGTTTGTTTGTGGGTGGTTGTCTTCCGTGTCTGTGTATGTGCACCACACGGGACTGTTTCGTTTGTGTAGTCTGTACCTGTTTGTGCGCTCTTCGTGTATATGTAAGTTCTCTAGTTCAGGTCTGTCTACGTTCGTTTTGTTATTTTGTAAGTTATTCAAGTGTTCTTCGTGTTTCGTCTTTTCTTTAATAAACATATTATGGATTCAACATATGCTGCGCTTTGGTCCAATCCCTACTCCTCCTCTTCGGAAGAAGAGGAGGAGGACAATCGTTTCACTTATAGCCTTTAGCCGTACCCTTATCCTACTCCTCCTCAGTTCCTCTGGGGATGTAGAGGTTAACCCAGGCGCTGCAGTGCCTAGCTCCACTCCCATTCGCCAGGCGCTCTCATTTGTCGACTTCTGTAACCGTAAAAGCCTTTGTTTCATGCATTTTAACATTAGAAGCTCCCAAAGTGTGTTAAATTTACTGCTTTAGCACACTCTGCCAACATGGATGCCATCGCCGTGTCTGAATCCTGGCTTAGGAAGGCAACCAAAAACCTTACAATTTCCATCCCTAACCATAACATTTTCTGACAAGATAGAATTGCCAAAGGGGGCGAATATACTGCAGAGATAGCCTGCAGAGTTCTGTCTTACTATCCAGTTCTGTGCCCAAACAATTTGAGCTTCTACTTTTAAAAATCCAACTTTCCAGAAACAAGTCTCTCACCGTTGCCGCTTGCTACAGACCACCTTTTGCCCCCAGCTGCGCACTGGACACCATATGTGAATTGATTGCCCCACATCTATCTTCAGAGCTCGTGCTGTTAGGTGACTTAAACTGGGACATGCTTAACACCCCGGCCATCCTACAATCTATGCTTGATGCCCTCAATCTCACACAAATTATCAATGAACCTACCACGTACAACCCCAAATCCGTAAACACGGATACCCTCATAGATATAATTCTAACCAACCTGCCCTCCAAATACACCTCTGCTGTCTTCAACCAGGATCTCAGCTATCACTGCCTCATTGCCTGCGTCCGTAATTGGTCTGCGGTCAAACGACCACCCCTCATCACTGTCAAACGCTCCCTAAAACACTTCAGCGAGCAGGCCTTTCTAATCGACCTGGCCCGGGTATCCTGGAAGGATATGGACCTCATTCCGTCAGCAGAGGATGCCTGGTTATTCTTTAAAAATGCTTTCCTCACCATCTTAAATAAGCATGCCACATTCAAAAATCTTAGAACCAGGAACAGATATAGCCCTTAATTCACTCCATATCTGACTGCCCTTGACCAGCACAAAAACATCCTGTGGCGTACAGCATTAGCATGGAATAGCCCCTGCGACATGCAACTTTTCAAAGAAGTTAGGAAAGTTAGGAAAGCAAAGGTTAGCTTTTTTAAACAGAAATTTGCATCCTGTAGCACAAATTCCCAAAAGTTCTGGGACACTGTAAAGTCCCTGGAGAATAAGAGCACCTCCTCCCAGCTGCCCACTGCACTGAGGCTAGGAAATACTGTCACCACCGACAAATCCACGATAATTGAGAATTTCAATAAGCATTTCTCTATGGCTTCCCATGCTTTCTGCACATCCCACAGCAACTTGCCCAAGTCTCCCCATTTCCCCTTCACCCAAATTCAGATTGATGATGTTCTGAAAGAGCTGCAAAATCTGGACCCCTACAAATCAGCCGGGCTAGACAATCTGGACCCTCTCTTTCAAAAAGTATCAGCCAAAATTGTTGCAACCCCTATTACTAGCCTGATCAACCTCTCTTTCGTATCGTCTGAGATCCCCAAAAATTGGAAAGCTGCCACAGTCATCTCCCTCTTCAAAGGGGAGACACTCTAGACCCAAACTGCTACAGACCTATATCTATTCTACCCTGCCTTTCTAAGGTCTTCGAAAGCCAAGTAAACAAACAGATCACCGACCATTTTGAATCCCACCGTACCTTCTCCGCTATGCAATCTAGTTTCTTAGCTGGTCATAGGTGCACCTCTGCCACGCTCAAGGTCCTAAACGATATCATAACCGCCATCGATAAGAGACAATACTGTGCAGCTGTATTCATCAACCTGGCAAAGGCTTTCGACTCTGTCAATCACCACATTCTTATTGGCAGACTCAACACCCTTGGTTTCTCAAATGACTGCCTCGCCTGGTTCACCAACTACTTCTCAGAGTTCAGTTTGTCAAATCAGAGGGCCTATTGTCCGGACCTCTGGCAGTCTCTATGGGGGAGCCACAGGGTTCAATTCTCGGGCTGACTCTTTTCTCTGTATACATCAATGGTGTCGCTCTTGCTGCTGGTTATTCTTGGATCCACCTCTACGCAGACGATACCATTCTGTATACTTTTTGCCCTTGTTTGGAAACTGTATTAACTAACCACCAAACGAGCTTCAATGCCATACAACTCTCCTTCCGTGGCCTCCAATTGCTCTTAAATGCAAGTAAAACTAAATGCATGCTCTTCATCCGATCGCTGCCTGCACCTGCCCGCCCGCCTAGCATCACTACTCTGGACGGTTCTGACTTAGAATATGTGGACAACAACAAACTCCTTGGTGTTTGGTTATACTGTAAACTCTCCTTCCAGACTCATATTAATAACCTTTCTGGGATAGGGTCTAGTTTCCTGAATTTCAGCCTGACTGATGTTCCCAAAGTAACCTGCCTGTTACTCAGGCCCAGAAGCCAGGATATGCATTGGTTGCAGTGGATTGAAGAAACGTTGAAGTTTTTAAACCGTTAAAATAATGTCTGAGACTATATCAGAATTGATATGGCGACGAGAATTAGAAGAAAAACCAAACATATATATATTTTTTTAAGTCCCAGGCTCTTATAATGGAATCCTATTTTTACTATATGAATCCCTCTCCCAGATTGCAATTCCTATGGCTTCCACTAGATGTCAACAGTCTTGTCAAGGTTTCAGGCTTGTTTTTTGAAAAACAAGCAAGAATTTGGAGTTTTGGTTAGGACACCACCGGAACAATATCAGTCTTTCGGCGCACGAAGGAGAGGGCGCGCACTTACTAATTTTGCTTTACTATTGCACATACTACTTTCCGTATGAAATATTATAGTTTATTTACATTTTAGACTACCTGAGGATTAAATAGAAGCGTCGGTTGACTTGTTTGGATGAAGTTTAGCGTTAGCTTTTCTGACTCCTTTGTCTGCATGTTGAACGAGTGGATTACTGAAATCGATGGCGCAAACTAAACAGACTTTTGGGATATAAAGAAGGATTTTATCTAACAAAACAACCATTCATGTTGTATCTGGGATCCTTGGGATTGCAAACAGAGGAAGATCTTCAAAAATAAGTGATTTATTTAATCGCTATTTGTGATTTTATGAAGCCTGTGCTTGTTGAAAAATATGTTGATGTGGGGCGCCGTCCTCAGAAAATCGCATGGTATGCTTTCGCCGTGAAGCCTATTGTAAATGGGTCAACGCATTTAGATTAATAAGAATTTAAGCTTTTAAATGATATAATATGTTCATGAATGTTTAATATTACGATTATTTATTTTAATTGCTCGCCCTCCAATTTAACCAGATGTTGTCGGCTTGTGTCCCGCTAGCGGGACGCCTATCCCTAATTAAGCATCTCCAATCCAAAATAAATCTAGAATCGGCTTCCTATTTTGCAACAAAGCATCCTTCACTCATGCTGCCAAACATACCCTTGTAAAACTGCCTATCCTACTGATCCTTGACTTCGGCGATGTAATTTACAAAATAGCCTTCAACACACTACTCATCAAATTGGATGCAGTCTATTACAGTGCCATCCGTTTTGTCACCAAAGCCCCATATACTACCCACCACTGCGACCTGTATGCTCTCGTTGGCTGGCCCTCACTTCATATTCTTTGCCAAACCCACTGGCTCCAGGTCATCTATAAGACTTTGCTAGGTAAAGCCCCGCCTTATCTCAGCTCACTGGTCACCATAGCAGCACCAACCCGTAGCACGCGGTCCAGCAGGTATATTTCACTGGTCACCCCCAAAGCAAATTCCTCTTTTGGCTGCCTGTCCTTCCAGTTCTCTGCTGCCAATGACTGGAATGAATTGCAAAAAATCACTGAAGCTGGAGACTCATATCTCACTCACTAACTTTAAGCACCAGCTGGCAGAGCAGCTCACAGATCACTGCACCTGTACATAGCCCATCTGTAAATAGCCCATCCAACTACCTCATCCCCATACTGTTATTATTATAATTTGTTTTTCTCCTTTGCACCCCAGTATCTCTACTTGCACATTCATCTTCTGCACATCTGTCACTCCTGTGTTTAATTGCTAAATTGTCATTATTTTGCCACTATGGCCTATTTATTGCCTTGCCTCCCTTATCTTACCTCATTTGCACACACTGTATATAGTTTTTCTATTGTGTTATTGACTGTACATTTGTATATTCCATTTGTAACTTTGTGCTGTTGTTTGTGTTGCACTGCTTTGCTTTATCTTGGCCAGGTCGTAGTTGTAAATGAAAACTTGTTCTCAACTAGCCTACCTGGTTAAATAAAGGTGAAATAAAAATGGGAGTTGCTTGTATCCTAGTACAGAAGGTGCTCGGGGACAGCCCCCTGGTAGAGCTTCTGACCGACCTGTACTGAGTGTGCCGGATTTGTTGCAACCTCTCCGCTGGCGTGAAGATTAATACAGATAATTTACTAATTGACATGATGAGTCACTGATGGTAATTTCCATTACAATGGATACAGAGGAGAGAGTCAGCTTTGGCCGTGTGGAGTGCCTCCGTGACACAGAGGAGAGCAGTCTCGTTTGAGTGACCCATCTTGAAGCCTAGGTCAAGAACATTGTTCTGAGAGAGATAATGGTGCGAGTGAGCACGCTCAAGTCTTTTGGAAAGAAAAGGAAGAAGGGATACCGGTCTGTAGTTTTGGATGTTAGAGGGAATTGTTGCTTCGTTGAGGAGGGGAATGACTCTGGACATTTTTTTAATCAGAGGAGACACAGTCATTGGTCAGGGAGGAGTTGATGAGGGAAGTGAGCAATGGGAGAAGGTTTCCAGAGAAGAGAAGATTTGATGGGGTCGAGCAGGCGGATGGACCTCACTAATCGCAGGATTTTATCTGGAGAGAGAGATGGAAGAAAGAGGTCAAGGCGTAGGGTAGTTATGTGTGAGGGTGATCAGTGGACTCAATTGGCTGAGTGAATGAGGCGTAGTTGTCGTGAACCTTGTTTTCAAAGTGGTTGACAAAGTCATCTGCTGAGGGGGTGGATGATAAAGGAGAGGAGAAGGTAGAAAAGAGTTCCCTATGGTGTTAGAGGCAGAATCTTGAAATGCAGTGTGATAGAAAGTGTATTTAGCAACGGATACAGAGGAAGAGAACGTAGAACGGAAAGAGTGAAAGGGTGATAGGTTCTCCGAAAGTTTAATTTTCCCCCATTTTCGCTCAGCGCCCACAATGACTCACAATGATTCACTCAGCCCCGGAGCAGGAGGTGAGGGTCGGGAAGAAATGGGACAGTGTGAGTCAGAATGTGGAAAGGGAGGAGTGTAGGTTCGATGAAGCAGAATCAGGAGAAATGAGGGAGAAGGATTTTGCAGAAATTAGAGATGATAGGATAGAAGAGGAGAGAGTAGTGGGAGAGAGATGGCACATGACCATCTGGGTAGGGGCTGAGTGGGTAGGGTTGGAGGAGAGGGAGACAGAAAAGGACACAAATAGTGATCAGAGACCTGGAGGTGGGTTACAGTGAGATTAGTTGGTGAACAGCCTCTAGTAAAGATTAGGTCAAGCATATTGCCTGCCTTGTGAATGGGAGGGGACTGGGAAAAGGTGAGGTAAAAAGAGTCAAGGAGGGGAAAGAAAGAGGTGAAAAGAAATGAATTGAAGGTAGACTTCGGGAGGTTGAATTCACCCAGTACGATGAGCCATCATCAGGAAATTAGAATATTGTCAAGCTCATTGAAGAGATCTCTAAGGGTAGCCCTGTGCCACCCCAATGATGACCAGATGCTCTCGGACTATGAGAAAACACGTAGTCAGAGGAAGCGAGAGCAGCTGGAGTAGCAGTGTTTTCTGTGGTAATATGTCTCCATCAGGGCCAAAAAGTCTAGGAACTGAAGGGCAGCATAGGCTGAGCGAAACTCTGCATTCTTGACCGCAGATTGGCTTGTCCAAACGCTGCCAGAGACCAGGAATTCCACATGGGTTGTGTAGTCAGGGTGCACAAAATGACAAGGGTTGCAGACAAGGAGTAGGGGAGCATCTGTAAAGCCTACAGGGAGAGGAGCAAACAGGTATAGAAAACACACACATAGTTGACAACGCTACAAAACAGCTAAATAAGAACATCTGAAAATAACAAGGTAAAATACTCAAGTGTGATAATGGTATGGAAGCTTCCTCAAACAACTCGGGCAGAACACTCATTGTTTCGGCGACGAGACCACTACTGACACAACCGCCGCTGAGAAAGCAGGGGAGACTGAAGTATTACAACGAATTGCTAATCGCCTTGCAAAGGCGAACCTCCTGGTATTAATTGCTGATTACCCAGGAGAGGAGAAACGACTCCCTCTCTAATAGAGTCACTGATTACCAAAACAACAACAGTCACACATTTCCCCACCCTTTAATCCTGGTCGATTTGTCAACCACCAGCTGCAAGTTATGAGCAGTCAGCAGTTCACACACCAAGTAGGCTACAGCACTTAAAGTAGATGGCCCTACGTAGCAAAAAGACAGTACTAGACAACAGTTTAAGACAAAAAATATACTCCCTGGAATATATCTAGCTATAGATGGAATTCTGTTTTCTCCAGTCTCAAAATCTGACTGCAAGCACACTGAAAACAACCGCCTCAGCTCTAGAGGGAAAGAGAGAGACAGACCGAGAGGGACAGAGGGCTCAGAAGATGGAGAGATAAGGGGAGAACAGATGACTAGTACAGAGTGTGAGAGAGAAAGTCAGATAGATGCTATCAGACATGGCTAGACAGGACCAGTAGGTACAGAGACTCATTTCCGATCAGATCTGCTCATATCAGGGTCAAAACTGTCAGACAAAGACAGGCATAGAGAGGCCGAGAGAGATATAGAGAGGCAATAGAAGGTTATCAAGTCCCCAGTGCCCCAGTACTTGTGGACATCTCTCTGTTTCTGTGGACATGAGCTTTTAGGTATCTTGAGAGGAGGGAGAGAGAGAAAACAAGAGAGGGAGAAAGATTTATATGCTGACGTTCTGACTGCTGTCCATGGTGCTGAAAGAGCAGAGGGAAGTGCTCTGGATGAGAGCTACACACTTGGCTGCTTGCCAACCATTCGTTTCCACACCGGCAATGTGCTCTCAGCGTGACTCAAAGCAACCGCTAAAAGAAATTCACAGCGATACGCTAAACAGTTAGCATGGTAGGACTGTGGGGCTTTTTGGCGCTAAATGTCTGCTAATAACTATCAGCGTCCTCCCTGGCAATGCTTTCTCCGCCTGCAACTGTTAAAACAAGCAAAGAGAACAATGCTAAACTGCTAGAAATGTAGCGCCTTCGGTTTCAATAGCCCCAGAGAGTAGGGCAATCAGACATCTTATAATAGAAGTACTAGGGGGGGGGGGGGGGGGGGGGGGGAAACTAAGATAAATGATGGGGAAGTTTGTGTGGAACAAACAAATGTCCTTGTGACTGGGTCCGGTTCTGACAAATTGTGTTTTTGGCATGAAAGAGGCTCTGATAAATGCAAAAGTCTGTGTAATGATTGTAATTACCTCCAGTGCCTTCAGAAACTATTCAGACCCCTTGACTTCTTCCACATTTTGTTGTTACGTTACTGCCTACCCCATAATGACAAATGAAAACAGGTTTTTAGAAATGTTTGTGCATGTATTAAAGATTAAAAACAGAAATACCTTATTTACATACAGTTGAAGTCGGAAGATTACATATACCTTAGCCAAATAATTTTAAACTCAGTTTTTCACAATTCCTGACATTTAATCCTAGTAAAAATGTCCTGTTTTACGTCAGTCAGGATCACCAATTTATTTTAAGAATGTGAAATGTCAGAATAATAGTTGAGAGAATGATTTATTTCAACTTGTATTTATTTCATCACATTCCCTGTGGGACAGAAGTTTAATTACACTCAATTAGTATTTGGTAGCATTGCCGTTCTTATGGCTGCAGGGGGCGTATTGAAAAACTGGAAAATATGTGCCCATTTTCAAACGGCCTCTTAATCAATTTTTGCTCTTACAATATGCATATTATTACTACTATTGGATAGAAAACAGTCTCTAGTTTCTAAAAACGTTTGAATTATTTCTCTAAGTGGAACAGAACTATTTTTACAGCCCATTTCCTATCCGGATTTGAGATTTCCAAAATCGATGTCTCTCTTCAAGACCTTGTCTATAAAAGGGCATGTCACTTGGGACCATAGAAACACGTCATACGCCTTCCACTGGGTGTCATGCGGAAGTGAGAGCAGAAAGGACTTGAATATCTCGTTCAGGGCTTGAATACAGCCTCTTGGAGTGAGAGGACCACCATAATTTTTTTTCTCCCAGGCGCGAAGTTGGACTTTGTATTGCCTCCTGGAAAACTGTCGTTATACGTGAATATAGTCTCCGGCTTCGATTTGACTTGATACATGTCACAATATCATCCTAAAGTATGTTTTTTCAATATAGTTTAATTATATTATTGAAATTTATTCGGGACATTAGACGTGATGCTTTGGAAGAATTGTTTGAAGAAGGAGAGGTTAGCGCCGCACGGCCAGTGTGCTTGCTAATTCAAGAGGGAAATAGTTCGTTCTGGATCCCAAACAAAGACTGTACTGGACAATGGACCCCTTTACAACATTCTGATGGAAGATCAACAAAGATAAGGACCCAATTTGGGATGCTTTTTCATATATCTGTCGAACTGTGCTATGCTACCGTTTGACTAGAATCAATGCTGCCGTGTGCTAGCTAATGTAGTAAGCTAATATAACGATATATTGTGTTTTCGCTGTAAAACACTTCAAAAATCGGAAATATTGGCTCTATTCACACGATCTTTGTCTTTCATTAGCTATCCACCATATATTTTTCTGAAATGTTTTATGATGTGTAATTAGTAGTTGACGTTGGTGTCTGTATTTTTTTCTGGCTACTCCCGTGCGATTTCTTACTGTAGCTATGATGGTAGCAGTAATGTAAAACTGATTTATAGCTAAAATATGCACATTTTTTGAACAAAACATAGATTTATTGTGTAACATGTTATAGGACTGTCATCTGAGGTAGTTTTTTCTAGGTTATTTAGGTTGGTTCTAGGTTAGTTAGGTTGGCTTGTGCATGCTGCTTGAATCCTACTTGTGCTGTGAAAAATGTCTGTCCTCTTTTTTATTTGGTGGTGAGCTAACATAAATATATGTGGTGTTTTCTCTGTAAAACATTAAAAAAATCGGACATGTTGGCTGGATTGACAAGATGTTTATCTTTCAAATGCTGTATTGGACTTGTTAATGTGTGAAAGTTAAATATTTAAAAAAAATAGATTTTGAATTTCGCGCCCTGCAATAGAGCTGGATGTTGTCATAAGTGTTCCTACGTCGGGACAGCCCACCTAACAGGTTAAATTGTTTAACTTGGGTCAAATGTTTCGGGTAGCCTTCCACAAGCTTCCCACGATAAGTTGGGTGAATTCTGGCCCATTCCTCCTGACAGAGCTGGTGTAACTGAGTCAGGTTTTTAGGCCTCCTTGCTCGCACACGCTTTTTCAGTTCTGCCCACAAATTTTCTATAGGACGAGGTCTTCAACTGTATGTTCAAAGGCAGCATGATGCAACTCTGATGATGATTTGAAAAAGGTAGCTTGAAAGGCATGAGCTCTGCTTAGTTATCTTGCCCAGGCTGTACACACTTCATCAGTCTCTCATTCCGGTTTGGCAAGCACTTGATAATTCCTAGAATTTCCCAGCGGCATCCCCTTTGTGTGGCCGTAATGCCCCCTAAAACAATCCATGCTATTGCGGCGCCGTTGAGTCCTTGGGCTGAATAAAATAATTACAATTCCCGTCTCCCGGCTGCGCGCGCCGAAGCACCTCTCACTCACATGGCTCTCTCAGATAGGTCAATTCTTATTAGCCAAAGCCTGTCACGTGATCGGGTCTTTCTCACAGGATACAAGTGAAGACAGACACGCATGTCCTTATCTAATTCCGAGGCACATATTGAAGATTCTGGAACTGTCCACATTTACTTTGTCAGCCAACAAAATAAGTAGGCCTAATGAACAGCAAAAGTACTAGCCTATCAACTTTTGTACTATGGGGGATACTAGATTGACATACTTTTGACATACTATGTCAATCTACTATCCCCCATAGTACAAAAATTGACCTGTTCTATACTGTGTGAGAAATAAATATTCCAGACATAGTCTGGGACAGCTGTTGGATGCGATAGATCCCACATTAATTCAACCACTAGCATCAAAAAAACTTTTTTAAGCAATGAGGCTGACAACAGATCAGTCTGTTTAGCTTAAAATGTTGATAAACTATAAGGCTATTTCTTCACATTATAAGCGCAGCACATACGGCAGTAGGCTATAAAAAAAAATGCAAACAATTAGCGGGGAAACACCAAAGTGACCGCAAATGCAATTATGCACGTAATGCTATTATTATAAAGGTGCATTTATATGGTGAAAATGATCTTCCCCAAACTTTATACTCACGTGCTGCATATGTATGCCAGTTAGGCACTACACCTGTTGGAAAGCAGATTCATGTGCTGAATTTTACTAAGTTATTTGGCCACTTGGATACAAACCTTATCACAACATATACTGTAGAACTATGGGCTAGGCTACATGAGGTGTGCAACTATGAATAAAAAATTACAACAAAAAAAGGCTTGCACTGTTACTTTTTCCTTTGTTTTATTAACCCCTACACACTGTGAGGCGCACCAGTACCACACAGTGTTCAAGGCCCTGCAGTGTTTGACTTGGAGCCCATTTAGCTGCTGGCAAGTAAACAGACAGAGCAGAGCACAGAGCAGCGTTAGTGGATTTAAAGGGGCTGTGCTTTGAGCTGGGGCCAAGCTGGACTGCAGGCATGTTTTAATGGCTAGGCAGCCAGAGCAACAGAGAAAGGGGATCATGCTGGGAAGCAGGCTGACCAACCAGTTAGAGACGCCACTTGGAGAGCGCACAACATGAGTCATGAGACATAAGGGCAGTGGGGTCAGTGTATGTGTGTGGGGAGGGGGGAGCGGTGAACTCTAACCTTTAAGTTCAGACTGTTGTCTGCTCTTTGTCTTGGTTTAGAGTGCTGAGTCAACAAGTGTTTCAGCACCATGGTCAGTGGTCAGGCTAGCTGCACGGTACGCCGCTCTCTTTTTTTGTTCTCTGTCTTCCTCGCTCTCTCTCCTCCCCAGCCCTGCAGATAGTTCAGATTGATGGGGATAACCTTCTCCCTCCTTAGTCAAAAGCCTAGCGCTTAGTCTCCGTCATACATATTGAGGCGTCTGAGACACAGACATCCACAACAACAATATAATTAGCCTTTAGATTATGGAAATCCTAACAACTGCTCCCCAATTGTGTCTGTCCAATTTGTATGAACTCCAGAGGCTGAATCATAAACCTCCATTAATCAGAAATATTTATGTCCCTGCCTCAAACAGAAGGAGAATTTCAATTCGCATTTTCTTGATTCCTCATGTCCTGTCCCCTCGCCTTCTTCTCAAAACCCATTGGACGAGGAGCTCAGAGGTTCCTTCCCTCTCACCTTCTCATCCAATCGGTTTTGAGATGGAGGCTAGGAGAGAGGACACGGGGAATCAAGAAAATGCAGTTGAGATTCTCCCAGAGACAGAGGTCCTCTCACTCGCTCTCGCGCTCTCTTTCACTCTCTCTCTCTCTCTGGCTTTCACTCTCTCACGCACAAAATACACATAACAGACCAGAGTACAGAAGCACATTCATGCCATTATGACAAACCCCTTCAGCAAGAGTGGCTGGATTCATTTAAAGATGCCAAATATAGAGCTAGAGGATAAACCCAGGCTAGAGTTTGAAGTAAGGAGTAGAGCTTGAGGCAGATCAGTAACGGTGTAAAATAAGAAAGCCCTGTTAGCATTTAGATGTGCGTGTGTGGAAGGATGATGCTTTAATAGTATGCCTGGATAATAAATTGCAACATTGGAGTCACTGAACTCACTCACCCATGTGGAAGCACACGTGTGGTAGATCTATCACGTGTGATTAGATTTAGGAACTGCTGACAGAGTGTCTCATTATTATCACAAACACAACAAGACTTAGTGTAGTGTATGAGCGTATGAGTAGTGTATGAGCGCTTATGAAAAGAGATATACGTCGACTATATGTTAGAAACCAGCATACTAAATCAACTGTCAGATCTGTCAAAAACCCATCATAAATAGTCACACCGTCACTACTGCCTGTGTGTGTGTGTGTGTGGTGTGTGTGTTTATATTTGTCACATTTGTCCAAAAGACAGGTTACATACATGCATCAATTGGCCATCAATAAAGTTACCACATACCTCAAAATGAACCATTTACATTACTAGTAAAAGGGTGTGTGTGTTTTGCGTGTGTGTGTTTGTGTGTACTGTTTGTGTGTGTGTGTGTGTGTGTGTGTGTGTGTTCAAGCTTGCATTTCAATGAGTGCAGGTTATGTGTAGTTATTGAAAGTGTGTTGATATTACTTGAAAATGTACAGTGCATTCGGGAAAGTATTCAGAACCCTTCACTTTTGAGACATTTTGTTACGTTATAGCCTTGTTCTAAAATGGATTCAATTGCTTTTTTCCCATCATTAACCTGCACACAATACCCCATAATGACAAAGCAAAAACAGGATGTTAAATATTGTTGCAAATTCTTAAAATAAAAAAAACTGAAATATTACATTTACTCAGTACTTTGTTGAAGCACCTTTGGCAGCGATTACAGCCTCGAGTCTTCTTGGGTATGACGCTACAAACTTGGAACACCTGTATTCGTGGAGTTTCTCTCATTCTTCTCTGCAGATCTTCTCAAGCTTTGTCAGGTTGGATGGAGAGCGTCCCTGCACAGCCATTTTCAGGTCTCTCCAGAGGTGTTCGATCGGGTTCAAGTCCAGGCTTTGGCTGGGCCACTCAAGGACATTCAGAAACTTGTCCCAAAGCCACTCCTGTGTTGTCTTGGCTGAGTGCTTAGGGTTGTTGTCCTGTTGGAAGGTGAACCTTTGCACCAGTCTGAGGTCCTGAGCACTCTGGAGCAGGTTTTCTTTGCCTCGATCCTGACTAGTCTCCCAGTCCCTGCCCCTGAAAAACATCCCCACAGCATGATGCTGCCACCACCATGCTTCACCGTAGGGATGGTGCCTGGTTTCCTCCAGACATGACGGATGGCATTCAGGTCAAAGAGTTCAATCTTGGTTTCATCAGATCAGAGAATCTTGTTTCTCATAGTTTGAGAGTCCTTTAGATGCCGTTTGGCAAACTGTAAGCAGGCTGTTATGTGCCTTTTACTGAGGAGTGGCTTCCGTCTGGTCAGTCTACCATAAAGACCTGATTGGTGAAGTGCTGCAGAGATGGTTGTCCTTCTGGAAGGTTCTCCCATGTCCACAGAGGAAATCTGGAGCTCTGTCAGAGTGAACATCGGGTTCTTGGTCACCTCCCAGACCAAGGCCCTTCCCCCCCCGATTGTCCAGTTTAGCCGAGCGGCCAACTATAAGAAGAGTCTTGGTGGTTCTAAACTTCTTCAATTTAAGAATGATGGAGGCCACTGTGTTCTTGGGGACCTTCAATGCTACAGGCATTCTTTGGTACCCTTCCCCAGATCTGTGCCTCGACACAATCCTGTCTCTGAGCTCTACGGACAATTTCTTCAACCTCATGGCTTGGTTTTTGCTCTGGCATGCACTGTCAACTGTGGGACTTTATATAAATCATGTCCAATCAATTGAATTTACCACAGGTGGACTCCAATCAAGTTGTAGAAACATCTTAAGGATGATCAATGGAAACAGGATGCACCTGAGCTCAATTTCGAGTCTCATTATCTCATTTATTTATATTTAATTTGCACAAAATTATTAAAACCTGTTTTCGCTTTGTCGTTATGGGGAATTGTGTGTAGATTGATGAGGAAAACATACATTTTATAGATTTTAGAATAACGCTGTAATGTAGCAAAATGTTGAAAAAGGGGTGTGAATGCTTTCCAAATGCACTGTATACAGTTCAGTTAGATCACAGTTAGACTAGCATGCTATTTTCTGTTTGTTTATTGTGTCTTTCTGTTGTACTATGGTAAAATGCACAGATATACTAAAACTCCAAAAAATTCACATTATATTTATACAATTTAGGGCAGTCATTTTAATATGTTGTCATTGATCATAGTTGCCAAATAAGATGATGTAAAGAAACCTTGGGTGCTGTTAGTTACTTCACAAGGATGTTGTCATAGCCAGGTTGTCATGGTACTCGTTGTTTGCCATGAATTTTCTTATTCTATGGCTGCAGTCCAATCTCAATGTAGACAGCCCTCAGCACTTGAATGACATTTTACATCATCACACCCAAGCACAGGAGATTTATGATTTGAGAGGCAATATCCTCCATGAAATAGAGCTTAAAAATAACCAACCTAAAGCTATTATCTTACCTAGCGAGCTAACGTAGCTAGCTAGCACTCCTGTCATTCCAAACTTCTTGCATTAAGAATGTATCAGGTCAAAGTGGAAAGACAGTTATTCTGACAACAGCCAGTTGGTATTTTGGTGAGAGGTGGGTTAGTATTTGGTAATATGTATGGGAAAAAAAGTTAGCTAGCTAGCTACAGTTACCCATAGCTGGCTAGCTAGTTTTATAGTTTGGTCATTTATTCCAATACATTTGAGAGTCACAAAAATATGTTTATGAAGCTAGATATGTTTTATAGGCTCCTCACTACAAGACAAAGCCAATTTGCCAATGCTAAAATCAATGTAATCTAATGTATATATTATTTTTAGCAAGTTAGAGTCATAATTTTGTCCCACATGCCGAAAATGCAGCTGTGTTGGTAAATTTGACACTTCGCGGCCATGTGACTACAGTTTGCATTAACTTGTGGGTCATATCAACCCCACATGTGATCAAAGTTCTTCACTCACTCCCTAGAGCTAAATCGAGGGCCGAGGGGGCAGCGTTATTGAACTGGACCTCCACTTAAGATGGCAATCTAACTGCATACGCTTTTGAAGGGGATTCCCCAAGGGAAAGTGGCTAGCGTGAGGACTGAGGGAGTAAAAATAAAGTGTTTGAACTGCAGCCTACGACTCCAAAACATGATGTTACTAAGAGACGTAATGTCATAATGCAGCTGCCATGGTTTTTATAATTTTTTATGTTTTTATAGAAATAAAAATGTATCAGGTCAGAGTGGAAAGACAGTTCCTCTGACGACAGCCAGTTGGTGTTTTGGTGAGAGGTGGGTGAGTTTTTGGTAATACAGTTGAAGTCGGAAGTTTACATATACCTTAGCCAAATACATTTAAACTCAGTTTTTCACAATTCCTGACATTTAATCCTAGTCAAAATTCCCTGTCTTAAGTCAGTTAGGATCACCAATTTTTTTTAAGGATGCGAAATGTTAGAATAATAGTAGAAATAATTATTTATTTCAGCTTTTATTTCTCTCACCACATTCCCAGTGGTTCAGAAGTTTACATACACTCAATTGGTATTTGGTAGCATTGCCTTTTAATTGTATAACTTGGGTCAAACGTTTCGGGTAGCCTTCCACAAGCTTCCCACAAAAAGTTTGGTGAATTTTGGCCCATTCCTCCTGACAGAGCTGGTGTAACTGAGTCAGGTTTGTAAGGCCTCCTTGCTCGCACACGCTTTTTCAGTTCTGCCCACAAATGTTCTATAGGATTGAGGTCAGGGCTTTGTGATGGCCACTCCAATACCTTGATTTTGTTGTCCTCGAGCCATTTTGCCACAACATTGGAAGTAAGCTTGGGGTCATTGTCCATTTGGAAGACCGATTTGCGACCAAGCTTTAACTTCCTGAATGAATGATGTCTTGAGATGTTGCATCAATATATCCACATCATTTTTCATCCTCATGATGCCATCAATTTTGTGATGTGCACCAGTCCCTCCTGCAGCAAAGCACCCTCACAACATGATGCTGCCACCCCCGTGCTTCACGGTTGGGATGGTGTTCTTCGGCTTGCAAGCATCCCCCTTTTTTCCCCCAAACATAACGATGGTCATTTTGGCCAAACAGTTCTATTTTTGTTTCATCAGACCAGAGGACATTTCTCCAAAAAGTACAATCTTTGTCCCCATGTGCAGTTGCAAACCGTAGTGTGACTTTTTTATGGCGGTTTTGGAGCAGTGGCTGAGCAGCCTTTCAGTGGCTGAGCGGCCTTTCTTCCCATTTGATAAAGGACTCGTTGTACTGTCGATATAGATACTTTTGTACCTGTTTCCTCCAGCATCTTCACAAGGTCCTTTGCTGTTGTTCTGGGATTGATTTGCACTTTTCACACCAAAGTACATTCATCTCTAAGAGACAGAACACGTCTCCTTCCTGAGCGGTATGACGGCTGCGTGGTCCCATGGTGTTTATACTTGCGTACTATTCTTTGTACAGAGGAACATGGTACCTTCAGGCGTTTGGAAATTGCTCCCAAGAATGAACCAATTGTAGACTCTTGTGGAGTCTACAATTGTTTTTCTGAGGTCTTGGATGATTTCTTTTGATTTTCCAATGATGTCAAGCAAAGAGGCACTGTGTTTGAAGGTAGGCCTTGAAATACATCCACAGGTTCACCTCCAATTTACTTAAATTATGTAAATTAGCCCATCAGAAGCTTCTAAAGCCATGACATTGTTTTCTGGAATCTTTCCAAGCTGTTTAAATGCACAGTCAACTTAGTGTATGTTAACTTCTGACCCACTGGAATTGTGATACAGTGAACTATAAGTGAAATAATCTGTCTGTAAACAATTGTTGGAAAAATGACTTGTGTCATGCACAATGTAGATGTCCTAACCGACTTGCCAAAACTGTAGTTTGTTAACAAGAAATTTGTGGAATGGTTGAAAAATGAGTTTTAATGACTCCAACCTAAGTGTATGTAAACTTCCGACTTCAACTGTATGTATGTGTGTATAGTATTTAAACATGGAATTAGGCAAACTATCTAGTTATCTGGCTCAGTGAATTTGAGAAAATTGCTTGTTGTTTATGACTTAATATTGATTGTCCACTCATTTTATGAATTCCTGTCTCCCCTCTCCTCCTTTTTTCCCTCTCTCACTCAAGCCTAGATTTATGTAACTCGGAGGTAATGCTTTTTAATATACTAATGTTAACAATGCAATACAGTTGTTTGAAAATTCTCTCTACACTCTCCTAGATCCCCTCCATACATCCATGATGGAGGGTGGTGAATGCAGTCCAGCTGCTTCCCAGGCCTTACTGATGGATGGCCTGCGGAGGCACTGGGCCTGGATGGAGAGGGCATTGGTCCGCAGAGAGATGGAGCTCACGACCCTGACCCAACAGACCAATGCAAGCGGCCAGGGAAAGACAAAAGAGATTGAGAGAAAAAGGCTGGAAAAGGAGTTGGGAAAGATTGAGAGGAAAAGGAGGAGGATGGACAGAGAGGAGAAGGAGAAGGAGGAGTGGAGGAACCAAGATAGATAGATAGATGAGGAACCAAGAAAGATAGATGGGAGATGGAGAGAGAGAAGCTGATGATGGAGAGGCGAGTGCGCGATAGAGAGAGGGAAATGGAGGGGAAGAAGAGGGTAGAGGAAAGGGAGACGTATGAACAGAGGAGGAGAATATCAGAGATTTACGAGATGGATACATCTGTGAGAGGTGTGCAGAACGGTGGAAAGATGGAATTAATTAAAGAGGAAAAAGATGAGTGGAAGGAGGCCTTGAGAGAGAAGCAGAGGATGAAGAAACAGCAGCAGGAAGACAGGCAGAAGGAGGCGAGACAGAGATACACGGAGAGGCAGAGTAAGATGAGACAGGAGGAGAAGAAAAGGAGAAGGCAGGAGAAATTAAAAGGGATATCTAGACAACATGAGTGGAAGAGGAGGAATGGTAAAAAAAGGAGCAAGGAGCTGGAGAATTAAAATAATAGGTTAAGAAAGGAAAAGGAATGGAGACAGTGCAGAGAGGAGAAAAAGAAAGAGGATAGGAAGAGAGGAGGAATATAATAGGATGCAAAAGGAGGAGGAGAGGAAGAGGGAAGAGCTAGAGAAAATGCGACAAGAGCAGAGGGAGGAGCTGGTAGAGCTGAGGGGGGGAGGTGGATGAGATGGAGATGGAGGAGATAGTGAGCGAGCTGGCCACAAATGTAAAGCTCGAGGAAGAAACTAAAGATTGAGTAGGATAACAAGAATAGAGCGGACGAGTTAATCAAGGACAAGTTAATCAAGAAGCTAGAAGAGAGCGCGATGAAAGCGGTAGAGATAAGACGAGAGATGGAGAGAAAGTCTAAAGAAAGGATAAAAGGAATGGAAGGAGGAAGGAAGCGATTGGAGGAGGAAGAGACAGAGAGGGAGGAGGAAAACAGAAAGGAGGAAGCTGGGAAAGGGAGATACAGAGAGATGAGAGGCAAAGACAATTTGAGGTGGAGAGGATAAGCAGACTGGAGAAGAGAGTGATTAAAGCCAGGGAGAGTAGAAGAAGACAGAAGAGGAGACCAAGAGAGATACAAAAACATGTGTTGCAGTTATTAGAATTGAAGAAAATAGGAAGGAAAAGGAGCAGAGAGAAAATAAAAAAGAGTGCGGCGTTGGAGAAGGGAACAGAACAGGAGATGCTAGGAGAGCAGAAAGGGAGATATGAGGAGAGAAATAAAGAGGGTAACAGGCTAGAAGAGCAGAAAAAGAGAGAGGTGAAGAGAAACTAGTAGGAGAGACTAAAAGAGCAGAGAATGAGAGAGGAGGAGAAAGAGAAAGCGGAGGACAGGCTAGCAAGCCCAACAATGTCAAGAAGATACAAAAAAATATCTGAATGAATGGGTGGTGGGAAAAGAGAATTGATGATAACCTGCCAATTGATGAAGGTCGGTCAACGACAGATTGATTGAGGAAATTATCCCAGAAGATAAAGAGGAGGAAAACAAGGAGAGGAGTGATAGAAAAATAACCAAAGGTGATAATGCAGTGAGTGAGAAAATAAAGCAAATGAAGAGTGAGTAAAGGGGATGAGGGAAAGAAAGAGGAGCTTCATAGTGACCAAGCAATGACCGCCAATTTTATTAGGAATGATTATGGCATGAGTGAGGAAGAAAACAAAGTAAAGAAGGGGGAGTGAAGGATGAGAGAGAGAAAGGGAACCCCCAGACGTACATAGAATGAACAGACAGTGATGAAAATGTGTGTGAATGGATGGAGGACCAGGAAAGAGAGAGGGAGAAGGTATCACTGAATAAGAGAGGCGATGATCAAGAGAAGGATGAAGGAAAGGAAAAGGAGAGCAGGCCAGACTCCTTCATTCCTGAGGAGGTTGGATAAAGGTGAGAAAACCAACCAAAAGAAGAAAGTGAGGACGAGGATGAAAAGAATGCCATGAAAAAACATGGATAACATCCAGGAAAAAAAGTAATGAAGACACAGCGTCCAGGCCTAGTGACGGAAGACGGAAAAACATCGCCGAATGGACACAGACAGTGAGAACGAGGAGAAAAAGAATGACGTGAAAAGGAAGGATAGCATCAAGAAGGAAAGGTTGGATGATCAGAGGAAAGAAAGGGGGAAGGTAGCACTGAAAGAGAGAGGCAATGATAGATGGACGGGGGCAGGAAAGCGGAAGGGTGCAGGAAAGCAAAAGGAGAGCTGTGAGGATATGAGGCAGGAAAGTATAGATACAATCCAGAAGAAATGTCCTGAAGGACCAACATCGAGTGACGACAGCACGATTGAGACGATAATGAACCCATTTGATAAAGAGAGAAACAAGAAAAAGAAAGAGGAGGCGGAGGTGAACGGAGAGGAGGAGAGAAAGCCAGAGGAGTCTAAGAGGAAGGAAGAGGTAGAGCAAAAGAGAGAAGCAGACCTCGACCCGAGAGAGGACAGGAAAGTAGAGGAGCCGAGGAGAGTGATGCAAGAGCAAAAGGAGAAGCGAACAAAAGAACAGGAAGAACAGCAAGAGAGGGAAGGAGGAAGAAAGGAGAAGAAAGCGTTGTTTAAAGGAGAGGACTCTAGACAGAGGAAGGAGGGGGCCTCACGAGACATACAGGATAAAACAGAGAGACAGGGGGACAGAGGGGGACAGCAGGACAGCATATCACAGAGCAGAGGTACTGTAGGCCAGAGGCTAGAGACAGAACATAAAACCATAGTAGTAGTTAGAGTGTAGAGTTATGTAGGACTCTATTCAATCTGTAAAGCTGAAGATTCCGCAATGTAAACGCAAAGATCGTTTCCGATTGAGTCGGAAGTTACCTTTATTTACCATAAAAGCAGTCTCAGCTAAAGCGGGAACTTTGCCTTTGTAACAGTCCTGACCTATTTATGTTAGTTTTTATGTGTTTTTGGTCAGGGCATGTGTTTTGGGTGGGCAGTCTATGTTATCTGTTTCTATGTTGGTTTCGGTTTGCCTGGTATGGCTCTTGATTAGAGGCAGGTGGTTTGCATTTTCCTCTAATCAAGAGTCATATTTAGGTAGGGCATTCTCACTGTGTGTTTGTGGGTGATTGTCTCCTGTGTCTGTGTTATGTCTTACACCATACGGGATTGTTTCGGTTGTTCGTTTCGTTTCGGTTTATGTAGTCTGTTCCTGTGTCAGCGTGCTTCGTGTATATGTAAGTTCGTTTGTTCAGGTCTGTCTACATCGTTTTGTTATTTTGTTAGTTATATCCAGTATAGTTCGTTTTCGTCTTTGTCTATTTTGTTTATTTAATAAATCATTATGTGTTCAAACTTCGCTGCGCCTTGGTTCCCTCAATACTCCTCCTTTTCCGAAAATGGAGAGGAGGAGGAACGCCTTAACAGAATCACCCACCAACCCAGAGCCAAGCAGCGGAGTCAAAGGAGAAAGGGACAGGAAAAGAAGGAGCAATGGACATGGGACGATGTTCTGGATGGAAAGGGTGTCTACACATGGGAGGAGATCCTAGCGGGTAGAGATCGCCTCCCATGGGAACAGCTGGAGGCACTGAGGAGAGCGGAGGCTACCGGAGAGAGGAACCGGAGCTATGAGGGAACGCGTCTGGCACGGAAGCCGAAAAAGCCCGTAAGTAATTCCCAAAAATTTCTTGGGGGGGGGCTAGGAGATAGTGGGCCAAGGGCAGGTAGGAGACCTGCGCCCACTTCCCAGGCTTACCGTGGAGAGCGGGAGTACGGGCAGGCGCCGTGTTACGCAGTAGAGCGCACGGTGTCTCCTGTACGAGTGCATAGCCCGGTGCGGGTTATTCCACCTCCCCGCACTGGGAGGGCTAGATTGGGTATTGAGCCAGGTGTCATGAGGCCGGCTCAACGCGTCTGGTCTCCAGTGCGTCTCCTCGGGCCGGCATACATGGCACCGGCCTTACGCATGGTTTCTCCGGTTCGCCTACATAGGCCGGTGCGGGTTATTCCACCTCCCCGCACTGGTCGG
The DNA here is from genome assembly GCF_029448725.1 of Salvelinus fontinalis. Classification (NCBI taxonomy): domain Eukaryota; kingdom Metazoa; phylum Chordata; class Actinopteri; order Salmoniformes; family Salmonidae; genus Salvelinus; species Salvelinus fontinalis. Next base: position 4,900,709 of record NC_074699.1, read on the forward strand.
GCAACCGGGAGCATTCAACCAGGTAAGGTTGGGCAAGCTCAATGCTCAAGAGTGCCAGTACGCCTCCACGGTCCGGTATTTCCGGCACTACCTCCCCGCCCCAGCCTAGTACCTTCAGTGTATACACTACGCACTAGGCTACCAGTGCGTATCCTGAGCCCTGTTCCTCCTCCACGCACTCTCCCTGTAGTGCGTGTATCTAGCCCGGTGCCTCCAGTTCCGGCCCCACGCACTAAGCTACCAGTGCGTCTCCAGAGCCCTGAACACACTGTATCTTCTCCCCCTACTAATCCTGATGTGCTTGTCCTCAGCCCGGCGTCACCAGTGCCGGTACCACGCATCAGGGATAGAGTAGGCTTTGAGAATACAGTGTGCCCTGTTCCTGCTCCCCGCACTAGTAGGAAGGTGCTTGTCATTAGCACGGTGCCTCCAGTTCCGGCACCACGCACCAGGTCTACAGTGCGCCATATCCGGCCAGAGCCATCCGTCTCCCCAGCGCCATCTGAGCCATCCGTCTCCCCAGCGCCATCTGAGCCATCCGTCTCCCCAGCGCCATCTGAGCCATCCGTCTCCCCAGCGCCATCTGAGCCATCCGTCTCCCCAGCGCCATCTGAGCCATCCGTCTCCCCAGCGCCATCTGAGCCATCCGTCTGCCAGGAGCCTGCAAAGCCGCCCGTCTGCCATGAGCCTGCAAAGCCGCCCGTCTGCCATGAGCCTACAGAGCCGTCAGCCAGACAGGAGCCGCTAGAGCCGTCAGCCAGACAGGAGCCGCTAGAGCCGTCAGCCAGACAGGATCTGCCAGAGCCGCCAACCAGACAGGATCTGCCAGAGCCGCCAACCAGACAGGATCTGCCAGAGCCGCCAACCAGACAGGATCTGCCAGAGCCGCCAACCAGACAGGATCTGCCAGAGCCGCCAACCAGACAGGATCTGCCAGAGCCGCCAACCAGACAGGATCTGCCAGAGCCGCCAACCAGACAGGATCTGCCAGAGCCGCCAGCGAGCCATGAGCAGCCAGAGCCGTCAGAGAGCCATGAGCAGCCAGAGCCGTCAGAGAGCCATGAGCAGCCAGAGCCGTCAGTGAGCCATGAGCAGCCAGAGCCGTCAGAGAGCCATGAGCAGCCAGAGCCGTCAGAGCGCCATGAGCGTCGAGAGCCGTCAGCCTGCCATGAGCGTCGAGAGCCGTCAGCCTGCCATGAGCGTCGAGAGCCGTCAGCCTGCCATGAGCGTAGAGAGCCGTCAGTCTGCCATGAGCGTCGAGAGCCGTCAGCCTGCATGGACCTGCCAGAGTCCTTCAGCCGGGATCTGCCCCTTGTCCCGGTGTTGCCCCTTGTCCCGGTGCTGCCCCTTGTCCCGGTGCTGCCCCTTGTCCCGGTGCTGCCCCTTGTCCCGGTGCTGCCCCTTGTCCCGGTGCTGCCCCTTGTCCCGGTGCTGCCCCTTGTCCCGGTGCTGCCCCTTGTCCCGGTGCTGCCCCTTGTCCCGGTGCTGCCCCTTGTCCCGGTGCTGCCCCTTATTCCGGTGATGGTCCTTATCCTGGTGCTGCCCCTTGTTTTTGTGCTGCCCCTTGTCCCGGTGCTACCCCTTGTCCCGGTGCTGCCCCTTGTTCCGGTGCTAGCTGATTATTTAGGGGAAGGTAATGTTTGGGTGGTCAGTGGTAGGGGTAGACAGAAGAGGGGAGTGACTATGGTGGTATGGGGACAGCGTCCGGAACCGGAACCACCACCGTGGTCAACTGCCCACCCGGACCCTCCCCTGGACTTTGTGCTGGTGCGCCCGGCGTTCGCACCTTGGGGGGGGGGTACTGTAACAGTCCTGACCTATTTATGTTAGTTTTTATGTGTTTTTGGTCAGGGCATGTGTTTTGGGTGGGCAGTCTATGTTATCTGTTTCTATGTTGGTTTCGGTTTGCCTGGTATGGCTCTTGATTAGAGGCAGGTGGTTTGCATTTTCCTCTAATCAAGAGTCATATTTAGGTAGGGCATTCTCACTGTGTGTTTGTGGGTGATTGTCTCCTGTGTCTGTGTTATGTCTTACACCATACGGGATTGTTTCGGTTGTTCGTTTCGTTTCGGTTTATGTAGTCTGTTCCTGTGTCAGCGTGCTTCGTGTATATGTAAGTTCGTTTGTTCAGGTCTGTCTACATCGTTTTGTTATTTTGTTAGTTATATCCAGTATAGTTCGTTTTCGTCTTTGTCTATTTTGTTTATTTAATAAATCATTATGTGTTCAAACTTCGCTGCGCCTTGGTTCCCTCAATACTCCTCCTTTTCCGAAAATGGAGAGGAGGAGGAACGCCTTAACAGCCTTTAAATTTCAATCACGCTTTAACGATGAACTTCCGCAATGTGGATTGAATGGAGTCCTTAATCAAAGTTCAAATTCAGGTGTATTTGTGAATCGCATAGAAATGAATGTATGTATTTCAATATTTGAATATGACATGTTCATTTTTCCCTCTTCTCTCCCTCTATATCTTCCTCTATCCCTGTCAGATTGTTCAATTTCTTCCCTTCCTCAACAGGCACGGCACAATGGTAAAAATGTAGGCTTACTCATTTATCTATTATTTCCTATGTTACAGTAAGTCCCACTCAGTGGTGTAAAGTACCTAAGTAAAATAACTTTAAATTACTACTTAATTTGTTTTTTGAGGTATCAGTACTTTACAATTTATATTTTTTTACTCCACTACGTTCCTAAGGAAAATAATGTGCTTTTTACTCCATACATTTTCTCTGACACCCAAAAGTACTTGCTTCGAATGCTTAGAAGGACAGGAAAATGGCCCAATTCACACACTTATCAAGAGAACATCCCTGGTCATCCGTACTGCCACTTATTTGGCGGACTCACTAAGCACAAATGCTTCGTTAGTAGATGATTGCCTAAGTGTTTAAGTGTGCCCCTGGCCATCCGTAAAAATATAAAGAAAAGTGCCGTCTGGTTTGCTTAACATAAGGAATGTGAAATGATTTATACTTTTATTTTTACCTTTTATACTTCAGTATATTTAAAACCATTTTAGACTTTTACTCAAGTAGTATTTTACTGGGTGACTTTCACTTTTACCTGAGTCATTTTCTATTAATAACATATCTTTACTTTTAGTCAAGTGTAACAATTGGGTACTTTTTCCACCACTGGTTCCGGGTTGTACTAACCCATCCTCTCTTCTCCTTTCAGACTTTCCATCTCTGCAACAGGCGGAAGCTCCCTGCGCTCACCACTAGTGCTGCACAGCGGTAAAGAAGGGCTGGCGGGATTGATTGATCAATGGATGGATGATTCCTTTTGATAATTCATAACCTTTCGAATATACACAATCTCACTTTACTCCCGCTCTCTCTCTCTCATGCCCTTTACAGATATAGACGGTCGCTACAGTATCACGTTGATAGCGGCAATTGAGAATTTCTCAGGAAAATAAAGTGCTGCATCGGAAGTGTCTGTACCTTTTCAGAAAGTAGAATTCTGCTCCGGCATAGAATGTCTGGTATTGTTTTCCTGACAACAATACACGCCGCTGACTGATGTGCTGCTGGGATGTTTTTATGCTGTGTTTTATGGTAGGGTAGCTGGTTGTGTTTCCTTTCTACTAAATGTCTTGATAAGTCACGGTATCTAAACATACTTTTTAAGGAGAAAGTGGCCTGCGCACAGCTAGCTCAATATTATTTGATAGTTCTGGTCTCCTACTGTACGTTAGTCCTGCTTCAGAAGCGGCATTCCTTTACAGACAAGTAAAATGCCTTTGAATCTATCTCCAGAGATGCTTTCATGTTGGCATTTAAATACCATAGCGTACCCTTACAGACAAACAAACGGTTGCCAAGGCGTTGCCAAGGCGTTTTCAAGGCGGCACAGTCCATATGTCTGAAAATAGTATTTCTCTCTCTCTCTTTCAGATCTCTCTATCTTTGCATCTGGGATAAGGGGTTTAGCTAAGATCCTGATGCCCCTAGTAGCCAGTCGAGGTGATTGGAAAGGTGGCGGGAAAACATTTTGTAAACTTTTAGAGAAAAATGCAGAGAATGTTACGTTCATACAGGTGACGTCTGTTGTTCACTGTCAACTGAACTCTGATGTTCTCCCCTCCCTTTCAGATAATTCAATTTAGTGACAAGAATCGACAACTAAAAAAAAAGTCGTCCTACGAAGACGGGGGATGCTTTTCTATACTTTTTTTGTACTGTCTGTACTTTTTTAATACTGATTGAAGTGTTATGTCATTCATGCATCTTTAATAAAGCTGCTAGCATCAAACATCTATATGTGTGTTTGTTTATTAATACACTTTCATTAGGAGGTCAAGAGGTGAATTGAGTTCATATTCACAAACACACAAATGGACACGCACACACACACACACACACACTACAAATGTGGCCTAACCAAAATGAAATGAATCTTTTTCAACCAATCCCACCACCCTATCGTGTATGAGTTTATCTCTGACAATGACTTCGACATGATCTGCCTCTGTCAAGTCTACTCCCGCTCCGGCGCTCGACGCCGCCAGTTTACTAACCATGGGTCCTGGCAACCCTCATTACGCACACCTGTGCCTCATCATGAGGCACACCTGGACTTCATCACTACCCTGATTAATTCCCCTTTATCTAGCACTCACTAACATCAACCTTCAGGCAGTATTGGTTCAGTTTTCATGTCCAGATGCTGCGCTTGGTTTATACGGTCGTTATTATTAAACTCACCATCTGTGTCTATGTTACAGCCTCACTGAAACCATCTTAACGGAGCAGCTCCATCTGTATGCAAATACATTGAAGAGGCGCCAGCCATAGTCACAGTGGAGGCATTGCTGTTTTTAAACAGACTGCTTTATTTTAAATCCACTGACTGATGCAGATTTTCTGTCTTTTGAGTGCCTTGCCTTTAAATGTAAACAACCAAATCCCACCCCACCCCCCCCCCCCCCAAAGACAAGCGCTTCTTAATTCTGAGTTTACTGAACTTATAACCTCTGTATGCTCCACCTTCTCCAACATTATCATTTTGGGAGACTTTAACATCCATGTTGACTCACCCAACTGCTCTATGGCTGCTGCCTTCCTTAACATGCGGGACTGTCTAAATCATGTGCAACATGATCCCCACGTACAACCGTGGACACACATTGGACCTCATTATCATTGGTGATGTCCCTGCTTCTGACTTGGATGTCATCGAGCTAGGCGTCTCTGACCACAAGGCTGTGACACTGTCTCTGACCACTCCAACTCCTCTCCACCGCCCAAAGAGGACCATTAAAGATGGTGGCAAGCATGTCTTTTTTTTCTCTGATTAGTGTTTGTGGCTGAACAGATTTTCGTGGATTTGTCTCCATTTAGCTCCTCAAACTTGTAAAGTGATAACTGAGTCCGCCGTGGTGATACCGGCAAGAACCACAGAGGTTTCCGTAAGACTGAACCTGGCGCCCGGCTACCAGATGGAAGGCACCGCTATGTTCTTCCAACCCTCTCCGCGACTATTCGACTTGGGGCTAACTATCAATGGTAACCCGCTGTTGGAGCTAAACCGCTAGATCCACTTACCTCTTGGTGCAGAATCTGACTCAAGCGGATATTTCCATTCCTCGGCACACTCAGCTAGGAAATTGATGAATTACTCCTTCCATGATTTTGAACTTGTTGGTCCCATGATTGGGCCTCTTCCGTCCTCCCTAGACCTATGTGGTGAGGGAGGGACGCTTTTCAAGCATCTGTCAAAGGCAATCACAATGGCACCCGTATTGCCACTTGACAACACATCGACGTTCAGGCTGGATATCAATTCTGACAACGAGCTGTTGATATACTCCGTCACGGAGGATGACACTTCATCTCCTTCTGCATGTGAGGTACACACTGATGAGGTAACAGCCGATAATTCCCCCACCGTAGACATGCCATCACCACCTGATGAAGACCTGTACGATGTCGCCGAACCACATCCTGGTTCCCGTGCACAAGTACTACAGCTCCGGTCGGAGGCTGACACACTTGTCAATGTCACTGAATGACATCCGTTGCGGAAATTGTTTAACAAATACAGAGAGATCTGGTCGACAGACTCGCTGGATTGCGGTGTTACCGGTATTCATGTGGTGTGTATTCCTACACCACCCAGAGCAGCTCCTACGGTTAAGACAATACAACATTCCCCTTGCAGCATATGCAGCGGTACAAGAGATTATCGACTCCCTCTTAGCTAAGCAGATAATCAGGAAATGTACAGCGCTCCTGTGTGGCCTGTTTTGAAACCAGCGGTTAAATGGCGTCTTACCATCGACTTACCATAGACAACTCAACGAGCTGGTTCCATCGTCTCGCTGGCCAATGAACAGCTTGACCAAGAGTTGCCAAAGGTGGCAAACGACAAGTATTTCTCCACCGTCGATGTGGCGAATGGTTTCTGGACCATGACAGTCGACCCTCGTGACCGACACAAGTTGGCTTTCTCTTTTTCGAACAAGCTCTTCACGTTCAATTGTTGTCTGTTTGCATGAGGGAGTGTCTAGTTTGCTCCCAGTTTCTTACCCCTGGAGCTCAATCCAGATAGACTGGGTTGGCCCAGTTGCCAAGTCTGCAAGAAGCAACAAGTATCTCCTCACAGTGACTTGCGCATTCATAAAGTGGGTAGAGTCCCTGCCCGCAACGAATGACACAGTGGAAACCATGGCCGTTCTTTTGCTCAACCCCGTTTTCAGTTGTTTCGGGCTGCCAGGAGAAACCGTGGACCGAGACCAAGGAACCCATTTTCCAGCAGCTGTAATGACCAAAAAGAATCAGATCAGAATCCTGAGGAAATATGTGGCAGCCAACCACAAAAATTGAGACCTCAAACACCCACTGGTACTGATGCTGATCAGAGGTCTACGGGAATAATACCATTCGATGAATAATGACAATTCCACTGCATCTCCTGTACCAACCGGGAGATGCCGCCGCAGCAAATCATCAATAGGTGAGTAATTCAAAGTAGTAGGTCATGTTTTGATAAATAGTAATCATCACATTAACGCTCATCACGTCCCGACAATGCCAAGAGTGTGCAAAGCTGTCATCAAGGCAAAGGGTGGCTATTTGAAGAATCTAAAATCTAAAATATATTTTGATTTAACACTTTTTTGGTTACTACATGATTCCGTATGTGTTATTTAAGTTTTGATGTCTTCACTACTTTTCTACAATGTAGAAAATAGTAATAATAAGGAAAAACCCTTGAATGAGTAGATGTGTCTAAACTTTTGACTGGTACTGTATGTTATTAGGTAGATGTAAAGACAAGATTCAATCAAGAGCAGTGTGATGGGTGACAATATTATCAGCCTATCACTTGTGAATTATATGTTATCACAAGCCCAGCCCAGTGTAGTAAGGCAAGAAAGGGGTGGTCCGCAATCTGAATCCCTGCACTTTTCATTGAAGACCTTGATCACTTTTCTAGCCTCTCTGGACTAAAACCTAATTATGCCAAGTGTACCATATTACCTATTGGATCGTTAAAAGACTGTGTTTACGCCACCTTGTAGTTCAACAATAAAATGGGTGGATGGTGAAGTAGACATACTTGGTATTCACATCTCAATTTTCAAAAATGTACTTAACACAATCAATTTCAATAGAAAGTTTGCAAAAATAGATTTTCAACCATGGAGAAGTAAATACTTGTCTATTTAAGGAAAAATCACTGTCACGTTCCTGACCTGTTTTCTGTTAGTTTTTGTATGTGTTAGTTGGTCAGGACGTGAGTTTGGGTGGGCAGTCTATGTTTTGTGTTTCTATGTTGGTTTATGGGTACCTGATATGGTTCTCAATTAGAGGCAGGTGGTTTTCATCTCCTCTGATTGAGAATCATATTAAGGTAGGTGTTTTCACTTTGTTTGTGGTGGGTGGTTGTCTCCTGTGTCAGTGTCTGTTTATGTTACGCAACATGGGACTGTTTCGGTTTTGTTTGTTCATTCGTTTTATGTAGTCATTTTTCCTGTTCATGCGTTCTTCGTGTTTCATGTAAGTTCGTCGTCCAGGTCTGTCTACGTCGTTTATTGTTTTGTAATTATTCAAGTGTTCGTTGTGTTTTCTGTTTTGTTTATTAAATATCATGTCTTATCACAACGCTGCGTCTTGGTTCAATCCATACTCCTCCTCTTCGGATGAAGAGGAAGAGGAAAGCCGTTACAATCACATTGATTAACTCTTTGGTCCTATTACAATTGACTTACTTACTAATGGCGCTGCCTACTCCAGACATCTCGTATTTTAAATCATTTGAGTAAACAATATTTCATTTTATTTGGAATGTTAAGCCAGACACAATTAAACATGCCTATTTGTATAATGAATATGGTTTGGGGGCCTAAATTATTACATATTAAAGCTTTAAACCTCTCACTAAAAGCTTCACTCATACATAAGTTATACTTAAACCCAAAATGGTTCTCCAGTAGATTATTAAGAAAGGCTCATCCTTTGATAAAAAATTGCCTTTTTGCCATTATACAGATTCCAACTTTCCATTTCTGACTCATAAAAAAAGTAATTTTGTTTAAAGTATCGCCCTTTCTAAAACAAGCCATACCAAGCTGGTTACAATTTCAGTTTTATCCGCCAGAAAAGATAGAACAAATATTATGGTTAAAAAGGATGTTATGAATCGAAATGGTGGAGTCACACATACAGTGCATTCGGGAAATTATTCAGACCATTTGACTTTTTCCACATTTTGTTACGTTAGTCTTATTATAAAATGGATGAAAAATAAAATAAATCCTCATCAATCTACACAAAATACCCCATAATGACAAAGCAAAAACAGGTTTTTCAAAATTTTCGGCAAATTTATTACAAGAACTTATTAATCTGACCCTTTACTAAGAGCCTCGAAATTGAGCTCAGGTACATCCTGTTTCCATTGATCATGCATGAGATGTTTCTACAACTTCATTGGAGTCTACCTGTGGTAAATGCAATTATTATAGACATGATTTGGAAAGGCACGCACCTGTGTATATAAGGTCCCACAGTTGACAGTGCATGTCAGAGCAAAACCAAGCCATGAGGTCGAAGGAATTGTCCGTAGAGCTCCGAGATAGGATTGTGTCAAGGCAGAGATCTGGGGAAGGGTACCAAAACATTTCTGCAGCATTGAAGGTCCCCAAGAACACAGTGGCCTCCATCATTAATAAATGGAAGAAGTTTGGAACCACCAAGACTCTTCCTAGAGCTGGCCGCCCGGCCAAACTGAGCAATCGGGGGAGAAGGGCCTTGGTCTGGGAGGTGAGCAAGAACCCGATGGTCACTCTGACAGAGCTCCTCTGTGGAGATGGGAGAACCTTCCAGAAGGATAACGATCGCTGCAGCACTCCACCAATCAGGTCTTCAATTTAAATGATTATACAAAATTCTTGCCACCAACATAACGCTATATATTGGTCATACAACAATCTCAGCTCTATAGATTTTGTTGCGAAGAGACAGAATCACTAGATCATTTATTCTGGTATTGCCCCTATGTAGCTAGTTTCTGGTCACAGGTTCAGGAATGGTTAAAATCACAACATTCACTTAAAATGAATCTTACAAATAGCAGTGTTGGGCTATTTGGAAAGTCATAGTCAATCAATAAATAGCAACAAGATGGGTTGAGATGAAATAAACAATGTCCTTCTAGGGTCCTATTTGGATGTATTTAGAGGTTCAAGTGGGGGTTGTTTAAAAAAGAGTATCATCAAAATCAGCCTAGATTAGTTTAGGGTGGTGTGCTAGATGGTCTGAGCTACGCCTCTGTATGTTATTCTGTTCATCTTTTAAAAAATCACCTCTGCGATTCAGCGATTGTTCCGAGTTACAATCTACTGCAGAGATAGCCTGCAGAGTTCTGTCTTACTATCCAGGTCTGTGCCCAAACAATTTGAACTTCTACTTTTAAAAATCCACCTTTCCAGAAACAAGTCTCTCACCGTTGCCGCTTGTTATAGAACCCCCTCAGCCCCCAGCTGTGCCCTGGACACCATATGTGAATTGATTGCCCCCCATCCATCTTCAGAGCTCTTGCTGTTAGGTGACCTAAACTGGGACATGTTAACACCCCGGCCATCCTACAATTGAAGTTTAATGCCCTCAATCTTACACAAATTATGAATGAACCTACCAGGTACAACCCCAAATCCATAAACACAGGGACCCTCATAGATATCATTCTAACCAACCTGCCCTACAAATACACCTCTGCTGTCTTCAACCAGGATCTCAGCGATCACTGCCTCATTGCTTGCGTCCGTGATGGGTCTGCGGTCAAACGACCACCCCTCATCACTGTCAAACGCTCCCTAAAACACTTCAGCGATCACGCCTTTCTAATCGACCTGGCCCAGGTATCCTGGAAGAATATTGACCTCATTCCGTCAGCAGAAGATGCCTGGTTATTCTTTAAAAGTGATTCCCTCACAATCTTAAATAAGCATGAACCATTCAAAAAATGTAGAACCAGGAACAGATATAGCCCATGACCTGAATGCCATTGACCAGCACAAAAACATCCTGTGGCGTATGGTATTAGCATCAAATAGCCCCCGCGATATGCAACTTTTCAGAGAAGTTAGGAACCCATATACACAGGCAGTTAGGAAAGCAAAGGCTAGCTTTTTCAAATAGAAATTTGCATCCTACAGCACTAACTCCAAACAGTTATGGGACACTAAAGTCCATGGAGAATAAGAGCATCTCCTCCCAGCTGCCCACTGCACTGAGGCTAGGAAACACTGTCACCACCGACAATTCCACAATAATTGAGAATTTCAATAAGCATTTCTCTACGGCTGGCCATGCTTTCCACCTGGCCACCCCTACCCTGTTCAACAGCTCTGCACCTCCCACAGCAAATCGCCCAAGCCTCCCCCATTTCTCCTTCACCCATATCCAGATAGCTGATGTTCTGAAAGAGCTGATGTTCTGGACCCCTACAAATCAGCAGGGCTAGACAATCTGGACCTTCTATTTCTAAAATTATCGGCCAAAATTTTTGCAACCCCTATTACTAGCCTGTTCAACCTCTCTTTCGTATCGTCTGAGATCCCCAAAGATTGGAGAGCTGCCGCGGTCATCCCCCTCTTCAAAGGGGAGACACTCTAGACCCAAACTGCTACAGACCTATATCTATCCTACCCTGCCTTTCTAAGGTCTTCGGAAGCCAAGTTAAAAAACAGATCACCGACCATTTAGAATCCCACCGTACCTTCTCCGCTATGCAATCTGGTTTCCAAGCTGGTAATGGGTGCACTTCAGCCACGCTCAAGGTCCTAAACGATATCATAACCTCCATCGATAAGAGACAATACTGTGACATCATTGAGACACTCTAGACCCAAACTGCTACAGACCTATATCTATCCTGCCCTGCCTTTCTAAGGTCTTCGGAAGCCAAGTTAACTTTTTATGGCTGCAAGGGGCAGTATTGAGTAGCCTGATAAAATGTGTCCATTTCAAACGGCCTCGTACTCAATTCTTGCTCGTACAATATGCATATTATTATTACTATTGGATGGAAAACACTCTCTAGTTTCTAAAACCGTTTGAATTATTTCTCTGAGTGAAACAGAACTCATTCTGCAGCACTTTTCCTGACCCGGAAGTTCAAAGTCTGAAACCGATGCTCTGTTCAACTTCATGCCTATACATGGGCAATGAACGTAAGAGTCTACGTACACTTCATACACCTTCCTCCGGGTGTCAAGAAGGCTGTGAGAGAAGAAATGAGGTGATTATCTCGATCTGGGATGGAATAAATCCTCTTGGAATGACGTGTACCCCATTTCCGGTACTCTGAAGAACGCAATTTGGACAGTGGGGTTGCCTTTTGTTTTGCTGACGTTATAGGCGACTATTATTTCCGGCTTTGATTTTATTTGATACATGTCACCATATCATCGTAAAGTAAGTTTTTTCAATATAGTTTCATCAGATTATTGAATTTTTTTCGGGAGTTTTGCCGTGTTCCGTTCTCTTCCGTTTGTTTACATGGAGAGATCCGTGCAACCCGGCTAGCGCGCTTGCTAAATGGAGAGAGAAAGCTGCCATTCTGAATCCAAACAACGACTCATCTGGACAAAGGACACCTTGTTCAACATTCTGATGAAAGATCAGCAAAAGTAAGACCCAATTTATGATGTTATTTCATATATCTGTCGTAGTCGCCGGCGCCCAAGTGTTTCTGGCTATTGTGCTAAGCTAATATAATGCTACATTTTGTTTTCGCTGTAAAACACTAAATAAATCGGAAATATTGTCTGGCATCACAAGATGCCTGTCTTTCATTTGCTGTACACTATGTATTTTTCAGAAATGTTTTATGATGAGTAATTAGGTATTTGACGTTGGTGTCTGTAAACATTATGGCTGCTTTCGGTGCAATTTCTGAATGTAGCTGCAATGTAAACTATGATTTATACCTGAAATATGCACATTGGATTCACGAGATGTGTACCTTTCATATGCTGTATTGGACTTGTTAATGTGTGAAAGTTAAATATTTAAAAAATATATCTTTTGAATTTCGCGCCCTGCACTTGAAGTGGCTGTTGTCATAAATGTACCGACGTCGGGCTTGCACGCCAAACAGGTTAACAAACAGATCACCGACCATTTCGAATCCCACCGTACCAATCACCACATTCTCATCGACCGACTTGGTTTCTCAAATGACTGCCTCGCCTGGTTCACCAACTACTTCTCAGACAGAGTGCGTGAAATCCACATTCTTATCGACAGACTTGGTTTCTCAAATGACTGCCTCGCCTGGTTCACTAACTGATTTCTCAGACAGAGTGTGTCAAATCGGACACAGGTCCTGTTGTCCAGACCTCTGGCAGTCTCTATGGGGGTGCCACAGGGTTCAATTCTCGGGCCGACTCTTTTCTCTGTATACATCAATGATGTCGCTCTTGCTGCTGGTGATTCTTTGATCCACCTCTACGCAGACGACACCGTTCTGTATACTGCTGGCCCTTCTTTGGACACTGTGGTAACTCACCTCCAGACGAGCTTCAATGCCATACAACTCTCCTTCTTGGCCTCCAACTGCTCTTAAATGCAAGTAAAACTAAATTCAACCGATCACTGCCCGCACCTGCCATCATGTGGCCATGAGGGTAGCCTAGTGGTTAGAGCATTGGACTAGTAAACGTAAAGGTTGCAAGTTCAAATCCCCGACCTGACAAGGTACAAATCTGTCATTCTGCCCCTGAACAGGCAGTGAAAATAAGAATTTGTTCTTAACTGACTTGCCTAGTTAAATAAAGTTAAAAAAAATAAAAAATAAATAATAACAATAATCACTACTCTGGATGGTTCTGACTTAAAATATGTGGACAACTACACTTACCTAGATGTCTGGTTAGACTGTAAACTCTCCTTCCAGACTCACATTAAGCATCTCCAATCCAAAATTAAATCTGGAATCGGCTTCCTATTTCGCAACATCCTTCAATCATGCTGCCAAACATACCCTCGTAATACTGACTATCCTGGCGATGTAATTTACAAAATAGCCTCCAACACTCTACTCAGCAAATTGGATTCAGTCTATCACAGTGCCATCCGTTTGGTCACCGAAGCCTAATATACTACCGACCACTGCAACCTGTATGCTCTCGTTGGCTGGCCTTGGCTTCATATTCGTCGCCAGACCAACTGGCTCCAGGTCATCTATAAGTCTTTGCTAGGTAAAGCCCCACCTTATCTCATCTCACTGGTCACGATAGCAGCACCCACCCGTAGCACGCGCTCCAGCAGGTATATTTCACTGGTCACCCCCAAGCTCAATTCCACCTTTGGCCGTCTGTCCTTCCAGTTCTCTGCTTCCAATGACTGGAACGATTTGCAAAAATCACTGAAGCTAGAGACCCATGTCTCCCTCACTAACTTTAAGCACCAGCTGTCAGAGCAGCTCACATATCACTGCACCTGTACATAGCCCATCTGTAAATAGCCCATCCATTTACCTCATCCCCATACTGTTATTTTTTTTTTTTGCTCCTTTGCACCGCAGTATCTCTACTTGCACATTCATCTTTTGCACATCTTTCACTCCAGTGTTTAATTGCTAAATTGTAATTATTTTGCCACTATGGCCTATTTATTGCCTTACCTCCCCTATCTTACCTAATTTGCACTGTATTTACTGTATATCTACTTTTTTCTCTATTGTGTTATTGACTGTATGTTTGTTTATTCCATTTGTAACTCTATGTTGTTGTTTGTGTTGCACTGCTTTGTGTTATCTTGGCTAGGTCACAGTTGTAAATGAGAACTTGTTCTCAACTAGCCTACCTGGTTAAATAAATGTGAAATACATTTTTTTTTAATTACACCACAATCCAAAACATTTACAATAAGCTGTACTTGTACGATTTCCAATTAGCTTTTCACATTTCCCAGAATCCCATTGTCATGTTCAGAACCTGTCTGCACCCTGACATGGTACAGCAGGGAGCACTGTAACTGACTGAATAGCAAACTACTTTTTCACATGCTTTTTTTCTGAAAGCATCCGAAAGCCTATCCTCAATCCTGCTCCAAAACGTGCTCCCCACCTTTGCTCAGTGTGCAATTGGATTACCTTTCATCAAAAGAGAGAAAAACCACCTTCAGACTCCAGGGAATGGCAAAATGCGGTTTTATGGAAGAAAGGGGAACCATGCAGGCTTGAAGAGCTCCTCTGTAAATGGCTTCTCACCAGAGAGAAGGGAACAGATTGAGTTCCCCTGCTCACCAATACCTCTGTCTTACTGAGGAGGAGCGTTTTTCAGATGGAAGTTGATTCATTTATTGTTATCGCCTCATCTCAGACGTGACTAATCGTTTCAAATCGTCCGTCCGGAGAGCTGGAGAGGTGTTTTGTGTTGGAAGACTGGAGGAGTGTTTGTTTTGATCTAGATGTCTGTGAGGTCTCTCTCTCTCTCTCTGTGTGTGTGTGTGTGTGTGTGTGTGTGTGTGTGTGTGTGTGTGTGTGTGTGTGTGTGTGTGTGTGTGTGTGTGTGTGTGTGTGTGTGTGTGTGTGTGTGTGTGTGTGTGTGTGTGTGTGTGTGTGTGTGTGTGTGTGTGTGTGTGTGTGTGTGTGTGTGTGTGCTTGCATGACTGTATGTGTCAGGAGGGAGGGAATTTGTTCAGGAGTGTGTAGAGGCATCATTGAAGTGTGTGTGTGTGCTTGATGATTGAGTGACAGGTGACACAAGGGGGATGTGTCTTCTTGGCCCAGGTGCTACAGTGCTTCAAGACTGACAAAACAGGATTAGTATTCTAGAAATCTGCACTTCAAAAAACCCTCGAAGGTCTGACTGAGTCCCTGAGTGGCAACAGACTCCCTGAGAGGCAACAGAAAGGCCTCATAAACTGATTATTATTACTAACTGTCTAGTGGCCTGCTCCAATACTTTAAAATGCGTCCTCCCTTCTTCCTATTCCCTTGTCTCCTCTCCTTCATCCTCTCCTGCAATGATCTGAAAGCACAGGATAGGTGAAAGCAATGTGGTAGGTGCCCACAAGGAATTTGCTTTCACCTGTAAAGTTTCTCCACATCAATGTATAGGGACAGGGGGGAATAAAGAGAGGATGCTGATTTAAACTGCTGCGATGCACTCCTAAAGTTAGATAGCAGCAACGTTCGCATATAATGCCCTTTCTTTACCTCCTTTCCATTCATCGACACACAGCGATAAAATAATAGGGATTTATTTGGGACTGGGCAGTTCTCTAGTGGTAAGAGTATATAGGTTAAGTTGATACTGAGTCATAGCCCACTGAAATGAAAACCTCAGTTTGCAGTGAGTTGTTGTTTTTGCCTTGATGTTTTAAACCCCATTTGGAGTTTGTTTTCTCCTGAGTTTTCTCTGAAATATTAATCGCTCCAGGAGACAGTACGTCAGGGATTTTCAAATAGATTAAAAAAATATTTATTGTTGTTTTTCTTTGACTTCTATTCCACTGAGATGTACAGCGTGCATGTTGGAGAGCAGCATACCTTAGTAGAGACAGCAGGTAGATCAGGGGTAGGCAACCCTGGTCCTGGAGTGCAGCAGGCACTTCATGTTTTTTATTTAACCGACCTGGAACACCAGGTGGGCTGAATGTAGGCAATCACTGAACTGATTAATTAGCTCAGTTGGCCAGGTGTGGTGCCTAGTTGGAACAAAATCCTGCCGTACCTGCAACACTTGAGGAACAGTGTTCCCTACTCCTAACATAAGTCATCAATTATTATTAAGGGTTCTGTAGATCTCAATTCATAAAATATAGTTCCCATTATACTCCTGCTGTAAAATGAATCTTAAAGCTAGAATCTGCTGGGACCCTGCCTCTGTTTTGGTTAAAAAGCTGAGGGGTGGGCCTGGAGAAATGCAACCACTCTCACATTCATAGACAGAGCAATGCCGGGACCGTCACCAATGTGACCAATGTTTTGAGGCTACACAGTGTTTACATTTACACACATTGGAGTAAGACAAGCTGATATTTTGGGTTCTGATGGGGAACGGCAATTGGCATTTACAAGTTTCATTCTTCAAGAATCAAGGGGTATATATTATTAATTTGGAAGTCCAACAATGGATGTAACAACTGCGGATTGTAGCGTTAAAAGCATAAGATTGACCATGCAGGATATACAGTGCCTTCAGAAAGTATTCATACCTCTTGACTCATTCCACATTTTGTTGTGTTACAGCCCGAAATCAAAGTTTATTAAATAAATAAAACATTTCACCCGTCTACACACAATACCCTATAATAAAAAAATGAAAACATGTTTTAAAACATTTTTGCAAATGTTTTGAAAATTAAATACAGAAATACCTCATTTACCTACGTATTCACATCCTTAGTCAAAACTTTGTAGAAGCATCTTTGGCAGCGATTTCAGCTGTCTTCCTGGGTAAGTCTCTAGGAGCTTTCCACACCGGGATTGTGCAACATATGGCTATTATTCTTTTCAAAATTCTTCAAGCTCTGTCAAACTGGTTGTTTATCATTGCTGGACAACCATTTACTGGTCTTGACAAGGATTTTCAAGCAGATTTAAGTCAAAACTGTAACTCAGCCACTCAGAAACATTCACTGTCTTCTTGGTAAGCAACTCCAGTGTAGATATGGCCTCGTGTTTTAGGTTATTGTCCTACTGAAAGCTGAATTAATCTCCCAGTGTCTGGTGCAAAGCAGATGGAACCAGGTTTTCCACTAGGATTTTGCCTGTGCTTAGCTGCATACCGTTTTCTTAATCCTGGAAAACTCCCCAGTCCTTAATGATTACAAGCATACCCATAACATGATGCAGCCACTACTATATTTGAAAGTTTGGAGAATGGTACTCAGTAATGTGTTGTATTGGATTTGCCCCAAACATAACACTTTCTATATAGGACAAAAAGTGAATTGGTTTGACACACTTTTTGCAGGATTCTTGTAGTGCCTTGTTGCAAACAGGATGCATTTTTTATTCTGTACATGCTTTTATCTTTTCACTCTGTATTGTGGAGTAACTAAATCGTTGTTGATCCATCCTCAGTTTTCTCCTTTCACAGCCATTCAACTCAAACTGTTTTAAAGTCACAGGAATGATGCCTACGTCTTTGTAGTGACTGGGTATATTGATACACCATCCAAAGTGTAATTAATAACTTCACCATGCTCAAAGGGATATTCAATGTCTGCTTTTTATTTTTTAACCATCTACCAATAGGTGCCCTTCTTTGCAAGGCATTGCAAAACCTCCATGGTCTTTGTGGTTGAATATGTGTTTGAAATTCACTACTCGACTGAGGGACCTTTACAAATAATTGTATGTGTGGGGTACAGAAATGAGGTAGTAATTCAAAAATCATGTTAACACTATTATGACACACAGAGTGAGTCCATGCAAATCTTTACTCCTGAACTTATTTAGGTTTATTTAGGCTTGCCATAACAAAGGGGTTGAATACGTCGACTGCGAGCCAGGCCCAATCGCCCAACATCAGTGCCCGACCACACTAATGCTCTTGTGGCTGAATGGAAGCAAGTCCCCGCAGCAATGAACCAATATCTAGTGGAAAGCCTTCCCAGAAGAGTGGAGGCTGTTATAGCAGCAAAGGGGAGACCAACTTTGTACGTGGACACCTGCCGCATGCTCATATGTAGAGCACATAGAACAGCGGATATTCTTGGAAAAAGTTATATATTGAAATAGACAAAGGTAAGTGTTTTAGAAACTGCAGAATCTGCTCTTTATGAAACTACAGTATATGATCGAAACGTCTTACCGGCATGTCACTCTGTAGGAGGATTTCTCTTCATTTACAATTTGACAAGTGATAATATTGTCACCCATTGTCACTTTACTATTGTCTTTATTATTATGATTATGATTATTATTTGGATTATTATTATTATTTGTATGTGTGTGAAATTAGACTTAAGATGCAAACATTTCAATTTTTTTACTGAGTTACTGTTCATATAAGGAAATCAGTCAACTGAAATAAATAAATTAGGCCCTGATCTATGGATTTCACGTGACTGGGAATACAGATATGCTTCTGTTGGTCACAGATACCTTAAAACAAAGTTAGGCAGGTAGATCAGAAAACCAGCCAGTATCTGATGTGATCACCATTTGCCTCATGCAGCGCGACACATCTCCGTCGCATAGAGTTGATCAGGCTGTTGATCAGGCTGTTGTCCCACTCCTTTTCAAAGGTTGTGCGAAGTTGCTGGATATTGACGGGAACTGGAACACGCTGTCATAAACTTAGATCCAGAGCACTCCAAACATGCTCAATGGGTGACATGTCTGGTGAGTATGCAGGCCATGGAAGAACTGGGACAGTTTCAGCTTCAAGGAACTGTGTACAGAACCTTGCGACATGGGGCTTTATCATGCTGAAACAAGAAGTGATGGTGGGCAGAAGAATGGCACGACAACGGGCCTCGGGATCTCGTCACGGTATCACTGTGCATTCAAATTGCTATCGATTAAAATGCAATTCTGTTTGTGATATAAAGATTCTAACACGGACATAGTTAGGAAAAGTCAAGAACGGAGGGGACATGACTTTAAAAATGGCAGAGTACAATTTTTTTTTACATTCGTTTTGCCTCGCTCTCGGCCTCTCTAGTGTTAAAATATTTTCTAACAAGTAAAGGTAGACCTACCAATGAGTTATAGTTTTAACTTATATACATTTTGTTTATGAATTATTAAGTGAATAAAGCTTGTAATTCTGTTACCTGTAAAAAACAATAATAATCTGTAACGGTATTACTGCAATTGAATTGGCTACGATGCGAAATCATAGTAGTCACAAACCACAGTTGGGTCATCTGCTATTGTCCCCCATTCCACTGGCACACAGTTATGTTCAGCTCATAACTGTGTTTTTTCTCTCTCTCTCTCTCTCTCTCTCTCTCTCTCTCTCTCTCTCTCTCTCTCTCTCTCTGTGTTAATGTCACCTCTCCTGACTCTTACTGACACCTACCCATGAGCCCCCTCTCTTTCCGTTTACTGTAACCATCATCCTCACTTACTGAGCTCTCACCAATGTCCATTGAATTTGAAAAAGTAGTGGAAATTTGGTCTGTCCTCCCGGTCTTCCACAGATGTCGTTTCTTGGACTGGCCTTGATTTGGCCCAAACATAGACGTCTATGTTTCACAAGTTTGGACAGCACAGAACAGTACAGTAGTGCACAGTAGAGTACAGTACAGAACAGACAGTAAAGTAGAGTATAGATCAGTACAGTACTGTAGAGCAGAGTACAGTATTTTTAATTTAACCTATATTTAACTAGGCAAGTCAGTGAAGAACAAATTCTTATTTACAACGACGCTGGGCCAATTGTGCGCCTCCCTATGGGACTCCTAATCACGGCCGGGTGTGATACAGCCTGGAATTGAACCAGAGACTGTAGTGACGCCCCTTGCACTGAGATGCAGTGCCTTAGACCATGGAGCCACTCGGGAGCAGTACTGTATTGAATTGTACTGTACTCAACTGAACTGAACTATATTCTACTTTACTGTACTCTACCCTAGTGTGCTGTGCTAAGATGTCCAAACTTGTGAAACATAAACGTCTATGATGGATTTAGATTTGATTCGGTCCGGACCAACCAAATGTAATCTTATTTGGGGGCAGAGCTCATTTGAATAATAGCCAGTGTGTAGAATAATAACCAAATACGCAAAGGTGTAACGGCTGTCCTCGCTGACAGAAGGAGAGGACCAAAATGCAGAGTGGTTAGTGTTCATTATTTAATGAAAGTCAACAAAACACTTCAAAATACAAAGCAACCAACAAACGTGACAAAACCGAAGCAGTCCTGTGTGGCACAAACACTGACATAGGAACAATCACCCACAACCAAACAGTGAGAACAGCCTACCTATATATGGTTCTCAATCAGAGGAAACGTAAAACACCTGTCCCTGATCGAGAACCATAGCAGGCCAATAGACAAATAACCTAAACATAGAAACACATAACATAGAATGCCCACCCCAACTCACGCTCTGACCAACTATACACATACAAAAACAAGGAAAACAGGTCAGGAACGTGACAAAAGGAGGATATTGCATATTTATATCTTTGTGCCTATTCAGGACACATCACCATGAAGAGAATGATATTCATTTCCATAACTTTGCATTTCTGTATAGTACAGATCAGGGACCCAAATGTTGTTACTGTGATTCTGTTACTGAGCGTAAATGCACTTCACTTACTCTAGTTCAGTAACCAAAAGAGTCGAGGTTGTTATGTCATAGCTGACATCTGCAGACATCTTTGAATTTTAATTCGTAGTAGATATTTAACATAAAAAAAACTGAGGGAGATTTTACCAAAATTCGCTTAAAAAACTTTGCATCTGTACAGTTATTTCAATCAGATGCTTCATGCCAATAGGGAACACATGGGCACGTGCCCCCTCCGATTTGTCCATATATACAGTACCAGTCAAAAGTTTGGACACACCTACTCATTCAAGGGTTTTCCTTATTTTTGTACTATTTTATACATTGTAGAATTATAGTGAAGACGTCAAAACTATGAAATAACACATGGGATATTGTAGTAACCCAAAAAGTGTTCAACAAATCAAAATATATTTTATATTTGAGATTCTTCGAAGTAGCCACCCTTAGCCTTCATGGAAGCCTTAACTGACCGGCGTGTCTTTGTGAGACGCAGAGTAGGTGAATGGATGATCTCTGCATTTATGGTTACCACCGTGAGCATGGAGGAGGAGGTGTGATGGTGTGGGGCTGCTTTGCTGGTGACACTGTCTGTGATTTATTTAGAATTCAAAGCACACTTAACCAGCATGGCTACCACAGCATTCTGCAGCAATACACCATCCCATCTGATTTGCGCTTAGTGGGACTATCATTGGTTTTTCAACAGCACAATGACCCAACACACCCCCAGGCTGTGTAAGGGCTATTTGACCAAGAAGGAGTGTGATGGGGTGCTCAGCATATGCGGGAACTCCTTCAAGATTGTTGGAGAAGCATTCCAGGTGAAGCTGGTTGAGAGAATGCCAAGAGTGTGCAAAGCTGTCATCAAGGCTAAGGGTGGCTACTTAGAATCTCAAATCTCAAATATATTTCATTCACTTTTTTTGGTTTCTACATGATTCCATATTTGTTATTTCATTGATGTCTTCACTATTTTTCTACAATGTAGAAAATAGTAAAAATAAATAAAAACCCTTTAATGAGAAGGCGTGTCCTAACTTTTGACTGGTACTGTATCTAGAATTAAACCCGTCTCACAGCCCTTTCTCCTGTTTCCCGATTGCCTGCTGTCCTGTACCTGCCTGAATCTGATATGGATTACGACTTTTGCCTGCCCCTTGTACTTGAATGAACTCTGAGACTCGCACTATCCACCTCCTGTGTCTGCATCTGGGTCTTAGCCTGAGCCGTGATAACTGGTGACATTGGACAAGAAATTACCTGGCAGAGATTACAATCTATCCAATCACACTTCTCCTTTTTATCATCTCAGATAGGCCTTTTCAGGGAGAATCAAGATTTTAGTTGGATATCCAAAATAAGCCTCGGTCCATTCATATGCAATTTTGCCTGGTCCTACTCCTGAACAAAGACAAAAATATCACTATTAACAAGGCAGGTCCTACAGACCCAAGTTTTGTCGCACCTGGACTACTGTTCAGTTATTTGGTCACGTGCCACAAAGAGGAAAATTGCAATTGGCTCAGAACAAAGAAGCGTGGCTGGTCCTTGGATGTATAGTACCGAGTCGATGTGCAGGGGTATGAGGTCATGAAGGTAGCGGTGACTAGACAACAGGATAGATAGACAGTAGCAGCAGCATGTGTGTGTGTGTGTGTGTGGATGGGTGTGTGTGTGTGTGTGTGTAGTGTCAGTATGCATGAGTGCGCCTGCTCTGTGTGTGTGTGTGGCATCAATATAAATGTGTGGGCATATATAG
The DNA here is from genome assembly GCF_029448725.1 of Salvelinus fontinalis. Classification (NCBI taxonomy): domain Eukaryota; kingdom Metazoa; phylum Chordata; class Actinopteri; order Salmoniformes; family Salmonidae; genus Salvelinus; species Salvelinus fontinalis. Next base: position 4,923,194 of record NC_074699.1, read on the forward strand.
TGTGTGCGTATGTCTTTGTTGGGATGTCATTGTAAGTACTGTATGTGTGAGTGTGTGGGTAGAGTCCAGTGTGTGTGCATAGAGTCAGTGCAAGAGAGTTAGTGCTAAAAGGGTCAATGCAGGTAGTCCATGTAGCCACTTGATGAGCTATTTAACATTCTTGTTTTACAATCGTATGGCTTGGGGATAGAAGCTGACATGCCCTTTAGTCAACTGTATCGCTTGCCATGCGGTAGCAGAGAGAACAATCTATGGCTTGGGTGTCTGGAGTCTTTGACCATTTTTGGGGCCTTCTTCTGACACCGGCTGGTGTAGAGGGCCTTGGTGGCAGGGGGCTCGGCCCAGTGCGGTACTTGGCCCTACTCACCACCCACTGTAGCACCTTGCCTTGCAGCTGCCGTACCAAGCGGTGATGCAGCCAGTCAAGATGCTCTCAATGGTGCAGCTGGTTAACTTTTTGAGGAGCTGAGGGCCCATGACAAATCTTTTCAGCCTCCTGAGGGGGAAGAGGCGCTGACGTGCCCTCTACACAACTGTTTGGGTGTGTGTTAATTCCTTAGTGATGTGGACACCCAGGAACTTGAAGCTCTCGACCCCCTCTGACGTTGAGGGAGAGGTTGTGGTCCTGGCACCACAATGACAGGTCTCTGACCTTCTCCCTGTAGGGTGCCTCATTGTCGATGACAACCATGTCGACAGCAAACTTGATGGTGTTGGAGTCGTGCGGCCATGCGGTTGTGGGTGAACCAGGAGGGGACTAAGCAAACACCCTCATCTGTTGATCTGTTGGGGCGGTATGCAAATTGGAGTGGGTCCAGGGTGTCTGGGATGATGGTGTTGATGTAAGCCATGACCAGCCTTTCAAAGAATTTCCTGGCTATAGATGTGAGTGCTACAGGGCGATACTCATTTGGGCAGGTTTCCTTGGTGTTTTTGGGCACGGAGACTACGGTGATCTGTTTGAAACAAGTCGATATTACAAACGGGTTCAGAGATAGGTTGAAAATGTCAGTGAAGACACTTACCATCTGGTCGGCGGATGCTCTGAGTTCACGTCCTGGTATTCCGTCTGGCCTTGCAGCCTTGTGAATGTTAACCTAGTGAGAGCGAGATCTCACTATCATCTAGAACAGCTGTTGTATGGTTCAGTGTTGCTTGCATCGAAGCGAGCATAGAAGGCCTTTAGCTCATCTGGTAGACTCGCATCGCTGGGCAGCTCGAGGCTGGGTTTCCCTTTGTAATCCGTGATAGTTCGCCAAGGCAGCAGCTACTCTTCCTGGGGTCCAGCAAAATTGAGGCAGTTATACAATTTTAAAAACATTACAACACATTCACAACAGCTTTCACAAACACACCAAGTGTGTGCCCTCGGGCCCCTACTCCACTACCACATATCTACAACACAAAATCCATGTGTACGTGTGTGTGTATAGTGCATATGTTATTGTGTGTGTTTATGCATGCGTCTGTGCCTGTGTTTGTGTTGCTTCACAGTCCCCGTTGTTCCATAAGGTGTGTTTTTATTTGTTTTTTACATGTTATTTTACTGCTTGCATGAGTTACTTGATGTGGAATAGAGTTCCATGTAGTCATGGCTCCCTGTAGTACTGTGCACTTCCCATAGTCTGTTCTGGACTTGGGGACTGTGAAGAGACCTCTGGTGGCATGTCTTGTGGGGTATGCACGGATGTCCGAAATGTGTGCCAGTAGTTCAAACAGACAGCTCAGTGCATTCACCATGTCAATACCTCTCACAAGTACAAGTAGTGATGAAGTCAATCTCCTCCACTTTGAGCCAGGAGAGATTGACATGCATATGATTAACGTTAACTCTCTGTGTACATCACCAGGAGACACCATAAAATGCACAATCCATTGCTACGGTGAGGACTCAGCCAGGGTGATGTAAGGGCTGAGGCGGACAGTATGATAACAAAACATCTTAGATCAAACAAAGGTTTTTAAGTGATGTATAAAACAACATATACAGTCCTAGTGGAATAAATTAAACCTACCTGCATTCTACCAGGATGTGGAGTTCTACAGAGAATTCAATACCCTTATCATTAAAAACCTTTTTCTTTGGCACCGGAGTCATGCAATTCAACGTGGTGGAGATCCACACTCAGTCATTACAAGAAAACAAATGGTGGAAGAGGGTAAAACTATTACTTCTTGGCCAGGATTACTTTTACCTAACATGGACACCTGCTACCATCTGCTATTGGATATAAAATGCCTTTGGAAAGTATTCTGATTCAATTGTTTTCCCCCTTATCAGTCTACACACAATACCCATAATGACAAAGCAAAAACAAATAATTTATTAAAATAAAAATATCACATTTACATAAGTATTCAGACCTTTTACTCAGTACTTTGTTCAAGCGCCTTTGGCAGCGATTTCAGCACACCTGCGTTTGGGGGAGTTTCTCCCATTCTTCTCTGCAGATCTTCTCAAGCTCTGTCAGGTTGGATGGAGAGCGTCGCTGCACAGCCATTTTCAGGTCTCTCCAGAGATGTTCGATCGGGTTCAAGTCCGGGCTCTTGCTGGGCCAGTCAAGGACATTCAGAAACTTGTTCTGAAGCCGCTCCTGTCTTTTCTTGGCTGTGTGCTTATGGTCGTTGTCCTGTTGGAAGGTGAACCTTTGCACCAGTCTGAGGTCCTGAGCAGGTTTTCTTTGCCTTGATCCTGACTAGTCTCCCAGTCCCTGCCGCTGAAAAACATCCCCACAGCATGATGCTGCCACCACCATACTTCACCGTAGGGATGGTGCCATGTTTCCTGTGACACTTGGCATTCAGGCCAAAGTGTTCAATCTTGGTTTCATCAGACCAGAAAATCTTGTTTCTCATGGTCTGAGAGTCCTTTAGGTGCCTTTTGGCAAACTCCAAGCGGGCCGTCATGTGCTTTTTACTGAGGTGTGGCTTCCGTCTGGCCACTCTACCATAAAGGGCTAATTGGTGGAGTGTTGTAGAGATGGTTGTCCTTCTGGAAGGTTTTCCCATGTCCACAGAGGAACTCTAGAGCTCTGTCAGAGTGACATTGGGTTATTGGCCACCTCCCTGACCAAGGCCCTTCTCCCCCGATTGTTTGGCTGAGCGGCCAGCTTTAGGAAGAGTCTTGGTGGTCTTTTCCATTTAAGAATGATGGAGGCCACTGTCACGGCCGTCGAAAGAACTGGACCAAAGCGCAGCGTGGTGAGCATACATTTTCCCTTTATTAAAAATGACACCAACAAAAACAATATACCATACAAAACAACCATAAAGCTTAAGGGCTATAGTGCCACAAACAAAGACAACTACTCACAACGAAAGGAGGGAAAAAGGGCTACCTAAGTATGGTTCCCAATCAGAAACAACGATAGACAGCTGTCCCTGATTGAGAACCATACCCTGCCAAAACATAGAAACACAAAATCATATAAAACAAAACATAGAATGCCCATCCCAAATCACACCCTGACCTAACCAAATAGAGATATAAAAAGGCTCTCTAAGGTCAGGGCGTGACAGCCATCAGTGCCTCGACACAATCCAGTCTCTGAGCTCTAAGGACAATTCCTTTGACCTCATGGCTAGGTTTTTGCTTTGACATGCACTGTCAACCTTATATAGACAGGCATGTGCATTTCCAAATCATGTCCAATCAATTGAATTCAGCACAGGTGGACTCCAATCAAGTTGTAGAAACATCTGATGGATAATCAATGGAAACAGAATGCATCTGATCTCAATTTCAAGTCTCATAGCAAAGGGTATGAATGTTTTTTTTTACATTTGCAAAAATGTATAAGTGTTTTCACTTTGTCATTATGGGCTATTGTGTGTAGATTGCTGAGGATTAAAAAAAAAGAAGAATGTGTAGAATAAGCTGTAACACAACAAAATGTAAAAAGCCAAGGGGTCTCAGTACCTGTGGACACATTCCTCTCTCCAACTCATCTTCTGTCATTTTCTCTCACTCTGCCTGTTTCACACACACACACACACACACACACACACACACACACACACACACACACACACACACACACACACACACACACACACAGACACACACTTTTCAGCAGTTTCGGTGATTCATTCCGGCAAAGTAATTCATACCACTTATGGTTGAAATTGTTTAATCTGCTTGGCAATATGACATTCACCTTCTGCATTCTGTGTGTTTTTTTCGTGCGGTTTACTCTGGCTGTAAATGAGACGCGTTGAGAGTTACCATCAGGCAACACTGCTGAGGGTGTCAGATACTTTTGGAAGCTTTGGCAAAAAGTGAGAATAGTTGACGGTTTTGGGTGCGTGAGTGTGTGTGTGTTTGCATGCGTGCGTGTGTTATGTGGTTTGAGTGTAGACCGATGAAAGAGAGGGTAAGGAGGAGGTGAGAGACAGGGGGAGAGAGAGAGGAATGTGTGAGAGAGGGAAAGAAATAGAGACAGGGGAGGTGGGACTTAGAGACATTATGTAGAGAGAGAAAAAGACAAAGGGGAGGGAGAATGAGGATGAATGTGTGTGTAGATGTGTGTGTGCTTATGTTATGTGCTGCCTAAGAACACTGTTCACAACAGAGGGAAGTCACCGACACTAACATCCTGAACCCTCCAAACTCCCTCTCCTCACTGCGCTGAGTTGATGTGTGTCGTTTCCAACACCTATCCCTGTGTCTCGCCACATTCTCCTATCTAATGCAGAGAAGTGGCAGAGTGAAAGAGATTCATATAATGTTGTCCTTGCCGTCAACATCCTCTCCCGTCTCTTAACTCCTCTGTGTGGCCATATTCAAAAACATCTGTCGCAGTTTTACTGAGATGAGATTACATTTGGTGGTAATGGGATGCCATTCTGTAAGCAGAAAAAAATGGCCATCTGTTTCATTCCTACTTTCTTTCTGTTCTCACTATCTCTTCCTCCTCCCTTCCCCTCCCTCTCATCTGTCTCTCCTCTTTCATCCTGTAACAGCCCATAACTCCACTGTGTATTGCTGTGAAAAATTGCATTCCACCTGATACAATCTCCAGTCACAGTATTTTGTATTAGACGTTGCATTGTTTTGCATGATGCGGCGGCCCATTCATCTCAAATGTTATGGTTATTTTTCCTCAATGTCTGTGTGGGTTCTTTTGGATGAGTAAAACCGTGCCCCGTGTCATACAGGGACACTGTGGTGGGCTGCAGTATACTGTACTCTAGCTCCGCTCAGGAGCAGAGGGGGGCATGACGCCTACGTTACCCAGACTGCCTGTGGGCTGTGTAGGTAGCAGCACTGTTTGATAATGCACTCTTTAATTCACTCATTAACTTTAATTCTCATTTAACAACTGCTCCTATGAAAAATAACAGATTGTCTGGACAATGTCAACACAGCAGCACAGTATAAGACCTGAACATAACGCCAAAACGAAGGGCTTTTTAGCCTACTCTGTTGTTTATGTTATTGTCTTAAAGGGATAGTTGACACAAATTACAAAATGACATAGTGTTCAGGTTTCCTGGATATTACAGAAGGTGTTCCGCGATTCTGGGTCCTGTACTTTTTGCCCAAAAAATTAACAATATTGAGTTGTCTATAAAAAAAAATGTTTACCTGCACTTGTATGCAGATGATACTGTTGTGTATGCTATTGCCACGGTGGACCAGACACTATCTAAAATCAAATCAAATCAAATGTATTTGTCACATACACATGGTTAGCAGATGTTAATGCGAAAGTAGCGAACTGCTTTTGCTTCTAGTTCCGACCGTGCAGTAATACCTAACAAGTAATATAACCTAACAATTTCACAACAACTACCTTATACACACAAGTGTAAAGGAATGAATACGAGTATGTACATACAAATATATGAATGAGTGATGCCCGAACGGCATAGGCAAGATGCAGTAGATGGTATAGAGTACAGTATATACATATGAGATGAGTAATGTAGGTTATGAAAACATTATATAAAGTGGCATTGTTTAAAGTGGCTAGTGATACATTACATCAAGATGGCAAGATGCAGTAGATGGTATAGAGTACAGTATATACATATGAGATGAGTAATGTAGGGTATGAAAACATTATATAAAGTGGCATTGTTTAAAGTGGCTAGTGATACATTTAATTACATCAAGATGCAGTAGATGGTGTAGAGTACAGTATATACCTATGAGATGAGTAATGTAGGGTATTAAGCATTATATAAAGTGGCTAGTGATACATTGATTACAAACATTTTTCCATTATTAAAGTGGCAGCAGCGTCTTCTTCACCACGCTGTCTGAGAGCCTTGCGGTTGAAAGCAGTGCAGTTGCCGTACCAGACGGTGATACAGCCCGACAGGATGCTCTCAATTGTGCATCTGTAAAAGTTTGTGAGAGTTTTAGGTGACAAGCCAAATTTCTTCAGTCTCCTGAGGTTGAAGAGGCACTGTTGCGCCACCTTCACCACACTGTCTGTGTGGGTGGACCATTTCAGTTTGTCCGTGATGTGTACGCCGAGGAACTTAACTTTCCACCCTCTCCACTACTGTCCCGTCAATGTAGATAGGGGGCTGCTCCCTCTGCTGTTTCCTGAAGTCCACGATCATCTCCTTTGTTTTGTTGACATTGAGTGTGAGGTTATTTTCCTGACACCACACTCCGAGGGGCCCTCACCTCCTCCCTGTAGGCCGTCTCGTCGTTGTTGGTAATCAAGCCTACCACTGTAGTGTCGTCTGCAAAATTGATGATTGAGTTGGAGGCGTGCATGGCCACGCAGTCGTGGGTGAACAGGGAGTACAGTAGAGGGCTGAGCGCACCCTTGTGGGGACCCGGTGTTGAGGATCAGCGGGGTGGAGGTATTGTTACCTACCCTCACCATCTGGGGGCGGCCCGTCAGGAAGTCCAGGACCCAGTTGCACAGGGCGGGGTCGAGACCCAGGGTCTCGAGCTAAATGACGAGTTTGGAGGGTACTATGGTGTTGAATGCTGAGCTGTAGTCAATGAACAACATTCTTACCTCTTGTCCAGATGGGTTAGGGCAGTGTGCAGTGTGATGGCGATTGCGTCGTCTGTGGACCTATTGGGGCGGTAAGCAAATTGGAGTGGGTCTATGGTGTCAGGTAGGGTGGAGGTGATATGGTCCTTGACTAGTCTCTCAAAGCACTTCATGATGACGGAAGTGAGTGCTGAACTACAGTCTGCCTTCATTGTAATACAGAAAAACTTTATTGACCTGAAATTAGTACTGAATGCCGGTTAAACCTGAGTATATGTTGTTCTCTAGAGCACATAAAAATAACTCTGAGTTAAGCATATTGTAATGAGTACGCTGAGAGTTGGGAAGCAAGTACAGGGAGTGAGTGTTTAACTAAATAAAACAAACATGAAACACAGACAAGGCACCGACATGAAACAGAGTCAACAACACCTGAGGAAAGAACTGTCACGGTTCATGAATCCACTGCCTCCTTTTCTCTCTCTCTCTCTCTCTCTCCCGTGTTTGTGTGGGCGTGGTTCCCAATCTCGGCTTGATTGTCTGCGCCAGCTGGAATCACTTAGCTTCCCTTTATATGTTCTGTAACCAGTGTTTCTTGTTGTCAGATCGTTGTTTCTTCCCTGAGGTTGTGTCGTGTGTCAGTGCTCATTCTCTCTCAGCCCTTGTGGGGATTATCTGCTGTGCTCCTGCCTACCCAGCCGGACTCACTCCCTTGGATTTCTCAGCACGCTATCATCAGAGGATGTGCCCTTGGTCCTGGGTTGGATTCTGTCTGAGTATATTCTGTCTGTCCTGTGGATACTGTAAACTATTGTTCATTAAACCATCGTTGCTTGCATCTTGCATCCGCCTCTGTATTGTGACAGAACGATCTGACCATATCATGGATGCAGCGAGTTCAACGAGTCTGACCGAATTCATTTCCCGTAGTATCACGAGAATGGATCAACAAGAGGAGAACATCTCCAGCACAGGTCGGGCAGTGCAAGCCATTGCGACGCAGGTGTCCCAGCTGACCCAACAATTACAACATCTGGGGGGTCTCGCCGCGCCACCTACACCGGCAGTTCAATCTGCCCCGCCAGAGCCGGATTCCCAACTAGAGCCACGGCTACCGACACCAGAGGGTTATTCAGGTGATCCTGACTATTGCAGAGCTTTTCTGACGAGATGTTCCATGCATTTCTCGTTGCAGCCACGGACCTTCAACCGTGAACAGTCTAAGGTAGCATTCGTACTCACACTGCTATCAGGCAAAGCGGCCCTTTGGGGATCGGCGGTGTGGGCGAACCAGGACCCATGCTGCACCTCTTTCCAGACACTCTCCGAGGAGATGAGAAGGGTCTTCGATCGGGCCGTGGCGGGTAGGGAGGCGGCCAGACTACTCGCTGACCTTCGCCAAGGAGACCGGTCAGTATCGGAATACTCCATTCAATTCCGCACTCTGGCCGCAGAATGTCAGTGGAACGAGGAGGCGCAGTGGGACATGTTCCTGCATGGGCTGGAGGACCGGATCCAGAAGGAGATTTATGTTCTGGACCTTCCCAGGAGTTTAAATGGACTAGTGGAACTAGCATTGAGGGTCGACGCTCGTCTGAGTCGTATTGGCCGCCGAGCATGCCCTAACAGACCGTATAACGACACGGAGGGTTGGCATGCCAGCAGCGGGAACACGGCCAGTTCAGCCTCCGCTCACGAACCCATGCAGGTGGGGAGAGCTCGCCTCTCCCGGGAGGAGAGGGAGAGGCGGAGATCCCAAGGACTTTGTCTCTACTGTGGTAGAGCGGGCCACTTTATCCACTCCTGTCCGGTAAAAGATCAGGCCCGGTAGTAAGTATGAGGCTACTATCGGGTGGTGTCACCACAGAGAAGACCTCATCATCTACTCTCCTCCCGGTAAGACTAAGATGGGCCACCCACACGCACGACACCCAAGCTTTACTGGACTCAGGAGCAGAGGGTAATTTCATGGACTTCAAGCTCGCTCACAAACTCCAGATTCCTATCACCTCACTCACGCACAAGATATCCGTCAACGCTCTCAATGGTCAAGAACTCCCCAACATTTCTCACACCACTGAACCTATCACACTCATCACTTCTGGCAATCACACTGAGACACTATCATTTCTACTCATGGACTCACCCCTTGCACCATTAGTTCTCGGCCATCCTTGGCTCACCCAACACAACCCCAGAGTTGACTGGGGTCATAACTCTATATCCATGTGGAGTAACAAGTGTCTTGAGTCCTGTTTAGTGTCTGCTTGTTCATCTGTGTCTGATTCTGTGTTTCTAGAGGAGGCAGTGGATTTGTCTAACGTGCCCGTTGAATACCTCGACCTGAAGGAGGTGTTCAGTAAGTCCCGTGCTGCTTCTCTTCCTCCGCATCGTCCCTATGACTGTGCAATAGAATTATTGCCAGGTGAGTCTCCGCCTAAAGGCAAGTTATATTCACTCTCTGTTCCTGAGAGAGAGGCTATGGAGAGATACATCTCTGATTCTCTGGCATCTGGATTCATTCGTCCTTCCTCTTCTCCAGTGGGGGCGGGGTTCTTCTTTGTGGGGAAGAAGGACGGATCTCTGCGTCCTTGCATTGATTACCGTGGGTTGAATAACATCACAGTGAAGAATACCTATCCCTTACCGTTGATGTCCTCAGCCTTTGAAAGGTTACAGGGAGCATCCGTGTTCACGAAGTTGGATTTACGTAATGCTTATCATTTGGTTCGCATAAGGAGGGGGGACGAATGGAAGACCGCGTTTAACACCCCCAGAGGGCACTTCGAGTATTTGGTCATGCCTTTTGGGTTATCCAACTCCCCAGCGGTTTTCCAGGCACTCGTCAATGACGTGCTGAGAGATATGATTGATCAGTTCATATATGTTTACCTGGATGACATACTGATTTTTTCTTCTTCTCTCCAGGAACACGTTCAGCACGTCAGACGAGTGCTTCAGAGGTTGTTGGAGAATGGACTTTTTGTCAAGGCGGAAAAATGCATTTTCCATGCACAATCCGTTCCATTCTTAGGTTACATCGTCTCGACTGAAGGTATTCGCATGGATCCTGACAAGGTTAAGGCTGTGGTGGATTGGCCAAGCCCAGATTCCCGTAAGGCCCTACAGAGGTTTCTGGGATTCGCCAATTTCTACCGGCGTTTTGTTCGCAATTTTAGCCAGATAGTCGCTTCTCTTACCGCCTTAACCTCCCCCAGAGTGACGTTCAGGTGGTCCGATGCAGCCGAGGCTGCATTCACCAAACTCAAGAGTCGCTTTGTTTCGGCTCCCATCCTCATAGCTCCCGATCCCTCGCGTCAGTTCGTGGTGGAGGTGGACGCTTCAGAGGTAGGGGTAGGTGCGGTACTTTCCCAACGTTCCTCTTCTGACGACAAGATGCACCCTTGCGCATTCCTTTCCCATCGGTTATCACCTGCGGAACGCAACTACGACATTGGCAACAGAGAGTTGTTGGCAGTGAAGTTAGCACTGGAGGAGTGGCGCCATTGGTTAGAGGGTTCGGGGGTACCTTTTATAGTTTGGACCGATCACAAGAATTTGGAATATATCAGAACCGCCAAACGACTCAACTCCAGGCAGGCGCGGTGGGCACTCTTTTTCGGACGTTTTGACTTCTCTCTCTCGTATCGCCCGGGTTCCAAGAATGTCAAACCCGATTCCCTTTCTCGCATTTTTGACCATTCCGAACGTCCATCCACTCCCGAGTGCATCCTACCCGGAACCCTAGTGGTCTCCACTCTCACATGGGAGGTTGAATCGAGGGTCAAAACGGCCTTAGAAGGAGTAGAGCCTCCGCCCGGTTGCCCACCTAATCGGTTGTTTGTGCCGGAGGGGTGTCGGTCCGATGTTATTCGGTGGGGGCATTGCTCCAACGTAGCGTGTCATCCAGGAGTCAGTCGCACTAGCTTTTTGGTTAAGCAACGCTTTTGGTGGCCACTGATGGCTCGTGACATTCGCAGTTTTGTTTTGGCTTGTTCGGTTTGTGCCACTGGGAAGACTTCTAATCGACCCCCAGATGGGTTACTCCAACCGCTGTCGGTCCCTTCGAGACCCTGGTCCCACATCGCGCTAGATTTTGTTACCGGCCTCCCGCCCTCCCAGGGCAAGACGGTTGTTTTGACCGTGGTGGACCGGTTCTCTAAGGCAGCTCATTTTATTCCCTTGCCTAAATTACCATCTGCCAAGGAGACAGCGGTAACTGTCGTGGATCACGTTTTTCGCTTACATGGCCTGCCGATGGACGTAGTTTCTGACAGGGGGCCCCAATTTGTGTCCAAGTTTTGGCAAGAGTTTTGTAGGTTACTGGGAGCGAGTGTCAGTCTGTCTTCAGGGTTTCATCCCCAGAGCAACGGTCAAACGGAGAGGGCCAACCAAGATTTGGAGAGAGTGTTGCGATGTTTGGTTTCTAAGAATCCCTCTTCCTGGAGTCAACAACTCTCTATGGTTGAGTACGCTCACAATTCGTTGCCAGTGGCAGCCACGGGTCTCTCTCCGTTTGAGTGTAGTTTAGGTTACCAGCCACCTATCTTTCCCAGTACGGAGTCCGAGGTTACTGTTCCCTCCGCTCACGCTTTCATCCAGAGGTGCCGTCACACATGGAGCAGAGCCCGTGAGACTCTTCTCCGGGTGGGGGCGCGCACCAAGGCAAGGCTGATCGCCACCGGTCGAAGCCTCCGGTATACGTCGTTGGGGAAAGAGTGTGGCTTTCTACTAAGAACATTCCACTCCGATCCGTTTCGAACAAACTTGCTCCCAAATTTATTGGTCCGTTCAAAGTCACCAGGATCATTAGTCCGGTGGCGGTCCGGCTCAAGCTTCCTCCGGAGTATAGGAGAATTCACCCTACCTTTCATGTGTCTAAAATAAAACCTGTGTTTCAGGCACGCATTAACCCCCCGGTCCCTGTTCCCCCGCCGCCACGACTTGTTGATGGGGAACCCACCTTTTCTGTCAATCGTATTTTGGACTCTAGAAGGAGGGGACGCGGATTCCAGTACCTGGTGGACTGGGAGGGTTACGGTCCGGAGGAGAGAAGTTGGGTACCTGCTAGGGACATTCTGGATCACTCCCTTATCGATGATTTCAATCGACAGGTAAATTTGCCTGGGAACGCCAAGAGGCGTTCCTAGGGGGGGGGTATTGTCACGGTTCATGAATCCACTGCCTCCTTTTCTCTCTCTCTCTCTCTCTCTCCCGTGTTTGTGTGGGCGTGGTTCCCAATCTCGGCTTGATTGTCTGCGCCAGCTGGAATCACTTAGCTTCCCTTTATATGTTCTGTAACCAGTGTTTCTTGTTGTCAGATCGTTGTTTCTTCCCTGAGGTTGTGTCGTGTGTCAGTGCTCATTCTCTCTCAGCCCTTGTGGGGATTATCTGCTGTGCTCCTGCCTACCCAGCCGGACTCACTCCCTTGGATTTCTCAGCACGCTATCATCAGAGGATGTGCCCTTGGTCCTGGGTTGGATTCTGTCTGAGTATATTCTGTCTGTCCTGTGGATACTGTAAACTATTGTTCATTAAACCATCGTTGCTTGCATCTTGCATCCGCCTCTGTATTGTGACAAGAACCAAGGGGAGTGACAGATATAGGGAAGATAATCAAGGAGTTGATGGAGTCCAGGTGTGTGTCGTGAGGTGCTGGTGTCGCTTGACAATGGTGACAGGTGTGCGGGTTAATCAGCAGCCTGATGACCTAGAGGCCGGAGAGGGTGTATACGTGACAAATACTGTATGTACTTTGGATGGTGTCCATATTGATCTTGTCCCTCCTTACAAATATCTGGGCATCTGAATAGATGAAAAGTTGTCTTTGATGAAAAGTTGTCCTTGATGAATTCGTTAAGAAGCTGAGAATGAAAATGGGCTTCTATAGAAATAGGTCCTGCCTCTCACTAAATAGTGGAAAGCAGATTATTCAGTCGACGTTCCTATCGGTCCTAGACTACGGTGACATCATCTATATGAACGCAACTGCCACTTCATTAAAGCCGTTAGATGCATTTCATAATAGCACACTGCGCTGTTTGTCGTGCAACAATTTTAGTACTCATCACCGCATTTTCTCTACCAGAAAGTTGGTTGGCCCTCTTTGTTGTCACGTAGGTTGATACATTGCCTTTTTTTATTTTATTTATAAAGCCCTTTTACAAAAAGTCCCAGTGTAGCTAACATCTTTACTTAACTTTAGACATCTCGTCTCAGGGATGGTTAACTCTGGAAATTAGCTTGGACTCGACTGAGTTAGGTAAATCAGCTTTTAGCTTTCTTGCACCTTATTTGTAGAACATTTTTTTCTTCAATTTGATATAACATTTAACAGACGCTCTTATCCAGAGCAACTTACAAGTACATACATCCATACTATTTTTTATTGTACTGGCCCCCCGTGGGAATCGAACCCACAACCCTGGCGTTGCAAGCGCCATGCTCTACCAACTGAGCCACACGGGTCCCCAGATATTTTGGTGCCTCTAGGGCATTTCAGAAGCCTGATTGAGGACCTTATTACTGATGAATGTGTTCGTTTTTTATGACCATGTTGTTCTTTCTGTTTGCATTTTGTATTTTGATGTGTCTATTTTCTGTAATTTATGTAATTCAGGCTCATCTGTAAAAGAGACCTTGGTCTAAGTATGACTCACTGATAAAAAAAACATTTCTATACCGTGTAAGCAGGAAAATGCTCACATCGCTCCTATGACTTGAATTGGATTTGTGCCACAAATGCTAAATGTTAGCATGTGGAAACAGTGCCAGTGAAACTAAACCAAAGCATGGATTGCTGTCATACCGTGTTCATAGACTGCTTGCAGGTAAAAAAAACCCATGTGTAATGTTGTTGTCTGGGTGAATTATCCCTTTAATGCAAGACTGATTGGGCCAATTTCTTCACAACATGGTTGAAAAAGAAATGCTGCTCTTATGGAATCAAAGGCATTTATTGTGTCATCATAGTGAAAGGGGGATACCTAGTCAGTTGTACAACTGAATGCATTCAACTGAAATGTGTTATCCGCATTTAACCCAACACCTGGTCGGACTCACTCAAGCGGAACAAACGTGAACTTTTTCAATGCTGATTTGAAAGGTGTTATTTTCTCTGACAAAAATCCTTTCTGAATTTAAAATGAATCCTAGAAGTAATCATCTAGTTTTACAAAAGTATCTATAATCTGATTACTATTTTTTTGCTGGTAATGTAACGGATTACAGTTTTTTGGGAATCAGTTACATGTAACCGAGTACATGTAATCCGTTACTGTCACGCCCTGGCCTTATTATTCTTTGTTTTCTTTATTATTTTAGTTAGGTCAGGGTGTGACATGGGTAATGTTTATGTTTTGTTGGTTTTGGGTGTTTATTTGGTAAAGGGGTTATGGGGTGTAGTAGATGGTTTTGTGTTGAGTGTATATGTCTAGCGTTTTCTATGTTGGTTAGTTATCTAGGAGAGTCTATGGTTACCTGAATGAGTTCCCAATTAGAGACAGCTGATTTCGGTTGTCTCTGATTGGGAGCCTTATTTAGGGTAGCCATAGGCTCTCATTGGTTGTGGGTAATTGTCTATGTAAGAACGTTTGTAGCATGTATGTTTGTGCACAACGTTTGTAGCTTCACGGTCGTTTTGTTGTTTTGTTATTTTGTATAGAGTTTTTGTGTCGTTCATCTTCGTACTGTAATAAAGAAGATGGCTTATTTCCCTGAGCCTGCGTTTTGGTCTGAAGATCCTTCTCTCCTCACCTCTTCCGAGGATGAGGAGAGCGTCACCCGTGACAGAATTACCCACCATAGGACCAAGCGGCATGGAAGGCGGCAACAGGACCTACCTACACAGGATTTCTGGAGATGGGAGGACGAATTGGAAGGAAAGGGACCTTGGGCTCAACCTGGAGAATATCGCCTCCCTCGTGAAGAGCTAGAGGCAGCGAAAGCCGAGAGGAGGCGATATGAGGAGGCAGCACGGAAGCAAGGCTGGAGACCCGTGAGTAATACCCAAAAATTTCTTGGGGAGGGGCTCATGGGGAATGTGGCGAGTCCAGATGGGAGAACTGCGTCAACTTCCCGTGCTTCCTCTAAGAGGGAACCTGAGCCAGTCGGGCTGAGATTGGAGGGGAGCAATGGGAATGATGCAGAGACTGTTAAGGATTTATTGGGGAGGTTGGAAGAGAGTGAGATGAGGGAGCTGCTGTGTTGGTGCGTGAGGCACAAGATCCGCCCGACAGAGCGTGTGCGGGATGTGAGGTTACCTGAGTCAGCTCTCCATGCTCGTCCTGATGTGCGTGCTACCCGTCTGGAAAGGACAGTCCCACGAACCAGGCCTCCTGTACGCCTCCCTAGTCCTGCACCTCCTATATTAGCCCTATGTACTAACTCTCCTGTGACGGTCCCCAGCCCAGTACAACCAGTGCCTCCTCCACGCACTAGCCTTATGGTGCGTGTCTCCAGCCCTTTACCACCAGTGCCTAAATTACGCACCAAGCCTCCTGTGTATACCCAGAGTCCTGTGCGTCCTGTTGCTGCTCCCCGCATTAGCCCTGAGATGCGTGTCCCCAGTCCGGTACCACCAGTTCCGGCCCCACGCACTAGGCCTAATGTGCGTCCCCAGGGTCCAGTATGCCCTGTTCCTGCTCCCCGCACTAGCCCTGAGATGCGTGTCCCCAGCCCGGTGCCACCAGTCCCGGCACCACGCACCAGGCCTACAGTGCGCCTCAGCCGGCAGGAGTCTGCCGTCTGCACAGCGATGACTGAACTGCTCGTCTCCCCAGCGCCATCTGAGCCATCCGTCTCCCCAGCGCCATCTGAGCCATCCGTCTCCCCAGCGCCATCTGAGCCATCCGTCTCCCCAGCGCCATCTGAGCCATCCGTCTGCAATGAGCCTGCAAAGCCGCCCGTCTGCCATGAGCCTGCAAAGCCGCCCGTCTGCCATGAGCCCACTGAGCCGTCCGCCAGACAGGAGCCGCTAGAGCCGCCAGCCAGACAGGAGCCGCTAGAGCCGTCCGTCAGACAGGATCTGCCAGGGCCGCCAACCAGACAGGATCTGCCAGAGCCGCCAACCAGACAGGATCTGCCAGAGCCGCCAACCAGACAGGATCTGCCAGAGCCGCCAACCAGACAGGATCTGCCAGAGCCGCCAACCAGACAGGATCTGCCAGATCCGTCAGCTAGCCATGAGCAGCCAGATCCGTCAGCTAGCCATGAGCAGCCAGATCCGTCAGCTAGCCATGAGCAGCCAGATCCGTCAGCTAGCCATGAGCAGCCAGATCCGTCAGCTAGCCATGAGCAGCCAGATCCGTCAGCTAGCCATGAGCAGCCAGATCCGTCAGCTAGCCATGAGCAGCCAGATCCGTCAGCCAGCCATGGGCTATCCCTCAGTCCGGAGCTGCAGTCCCTCAGTCCGGAGCTGCAGTCCCTCAGTCCGGAGCTGCCATTCCTCAGTCCGGAGCTGCCCCTTACCCTGGTGCTGCCCCTTACCCTGGTGCTGCCCCTTACCCTGGTGCTGCCCCTTACCCTGGTGCTGCCCCTGACCCTGGTACTGTCCCTGACCCTGGTACTGCCCCTGACCCTGGTACTGCCTCTTACCCTGGTACTGCCCCTTAGTCCGGAACTGCCCCTGAATGCAATGGGGTTAATGTGGAGGGGGGTCGTTTGGAGGAAGCCTAGGAGGTGGTTAGGTACTGTGGTGACGTGGGGACTACGACCAGAGCCGGAGCCGCCACCGTGGAGGGGAGCCCACCCAGACCCTCCCCTAGACTGTGTATGGTGCGCCCGGAGTTCGCGCCTCAAGGGGGGGGTTTATGTCACGCCCTGGCCTTATTATTCTTTGTTTTCTTTATTATTTTAGTTAGGTCAGGGTGTGACATGGGTAATGTTTATGTTTTGTTGGTTTTGGGTGTTTATTTGGTAAAGGGGTTATGGGGTGTAGTAGATGGTTTTGTGTTGAGTGTATATGTCTAGCGTTTTCTATGTTGGTTAGTTATCTAGGAGAGTCTATGGTTACCTGAATGAGTTCCCAATTAGAGACAGCTGATTTCGGTTGTCTCTGATTGGGAGCCTTATTTAGGGTAGCCATAGGCTCTCATTGGTTGTGGGTAATTGTCTATGTAAGAACGTTTGTAGCCTGTATGTTTGTGCACAACGTTTGTAGCTTCACGGTCGTTTTGTTGTTTTGTTATTTTGTATAGAGTTTTTGTGTCGTGTTCATCTTCGTACTGTAATAAAGAAGATGGCTTATTTTCCAACTGCTGCATTTTGGTCCGTCAATCCGCCACACGATCGTGACAGTTACTCCCCAACCCCGATGACTTAATTTCATGTTATTCTAATTTATCAACTGTTATTGTGTACCTTCACTCTTGTTAGTTCCATCTTCTGTCTTTAATGAACTATAAAGCTACTATTCATATGAGAACAAAAGCATGTCTGGACAATGTCAGCGTACCTTAACACTCTTTTGTGTCAAACAATCTTACATTTTTCGTTAATTGATCAAGTTATAATATTATCTAAAAACAGTTATGTGAGAAACGGCCAGCTTGTCTAGAAACGGTCAACAGTTGTGGCCTTCACTCTGTTTCATTCCCTTCCATCCTTCGTTTTCAGTGAACTAATCAAGTTTTACTTCCATAAAGCAGCTGTATGAAAACCAAACTTCTCTCAGCTTGCCAGAATGCCAACGGTTACAGTCTAGCTTCACTGAACTTGTTTCACTGTCTTTACTCAGTGCTGTGAGTGAGCTAATCTGACGTAGTGGGATTGTGAAGGGAGCAGCTGTAAGGGTATCTCTTTTGGGTAACTAGGAGCCGGGAGCAAGTTCTCCTGCTGCCCACTCCACAGAAGCAGGCCTTTAATCCGCTTGCCTGAGCGTGAGATTCTCTGACGGCATCCAAAGCCAACATCACAATGGAGCTAAGCACTGTACTGTGAGGACACCGTCTGGAGATGTGTGTGTGTTCAGGGTGTGTGTATTGTAGGTTGTGCATAAGGTACAGTAAATGTGTGTTCAGTTCACTGCTAAAGTGCTGAATCACTCCCCTAGCTTCCTCCTCCACCCCCTGCAGGTGTACCCTGTACCCCCTTGTCCCCCTGTCTGGTGGAGCAACATGTCCAGATGGGCAGGTAGGGTAGAGGTGAATGTCCACTGACCCTGTCCCCTCTATCCTGTCCCTCTCCACTGGACCTGTGACAGAGACTCTGGAGGGTCAGAGATCTTAGCAGGGACACAAGGAAAAAAAACTCAATGTTTGCACTATGTCTTTCAAACGTATGATTTAATTCAGTTCACATGCTCATATCCAAAGTTACTCAGTCACAAGCAGAACTTTTTCATAAAAATGGTTATCAGTGAAAAGGATAATTCCAGTAATGGCAGATACTAAGAACAGAGATTGTTGTTCTTGTGTTTCTTTCTTTCGTTGCCAGTATGTTCCATTGACAGGTAGGCACACACACACTGCATAATCACCTAGCAGGTGTTGTTTATCTATGTAGCTATTATTTTATTGACTTTATTTGTACACAGATACTGGATATGGCCTGTGAAATAAGATATTTTGTTGCTTTTGACAAGAAATGTTATTAAATTAACTGGTGTTACATGACACACTAATAATTTGTCATGTTTTTTTGTGGGGCTTTGGTCCTGCCATAACATACCTACATGTACGCTACGGTCACAAGACGCAGGCAGCCTTACTGTCCCTAGAATTTCTAAGCAAACAGCTGGAGGCAGGGCTTTCTCCTATAGAGCTCAGTTTTTATGGAATGGTCTGCCTATCCATGTGAGAGCCGCAGACTCGGTCTAGGTCCTATGATTGAGTGTAGTCTGGCCAAGGAGTGTGAATGTGAACGGAATGGCACTGGCGCGACGAACCGCCCTTACTGTCTCTGCCTGGCCAGTTCCCTTCTCTCCACTGGGATTCTCTGCCTCTAACCCTATTACGCGGGCTGAGTCACTGGCTTACTGGTGCTCTTCCATGCCGTCCCTAGGAGAGGTGCGTCACTTGAGTGGGTTGAGTCACTGATGTGATCTTCCTGTCCGGGTTGACACCCCCCTTGGGTTCGTGCTGTAATGGAGATTTTCGTGGGCTGTACTCGGCCTTGTCTCAGGCGTATAGTCGGACAGGGCCACAGTGTCTCCCGACCCCTCCTGTCTCAGCCTCCAGTATTTATGCTGCAGTAGTTTATGTGTCGAGGGGCTAGGGTCAGTCTGTTATATCTGGAGTATTTATCCTGTCTTATCCGGTGTCCTGTGGGAATTTAAGTATGCTCCCTTTAATTCTATCGCTCTCTTTTTCTCTGTTTCTCTTTCTCTCTTCTCTCAGAGGACCTGAGCCCTAGGACCGTGACTCAGGACTACATGACCTGATGACTCCTTGCTGTCCCCAGTCCACCTGGTCATGCTGCTGCTCCAGTTTCAACTGTTCTACCTGCGGCTATGGAACCCTAACATGTTCACTGGACGTGCTACCTTGTGCCGGATCGGCTGTTTTGGACTTTCTCTCTACAGCACCTGCTGCCTCAAACTCTGAATGATAGGCTATGTAAAGCCAACTGACATTTACTCCTGAGGCGCTGACATGTTGCACCCTCTACAACCACTGTGATTATTATTATCTTACCCTGCTGGTAATCTATGAACGTTTGAAAATATTGGCCATATTCTGTTATAATCTTCACCCGGCACAGCCAGAAGAGGACTGGCCACTCCTCAGAGCCTGGTTCCTCTCTAGGTTTCTTCCTAGGTTCCGATCTTATCAGGGAGTTTTTCCTAGCCACCGTGCTTCTACATCTGCTTTGCTTGCTGTTTGGGGTTTTAGGGGTTTTCAGCACAGTTCAGTCTGGAATCACAAGATGCCTGTCTTTCAATTGCTGTACACTATGTATTTTTCAGAAATGTTTTATGATGAGTATTTAGTTATTTGGCGTTGGTGTCTGTAATTTTTCTGTCTGCTTTCGGTGCAATTTCTGACTGTAGCTGCAATGTAAACTATGATTTATACCTGAATATGCACATTTTTTGAAAAAAACATATGCTATACAATAAATATGTTATCAGACTGTCATCTGATGAGGTTGTTTCTTGGTTAGTGGCTATTTATATCTTTATTTGGCCGAATTTGTGATAGCTACTGATGGAGTCAAAAACTGATGGAGTAATAAAAGTGGAGTCTTTTGCTAACGTGGTTAGCTAATAGATTTACATATTTTGTCTTCCCTGTAAAACATTTTAAAAATCGGTCATGTTGGCTGGATTCACGAGATGTGTACCTTTCATATGCTGTGTTGGACTTGTTAATGTGTGAAAGTTAAATATAAAAAAAGAAACATCTTTTGAATTTCGCGCCCTGCACTTGAAGTGGCTGTTGTCATAAATGTACCGACGTCGGGCTTGCACGCCAAACAGGTTAACCTGCGGGTATCAGGCAATCACAGTGAGTCCATACAGATTTTCCTCATTGAATCTCCCCACATCCCTGTTTTGGTATTTTCATGGCTCCATGGGCACAACCCCGGTATTGACTGCATCACTGGTTCTATCCTGGTTTGGAGCCCGTTCTGCCACTCAAATTGCCATAAGGCGGCGCAGCCTCCCCCGGGACGTCCTACTACGGGTTTAGGTAAAGGCTCGGATTTCGCTGCCGTTCCCGCAGAGTACCAGGACCTCCTGGAGGTTTCCAGCAAGGCTCAGGCTACAACCCTTCCTCCGCATCGTCCCTACAATTGCGATATTGACCTCCTCCTGGCCACCACACGGAGGCCAGGAGGCCATGGAGGAGGCCATGGAGGAGGCCAGTGGCCATGGAGGAGTACATTGAGGACTCTCTGGCTGCTGGGAGCATTCACCCTTCTGACTCCCCTGCCGGTGCAGGATTCTTCTTTTGGAAAAGGACAAGACCCTGCGTGCATGTGTCGACTACGGGGGCCTAAAATGACATCACTGTTAAGAATCATTACCCCGTACCACTCCTAATCTCAGCTTTCGAACATCTCCAGGGGGCAACCATCTTTTCCAAGTTGGACCTTCGGAATGCCTAACATCTTGTTCGGATACGCGAAGGAGACGAGTGGAAGACGGCCTTCAACACTGCCAGTGGACTCTATGAGTAACCTGGTCATGCCGCTTGGGCTCACCAATGCTCCCGCTGTTTTCCAGGCCCTGATCAACTATGTGTTCCGGTGACCTGTTGAATCGTTTTGTGTTTGTCTACCTTGATGACATCCTTGTGTTCTCCCATTCTGCCCAAGAACACATCCTTCAGCGCCTCCTGGAGAACCAGTTGTTCGTGAAAGCAGAGAAGTGCGAGTTTCACCGCTCTACTATCTCCTTTCTGGGATACGTCATCGCTGAGGGGAATGTTCAGATGATCCTGAAAAGGCTAGAGTGGTGGTGGATTGGCCCAAACCCACGTCCAGGGTGCAGCTGCAATATTTCCTGGGGTTTTCTAATTTCTACTGCCAATTAATTTGGGGCTACAGCAACCTGTCGACTCCTCTCTCTGCACTCACTTCTCCCAAGGTACCGTTCGCTGGAGGACTGGAGGCACTGGCTGGAAGGGGCAGAACATCCATTTTTGGTGTGGACTGATCATAAAAATGGAGAATAGCTCTGCACAGCCAAGCGCCTTAAATCTAGGCAGGCCCGCTGGGCTCTGTTATTCACCAGGTTCAACACCATCTCCTACCGCCCAGGGTCCAAGAATGTGAAGCTGGACGCCCTCCTGCCTGTACAGTTCAGTTGCCACACCCTCTGACTCTGAGACCATCCTACCTCATGTCTTGCGGCTTCAGTTGTCTGGGGTATTGAGACCCTCGTCCGCAAGGCACAACGTTCCCAGCCCGACCCTGGGAGGGTCCCGGGTAACTGGATGTTCGTCCCTGATTCGGCCCTGTCTCAGGTCCTGGAATGGGTTCATTCCTCCAGGCTTACCTGTCACCCTGGCTCCCGTCGAACCCTGGCCTTCCTCGGACAGCGCTTCTGCTGGCCCACTATGGTTCCTGACGTCTCGGCCTTCGTCGCCGGATGCACAGTGTGTGCCCAGAATAAAACTCAGCGACAAGCTCCGTCTGGCCTCCTTCAGCCACTCCCTGTTCCTCATCGCCCCTGGTCCCATATTTTCCTGGATTTTGTCACTGGGCTTCCTCCATCTGATGGCAACACCACTATCCTGATGGTAGTGGATAGGTTCTCTAACGCCAACCATTTCATCCCTCTCTCCAAGTTACCTTCAACCAAGGAGACGGCCCAGCTCATGGTGTAGCACGTCTTCCGAATCCATGGACTCCCTGTCGACATTGTCTCTGATCGTGGTCCTCAATTCTCGTCCCATTTCTGGAAGGCATTCTGCATCCTTATTGGGTTGTCGGCCAACCTGTCCTCTGGGTTTCATCCCCTGTCCAACAGCCAGTCGGAGCGTGCCAATCAAGACCTGGAAACGACACTTCGGTGCCTCGTCTCGACCAACCCCCATCACCTGGAGCCAGGAACTGGTCTGGGTGGAGTATGCTTGGAACACTCTTGCCTGCTCGGCCACTGGGCTCTACCTTTTCAAGTGCTCAATGGGGTATTAGCCTCCGCTCTTCCCGGAGCAAGAAGAAGAAGTCAACCTACCCTTGGCCCAGATGTTCGTCCGCCGTTGTTGGCGTACTTGGAAAAGAGCTCGGTCGGCTCTTCTCAAGACCACCTCCAGGTATCATCGGCAAGCGGTACGCTACCGGACTCTCGCTCCCCGCTATCGTTTCGGGCCGAGGATATGGCTGTCTACAGGGGACCTGCCCCTCCGGGTGGAGTCCTATAAACTTCCCCCCCCATTTTACTGGTCATTTCCCCATCTCTAAAGTCCTTAGTCCCACTGCTGTTCGTCTTCTGTTACCCTGTACCCTCCATAAACATTCCACTTTTCATGTGTCCAGGATTAAGCCCCTTTTTCTTATGCTTGCAGGCCCATCCTTCCTCTCTGTGTCATCGATGGATATCCGGCGTACACGGTGAGACACCTCCTGATTGTTTGACCACGGGGCAGGGGTTTTCAGTACCTGGTTGACTGGGAGGGTTATGGAGAGTTGCTGGGTCCCCATTAAAGACAACCTGGATCCGGGCTTCATCACCGACTTCCACCACTGACACCACGGTCAACCAGGTATGCGCCCAGGTAGGAGGGGGGGATACTGTCACACCCTGATCTGTTTCACCTGTCTTGTGTTTGTCTCCACCCCCCACCAGGTGTCTCCCATTTGTTCCTGTTATTCCCTGTGTATTTATACCGTTGTCTTGTCTTTCTGTTGCCAGTTCATCTTGTCTTGTCAAGTCAACCAGCGTGTTTTTCCTAGTCCTCCCAGTTCTGACCCTTTGCCTGCCCTGACTCTGTACCCACCTGCCTGGCCATTCAGCCTGCCCTGATTTCGAGCTTGCCTGCCGCCCTGTACCTTCTGGACTCTGACCTGGTTTATGAACTTATGCCTGTCCACAACCTGCCTCTTGCCTGCCCCTTGTTTTTCAATAAATATCAGAGAATCGAAACATCTGCCACCGGTGTCTGCATCTGGGTCTCGCCCTGTGTCATTATAGAAAAATGTAATTGGATTAATATGATATGTCTCTTCCGTGTTAAATAATTTATTCAAGTGTTCAAGTTAAATAAATAAATATAAAAACGTGGCTTTGTTTCGACTGGATCCTTATAGAAAGTTTTTCATCTGAAGTTTTAGCTGGTCTGTGTGTTGGTATAGGCCACAGGTGGTACCTTAATTGGGATGACGGCTCGTGGTAATGGCTGGAGCGGAATAAGTAGAATGGTATATTGATGCCATTATTTTCGCTCTGTTCCAGCCATTATTATGAGCCGTCCTCCCCTCAGCAGTCTCCTGTGGGATAGTCCTAACCTTAGACCAACCTCTGATTTTCTAAAGACAAAGCATACTCAATCATTTCCTAATGGTAAGCCTCACTCAGTAAACCTGCAATGGAGACTGGATCAGACACTCTAAATCAAACCTTTGACCAGAGCTCTGTAGGGGCTCCGGGTAAAAGTAGTTAACTATAGTGAATAGGATTACATTTGAGGCTCAGCCTCAGTCTCACTCCTAATGTATGTTGGGCCTTGACAATGTGTCTGCTTCCCTTCCCCTCCACCTCTAGGGCACAGTGAGACAGCGGGGCTGCTGCTATGGAGCAGTAGTCTAGTGAGCAGTTGGCATAATCAGCACATACTGGATCACAATATCTGCACAGTCTGAGACACACTGCGAGAAGAGAAAAAATAAGAAAGACCACAGTGGGGAGTGGAGGAACCACCATATTATAGCCTCGCATAATACCCAACACACGTGGGTAGGAGAAGAAGGCATCACCTTCAGATACTCACAGTCTGTGTTCGAGCAGTCAGAAGCAGTGTGTGGGTGGAGTGCATGGGTTGGTAAAGGAATAAAGAGTGAGAGCACAAGAATGAGAAATCGAGAGCCAAAGTCAGAAATGGAATGGGAGAGTTATTCATGTGTTGAATGTGATTTACCAGAAATTCCCCTTCAGGGACCTGATATTCGTAAGCCTTAGGGAGATTGTCTGGGTTTCATCTGTCTGGTTGTTGCTGTTTTCTATAGCAGGCTACAGTACATTATTCTCTCGAATAACCTTTTTCACTGCATCTCCATATTGACTGTGTAAAACCTGTCTCGATATGGATCCACACAAATCCCTGGCATTGTGACAGCAGAAACGCTCTCCCCTTATCTCTCTCTCTCTCTCTTTCCTTTTGTCTGGGACACCTCTCATTTGCCAGGCTACGGGGAGGAGATGGAGAGAATGAAAAAGGAGAAGACAGTGAAAAAGGTTTCACAGAGAGGGATGAAGGGATGAAGAAAGATTATTTGGGCTGGTAAGCAATCAGCCCTCGGGGCAAAGGTCAAAGGTGAGGCAGGAACTGATGAGTGTGAGAATGAACTCCTAGAGGCCGTGGACTGAGAAATGTAGGTGGAGCTAGGTACAGATGTTTATATATTCAACACAACTTGTCACCACAACTAGAGGGAGGATTCTCAGGGCTTTAGCTGGTCTCATTATTTTGTGATTGCTCGAGGAAATCTACAGCAACCTAGCCTAGGTATGTAGCCCACTGGGCAAGAACTGCTTGAATCAACGTTGTCTCCACATCATTTCAACAAAATGATTCAATGTGACGATGTTGAGTCGATGTGGAAAACTGATTGGATTTGCAAAACGTCATCAACATATGGACATTTTTTCCCCCACCCAACTTTTAACCTCAGTCCAATGACATGGTGACATTATTTCTTGATTTCAAGTGGAATTCACATTAGTTGACAACTCAACCAAACATAAATTAAAACTAGATGTTGAACTGACGTCTGTGCCGGATTGGGAGGTTCTAGCCTAAGCGCTAACAACGTGTTGGCTGTGTGGAATGTAAAAATCAGGGGTCCAAAATCAGGTGCACCAGCCTGCTTTGGGTTTGTAGTTTCTTTGGTTTGTAGAGAGAACCCACCTGTCCTAAGAGGGAATACAATGTATCAACTCTTATCTGACTACCAAGTATTGAATAGATACATTTTACTATGGCAGTTTCATATGTGTGTGTGTGTATTCTTTATCTGACCTTCTTTCTATCTCCTTTCTCCCTTTGCACACTCTCACAAACATTCTCTCCCTCTGCCACCTATTTCCTCTCGCCCTCTTCAACTTTCCTGCTTACTCAGTGAAGCCGCATCGGTAAAACTTGTCTGCGGAGATTATGATTACAGAGCCTGGCCGGAAGGCAGGTGCCTTAATTTCCAGTAACCAGCGGTTATTACTAAATAGATCTTCTTAAAATGGAGTAGGTAATGGCCCGTGGTGCTTTGGGTGCTCATCTAAGCTGCCTATTATAGCTTAATGAGATATACTCCACTGTGAAAAGAGAAAGACGGAAAAAGAGAGGGTGTGAGAGAGGAGAGGATATGCATTTGTTTTTGTAGGGGGGGGGGGGGGGGGGGGGGGGGGGGTCAGCTCTGTGTGAGAGAGAGACATCATGGTATAGGATAACGGAGGAATGGGGAAAAGTGCAGGGACTGGAGTGGAATCCTTGGTGAAACGTCATGGCTCTGAAGCCAGATTTCTCAGAGCAGCCGAGGAAGCTTACTGCACAAAGCTCATGTTCTGAGAGCCTATGTACTTGACGGTGTCCAAGCTCTAGAATCAGGGAGATATTATAGCGAGAGTTCCAAGCTAACCATTTTCGGTCTCCGGGTACATAGATTAGGGATAAAGTTCCTTTTAAATCTGTAACTCACCACTGAAAGGAGAACATCTGAAAGCACTGAAATAAGACACAGAGCGAGCACCTCTAGTAATGCATCATATCTGGCAAGCAAATTGGGAGCTAGAGCAAAAAAGTTTCTACCTGTTGTAATGTAATGTGGCCGGGGCCGGGGCCACACAGACATTTTGATATGAACAGTGAAAAATACATATGCATTTTTATCTGTTTTCATCCGTCTCTGTGTGGCTGCGGCATTCGCTGTTTGCATGTTTTTGTCAGAGGTCACCTTGAGCTTGTTTGCCTGTGGCTCCCTCCTCCTTCCATCCCTTATTCTCTCCCTCCCTCCTACATACTGGCTAATCCTGTCTTTTAATTAACAGGAATCAGCTCGTTTTCCAATAATTAAAGGTTTTCCACCTGTAGGGTATAGTAATCCATTAACAGACCAGTAATGTTTACAAAATCGCACAGAGGGAGAGATTTCTCCTGCTTAACTCAAATGAACCTGTGAGGCGGTGAGATATCTGCAAACTGGGCTTTTGCTTTGAATAGTACAATCTGTAGTATGTCTGGGTATGTCAGAGTATTTGGATCTACTGTTGGAGAGTGGGATCACCAAATAAAAAATGGTTTACATTCATTATTAGAGTGTTAGGAGTGTGTATTGGAGGCGAAGTCAGGTGCAGGAGAGCACAGTGTAGTGAACAGGTGCACTTTTTATTCCGGTCCAAAATGACAGCACAAAGTAACATAAAATGTGCCCAAACACGGAACATAGACAAAAAGTCATGCGCGTAACAATATCCACAATTCCAAAATACACGTAACACAAACAATCTTACACAAAGACATGATGGGGAACAGAGGAATAAATACATATGGATTGATTGGGGAATGGAAACCAGGTGTGCAGGGAACAAGACAAAACAAATGGATACATGAGAAATGGAGGGGCGAAGGCTAGAAAGCCGATGGCGTAGACCTCCGAACGTCGCCCAAACAAGGAGAGGAGCCGACTTCGGCGGAGGTCGTGACATACAGATGAACTTAATTTATTTGTGTTATACAAACACTATTGAATTGAGAAATAATCTTCAGAAATTATTGTCAGAATGACTAAATGTAACATGTTTCAACACAACTGGAACAAATACCTCTATTATGTCAGTTCTAGCCATTTGACTTAAGTCGTCCAACTTGATGAAAAAACACATCACATTGAAAAGTTTTATTTCCAATTAACAATGGCATAACAGAGATTTCAATAGGGAACATTAATGCTCCCATCTCCCTCTTGCACCTCTGTGAGCCTTTTTAGTTGTCAGGACCCAGTTACGAACTCAGGTCTCCGGTGTGAGAAACAGTCACTTAGCAAACTGAGCCACTAATAGTCGGCAGAACCCAGAAGATGAGGCAGACACAGAAGTACTTGAGACGGTGTTATAATAAAGTAAAAAGGAAAGTTCTTCAGGCAAAAATATAAATCCACAACGTCAAAAGTAATTCCAAGAGAAAAAGGTAATCCTCAAAGGCAAAAGGTAAATCCACAAGGTGGTAGGTACAGCAGAAAAAAGCCTCAAAAGATAATCAAAAATAAATAAACGAGAACAAAATCGAATCAGTAAGGAAAGCGTAAGATCATTGGTAGATAAATAGGAAAAAGTTAAAAGGTAGCTTTTTCAAACAGACATTTGCATCCTGTAGCACAAACTCCCAAAAGTTCTGGGAAACGGTAAAGTTCATGGAGAACAAGAGCACCTCCTCCCAGCTGCCCACTAGGCTAGGAAACACTGTCACCACCGATAAATCTACGATAATCGAGAATTTCAATAAGCATTTTTCTACGGCTACCCATGCTTTCCACCTGGCTACCCTTACCCCGGTCACCAGCTCTGTACCCTCCACAGCAACTTCCCCAAGCCTCCCCCATTTCTCCTTCACCCAAATCCATAAAGCTGATGTTCTGAAAGAGCTGCAAAATCTGAACCCCTACAAATCAGCTGGGCTAGACAATCTGGACCCTCTCTTTCTAAAATGATCTGCCTCAATTGTTACAACCCCTATTTACTAGCCTGTTCAACCTCTATTTCATATCGTCTGAGATCCCCAAAGATTGGAAAGCTGCATCCCCCTCTTCAAAGGGGGAGACACTCTAGCCCCAAACTGCTACAGACCTATAATTATCTTACCCTGCCTTTCTAAGGTCTTCGAAAGCCAAGTTAACAAACAGATCACCGACCATTTTGAATCCCACTGTACATTCTCCGCTATGCAATCTGATTTCTGAGCTGGTCATGGGTGCACCTCAGCCACGCTCAAGGTCCTAAACGATATCATAACCGCCATCGATAAAAGACAATACTGTGCAGCTGTATTCATCGACCTGGCCAAGGCTTTCGACTCTGTCAATCACTGCATTCTTATCGGCAGACTCAACAGCCTTGGTTTCTCAAATGACTGCCTCGCCTGGTTCACCAACTACTTTTCAGACAGAGTTTAGTGTCTCAAATTGGAGGACCTGTTATCCGGACCTCTGGCAGTCTCTATGGGGGTTCCACAGGGTTCAATTCTCGGGCCGACTATTTTCTCTGTATACATCAATGATGTCGCTCTTGCTGCTGGTGATTCTCTGATCCACCTCTACGCAGACGATACCATTCTGTATACTTCTGTCCCTTCTTTGGACACTGTGATAAGTAACTTCCAGATGAGCTTTGATTCCCTACAACTCTCTTTCCCTGGCCTCCAACTGCTAAAACTAAATGCATGCTCTTCAACCGATCGCTGCCCGCACCTGCATGCCCGCCTAGCATCACTACTCTGGATGGTTCTGGATGGTTTACAGATAGCGCTGTTCGCTAGAGTGCACGTGCTAATACAACAGTGGCACACTCACTATATAATGCAATTTTTTTTGTGAGAAAACCATCAGCAGAGTTGAAAATGCAATAGAAACTCATTTAACTTGTATTCTTTATTCGGTACATGGGAATTTAACCGCAAAATGTATTTTTATGTGCAGTATGTATCACATTCGCTGGAATAATTATCTGACCAAGGTGCAGCGGATGTTGAGTTCCACATAATTTTTTAGAAAGTGAAACTTAGCAAAACAATAAACAATAAACTAACAACGAACCGTGACTACAGAGGTGCTACGTGCACTAAAACTTAAATATGATCCCCAATTAGAGACAACGATAACCAGCCTCCTCTAATTGGGAACCATATCAATCACACCAAACTAGAAATATGAAAACTAGAATACCCACATAGAAATAATAAACTAGAATACAACATAGACATACATATACTAAATCACCCCCTAGTCACACCCTGACCTACTATACCATAGAGAAACAATGGTTCTCTATGGTCAGGGTGTGACGGTATGTCATCACACACAGCCTTTTATCTGCAACAAGTAAATTAAATGTGCATATTGTTTTATTGTGGATATTGAAATATTTGCATGAAAATCTGTCGCAATTGGACGGAAACCTAGCTACTGTCACAATACTTTTGTAGCTAACTGTATTTGTGACCCGATTCAGGAACCTAGGCGTATGTCGCAAGTCTCAACTTCACAGTAGAGCCGTTTGAACGTTTATCAAAATGTGTTTCTTGGCAGAACTACCTTCACGAACATGTGAACTTTCATGTGCCTTATTTTCAAACTTGTATGCCATCTGTAAATACGAATAACATTTTTTAATTATGAGCCTAGTTGGTTTAGCCACAGAAAAAATTAGCAACCTTCCCGCTAGCCATGATTGGCTGAGATAATGAGTGGGCTGGACATGCCAAGAGATGAGTCTGGATTGGTTTGCTATATAGCACCAGTCTGTCTATTGGAGCTGGTCAGTATGTAAAGGTAATCGTGTCAAACATGGCTTTAAAAAAAATGCATTGTGTAGTAAAACTGCATAAACCTAATGTCAAGTTAAAGTGTACTGTTAGCTAGCTAACGTTATGTGTATGCTCTCTACTTTCTGGAGGACTGAGTTGTGAAATCAGTGGAATTCAAGTATGATGGCTAAGGAGATGGAGAAAACACCAGTCTCCAGATTACATCTTCAATCTAAGGGCAACCATGCATGGCATCAGACAGTAGACGCATCCAACCATGATGTATACGGACGGGTAAGATAGTCTAGCCACCTACATGTTCAGATATTACACATTTCTAATTTTGACAAAGTGGTTTCATTTCAAGTGTACTGTTAGCTAGCTAACGTTAGCTGGTTGGGTCACTAGCTAACGTTATGTGTATGATCTTATTCTTCGTATCTCAGACACATTTGCTTGACTAGTTATAGACATAGAACCTGGTTGGTTAGCTACCTGCAGATTCATGCAGGGTAGTAATGTCATGAGTTGTGATTGTGGTCCATTGATTAGCTACCTAGCAAGCTACATGTCTTAACAAAAGACCACTATGCAAAGTATACATTTCAATAGAATGTCACAGCAACTGTTTATAGACGTACTGTTTATAGACGTACTAGCTGGTAAATTCGCTCTGGCTATCTACTCCGATTTCAGACCACGGGTAAGATAGTCCAGCGTGCCACATTTTCCGATATTATGTGTTTCTAATTTTGACAAAGTATTTTCATTTCAAGCTAAAGTGTACTGTAAGCTAGCCAGCTAACGTTAGCTGGCATTACGTCGTGCGTTGGGATTCATTGTTTACCTAGCTAGCTATCTAGCTACATTTCTCAACAAAAGACTCTCATCTTACTGTGCCAGAGCGCAGAATAACTTATCAATTTTTGAACGCTCAACACCTGTTGACTATGTCCGTTGTCAGTAAACGTCGGCAACAAGCGTAATTCAATTGTTGCCAGCAGCTCACCAACGCTCTGGATAACATGAAAACAGCCTACTCAGCTCTGCTAGGGTGAGTAAAATGGTCAGAGTGGGGTGTTCTCTCATCACGTGTCTGGAAGTAGCTAGTCAATGTTAGCCAGGTAGCTTGGGTGCTTGACTGTCGTTGTGAGGTCAGAGCTTTCGGATTAACCCTACTCATTGGCCAGAGCGTCCAGCGTGCACTCTGAACGCCAAACGCTCTGAATTTACTAACAGACAATATGACAGCACAGTTGCAGTCACCAACACTGTGGATAACATAACAGCCTAACCAGCTCTGCTAGACCAAGTAATGTTCAGTGAGCTGTTCTCACTCTCTTAGATGTCTGGAAGTAGCTGGCAAGTTAGTACAGAACGCATGGATCAAACCTTAAAGAGATGGGTGGGGCTAAGGCCTAAGAGGGTGTGAACAATGCTGAATGGGTGTAGACAAAGAAGGGCTCTCCAAAGAAGGGCTTACCAAAACATTGATAGACGGTTTTCTCAAAAGTGAATTTTCAAGTTGATCAACTTTCATAGCAGAGTTACTTTCCCATTGTTTCCTCAAATGCAGTGTATGATATACCATTTTGTAGCTCTGAGTCGCTACTTTTATCCAATGTAAAAAATAGAAGATCAAATGTTGCTCATAAGACCGAATCCAGGTGGTAAGTCACATGTGGTCATATAGGGTCAAACTTGATGTGCACCAGATTCATTCATATATGTAGAAATGAATTGACCAAATTTGGTCAAGAGAGTTTGTACTGTTTCGGGGCGTAGCTCATTAGGATCAGTTGCGAGTTTAGCATGTAAATCTTGGTGGGCAAAACAAATAATGTGGGATGCATGCCAGCAAAGCCACCACACAACACTAAACAATACATTAATTGCACTTTAACGGTTACAAACAGTGCCACAAACTGTTAGGGCCTACATAAAGCTGTCCCAACAGAAGAGCCTTGTCTGGCAGCGAAACAGTTAATTCAGCCTCATTTACTTCCTTTAAAATAAACATAGCTGATTTGGCTGACTTGCTTAAACAAATGTGGTTTCTAATGACAATTGAAATGTACATACTATGGCATAAGGGGAGGACAAGCGAATAAGAGACAATCTGTAATTTTGATTAAGATATTAATGAGCGAGCAGACGTAGTCAATATAACTATTTGTTTAGGACTTTTGAAATGTACAGCGACATAATTCCGAACATGGGCCGTTCTTACAGTGTTCTCTCTGTACACCAAGTCAGAACCGTAGGATAAATGAATGGGGCATATAAGCAGACAATGAAAGCTCTTACAATATTTGATGATTACATTTCTCTAAAACAGGTTATTGGCTACATGTGCATCACCAAGTCAGAACAGTAGGTGAAATTAAGAGGGGTAAATAGACCATATTATTAGGGTGAGGCACATGAGTTACTAACATCATACTACATAACATACACTTATTACGTATTACTTTCGTAGCTACAGTATACATATCACCCTCGCATATTACATCATTCATGCTGCAGCATACAATATTTTTGTACACATTGTTGTCCTGTGCTCACTTGAACAGGATGGTGGCGCGGCGGTCCTTTGTGGGCACATTTTGTCATCAAAGTCTGGCAATCTCTTATGGCGCTTCAAAACAACTGGGAACTCGGAAAATAAAAAGGGTTGAATCATGATGACGTCATTGATCTTCAGGTCAAAGCTCTAGAAAGAGGCCGGATTTACAATTCCAACTTGGATGACCGTTCAGAACTAATTTTCCCAGTCAGAACTCATTTATTCCCGACTTCCCAGCTGTCTTGAACTCACTGAAGTCAAGTTTTCGCAGATCCTAGTTAACAGTCGTTTTGAGCGAGTCACAAATCCTGCTTCATTGACAGCATGGCCAATGTTGAATGTTTATCATTTTAAATTTGGAAAAGAGTCCCTTAATCCCAGATTTGGGACCACACAGCCAATCCACTGAATAGCAGGCTAGTGATGGCTTTGCATTGCTTGCAGTTAGCCACTGTCACTGATTCCTTCCAAACTACTCATTGTTGAATTTGCGATTTCCAACTTGTTGTGGAATGTTTATGTCCAATGGCCGATGAGCACTGATACGTTTATCTGTAATTTATCTTCATTATTTCTCTTCATATGACAAAGATTAACTTCACTAGGGTAGGGGGCAGCATTCAGAATTTTGGATGAAAAGGCTGCCCAAATTAAACTGCCTGCTACTCAGGCCCAGAAGATAGGATATGCATATAATTAGGAGTTTTGGATAGAAAACACTCTAAAGTTTCCAAAACTGTTAAAATAAGGTCTGTGAGTATAACAGAACTGGCAGGCAAAAACCCGAGGAAAATCCAACCAGGAAGTACTATTATTTTGAAAGGCTGTTTTTCCATTGAAAGCCTAACCACCATACAAAGACTTAGGACCCAGTTCACAAGCTCTGTGGCTTCCTCTACATGTGGCCAGTCTTTAGGCATTGTTTCAGGCTTTTACTCTGAAAAATTAGGGAGATACAGCACTTTCAATCAGAGGCCAGTGGAAATTTCCATTCATCAGCCATGCGCCTGATCGAGAACGCGCCTTTCTTGTTTCTCCTTTCCTATTGACGAAGCTTTTGTCTGGTTAAAATATTATTTATGACAAAAACAACCAGAGGATTGATTTTAAACATCGTTTGGCATGTTTCTACTAACTTTTATTGTACTTTTTTAAACTTTTCGTCTGGACTTAGTGCACGCGCCTTAAGCATTCGGATTACTGGACAAAACGTGCAAACAAAAAGGAGGTTTTTGGTCATAAAGAGGGACATTATCGAACAAAACAAACATTTATTGTCTAACATGGAGACCTGGGAGTGCCACTAAATGAAGATCATCGAAGGTAAGTGATTCATTTTAATGCTATACCTGACTTTTGTGACACTCTCCTTGGCTGGAAAATGGCTCTATGGGTTTCTGTGGCTAGGTGCTGACCTAACATAATCGAAAAGTCTTCTTTCACCGTAAAGCCTTTTTGAAATCTGACACCGGTTGCATTAAGGAGAAGTTTATCTTTATTCGTATGTTTAACACTTGTATCGTTTATCAATGTTTATGATGAGTATTTCTGTAATTTGATGTGGCTCTCTGCACTTTCACCGGATGTTTGTTTGAGACAATACATTTCTGAACATAATGTGCCAATGTAAACTGAGATTTTTGGATATAAATATGAACTTTATCGAACAAAACATACATGTATTGTGTAACATGAAGTCCTATGAGTGTCATCTGATGAAGATCATCAAAGGTTAGTGATTAATTGAATCGCTATTTCTGACTTGTGAGCCCTCTCCTTGGCTGGAAAATGGCTGTATGGTTTTCTGTATCTAGGTGCTGACCTAACATAATCGTATGGTGTGCTTTCGCAGTAAAGCTTTTTTGAAATCGGACACTGTGGTTGGATTTACAAGAAGTTTATCTTTAAAATGGTGGATAATACTTGTATGTTTGAGGAATATTAATTATGGGATTTCTGTTGTTTTGAATTTAGTGCCCTGCAATTTCACTGGCTGTTGTCGAGGTGGGATGCTAGCGTCCAGAGAGGTTAAAAACAAGTAGATCGTCGACTTGATTCATGATGATGACTGCTAGCTAAGATTTTGAAAGTATGATGTAGACATGATCAGTCCAATCAAAGCTACATAAACTCAACAAAAAAATAAACGTCATCTTACTGTCAGCTGCGTTTATTTTCAGCAATCTTAACATGTGTAAATATTTGTATGAACATAACAGGATTCAACAACATAGACATAAACTGAACAAGGTTCCAAGTTCAAGTTCCAAAGACATGTGACTAACAGAAATTGAATAATGTGTCCCTGAACAAAAGCAGGGTCAAAATCAAAAGTAATAGTTAATGTAGCTGGTGCTCACACCAGATACTAAGTACTGCGGTCACGACTTCCGCTGAAGTCGGTTCCTCTCCTTGTTCGGGCGCCGTTCGGCGGTCGACGTCGACGGTTTTCTAGCCATCGCCGATCCACCTTTTATTTTTCCAATTGTCTTGTTTTCCTACACACCTGGTTTCAATTCCCTCAGTATTATAACCCTCTGTTCCCCCCATGTCTATGTGTGGAACTGCTTGTTGTTTGGTGTATGTGCACACTAGACTGGTTTACGCTGGGTTATGTCAACCTATATTGTGTTTAGTGTTCTTAGTGCCATGTGTTTTGTTCGCAGAAATACCTGCAAGTTCCCGGACGTTTCTGGGGGGGAATGGGCCTAGCCCTCACCCTCCGATCCAACAGATCCCAGATGTGCTCAATGGGATTGATATCCGGGCTCTTCACTGGCCATGGCAGAACACTGACATTCCTGTCTTGCAGGAAAACACACACAGAATGTGCAGTATGGCTGGTGGCATTGTCATGCTGGAGGGTCATGTCAGGATGAGCCTGCAGGAAGGATACCACATGAGGGAGGAGGATGTCTTCCCTATAACACACAGCATTGTAATTGCCTGCAATGACAAAAAGCTCAGTCCAATGATGCTGTGACACACCGCCCAAGACCGTGATGGATCCTCCACCTCCAAATCGATCCCGTTCCAGAGTACAGGCCTTGGTGTAACGCTCATTCCTTCGACGATAAACGCGAATCCGACCATCACCCAATGTGAGACAAAACCACGACTCATCAATGAAGAGCCCTTTTTGCCAGTCCTGTCTAGTCCAGCGACGGTGGGTTTGTGCTCATAGGCGACATTGTTGCCTGTGATGTCTGGTGAGGACCTGCCTTACATCAGGCCTACAAGCCCTTAGTCCAGCCTCTCTCAGCCTATCTGCGTACAGTCTGAGCACTGATGGAGGGATTGTGCCATCCTGGTCCTGTCCCGCATGTGTGATGTTCGGATGTACCGATCCTGTGCAGGTGTTGTTACACGTGGTCTGCCACTTCGAGGACGATCAGCTGTCCATCCTGTCTCCCTGTAGCTCTGTCTTAGGCGTCTCACAGTACGGACATTGCAATTTATTGCCCTGGCCACATCTGCAGTCCTCATGCCTCCTTGCAGCATTCCTAAGGTACGTTCACGCAGATGAGCAGGGACCCTGGGCATCATTCTTTTGGTGTTTTTCAGAATTAGTAGAAAGGCCTCTTTAGTGTCCTAAGTTTTCATAACTGTGACCTTAATTGCGTAATTTGCTCTACAGATTAAACTGCCAAGTACTCAATTCTTGCTCGTACAATATGCATATTAGTATTATTATTGGATAGAAAACACTCTCTAGTTTCTATAGCCGTTGGAATTTTGTCTCTGAGTGAAACAGAACTCAATCTACAGCACTTTTCATGATAGGGAGTCAGATTTCAAACATCTTGGCCACTGATCTGGAGTCAGTTTAAAGGTCACTGTAAATGCTATGGAGAAACAGACACTGCTTACGTCTTCCCCTGGGTGTCAGTACGTGATGACGCTTTGAATGGAGTCGATTGCGCAATCAGTGCCTCTATAAATCACCAAATACCAGAAGTAACTTCCTTTGGCTGCCTGCGCGTGGCGCGAAAAGGACATCCGACTCGCCTCCTTCC
The DNA here is from genome assembly GCF_029448725.1 of Salvelinus fontinalis. Taxonomy (NCBI): domain Eukaryota; kingdom Metazoa; phylum Chordata; class Actinopteri; order Salmoniformes; family Salmonidae; genus Salvelinus; species Salvelinus fontinalis. The sequence continues at coordinate 4,959,852 of NC_074699.1, forward strand.
AAGCTTTAGTTTAGCCAGTAATATTTCTCCGGTCATATTTTTACTCGTTATAGGTGTTAACAGCATCATAAGGTAGTTAATTTGAACCGTTTTATAGCAATTTATATCCGTTTAGTGCGATTTTGAGGCATTGCTTTGTTGTGCACTTTGAAGCGCGGGCACGTTTCGGGGTCCCGGTCGAACGTTAGTGGGCATTTCGACAGACAAGAGGACATCTTTCGACCAAAAGAAGATTAGACCCAAGAAAGGATACATTGCCCAAGATTCTGATGGAAGATCACCTCATAGTAAGAAATATTTGTCACGCCCTGGCCTTAGTATTCTTTGTTTTCTTTATTATTTTAGTTAGGTCAGGGTGTGACATGGGTAATTTATGTGGGTTTTGTAGTGTCTAGGGTGGTTGTAAGGTTTAGGGGGTTTATTTAGAGTAGTTGGGTTTATGTTTAGTATAGTTGTCTAGCTGTGTCTATGTTGTGTGTAGTTGTCTAGGAAAGTCTATGGTTGCCTGAATGGGTTCCCAATTAGAGACAGCTGGTTTCTGTTGTCTCTGATTGGGAGCCATATTTAAGGTAGCCATAGGCTTTAGTTTGTTTTGGGTAATTGTCTATGGTGAACGTTTGTAGCATGTGTGTGTGCACTACGTTATTAGCTTCACGGTCGTTTGTTGTTTTTGTTAGTTTGTAAGTATTTTGTTTCGTTTTTCCATCTTCTCAAAATAAAAGGAAGATGGCTTATTTTCCACATGCTGCGTTTTGGTCCGTCTTTCCCCCACATGATCGTGACAATATTTAAGATGATAAATCGTTGTTCTGTAGAAAAATGTTAAACGCACATTTCGCCATTTTGTTAGGTGTAGCTTTGCTTGGCGCAACCTGTATTGAAAAGTAAGGATAATTTTAAAAATGTAATTCCGCGATTGTATTAAGAATTAAATTGTCTATCAATCGCTGTCCACCCTATATTTTTTAGTCAAGTTTATGAGTATTTATGTATAAGACTAGATCACTGTCTAATATGGTGCACGACATTTTCTGACCAGCTGGGCTACTTTTGTCTTTGTCTAACCATGATTTTGGTGGCTAAATATGCACATTTTCGAACAAACTCTATATGTATGTTGTAATATGATGTTACAGGAGTGTCATCGGAAGAATTCTGAGAAGGTTAGTGAAAAAATTTATATATTTTGGCGATATTTACGTTATCGCTCTCTTTGGCTTGAATCAGTGCTCGGGTAACGTTTGCATATGTGGTATGCTAATATAACGATTTATTGTGTTTTCGCCGTAAAACACTTAGAAAATCTGAAATGTTGTCTGAATTCACAAGATCTGTGTCTTTCCATTGCTATGTGCTGTGTATTTTTAAGAAATGTTTTATGATGAGTAAATTGGTAATACAAGTTGCTCTCTCACCAAAGCGACTAATTCTAGTCGCTTTGGTGAGATTTGTGATGGTGGCTGCAATGGCAAACTATGATTTATACCTGAAATATGCACATTTTTCTAACAAAACCTGTCCTATACCATAAATATGTTATCAGACTGTCATCTGATGAGGTTTTTTCTTGGTTAGTGGCTATCAATATCTTAGTTTAGCCGAATTGGTGATAGCTACTGGTGGAGAGAAAAAATGGTGGACAAAGAAAAATGGTGTCTTTTGCTAACGTGTTTAGCTAATAGATTTACATATTGTGTCTTCCCTGTAAAACATTTTAAAAATCTGAAATGGTGGCTTTATTCACAAGATCTGTATCTTTCATTAGGTGTCTTGGACTTGTGATTTAATGATATTTAGATGCTACTATTTAATTGTGACGCTATGCTAGCGATGCTAATCAGTGTGTGGGGGGGGGGGGGGGTGCTCCCGGATCCGGGGTTGAGGCTCGTGAAAGGATAACGACCATTCCACAGGTGCATGTTCATTAATTGTTTATGGTTCATTGAACAAGCATGGGAAACAAGCGTGTTTAAACCCTTTACAATGAAGATCTGTGAAGTTATTTGGATTTTTACGAACTATTTTTGAAAGACAGGGTCCTGAAAACGGGATGATTCGTTTTTTGCTGAGTTTATAACGTGATTTGACATAATTGCATCTATGACCAATGACTTTGAGCCTTCTTGGATGGGCACTTATAATGTACGTAAGTCTATGGCCCAAGGGATAGAATTTTCTAGCTCTACCTCAATCAATCAATCAATCAAGTTTATTTTATATAGCCCTTCGTACATCAGCTAATATCTCGAAGTGCTGTACAGAAACCCAGCCTAAAACCCCAAACAGCTAGTAATGCAGGTGTAGAAGCATGGTGGCTAGGAAAAACTCCCTAGAAAGGCCAAAACCTAGGAAGAAACCTAGAGAGGAACCAGGCTATGAGGGGTGGCCAGTCCTCTTCTGGCTGTGCCGGGTGGAGATTATAACAGAACTATGCCAAGATGTTCAAAAATGTTCATAAATGACAAGCATGGTCAAATAATAATCAGGAATAAATCTCAGTTGGCTTTTCATAGAGAGTTAAGAGTTGAAAAACAACAGGTCTGGGACAGGTGGTGGTTCCATAACCGCAGGCAGAACAGTTGAAACTGGAATAGCAGCAAGGCCAGGCGGACTGGGGACAGCAAGGAGTCACCACGCCCGGTAGTCCCGACGTATGGTCCTAGGGCTCAGGTCCTCTGAGAGAAAGAAAGAGAGAAGGAGAAAATTAGAGAGAGCCAAGATTTTCAAAATGTTCATAAATGACAAGCATGGTCAAATAATAATCAGGAATAAATCTGTTGGCTTTTCATAGCCGATCATTAAGAGTTGAAAACAGCAGGTCTGGGACAGGTAGGGGTTCCATAACCGCAGGCAGAACAGTTGAAACTGGAACAGCAGCAAGGCCAGGTGGACTGGGGACAGCAAGGAGTCATCATGCCCGGTAGTCCTGACGTATGGTCCTAGGGCTCAGGTCCTCCGAGAGAGAGAAAGAAAGAGAGAAGGAGAGAATTAGAGAGAGCATACTTAAATTCACACAGGACACTGGATAAGACAGGAGAAGTACTCCAGATATAACCAACTGACCCTAGCCCCCCGACATAAACTACTGCAGCATAAATACTGGAGGCTGAGACAGCAGGGGTCAGGAGACACTGTGGCCCCATCCGATGATACCCGCGGACAGGGCCTAACAGGAAGTATATAACCCCACCCACTTTGCCAAAGCACAGCCCCCGCACCCCTAGAGGGATATCTTCAACCACCAACTTACAATCCTGAGACAAGGCCGAGTATAGCCCACAAAGATCTCCACCACAGCACAAACCAAGGGGGGGCGCCAACCCAGACAGGAAGATCACGTCAGTAACTCAACCCACTCAAGTGACGCACCCCTCCCAGGGACGGCATGAAAGAGCACCAGTAAGCCAGTGACTCAGCCCCTGTAACAGGGTTAGAGGTAGAGAATCCCAGTGGAGAGAGGGGAACCGGCCAGGCAGAGACAGCAAGGGCGGTTCGTTGCTCCAGAGCCTTTCCGTTCACCTTCACACTCCTGGGCCAGACTACACTCAATCATATGACCTACTGAAGAGATAAGTCTTCAGTAAAGACTTAAAGGTTGAGACCGAGTCTGCGTCTCTCACATGGGTAGGCAGACTGTTCCATAAAAATGGAGATCTATAGGAGAAAGCCATGCCTCCTGCTGTTTGCTTAGAAATTCTAGGGACAATTAGGAGGCCTGCGTCTTGTGAGCATAGCGTACGTATTGGTATGTACGGCAGGACCAACTCGGTAAGATAGGTAGCAGCAAGCCCATGTAACGCTTTATAGGTTAACAGTAAAACCTTGAAATCAGCCCTTGCCTTAGCAGGAAGCCAGTGTAGGGAAGCTAGCACTGGAGTAATATGATCAAATTTCTTGGTTCTAGTCAGGATTCTAGCAGCCGTATTTAGCACTAACTGAAGTTTATTTAGTGCTTTATCCGGGTAGCCGGAAAGTAGAGCATTGTAGTAGTCTAACCTAGAAGTAACAAATGCATGGATGAATTTTTCTGCATCATTTTTGGACAGAAAATTTCTGATTTTTGCAATGTTACGTAGATGGAAAAAAGCTGTCCTTGAAACAGTCTTGATATGTTCGTCAAAAGAGAGATCAGGGTCAAGGGTAACGCCAAGGTCCTTCAAAGTTTTATTTGAGACGACTTTACAACCATCAAGATGAATTGTCAGATTTAACAGAAGATCTCTTTGTTTCTTGGGACCTAGAACAAGCATTTCTGTTTTGTCCGAGTTTAAAAGTAGAACGTTTTCAGCCATCCACTTCCTTATGTCTGAAACACAGGCTTCTAGCGAGGGCAATTTTGGGGCTTCACCATGTTTCATTGAAATGTACAGCTGTGTGTCATCCGCATAGCAGTGAAAGTTAACATTATGTTTTCGAATAACATCCCCAAGAGGTAAAATATATAGTGAAAACAATAGTGGTCCTAAAACGGAACCTTGAGGAACACCGAAATGTACAGTTGATTTGTCAGAGGACAAACCATTCACAGAGACAAACTGATATCTTTCCGACAGGTAAGATCTAAACCAGGCCAGAACTGGTCCGTGTAGACCAATTTGGGTTTCCAGTCTCTCCAAAAGAATGTGGTGATCGATGGTGTCAAAGGCAGCAGTAAGGTCTAGTAGCACGAGGACAGATGCAGAGCCTCGGTCTGACGCCATTAAAAGGTCATTTACCACCTTCACAAGTGCAGTCTCAGTGCTATGATGGGGTCTAAAACCAGACTGAAGCATTTCGTATACATTGTTTGTCTTCAGAAAGGCAGTGAGTTGCTGCGCAACAGCTTTTTCTAAACTTTTTGAGAGGAATGGAAGATTCGATATAGGCCGATAGTTTTTTATATTTTCCGGGTCAAGGTTTGGCTTTTTCAAGAGAGGCTTTATCACTGCCACTTTTAGTAAGTTTGGTACACATCCGGTGGATAGAGAGCTGTTTATTATGTTCAACATAGGAGGGCCAAGCACAGGAAGCAGCTCTTTCAGTAGTTTAGTAGGAATAGGATCCAGTATGCAGCTTGAAGGTTTAGAGACCATGATCATTTTCATCATTGTGTCAAGAGATATCTTCTTATGGCTGCAGGGGGCGTATTGAGTAGCCAGATTATATGTGCCCATTTCAAACGGCGTCGTACTCAATTCTTGCTCGTACAATATGCATATTATTATTACAATTGGATAGAAAACACTCTCTAGTTTCTAAAAATCTTTGAATTATTTCTCTGAGTGAAACAGAAATTCTTCTGCAGCACTTTTCCTGACCAGGAAGTGAAATGTCAGAAATCTATGCTCTGTTCAACCTCATGCCTATACATGGGCGTGTTACGTAGGAGTCTACAAACACTTCCTACGCCTTCCCCTGGTTGTCAAGATGCGGTGAGAGAAGACATTTCGTGTCTATCTTGGTCAGAGGTGGAATAAAAGGTCTTTGTTTGACGTGACCGTCCATATCCTGTTTCTGGAGCGCGCGAAAGAGGCCACGGATATGGCTTCTTTTTAGCTGTCATTATGATAGACGAACATCTCCGTCTTAGATTTGATTTGATACATGTCACCATATCATCGTAACGTATGTTTTTTCAATATAGTTTAATTAGATTATTGAAACTTTTTCGGGAGTTTTGCAGTGTTACGTTTTCTAACTTTGTTGACTTTGGAGTAATCCGTGTCACTTGGCAAGTGCCCATGCTATATGAAGAGGGATATTTGCCGTTCCAGATCAAAACAACGACTATTCTGGACAAAGGACACCTTGTCCAACATTCTGACGGAAGACCACCAAAAGTAAGAAACATTTTATGATGCTATTTCTAATATTTGTCGTGCATGTTGACTGGTCGTGGGCGCCCAAGTGTTTCTGGCTATTGTGGCTATGCTAATATCACGCTACATTTTGTTTGCGCTGTAAAACATTTAATAAATCGGAAATATTGTCTAGAATCACAAGATGCCTGTCTTTCAATTGCTGTACACTATGTATTTTTCAGAAATGTTTTATGATGAGTAATTAGGTATTTGACGTTGGTGTCTGTAAATATTATGGCTGCTTTCGGTGCAATTTCTGATTGTAGTTGAAATGTAAACTATGAATTATACCTGAAATATGCAAATTTTTCGAAAAAAACATATGCTATACAATACATATGTTATCAGACTGTCATCTGATGAGGTTGTTTCTTGGTTAGTGGCTATTTTTATCTTTATTTGTCCGAATTTGTGATAGCTACTGATGGAGTCATAAACTGATGGAGTAAGAATATTGGTGTCTTTTGCTAACGTGATTAGCTAATAGATGTACATATTGTGTCTTCCCTGCAAAACATTTTAAAAATCGGACATGTTGGCTTGATTCACAAGATGTGCACCTTTCATCTGGTGTCTTGGACTTGTTAATGTGTGAAAGTTAAATATTTAAAAAAATATATCTTTTGAATTTCGCGCCCTGGACTTGAGCTGGATGTTGTCATAAGTGTACCGGTGTCGGGCTGCACCCCTAACAGGATATAGTACTAAAACACTTAAGTGTCTCTCCCGATCCCAGGCCCTCGCAGAGCTGTGCAGATCCAGGATAGCTAAGCCCTGGAGGAATACGCAGATTCAAAGAGGAGTCCGTAATTTGCTTTCTAATGGTCATGATCTTTTCCTCAAAGAAGTTCATGAATTTATTACTGCTGAAGTGAAAGCCATGCTCTCTTGGGCAATGCTGCTTTTTAGTTAGCTTTGCAACAGTATCAAAAATAAATTTTGGATTGTTCTTATTTTCCTCGATTAAGTTGGAAAAGTAGGATGATCGAGCAGCAGTGAGGGCTCTTCGGTACTGCAAGGTACTGTCTTTCCAAGCTAGTCGGAAGACTTCCAGTTTGGTGTGGCGCCATTTCCGTTCCAATTTCCTGGAAGCTTGCTTCAAAGCTTGGGTATTTTCTGTATACCAGGGAGCTAGTTTCTTATGACAAATGTTTTTCGTTTTTAGGGGTGCAACTGCATCTAGGGTATTGCACAAGGTTAAATTGAGTTCCTCAGTTAAGTGGTTAACTGATTTTTGTCCTCTGACGTCCTTGGGTAGGCAGAAGGAGTCTGGAAGGGCATCAAGGAATTTTTGTGTTGTCTGAGAATTTATAGCACGACTTTTGATGCTACTTGGTTGGGGTCTGAGAAGATTATTTGTTGTGATTGCAAACGTAATAAAATGGTGGTCCTATAGTCCAGGATTATGTGGAAAAACATTAAGATCTACAACATTTATTCTATGTGTCACGCCCTGGCCTTGGTATTCTTTGTTTTCTTAATTATTTTAGTTAGCTGATTTACACGCTGAAGCTATGTTGCCCTTGGTGACCTCTGACTGTTTCATCCTAACATCGTTGGTGCCGACGTGGATAACAATATCTCTATACTCTCTACACTCTACACATTTGTGGCCTGCTGGAGGTCATTTTGCAGGGTTCTGGCAGTGCACCTCCTTGCACAAAGGCGGAGGTAGCGGTCCTGCTGCTGGGTTGTTGCCCTCCTACGGCCTCCTCCACGTCTCCTGATGTACTGGCCTGTCTCCTGGTAGCGCCTCCATGCTCTGGACACTACGCTGACAGACACAACAAACCTTTTTGCCACAGCTCACATTGATGTGCCATCCTGGATGAACTGCACTACCTGAGCCACTTGTGTGGGTTGTAGACTCCGTCTCATGCTACCACTAGAGTGAGAGCACCGCCAGAAAATAAAAGAAGATGGCTTATTTTCCACATGCTGCGTTTTGGTCCGTCTCACTCCCACACGATCGTGACAGAATTCCCCACCAACATCGGATCAAGCAGCGTGTGCAACAACAACAGGACCCACCACACAGGATTATTGGAATTGGGAGGAAATTCTGGACCGAGAAATACCAGGAGAATATAACCGCCCCTAAGCTGAGCTGGAGGCAGCGAAAGCAGAGAGGCGGAGATATGAGGAGGCAGCAAGGAGACGTGGCTGGAAGCCTGAAAAGCCTGTGAGTACTACCCAAAAATTTATTGGGAAGGGGCTAAGAGGTAGTGGGCCAAGGGCAGGTAGGAGACCTGCGCCCACTTCCCAGGCTAACCGTGGAGAGCGGGAGTACGGGTGGACACCGTGTTACGCAGTAGAGCGCACGGTGTCTCCTGTACGTGTGCATAGCCCAGTGCGGGTTATTCCACCTCCCCGCACTGGTAGGGCTAGATTGGGCATTGAGCCAGGTGCCATGAAGCCGGCTCAACGCATCTGGTCACCAGTGCGTCTCCTCGGGCCGGCGTACATGGCACCAGCCTTACGCATGGTGTCCCCGGTTCGCCTACATAGCCCGGTGCGGGTTATTCCACCTCCCCGCACTGGTCGGGCGACGGGGAGTATTCAACCAGGTAAGGTTGGGCAGGCTCAATGCTCAAGAGAGCCAGTACGCCTGCACGGTCCGGTATTTCCGGCGCCACCTCCCCGCCCCAGCCTAGTACCAACAGTGCCTACACCACGCACCAGGCTTCCAGTGCGTTTTCAGAGCCCTGTTCCTCCTCCACGCACTCTCCCTATGGTGCGTGTCTCCAGCCCAGTGCCTCCAGTTCTGGCACCACGCACTAAGCCACCTGTGCGTCTCCTGAGTCCTGTACACACTGTTATTTCTCCCCGCACTCGTCCTGAGGTGCGTGCCCTCAGCCCGGTACCACCAGTTCTGGTACCATGCACCAGTCCTATAGTGCGCCTTGAGAACTCAGTGTGCCCTGTTGTTGTTCCCCGCACTAGCCTGAAGGTGCGTGTCCTTAGCCCGGTACCTCCAGTCCCGGCACCACGCACCAGGCCTACAGTGCGTCTCAGCCGGCCAGAGTCTGCCGTCTGCCCAACGGTGCCTGAACTGCCCGTCTGTATTGAGCCTTCAAAGCCGCCCGTCTGCCATGAGCCTGCAAAGCCGCCCGTCTGCCATGAGCCTACAGAGCCTTCCGCCAGACAGGAGCCGCTAGAGCCTTCCGCCAGACAGGAGCAGCCAAAGCCTTCCGCCAGACAGGATCAGTCTGAGCCATCCGTCTCCCCAGCGCCGTCTGAGCCATCCGTCTCCCCAGCGCCGTCTGAGCCATCCGTCTCCCCAGCGCCGTCTGAGCCATCCGTCTCCCCAGCGCCGTCTGAGCCATCCGTCTCCCCAGCGCCGTCTGAGCCATCCGTCTGTCCCGAGCCATTAGAGCCGCCCGTCTGTCCAGAGCCGTCAGAGCCGTTAGTCAGTCAGGAGCCGCTAGAGCCATTCGTCTGCCAGAGCCGCCAACCAGACAGGATCTGCCAGAGCCGCCAACCAGACAGGATCTGCCAGAGCCGCCAACCAGACAGGATATGCCAGAGCCGTCAGCCAGCCATGAGCGTCCAGAGCCGTCAGCCAGCCATGAGCTACCCCTCAGCCCAGAGCTGCCATTAATCCTGAACTGCCCCTCAGTCCAGAGCTGTCTGTCTGTCCGGAGCTGCCCTTCAGTCCGGAGTTGCCCCTCTATCCTGAGCTATCTCTCTATCCTGACCTACCGCTCTGTCCTGAGCTACCTCGTCCCGGAGCTGTCCTTTATCTTGGTGTTGCCCCTTAACCTAAGTGGGTGTATAATGAGGGTGGTCATTCTGAGGGAGAGACGTAAGCTGGGATTGACTATGGTGGGGTGGGGACCTCGCCCAGAGCCTGAGCCACCACCGTGGTCAGATGCCCACCCTGACCCTCCCCTAGACTTTGTGCTGGTGCGCCCGGAGTTCACACCTTAAGGGGGGGGTTATGTCACGCCCTGGCCTTAGTATTCTTTGTTTTCTTAATTATTTTAGTTAGGTCAGGGTGTGACATGGGTAATTTATGTGGGTTTTGTAGTGTCTAGGGTGGTTGTAAGGTTTAGGGGGTTTATTTAGAGTAGTTGGGTTTATGTTTAGTGTAGTTGTCTAGCTGTGTCTATGGTTGAGTGTAGGTGTTTAGAAAAGTCTATGGTTGCCTGAATTGGGTCTCAATTAGAGACAGCTGGATATTGTTGTCTCTGATTGGGAGCCATATTTAAGGTAACCATAGGCTTTAGCTGTTTGTGGGGAATTGTCTATGGTGAACGTTTGTAGCCTGTGTGTGTGCACTACGTTTATAGCTTCACGGTCGTTTGTTGTTTTGTTAGTTTGTAAGTGTTTTGTTTCGTTTTGCCATCAAAATAAAAGAAGATGGCTTATTTTCCAAATGCTGCGTTTTGGTCCGTCTCACTCCCACACGATCGTGACACTATGGGACAAAACTAGGTCCAGAGTATGACTGTGGCAGTGAGTAGGTCCAGAGACATGTTGGACAAAACCCACTGAGTCGATGATGCCTCCGAAAGACATTTGGAGTGGGTCTGTGGACTTCTCCATATGAATATTAAAATCACCAAAAATTAGAATATGATCTTCTATGACTACAAGGTCTGATAGGAATTCAGGGAACTCAGAGAGGGATGCTGTATATGGCCCAGGAGGCCTGTAAACAGTAGCTATAAAAAGTGATTGAGTAGGCTGCATAGATTTCATGACTAGAAGCTCAAAAGACAAAAACGTATTTTTTTTTTTTGTAAATTGAAATTTGCTATCGTAAATGTTAGCAACACCTCCGCCTTTGCGGGATACACGGGGGATATGGTCACTAGTGTAACCAGGAGGTGAGGCCTCATTTAACACAGTAAATTCATCAGGCTTAAGCCATGTTTCAGTCAGGCCAATCACATCAAGATTATGATCAGTGATTAGTTCATTGACTATGACTGCCTTTGAAGTGAGGGATCTAACATTAAGTAACCCTATTTTGAGATGTGAGGTATCACGATCTCTTTCAATAATGGCAGGAATGGAGGAGGTCTTTATCCTAATAAGATTGCTAAGGTGAACACCGCCATGTTTAGTTTTGCCCAACCTAGGTCGAGGCACAGACACAGTCTCAATGGGTATGGCTGAGCTGACTACACTGACTATGCTAGTGGCAGACTCCACTAAGCAGGCAGGTTGGCTAACAGCCTGCTGCCTGGCCTGCACCCTATTTCATTGTGGGGCTAGAGGAGTTAGAGCCCTATCTATGTTGGTAGATAAGATGAGAGCACCCCTCCAGCTAGGATGGAGTCCGTAACTCCTCAGCAGGTCAGGCTTGGTCCTGTTTGTGGGTCAGTCCCAGAAAGAGGGCCAATTATCTACAAATTCTATCTTTTGGGAGGGGCAGAAAACAGTTTTCAACCAGCGATTGAGTGCTGAGACTCTGCTGTAGAGCTTGTCACTCCCCCTAACTGGGAGTGGGCCAGAGACAATTACTCGATGCCGACACATCTTTCTAGCTGATTTACACGCTGAAGCTATGTTGCACTTGGTGACCTCTGACTGTTTCATCCTAACATCGTTGGTGCCGACGTGGATAACAATATCTCTATACTCTCTACACTCTACACATTTGTGGCCTGCTGGAGGTCATTTTGCAGGGTTCTGGCAGTGCACCTCCTTGCACAAAGGCGGAGGTAGCGGTCCTGCTGCTGGGTTGTTGCCCTCCTACGGCCTCCTCCACGTCTCCTGATGTACTGGCCTGTCTCCTGGTAGCGCCTCCATGCTCTGGACACTACGCTGACAGACACAACAAACCTTTTTGCCACAGCTCACATTGATGTGCCATCCTGGATGAACTGCACTACCTGAGCCACTTGTGTGGGTTGTAGACTCCGTCTCATGCTACCACTAGAGTGAGAGCACCGCCAGAAAATAAAAGAAGATGGCTTATTTTCCACATGCTGCGTTTTGGTCCGTCTCACTCCCACACGATCGTGACAGAATTCCCCACCAACATCGGATCAAGCAGCGTGTGCAACAACAACAGGACCCACCTACACAGGATTATTGGAATTGGGAGGAAATTCTGGACCGAGAAATACCAGGAGAATATAACCGCCCCAAAGCTGAGCTGGAGGCAGCGAAAGCAGAGAGGCGGAGATATGAGGAGGCAGCAAGGAGACGTGGCTGGAAGCCTGAAAAGCCTGTGAGTACTACCCAAAAATTTATTGGGAAGGGGCTAAGAGGTAGTGGGCCAAGGGCAGGTAGGAGACCTGCGCCCACTTCCCAGGCTAACCGTGGAGAGCGGGAGTACGGGTGGACACCGTGTTACGCAGTAGAGCGCACGGTGTCTCCTGTACGTGTGCATAGCCCGGTGCGGGTTATTCCACCTCCCCGCACTGGTAGGGCTAGATTGGGCATTGAGCCAGGTGCCATGAAGCCGGCTCAACGCATCTGGTCACCAGTGCGTCTCCTCGGGCCGGCGTACATGGCACCAGCCTTACGCATGGTGTCCCCGGTTCGCCTACATAGCCCGGTGCGGGTTATTCCACCTCCCCGCACTGGTCGGGCGACGGGGAGTATTCAACCAGGTAAGGTTGGGCAGGCTCAATGCTCAAGAGAGCCAGTACGCCTGCACGGTCCGGTATTTCCGGCGCCACCTCCCCGCCCCAGCCTAGTACCAACAGTGCCTACACCACGCACCAGGCTTCCAGTGCGTTTTCAGAGCCCTGTTCCTCCTCCACGCACTCTCCCTATGGTGCGTGTCTCCAGCCCAGTGCCTCCAGTTCTGGCACCACGCACTAAGCCACCTGTGCGTGTCCTGAGTCCTGTACACACTGTTATTTCTCCCCGCACTCGTCCTGAGGTGCGTGCCCTCAGCCCGGTACCACCAGTTCTGGTACCATGCACCAGTCCTATAGTGCGCCTTGAGAACTCAGTGTGCCCTGTTGTTCCCCGCACTAGCCTGAAGGTGCGTGTCCTTAGCCCGGTACCTCCAGTCCCGGCACCACGCACCAGACCTACAGTGCGTCTCAGCCGGCCAGAGTCTGCCGTCTGCCCAACGGTGCCTGAACTGCCGTCTGTATTGAGCCTTCAAAGCCGCCCGTCTGCCATGAGCCTGCAAAGCCGCCCGTCTGCCATGAGCCTACAGAGCCTTCCGCCAGACAGGAGCCGCTAGAGCCTTCCGCCAGACAGGATCAGTCTGAGCCATCCGTCTCCCCAGCGCCGTCTGAGCCATCCGTCTCCCCAGCGCCGTCTGAGCCATCCGTCTGTCCAGAGCCGTCAGAGCCGTTAGTCAGTCAGGAGCCGCTAGAGCCATTCGTCTGCCAGAGCCGCCAACCAGACAGGATCTGCCAGAGCCGCCAACCAGACAGGATCTGCCAGAGCCGCCAACCAGACAGGATATGCCAGAGCCGTCAGCCAGCCATGAGCGTCCAGAGCCGTCAGCCAGCCATGAGCTACCCCTCAGCCCAGAGCTGCCATTAATCCTGAACTGCCCCTCAGTCCAGAGCTGTCTGTCTGTCCGGAGCTGCCCTTCAGTCCGGAGTTGCCCCTCTATCCTGAGCTATCTCTCTATCCTGACCTACCGCTCTGTCCTGAGCTACCTCGTCCCGGAGCTGTCCTTTATCTTGGTGTAGCCCCTTAACCTAAGTGGGTGTATAATGAGGGTGGTCATTCTGAGGGAGAGACGTAAGCTGGGATTGACTATGGTGGGGTGGGGACCTCGCCCAGAGCCTGAGCCACCACCGTGGTCAGATGCCCACCCTGACCCTCCCCTAGACTTTGTGCTGGTGCGCCCGGAGTTCACACCTTAAGGGGGGGGTTATGTCACGCCCTGGCCTTAGTATTCTTTGTTTTCTTAATTATTTTAGTTAGGTCAGGGTGTGACATGGGTAATTTATGTGGGTTTTGTAGTGTCTAGGGTGGTTGTAAGGTTTAGGGGGTTTATTTAGAGTAGTTGGGTTTATGTTTAGTGTAGTTGTCTAGCTGTGTCTATGGTTGAGTGTAGGTGTTTAGAAAAGTCTATGGTTGCCTGAATTGGGTCTCAATTAGAGACAGCTGGATATTGTTGTCTCTGATTGGGAGCCATATTTAAGGTAACCATAGGCTTTAGCTGTTTGTGGGGAATTGTCTATGGTGAACGTTTGTAGCCTGTGTGTGTGCACTACGTTTATAGCTTCACGGTCGTTTGTTGTTTTGTTAGTTTGTAAGTGTTTTGTTTCGTTTTGCCATCAAAATAAAAGAAGATGGCTTATTTTCCAAATGCTGCGTTTTGGTCCGTCTCACTCCCACACGATCGTGACACTATGGGACAAAACTAGGTCCAGAGTATGACTGTGGCAGTGAGTAGGTCCAGAGACATGTTGGACAAAACCCACTGAGTCGATGATGCCTCCGAAAGACATTTGGAGTGGGTCTGTGGACTTCTCCATATGAATATTAAAATCACCAAAAATTAGAATATGATCTTCTATGACTACAAGGTCTGATAGGAATTCAGGGAACTCAGAGAGGGATGCTGTATATGGCCCAGGAGGCCTGTAAACAGTAGCTATAAAAAGTGATTGAGTAGGCTGCATAGATTTCATGACTAGAAGCTCAAAAGACAAAAACGTATTTTTTTTTTTTGTAAATTGAAATTTGCTATCGTAAATGTTAGCAACACCTCCGCCTTTGCGGGATACACGGGGGATATGGTCACTAGTGTAACCAGGAGGTGAGGCCTCATTTAACACAGTAAATTCATCAGGCTTAAGCCATGTTTCAGTCAGGCCAATCACATCAAGATTATGATCAGTGATTAGTTCATTGACTATGACTGCCTTTGAAGTGAGGGATCTAACATTAAGTAACCCTATTTTGAGATGTGAGGTATCACGATCTCTTTCAATAATGGCAGGAATGGAGGAGGTCTTTATCCTAATAAGATTGCTAAGGTGAACACCGCCATGTTTAGTTTTGCCCAACCTAGGTCGAGGCACAGACACAGTCTCAATGGGTATGGCTGAGCTGACTACACTGACTATGCTAGTGGCAGACTCCACTAAGCAGGCAGGTTGGCTAACAGCCTGCTGCCTGGCCTGCACCCTATTTCATTGTGGGGCTAGAGGAGTTAGAGCCCTATCTATGTTGGTAGATAAGATGAGAGCACCCCTCCAGCTAGGATGGAGTCCGTAACTCCTCAGCAGGTCAGGCTTGGTCCTGTTTGTGGGTCAGTCCCAGAAAGAGGGCCAATTATCTACAAATTCTATCTTTTGGGAGGGGCAGAAAACAGTTTTCAACCAGCGATTGAGTGCTGAGACTCTGCTGTAGAGCTTGTCACTCCCCCTAACTGGGAGTGGGCCAGAGACAATTACTCGATGCCGACACATCTTTCTAGCTGATTTACACGCTGAAGCTATGTTGCACTTGGTGACCTCTGACTGTTTCATCCTAACATCGTTGGTGCCGACGTGGATAACAATATCTCTATACTCTCTACACTCTACACATTTGTGGCCTGCTGGAGGTCATTTTGCAGGGTTCTGGCAGTGCACCTCCTTGCACAAAGGCGGAGGTAGCGGTCCTGCTGCTGGGTTGTTGCCCTCCTACGGCCTCCTCCACGTCTCCTGATGTACTGGCCTGTCTCCTGGTAGCGCCTCCATGCTCTGGACACTACGCTGACAGACACAACAAACCTTTTTGCCACAGCTCACATTGATGTGCCATCCTGGATGAACTGCACTACCTGAGCCACTTGTGTGGGTTGTAGACTCCGTCTCATGCTACCACTAGAGTGAGAGCACCGCCAGAAAATAAAAGAAGATGGCTTATTTTCCACATGCTGCGTTTTGGTCCGTCTCACTCCCACACGATCGTGACAGAATTCCCCACCAACATCGGATCAAGCAGCGTGTGCAACAACAACAGGACCCACCTACACAGGATTATTGGAATTGGGAGGAAATTCTGGACCGAGAAATACCAGGAGAATATAACCGCCCCAAAGCTGAGCTGGAGGCAGCGAAAGCAGAGAGGCGGAGATATGAGGAGGCAGCAAGGAGACGTGGCTGGAAGCCTGAAAAGCCTGTGAGTACTACCCAAAAATTTATTGGGAAGGGGCTAAGAGGTAGTGGGCCAAGGGCAGGTAGGAGACCTGCGCCCACTTCCCAGGCTAACCGTGGAGAGCGGGAGTACGGGTGGACACCGTGTTACGCAGTAGAGCGCACGGTGTCTCCTGTACGTGTGCATAGCCCGGTGCGGGTTATTCCACCTCCCCGCACTGGTAGGGCTAGATTGGGCATTGAGCCAGGTGCCATGAAGCCGGCTCAACGCATCTGGTCACCAGTGCGTCTCCTCGGGCCGGCGTACATGGCACCAGCCTTACGCATGGTGTCCCCGGTTCGCCTACATAGCCCGGTGCGGGTTATTCCACCTCCCCGCACTGGTCGGGCGACGGGGAGTATTCAACCAGGTAAGGTTGGGCAGGCTCAATGCTCAAGAGAGCCAGTACGCCTGCACGGTCCGGTATTTCCGGCGCCACCTCCCCGCCCCAGCCTAGTACCAACAGTGCCTACACCACGCACCAGGCTTCCAGTGCGTTTTCAGAGCCCTGTTCCTCCTCCACGCACTCTCCCTATGGTGCGTGTCTCCAGCCCAGTGCCTCCAGTTCTGGCACCACGCACTAAGCCACCTGTGCGTGTCCTGAGTCCTGTACACACTGTTATTTCTCCCCGCACTCGTCCTGAGGTGCGTGCCCTCAGCCCGGTACCACCAGTTCTGGTACCATGCACCAGTCCTATAGTGCGCCTTGAGAACTCAGTGTGCCCTGTTGTTCCCCGCACTAGCCTGAAGGTGCGTGTCCTTAGCCCGGTACCTCCAGTCCCGGCACCACGCACCAGACCTACAGTGCGTCTCAGCCGGCCAGAGTCTGCCGTCTGCCCAACGGTGCCTGAACTGCCGTCTGTATTGAGCCTTCAAAGCCGCCCGTCTGCCATGAGCCTGCAAAGCCGCCCGTCTGCCATGAGCCTACAGAGCCTTCCGCCAGACAGGAGCCGCTAGAGCCTTCCGCCAGACAGGATCAGTCTGAGCCATCCGTCTCCCCAGCGCCGTCTGAGCCATCCGTCTCCCCAGCGCCGTCTGAGCCATCCGTCTGTCCAGAGCCGTCAGAGCCGTTAGTCAGTCAGGAGCCGCTAGAGCCATTCGTCTGCCAGAGCCGCCAACCAGACAGGATCTGCCAGAGCCGCCAACCAGACAGGATCTGCCAGAGCCGCCAACCAGACAGGATATGCCAGAGCCGTCAGCCAGCCATGAGCGTCCAGAGCCGTCAGCCAGCCATGAGCTACCCCTCAGCCCAGAGCTGCCATTAATCCTGAACTGCCCCTCAGTCCAGAGCTGTCTGTCTGTCCGGAGCTGCCCTTCAGTCCGGAGTTGCCCCTCTATCCTGAGCTATCTCTCTATCCTGACCTACCGCTCTGTCCTGAGCTACCTCGTCCCGGAGCTGTCCTTTATCTTGGTGTAGCCCCTTAACCTAAGTGGGTGTATAATGAGGGTGGTCATTCTGAGGGAGAGACGTAAGCTGGGATTGACTATGGTGGGGTGGGGACCTCGCCCAGAGCCTGAGCCACCACCGTGGTCAGATGCCCACCCTGACCCTCCCCTAGACTTTGTGCTGGTGCGCCCGGAGTTCACACCTTAAGGGGGGGGTTATGTCACGCCCTGGCCTTAGTATTCTTTGTTTTCTTAATTATTTTAGTTAGGTCAGGGTGTGACATGGGTAATTTATGTGGGTTTTGTAGTGTCTAGGGTGGTTGTAAGGTTTAGGGGGTTTATTTAGAGTAGTTGGGTTTATGTTTAGTGTAGTTGTCTAGCTGTGTCTATGGTTGAGTGTAGGTGTTTAGAAAAGTCTATGGTTGCCTGAATTGGGTCTCAATTAGAGACAGCTGGATATTGTTGTCTCTGATTGGGAGCCATATTTAAGGTAACCATAGGCTTTAGCTGTTTGTGGGGAATTGTCTATGGTGAACGTTTGTAGCCTGTGTGTGTGCACTACGTTTATAGCTTCACGGTCGTTTGTTGTTTTGTTAGTTTGTAAGTGTTTTGTTTCGTTTTGCCATCAAAATAAAAGAAGATGGCTTATTTTCCACATGCTGCGTTTTGGTCCGTCTCACTCCCACACGATCGTGACACTATGGGACAAAACTAGGTCCAGAGTATGACTGTGGCAGTGAGTAGGTCCAGAGACATGTTGGACAAAACCCACTGAGTCGATGATGCCTCCGAAAGACATTTGGAGTGGGTCTGTGGACTTCTCCATATGAATATTAAAATCACCAAAAATTAGAATATGATCTTCTATGACTACAAGGTCTGATAGGAATTCAGGGAACTCAGAGAGGGATGCTGTATATGGCCCAGGAGGCCTGTAAACAGTAGCTATAAAAAGTGATTGAGTAGGCTGCATAGATTTCATGACTAGAAGCTCAAAAGACAAAAACGTATTTTTTTTTTTTGTAAATTGAAATTTGCTATCGTAAATGTTAGCAACACCTCCGCCTTTGCGGGATGCACGGGGGATATGGTCACTAGTGTAACCAGGAGGTGAGGCCTCATTTAACACAGTAAATTCATCAGGCTTAAGCCATGTTTCAGTCAGGCCAATCACATCAAGATTATGATCAGTGATTAGTTCATTGACTATGACTGCCTTTGAAGTGAGGGATCTAACATTAAGTAACCCTATTTTGAGATGTGAGGTATCACGATCTCTTTCAATAATGGCAGGAATGGAGGAGGTCTTTATCCTAATAAGATTGCTAAGGTGAACACCGCCATGTTTAGTTTTGCCCAACCTAGGTCGAGGCACAGACACAGTCTCAATGGGTATGGCTGAGCTGACTACACTGACTATGCTAGTGGCAGACTCCACTAAGCAGGCAGGTTGGCTAACAGCCTGCTGCCTGGCCTGCACCCTATTTCATTGTGGGGCTAGAGGAGTTAGAGCCCTATCTATGTTGGTAGATAAGATGAGAGCACCCCTCCAGCTAGGATGGAGTCCGTAACTCCTCAGCAGGTCAGGCTTGGTCCTGTTTGTGGGTGAGTCCCAGAAAGAGGGCCAATTATCTACAAATTCTATCTTTTGGAAGGGGCAGAAAACAGTTTTCAACCAGCGATTGAGTGCTGAGACTCTGCTGTAGAGCTTGTCACTCCCCCTAACTGGGAGTGGGCCAGAGACAATTACTCGATGCCGACACATCTTTCTAGCTGATTTACACGCTGAAGCTATGTTGCACTTGGTGACCTCTGACTGTTTCATTCTAACATCGTTGGTGCCGACGTGGATAACAATATCTCTATACTCTCTACACTCTACACATTTGTGGCCTGCTGGAGGTCATTTTGCAGGGTTCTGGCAGTGCACCTCCTTGCACAAAGGCGGAGGTAGCGGTCCTGCTGCTGGGTTGTTGCCCTCCTACGGCCTCCTCCACGTCTCCTGATGTACTGGCCTGTCTCCTGGTAGCGCCTCCATGCTCTGGACACTACGCTGACAGACACAACAAACCTTTTTGCCACAGCTCACATTGATGTGCCATCCTGGATGAACTGCACTACCTGAGCCACTTGTGTGGGTTGTAGACTCCGTCTCATGCTACCACTAGAGTGAGAGCACCGCCAGAAAATAAAAGAAGATGGCTTATTTTCCACATGCTGCGTTTTGGTCCGTCTCACTCCCACACGATCGTGACAGAATTCCCCACCAACATCGGATCAAGCAGCGTGTGCAACAACAACAGGACCCACCTACACAGGATTATTGGAATTGGGAGGAAATTCTGGACCGAGAAATACCAGGAGAATATAACCGCCCCAAAGCTGAGCTGGAGGCAGCGAAAGCAGAGAGGCGGAGATATGAGGAGGCAGCAAGGAGACGTGGCTGGAAGCCTGAAAAGCCTGTGAGTACTACCCAAAAATTTATTGGGAAGGGGCTAAGAGGTAGTGGGCCAAGGGCAGGTAGGAGACCTGCGCCCACTTCCCAGGCTAACCGTGGAGAGCGGGAGTACGGGTGGACACCGTGTTACGCAGTAGAGCGCACGGTGTCTCCTGTACGTGTGCATAGCCCGGTGCGGGTTATTCCACCTCCCCGCACTGGTAGGGCTAGATTGGGCATTGAGCCAGGTGCCATGAAGCCGGCTCAACGCATCTGGTCACCAGTGCGTCTCCTCGGGCCGGCGTACATGGCACCAGCCTTACGCATGGTGTCCCCGGTTCGCCTACATAGCCCGGTGCGGGTTATTCCACCTCCCCGCACTGGTCGGGCGACGGGGAGTATTCAACCAGGTAAGGTTGGGCAGGCTCAATGCTCAAGAGAGCCAGTACGCCTGCACGGTCCGGTATTTCCGGCGCCACCTCCCCGCCCCAGCCTAGTACCAACAGTGCCTACACCACGCACCAGGCTTCCAGTGCGTTTTCAGAGCCCTGTTCCTCCTCCACGCACTCTCCCTATGGTGCGTGTCTCCAGCCCAGTGCCTCCAGTTCTGGCACCACGCACTAAGCCACCTGTGCGTCTCCTGAGTCCTGTACACACTGTTATTTCTCCCCGCACTCGTCCTGAGGTGCGTGCCCTCAGCCCGGTACCACCAGTTCTGGTACCATGCACCAGTCCTATAGTGCGCCTTGAGAACTCAGTGTGCCCTGTTGTTCCCCGCACTAGCCTGAAGGTGCGTGTCCTTAGCCCGGTACCTCCAGTCCCGGCACCACGCACCAGGCCTACAGTGCGTCTCAGCCGGCCAGAGTCTGCCGTCTGCCCAACGGTGCCTGAACTGCCGTCTGTATTGAGCCTTCAAAGCCGCCCGTCTGCCATGAGCCTGCAAAGCCGCCCGTCTGCCATGAGCCTACAGAGCCTTCCGCCAGACAGGAGCCGCTAGAGCCTTCCGCCAGACAGGATCAGTCTGAGCCATCCGTCTCCCCAGCGCCGTCTGAGCCATCCGTCTCCCCAGCGCCGTCTGAGCCATCCGTCTGTCCCGAGCCATTAGAGCCGCCCGTCTGTCCAGAGCCGTCAGAGCCGTTAGTCAGTCAGGAGCCGCTAGAGCCATTCGTCTGCCAGAGCCGCCAACCAGACAGGATCTGCCAGAGCCGCCAACCAGACAGGATCTGCCAGAGCCGCCAACCAGACAGGATATGCCAGAGCCGTCAGCCAGCCATGAGCGTCCAGAGCCGTCAGCCAGCCATGAGCTACCCCTCAGCCCAGAGCTGCCATTAATCCTGAACTGCCCCTCAGTCCAGAGCTGTCTGTCTGTCCGGAGCTGCCCTTCAGTCCGGAGTTGCCCCTCTATCCTGAGCTATCTCTCTATCCTGACCTACCGCTCTGTCCTGAGCTACCTCGTCCCGGAGCTGTCCTTTATCTTGGTGTTGCCCCTTAACCTAAGTGGGTGTATAATGAGGGTGGTCATTCTGAGGGAGAGACGTAAGCTGGGATTGACTATGGTGGGGTGGGGACCTCGCCCAGAGCCTGAGCCACCACCGTGGTCAGATGCCCACCCTGACCCTCCCCTAGACTTTGTGCTGGTGCGCCCGGAGTTCACACCTTAAGGGGGGGGTTATGTCACGCCCTGGCCTTAGTATTCTTTGTTTTATTAATTATTTTAGTTAGGTCAGGGTGTGACATGGGTAATTTATGTGGGTTTTGTAGTGTCTAGGGTGGTTGTAAGGTTTAGGGGGTTTATTTAGAGTAGTTGGGTTTATGTTTAGTGTAGTTGTCTAGCTGTGTCTATGGTTGAGTGTAGGTGTTTAGAAAAGTCTATGGTTGCCTGAATTGGGTCTCAATTAGAGACAGCTGGATATTGTTGTCTCTGATTGGGAGCCATATTTAAGGTAACCATAGGCTTTAGCTGTTTGTGGGGAATTGTCTATGGTGAACGTTTGTAGCCTGTGTGTGTGCACTACGTTTATAGCTTCACGGTCGTTTGTTGTTTTGTTAGTTTGTAAGTGTTTTGTTTCGTTTTGCCATCAAAATAAAAGAAGATGGCTTATTTTCCACATGCTGCGTTTTGGTCCGTCTCACTCCCACACGATCGTGACACTATGGGACAAAACTAGGTCCAGAGTATGACTGTGGCAGTGAGTAGGTCCAGAGACATGTTGGACAAAACCCACTGAGTCGATGATGCCTCCGAAAGACATTTGGAGTGGGTCTGTGGACTTCTCCATATGAATATTAAAATCACCAAAAATTAGAATATGATCTTCTATGACTACAAGGTCTGATAGGAATTCAGGGAACTCAGAGAGGGATGCTGTATATGGCCCAGGAGGCCTGTAAACAGTAGCTATAAAAAGTGATTGAGTAGGCTGCATAGATTTCATGACTAGAAGCTCAAAAGACAAAAACGTATTTTTTTTTTTTGTAAATTGAAATTTGCTATCGTAAATGTTAGCAACACCTCCGCCTTTGCGGGATGCACGGGGGATATGGTCACTAGTGTAACCAGGAGGTGAGGCCTCATTTAACACAGTAAATTCATCAGGCTTAAGCCATGTTTCAGTCAGGCCAATCACATCAAGATTATGATCAGTGATTAGTTCATTGACTATGACTGCCTTTGAAGTGAGGGATCTAACATTAAGTAACCCTATTTTGAGATGTGAGGTATCACGATCTCTTTCAATAATGGCAGGAATGGAGGAGGTCTTTATCCTAATAAGATTGCTAAGGTGAACACCGCCATGTTTAGTTTTGCCCAACCTAGGTCGAGGCACAGACACAGTCTCAATGGGTATGGCTGAGCTGACTACACTGACTATGCTAGTGGCAGACTCCACTAAGCAGGCAGGTTGGCTAACAGCCTGCTGCCTGGCCTGCACCCTATTTCATTGTGGGGCTAGAGGAGTTAGAGCCCTATCTATGTTGGTAGATAAGATGAGAGCACCCCTCCAGCTAGGATGGAGTCCGTAACTCCTCAGCAGGTCAGGCTTGGTCCTGTTTGTGGGTGAGTCCCAGAAAGAAGGCCAATTATCTACAAATTCTATCTTTTGGGAGGGGCAGAAAACAGTTTTCAACCAGCGATTGAGTGCTGAGACTCTGCTGTAGAGCTTGTCACTCCCCCTAACTGGGAGTGGGCCAGAGACAATTACTCGATGCCGACACATCTTTCTAGCTGATTTACACGCTGAAGCTATGTTGCACTTGGTGACCTCTGACTGTTTCATCCTAACATCGTTGGTGCCGACGTGGATAACAATATCTCTATACTCTCTACACTCTACACATTTGTGGCCTGCTGGAGGTCATTTTGCAGGGCTCTGGCAGTGCACCTCCTTGCACAAAGGCGGAGGTAGCGGTCCTGCTGCTGGGTTGTTGCCCTCCTACGGCCTCCTCCACGTCTCCTGATGTACTGGCCTGTCTCCTGGTAGCGCCTCCATGCTCTGGACACTACGCTGACAGACACAACAAACCTTTTTGCCACAGCTCGCATTGATGTGCCATCCTGGATGAACTGCACTACCTGAGCCACTTGTGTGGGTTGTAGACTCCGTCTCATGCTACCACTAGAGTGAGAGCACCGCCAGCATTCAAAAGTGACCAAAACATCAGCCAGGAAGCATAGGAACTGAGAAGTGGTCTGTGGTCACCACCTGCAGAACCATTCCTTTTTTGGGGGTGTCTTACTAATTGCCTATAATTTCCACCTTTTGTCTATTCCATTTGCACAACAGCATGTGAAATTTATTGTCAATCAGTGTTACTTCCTAAGTGGACAGTTTGATTTCACAGAAGTGTGATTGACTTGGAGTTATATTGTGTTGTTTAAGTGTTCCCTTTATTTTTTTGAGCAGTGTATATATTTTTTTACATTGTTTGCAAACTGCTATTTGACACCTATTAATGCCAAAATAACATGCAAAACAGGCAAGCACCCCACCCCAAATACCCATTTAATTTATTTATCTGTATCTATGCACGGTCTTTCTCTCCCACTCTCTATCTCTGTTTCTCGACCCTCCAGGGCTCCAGCATGTGGTCCAGACTCCCAAGTGTCAGTCGATTCGCACTGTGTATGTTTCCAGTCCCATCCTCTCAGACAGGGAATCAGGCAGCGATTAGTCGCCCCTGAGCCATACTTGAAGGACGATCCGCCGAGCTTGTCCTCATTAACTCTCCATTAGCTGGGGTATAATGGCGTTTTAATGAAAGGGCCGACAGACACACAGACAGACATGCTCAACATGAGGAGACAGATGTCTGTCAGTTGCCATCCTACCCTATATGCCCTCCAGAGGGGTATACTACAAAGGAGCATCAATGAGTTAGCCAGCTAACTTGGCCAAATATTCTGAACTAACTTTTACATTTTTGAGAAAGATATGAAATGGGCATGGTGTAATTCACTTAACCACAAACACATATCTAAGTTTAGCTTTCATAATGAACCAGAAAATCTGTAGGTATTTATGGTTGTTTATCGGAGTTAGCTGGCTAACTCATTGATCCTGCTTTGTCGTATTCCCCCTGGCACTTCTTGGGAAGACAGCTTGACAGCATCCTACTCACATGCAACCTTTTTCAGATAGAGGCAAAAGACCATCAAAGCTTCATCATATACTACCAGATTAAAAGTTCCCCTCACTTTTTGTAATTGTCTGCGTTTGGCGAGGAAGAACGCAAGTCTGATTATACGGAAATTCTGAAATACCAATATAAAAAATCCGGCCAACAACCTTGGTCACTCTTACCAAAGGAAAGAGCATAATAATAAGTCTTGTAAAAAAATATTAATGCAAATCACTTATTTTTCACATACTGCACACTCTCATCCTTTTAGATTTTCAACATTTTCCTCTATGACTGAATGACCAATTCAGAGGCTTGAATATGGAAAGGTGACAGAGACAGAGATCTAGGAGGGCAGAAGCAATCAACTGATCTTTCGGTGAAAGCTACGGCACAGTGTGTCAAATCTCATTACCAGAGTCAAACATAGAGCCAGAAATGAAGTCAAAAAGGGATAAAAACCTTGACACAAATTAGTGAACATGTATTTCTAATAAGATCATTTTTATTTGAACAAATCACAAACTGACTGCTCATAGTGAAGTTCAACAGTCTGTTAGTTAAAAGGTGACAGATGACAGAGAATCCCTGAAGAAAAGAGATCACCGGGCACAGACGTCAATCAGTTCACCGTCTATTTGGATTTACATTTGGTTGAGTTGTCAACTAACGGCAATTCAACATTAACTATCTCCATGACATTGGATTTGGGTAGAAAATTGGGTGATATTTTTCTGTGCAATTCCAATCAGATTTCCACGTTGATTCAATGTAATCATGTAGATTTGTTGATGAAATGACGTAGAAAAAACATTGACTCAACCAGTTTTTGCCCAGTGGGGAAGATGTAAGCCTGAAGTGCAGAAGTCAAGGCTATCATAGGCTTTTAGAAAAGGGTTGGATAGTGAAAGTATTTGAAAGTAGGTGGGACAAGGGTCAAGGTTTTGAAAAATTATCCAGTCAAATTTTGAGCTTACTGTAGAGTTAGAAAGTAAAGAACTACTATCCATTAACTTGCAGAAAACTTTCACCACTTCAGGAGTCCAGGAGCTTTAGCTGATATCATCTTTTGCAGTAAATAATTATTGTCCATAAGCATGAGAAATTGTTCACCAGATTAAGCTGTGCACACCGTATGTCTCCTCCTCAGCATTCTGTCCCATCGTATAATGCTGTTGTGATCCTGACTGATTATATCTCTCTGCATCTGAACCGATTTCCCCAGACCCCAGCCTGATAATAGACACGGCTATTGATTTCTGTTAACTGTTGTTAATTCTACGCTTTTGTTTTGGAGGGAGTGGAGCTTAGGCTGGCTAATTGCCGCCTCCAAAAGGTCATTTTTAATTAATGTTGTGACTCCACAATGTGAGCGTGATTATCGCAGAGCCCATCTTGGCATACTAAACACAAGAAATGTTCTGGGGGATTGTGTAGCAGTCCTGGATAAGGATTTTTTCTTTAAATTCCAAACACTTTCATGGGTTTAATTAGCTCAATAGAAACATGCAGGCATTTCAAACATGGGGGGAGGCAAATCGATCGAACTAGATGTATAATAATGTTGGTGTCGAACACACGTTGGTGTTGACACTTTTTATGCCTCTCCATATGTATGTTTTTTTTTTACTACCTTATATTACCAGGTAAGTTGACTGAGAACAAATTCTCATTTACAGCAATGACATGGGAAATAGTTACTATGGAGAGGAAGGGGCATGATGAGCCAATTGGAAGCTGAGGATGATTAGGTGGCCATGATGGTACAGTATGAGGGCCATGTCATAACTCTCCTGTGAAGATCTGAAGGATCAGGCTGCAGGAAGCCCGC
This sequence comes from Salvelinus fontinalis, assembly GCF_029448725.1. Classification (NCBI taxonomy): domain Eukaryota; kingdom Metazoa; phylum Chordata; class Actinopteri; order Salmoniformes; family Salmonidae; genus Salvelinus; species Salvelinus fontinalis. The sequence continues at coordinate 4,986,028 of NC_074699.1, forward strand.
TCTACAGCGCCCACTCTCTCTGCTGCGGAGGGAGAGGGGGCCGCTTTATGGCGGTCGTAATATACTCTGCTTCTGGGCTCTGTAGTGTTCGAGATTGGAATGTGACTGTGGAACACATAGAGACACTTGGACAGCAAAAGGTTGAATAATTGAACAGTATTTCTGTATTTTCCAACCAGTTGGAGTGGTCCGTGGAGGCTTAAGGAACAGTCATGTCGAGTTTGTTTCATTTGGTGTCCTCATGAAGGACAGGAGACACATTACTTTTCCTTTGTTTGTATACGCTTCTCAATGATGGGGTTTGCATCTGAATGTTGTATAAAATATATGACTTTCAACACAGAAGAAGTACTACTCTAGAGACCAAAACATGCCGGGTGATGCTGGTGTGTGAAGTTGTTCAAACTACCACTCTACCAAAGGACAAGACCAGAGAACATGGAGATCATTCCCACGTTAAGATGGCTAAGAAATCTACGAACTAAAGAACAATTATTCAGACTGCAGCTGTTTAAGTACTTTAGTCTGGTAAACGTAACTGGTCAAACCACCGAAAGGTATTCTGACGTATCCATTATAATGAGCTACAACTCCGAAAGACTTTGATGTCTGGTGGACAAACCGGAGACTTTGTGTCAACAATCTATCTGTGTGTGATGTTTATGTAATTGTGTGATTGATTAGTTAGTTAGTAAATAAATAAGCCAATTTGTATATCGTTGATTCATGATTTATGCTAGGGTTCGTGCAGATATTCAAGGGTTTGCGACATTCAGACATATGACTGATGAGGTAATAATACATTAATAAGTGACTGTAATTGATAAGATATGAAAATATCTGAAGTGTCAATTCAGAAAGAGATTCTATAAAAAATTTCCCGTGGTGCCCCGACTTCCTAGTTAAAGTCGAATTAATTAGTTGAATCACGTAATAATAATTACACACAGAGAATTGATTTTGATATAACAGTCTTCACATTTAATGATAGTCAACGCTACAACACTTACGATAAGTGCCAAGGGATCTTTAGTGACCAAAGAGAGTCAGGACACTCGTTTAACGTCCCATCTGAAAGACAGCACCTTACATAGGGCAATGTCCCAATCACTGCCCTAGGACATTGGGATATATACAGTATACAGAAAGAGTACCTCCTACTCGCCCTCCAACACCACTTCCAGCAGCATCTGGTCCCCCATCCAGTGACCAACCCTGCTTAGCTTCAGAGGCAAGCCAGAAGTGGGATACTGCTTTGGTTGCAGGGTGGGTATGTATGGGGTGTGTTTTTTTTCAGTGTGTGTGTGTGTCTTTTGTCATTGAATTCACATTTAAATGCACTGATTGGACCCCAACCCTCCATAGAGGCTTGATGAGCAGAGATAGTTGATGAATATTGACCGTCATTGCAGGTAGCATGTTCTAACATGACACCAGATACCTCTGACAGGCCTGGATACACAGGCATTTTATTAAGCGTGAGTTCAGGGTCCTGTATTTCCTCGCAGATGCATTTTGTCTTTGTGTGTGTGTGCGCATGTGTGAGCTTTCATACAGTGTTTGTGTGTGCACACTTTCATTCAGTGTGTTTGTGTGTGTGTGTGTGTGTGTTTGTGTATTAGTGTGTGTATGTGTCAGTGAGGGTTGTGTTTAATTCTTAGGGCTAGGACCCTTTTTTCTCAATTTCCGCCTGACTGACGTGCCCAAAGTAAACTGCCTGTTTCTCAGGCCCTGAAGCAAGGATATGCATATAATTGGTACCATTGATTGAAAAGAAAACACTTTGAAGATAGAAGAAATGTTAAAATAATATAGGAGAATATAACACAATAGATATGGTAGGAGAAAATCCAAAGAAAAGCCAACCAGATATGATTTTTGAGCACAGGGGCATACTGAATTCTAGCTCCCAGGATGCAATTCCTATGGCTTCCACAAGGAGTCAGCAGTCTATGTTCAAGGTTTCAGGCTTGTAATTTCAAAAAAGGAATAAGAAATAACCGTTTTAGTAGAGGGACACAGCCTTGGAAATTTGTGTATGCGCGCGCGATGAAGACAGAACGCACCTGCTAAAATCAGTTTCCTATTGAAGAAATATTATAGTTTGATTACATTTTAGGGTATCTGAGGAGTGAATAGAAACTTATTTTGACTTGTTGAAACAAAGTTTAGGAGTAGATTTTCGGATTCCTTTCTCTGCATGTTGAACGAGTGGATTACTCAAATCGATGGCGCCAACTAAACTGACTTTTTGGGGTATAAAGAAGGAATTTATCTAACAAAACGACACTATATGTTATGGCTGAGCCCTTTGGATGACAAATCAGAGGAAGATTTTCAAAAGGTAAGTGAATATTTATTCGCTATTTGTGAATGTATGAAACCTGTGCCGGTGGAAAAACATTTTGATGTGGGGCGTCGTCCTCAAACAATCGCATGGCATGCTTTCGTTCTAATGGCTACTGTAAATCGGACAGTGCAGTTAGATTAACAACAATTTAAGCTCTCAACCAATAAGACACTTGTATGTACCTAAATGTTTAATATCCATCATTTTTATGATTATTTATTTGAATTGCCCGCCATCCAGTTTCACCGGAAGTTGTCCCACTAGCGGGATGCCTATCCCTGAGAGGTTTTAGCAACAAGCACCAGATCCACCAAACATTTGCAATACAGAAAACTTTAACAACTGTTTCATCCTCTTTTATCCCTCATTCCTACAGGTATGTAACAGTGGGGACAGCTCAGTGGTGAAATCCGTCACACATCTCAACACCAGTGGAGGCTGGTGGGAGGAGCTATAGGAGGACGGGCTCATTGTAATGGCTGGAATGGAATATATGGAACGGAGGCAACATGTGGTTTCCATATGGTTGATGTGTTTGATACTGTTCCGTTCCAAAGGAGCCCATCCTCCTATAACTCAACAATGTTTGAAAAGAAAGCAGAATAGACTGAAGTCCCTGGTTCATACGGTCCTTATACTGAGGTGATCAATGTTGCTTTTGTATCGTCTTTGAGAAACACACACGCGCATGAAAGCGGCATTCCTCTCATGGACCTGCTCTCTTCACTCGTCTTCTGTCTGTCATGGTAACATTCAAGTGCACCCCACATTTACCATTCATCAGTATTTATGGAGCCAAAGGACCAGACAGAGAGACAATGAGGAGAAACAGACTTAACAAGGTTTGTGTGTGTGTGCATTTGTGTGAGTGTGTGTGTGCGTGTGTGTGCGACTAGGTGTGGGAACATGTGCACCTGTGTGCATGTCTGTCTGTGTGTGTGTGTGTGTGTGCATGCAAGCATACCTGTGTCTGCATGTGTGTGTGTGCCTGTATGCGCGTGGGCACTTGTGTGCATGCAAGTGCTTGCGTGTGTGATTGTGTTACAGTGGCCCATTGTAAGTTTCTAGTTGGTTCTGGCCAAAGTCATTGGTGGAGAACAGCCTGCCCTGCAGAACCATTGAAGTGGAAGGTTAGGAGGTTAGTTATTTTACAGATGAAAGGTTTAAGATAAAGAGAGTGAAAGACAGACAGGATGATGAGGGAGAACATTTCATATTGAGAAAATTAGAAATAAGGGGTTAGAGCAGAACAGAGATCGAGAGAAATTGCGCCGGCAGAGAGGGTTGCCTCGCTTTTAGTTCTTAGGAAACTTTGCAGCATTTTGTGTTTTTATGTATTATTTCTTACATTGTTAGCCCAGAAAATTGTATGTGTTATTACATACAGCCGGGAAGAATTATTGGATATCAGAGCGGAGGTAACTCACCAGCATTACGACCAGGAATATGACTTTCCCAAAGCAGATCCTTTATTCGCACCACCCAGGTCAATTGAACTGATTCCAGAGGTCGACCCAAAACAACGCCGGCGGAGAAGAGGAATTCGCAGCATTCTTCTAGTCAGACTTAGGAGGCGCACACACCATCCAATACTTCCAAGTATATTACTCGCTAATGTTCAGTCCCTGGATAACAAAGTTGACTAGATCAGGGCAAGGGTTTCTTTACAGAGAGACATCAGGGATTGTAAAATCCTCTGTTTCACGAAAACATGGTTCTCTCGGGGTATACTGTCGGAGTCGGTACAGCCATCTTGATTCTCAGTTTATCGCACCGACAGGAATAAACATCTCTCTGGGAAGAAGAAGGGCGGGGGTGTATGTTTCATGATTAACGACTCATGGTGGAATTGTAATAACATACAGGACCTCAAGTCCTTTTGTTCACCCTGACCAAGAATACTTCACAATCAAATGCTGACCATAGTATCTCCCAAGAGAATACTCTTCGGTTATTGTCACAACCCTGCATATCCCCCCTCAAGCCGATACCATGACGGCCCTCAATGAACTTTACTGGACATTATGCAAGCTGGAAACCATATATCCTGAGGCTGCATTTATTGTAGCTGGGGATTTAAAAAAAGCAAATTTGAGGAAAAGGCTGCCTAAATTCTATCAGCATATCGACTGTAGTACTCGCGCTGGAAAAACACTCTACCAATGCTACTCCAACTTCCGGGGATGCATACAAGGCCCTCCCCCTCTCTCCTTTCGGCAAATCTGACCACGACTCCATTTTGCTCCTCCCTTCCCAAAGGCAGAAACTGAAATAGGAAGTATCCGTGCTAAGGACTATTCAACGCTGGTCTGACCAATTGGAATCCACGCTTCAAGATTGTTTGGATCACACAGACTGGTATATGTTCCAAGAATAATATTGACTTGTACACTGAGAAGGTAACTGATTTCATCAAGAAGTGTATAGGAGATGTTACACCCACAGTGACTATTAAAACCTACCCTAACCAGAAAACATGGATTAACTTCTTATGGCTGCAAGGGGCAGTATTGAGTAGCCAGTTAAATCGTGCCCATTTCAAACGGCCTCGTACTCAATTCTTGCTCGTACAATATGCATATTATTATTACTATTGGATAGAAAACACTCTCTAGTTTCTAAAACCGTTTGAATTATTTCTCTGAGTGAAACAGAACTCCTTCTGTAGCACATTTCCTGACCAGGAAGTGGAATGTCAGAAATCGATGCTCTGTTCAACTTCATGCCTATACGTGGGCAATGAACGTAAGAGTCTACGTACACTTTATACACCTTCCCCTGGTTGTCAAGAGGCGGTGAGAGAAGAAATTTCGTGTCTATCTTGGTCTGAGGTGGAATTAAAGCTCTTTGTATGACGTGACCGTCCATTTCCTGTTTCTGGAGCGCGCGAAAGAGGACATGGATTTGCCTTCTGTTTAGCTGTCGTTATGGACGACTAACCTCTCCGGTTTAGATTTTATTTGATACATGTGACCATATCATCGTAAAGTATGTTTTTTCAATATAGTTTTAATCAGATTATTGAAATTTTTTCGGGAGTTTTGCCGTGTTCCGTTCTCTGACTTTGTTGACGTTGGAGAGATCCGTGCCACTTGGCAAGTGCCCATGCTAAATCAAGAGGCAAATTTGCCGTTCCAGATCCAAACAACTACTGTTCTGGACAAAGGACACCTTGTCCAACATTCTGACGGAAGATCACCAAAAGTAAGAAACATTTTATGATGCTATTTCTAATATCTGTCGTGCATGTGAACTGGTCGTTGGCGCCCAAGTGTTTCTGGCTATTGTGGCGACGCTAATATAACGCTATATTGTGTTTTCGCTGTAAAACACTTGATAAATCGGAAATATTGTCTGGAATCACAAGATGCCTGTCTTTCAATTGCTGTACACTATGTGTTTTTCAGAAATGTTTTATGATGAGTATTTAGTTATTTGGCGTTGGTGTCTGTAATTTTTCTGTCTGCTTTCGGTGCAATTTCTGACTGTAGCTGCAATGTAAACTATGATTTATACCTGAAATATGCACATTTTTCGAAAAAAAAACATATGCTATACAATAAATATGTTATCAGACTGTCATCTGATGAAGTTTTCTTGGTTAGTGGCTATTTATATCTTTATTTGGTCGAATTTGTGATAGCTACTGATGGAGTAATAAACTGTTATAGTAAAAAAAGTGGTGTCTTTTGCTAACGTGGTTAGCTAATAGATTTACATATTTTGTCTTCCCTGTAAAATATTTTAAAAATCGGACATGTTGGCTGGATTCACAAGATGTGTACCTTTCATATGCTGTATTGGACTTGTTAATGTGTGAAAGTTAAATATTTAAAAAAAATATATTTTGAATTTCGCGCCCTGCACTTGAAGTGGCTGTTGTCATAAATGTACCGACGTCGGGCTTGCACGCCAAACAGGTTAATGGCAGCATTCGCGCAAAACTGAAAGTGCGAACTACCGCATTAAACCATGGCAAGGTGACTCGGAATATGGCAGAATACAAACAGAGTAGTCATTCCCTTAGAAAGGCCATCAAACAGGCAGAATGTCAGTACAGAAACAAAGTGGATTCGCAATTCAACGGCTCAGACACAAGACGTACAGTATGTGGCAGTGTCTACAGACAAACACGGACTACAAAAGGAAAACCAGCCACGTCGTGGACACCGACATCTTGCTTCCAGACAAGCTACACCCATTCTTTGCCTGCTTTGAGGATAACACAGTGCCATCGACATGGCCAGCTACCAAGGACTGTGGGCTCTCCTTCTCCGTGGCCGACGTGAGTAAGACATTTAAACGTGTTAACCCTCGCAAGGCTGCCGGCCCAGACTGCATCCCTAGCCACGTGCTCAGAACATGCGCAGACTAGCTGGCTGGAGTGTTTACGGACATATTCAATCTCTCCCTGTCCCAGTCTGCTCTCCCCATATACTTCAAGATGTGCACTATTGTTCCTGTACCCAAGAATGCAAACGTAACTGAGCTAAATGACTTTCGCCCCGTAGCACTCACTTCTGTCATCATGAAGTGCTTTGAGAGACTAGTCAAGGATCATATCACCTCCACCTAACCTGTCACCCATGACCCACTTCAATTTGCTTACCACCTCAATAGGTCCACAGACGATGCAGTTGCCATCACACTGCCCTATCCAATCTGGACAAGAGGAATACCAATGTAAGAATGTTGTTCTTTGACTATAGCTCAGCATTTAACACCATAGTAACCTACAAACTCAGCATTAAGCTTGAGGCCCTGGGTCTGAACCCCACCCTTTGCAATTGGGTCCTGGACTTCCTGACGGACAGTACCCAGGTGGTGAAGGTAGGAAACAATATCTCCACTTCGCTGACCCTCAACACTGGGGCCCCACAAGGGTGCATGCTCAGCCCCCTCTTATACTCCCTGTTCACCCATGACTGCGTGGCCATGCACACCACCAACTCAATCATCAAGTTTGCAGACAACAGTAGTAGGCTTGATTAACAACAACGATGAGACAGTCTACGGGGAGGAGGTGAGGGCTCTGGGAGTGTGGTGTCAGGAAAAGAACCACTCGCTCAATGTCAACAAAGATGATCGTGAGATAATCGTGGACTTCAGGACACAGCAGAGAGACCATCCCCCTATCCACATTGACGGGACAGCAGTGGAGAAGGTGGAACGTTTTAAGTTCCTCAACGTCCATATCACTGACAAACTGAAAAGGTCCACCTACACAGACAGCGCAACAGTGCATCTTCAACTTCAGGAGGCTGAAGAAATTTGCCTTGTCACCTAAAACCCTCACAAACTTTTACAGATGTACAATTGAGAGCATCCTGTCGGGCTGTATCACTGTATCACCGCCAACTGCACCGCCCGCAACTGCTGGGCACTCCAAAGGATGGTGCAGTCTGCACAAACTACCTGCCCTCCAGGACACCTACAGAACCCGATGTCACAGGAAGGCCAAAAAGATCATCAAGGACAACAACCACCCGAGCCATTGCCAGTTCACCCCGCAATCATCCAGAAGGGGAGGTCAGTACAGGTGCATCAATGCTGGGACCGAGAGACTGAAAAACAGCTTCTCTCTCAAGAGCATCAGACAGTTAAATAGCCATCACTAGCACAGAGAGGCTGCTGCCTACATACATATAGACTTGAAATCATTGGCCACTTTAATAAATGGAACACTAGTCACTTTAATAATGTCACTTTAATGATGTTTACAAATCTTGCATTACTCATCTCATATGTATATTTTGTATTCTATACTATCTGCTGTATCTTAGTCTATGCCACTCTGACATTGCTCATCCATATATTTATATATCCTTAATTTTATAAATCCTTAATTAGATTTGTGGGTATTAGGTATTTGTTAAGAAAATGTTAGATATTACTTGTTGGATATTGCTGCACTGTCGGAACTAGAAGCACGAGCATTTCGATACAACCCGCAATAACATCTGCTAAACACGTGTATGTGACCAATACAGCTTGATTCGATGTATTGTAGCCAATGTGAAATGGCTAGCTAGTTAGCGGTGTGCGCTAGTAGTGTTCAATCATTCAAAAAAGGATGTCAACCGCTCTGATCTCTGGAAGTAGTTGTTTCCCTTGTTTTGCACGGGCTGCGGCTTTTGTCTAATGAAAGGTAATACTTTGTGGATTCAACACTGTTATAGTAGGAGATATGACAACCAACAAAGAACAGAGGTGGCGCAAACAAATAGACTTGGGGAAAAGAGAGGGTGTGGAGGAGAGATGAAAAGAGTGGTGATAAAAATAGAGAGAAATGAAAGATGACGGAAAGACTAAAAAAGGCAGAAGTATTGAGGCAGAATGCAATAAAATAAAGAGACAATCATGTTATTATGTTTGTTGTGGGTCAATGTTCTGGGTCAAATTCACCTTATTATATGTAATTACAGTATATCTAAATCAGGAATAGGGAAGTATGTTTTGACAGTTTTTGGAACTCACAGCAAAGTGTAATTGGTGACTCAGGCATACAAATGCACACACACACACACACACACACACACACACACACACACACACACACACACACACACACACACACACACACACACACACACACACACACACACACACACACACACACACACACACACACACACACACACAAAAGAAAAGAGGAGAGGATAGATGAAAAGCGATTACAGAGGATAAGAGCAGAGAAAAGAGAGAGAAACAAGTTTAAGAAAGGAGAGATGAGAGAGGACAGAAAAGGAGTACACAATAGACAAATTATATTAAAAAAAGAAGATGAGAGACTTGACAAAGATGGTAGACAAGTCGTGGAGGAGAGAGCGGCGGCAACAGAGGCCTGTTAAGGATTAAGAGAAGTGAGTACCTTGCGAGAAAGAAATGAAGAGAGCAAAGGAACAGAAAGAAGAGGCTGTAGATCAGAAATAACTGTTGTGATAATGAATCAGAATGACAAAGTGGCAGAGACTAATTGAAACATGCTCTTGGAGACTGCCACTGTCTAATCTGTGGATTCAGACCAACTGTCTATCTAGAGCATTTTTATAGGGGATTTAACACGTTTATGTGCTACAGTTGCCTCTGTGCCTTGAGTCCCCTGTCATGTAATTTGATTTAATGGTTACACACATACTGGCAAGTTAACTTTCAAAATGATATATGAATTAGATGGAAGTGGAGTTAGGTTAGCAGGCCTTGTTCCCGCTATACACAGAAGTGTGCCATGGATAAAGAAAGACGCCACCATCTGTGTACACTATACACTGCGTGGCAGTGTGTTTGTGTGTCCCATACAGTAATATCTGTCTTCCCATCTCTGTGGGTGAGTGACCTTGTTATAGGGGTATTATAGGGGGTTAGCATATCCAGCATCTGTTGCCAGCCATGAGGGGACTGCACTCTGGTCTCAGATCATTTCCCAGAGGATCACGCACACACAAACACACCGAACTTTAGGAATGACGAGGGGCCTGTTATAGCCCATCACTTCTTTATTGCTTCGTCTCACATCTGTTCCTGCCAGAAGTGTATTACGGATGTTAGCAAAGGAGAAAAAGAGGGAAGGAGAGAGAAAGAGATTTAGATTGTTTATTTCACTTTTGTTTATTATCTACTTCCCTTGCTTTGGCAATGTTAACATATGTTTCCAATGCCAATAAAGCCCTTAACATTTAATTGAAAGAGAGAGAGCCAAAGGGGAGATAGAGGGAGAAAAATCAAGTATTGTGCTCTTTTCATAGCTTCTAGGTATCATTTTCTGCAATCAGGAGTGTAGTGACAGGAAGGAGTCGCTTCAATTAGAATTGACTCTTCCTTGTTTTGTTTCAGATGATTTCCTTGATTTATTCCGGATTCATTCATTCATATCTTCTTATTTTGCTTTAAGTTGCTCGACATTTCCAAGTCCAATTGATTCCAGTTAGTGTTGAGTTTGTACCTCGTGTTAGTGTCTGAGAGCAGAGAGAGGAGAACAAAGTTGTCAAGGTTAATCACATAGGGAGTTTAATCATCTTCAGCAATACTCGTAGCCATGCCGCACGATTCGTTAGCTCTCTGATTAGTAAAACATTTCTTCCCCTGATGAATTTGTTTTATTACAGTGCTGTTTGGAGAGTCATTAACCACTGTGATTGGTCACATCTGACCCTCACACACCCAACATGCACAGACACGGCAAACACACACAAACACGCGTGTGGGTTTGCTCGTATGTGTTTGACAAACCCCATTTCACCCCCGGTCTGCCAACCTACCGCCTTGGGTGATGTATGGCAGCCATTTTGTGCCAGAATGCTCCCCACATGCGGCATTAAATGGCCCAGTTTCATAACCACAGTGGTGTTGGGGATGCTTGTAAAAAATGTTCTGTCACACTTCACTGCGCAACAGAGGGAGTGGAGGGAAGTTTGGAGGGAAAATGGACATCATCAATCTTTCCCCTCTGCCCTGGTCCCACTGGCTGCAAACTCACTGTCACTGGGTCCAAAGCTGTATATCTGTGGAGTGGGGTGTCTGACCAATATGCATCTAGAGCGTTGGTCTTTGGTTCGTTTCTTGAGAGTGAAAATCTCTGGTATGTAGCCTTATAGATGAATGGTAGCGAACGTCTGACTTTAATGATTTATAACGCTTCAGCTCAATTGCAGGGAATGAAACAGTTGGTTGATTGTGACCTCTGTGCCAAATATTGAGTTTGACTACACTGTATATTTGCAGCCTGGCCTGTAGTTGTGCAATGCTGTTGATATGGGACAGCTTTAAAGCAATACTCATATTCAAATCAAGATTTACTCCACTCCCTTCCACTTCTCTAACTATGACGAAAGAGGAATAGGCCTATCCATTCTTCCACATTAAAAACAGATTGCAGTCCTCCTAGTGAGATCGTTCTGGCCCTCTTAGCCCTTCATTCAGGTAATAATTGAGCAATCCATACTTTATGTTATTAAGTCCATGGTGAAACGATGAGTCAGGACGATACATTTAGGTGTACGATGGGCAGAGTATTTATTTCAGCCTGTAGCATCCTCTGTCTGACATCCTTCTAGCAGAGGCCATGAGATAGAGAAAGTTCATTCATTCAATCAATCAATCAAATTTATTTATGAAGCCCTTTTTACATCCGCTGATGTCACAAAGTGCTGTACAGAAACCCAGCCTAAAACCCCAAACAGGAAGCAATGCAGGTGTAGAAACACGGTGGCCTTGAAAAACTCCCTAGAAAGGCCAAAACCTAGGATGAAACCTAGAGAGGTGTCACGATTGTCGTCTGGAGAAGGAGAGGAGGACCAAGGTGCAGCATGGTAAGTGTTCATATTTTTAATTAAACAACTGAACACTGAACAAAACAACAAAAACGACAAATGAAAAGTCCTGTAAGGTGACGAAAAAACACTAAACAGAAAATAATCACCCACAACTCAAAATGGGAAAACAGGCTACCTAAGTATGGCTCTCAGAGACAACGATAGACAGCTGCCTCTGATTGAGAACCATACCAGGCCAAACACATAGAAAAGGAAAACCTAGACCTACAACATAGAATACCCACCCACATCACACCAAAAATAGAAACATACAAAGCAATCTACGGTCAGGGCGTGACAAAAGGAACCGGGCTATGAGGGGTGGCCAGTCCTCTTCTGGTTGTGCCGGGTGGACATTATAACAGAACATGGCCAAGATGTTCAAATGTTCATAGGTGACCAGCAGGGTCAAATAATAATAATCACAGTGGTTGTCGAGGGTGCAACAGGTCAGCACCTCAGGAGTAAATGTCAGTTGGCTTTTCATAGCCAATAATTGATAACAACATTATAACTGTACAGGCTAGTGATGACTTCAGTGACTCTAGCTGTGCTCTTATCCAATTCACAGGCAGGAGGAAGGTTGGCAAGAGATTAGTAACCAAGCAACAGAAAGGGCCCTTTTTTCTAGGCAAAGTGTTTTCTTCTGTGGGTTGTCAACCTTCATTGATGGACTCAGAGAGAAAAATTCAAGGCCTTTCAGTGGCCGAGGATCGTTACTTTTTCAGGAAAACTTTTTCACTCCTTATCAATCCTCGACTTCAGGGAAATAATGTATTTGTTGTGTGGAAAAGCAGTATATCTACAAAGGAAGGAAGGATTTTAAAGAAATTATTCACTTCATTTTTCAGGGTTGTTAAAAAAGAAAGTAAACAAACTTTGGAGAGGTTTGGCAGATTTACTTCAGTTCACTGGCTGGAAACAGTTCTTCAAAAGCGCAAGAGTTGCATTCTTAACGACGAGACACAGGAACGTCAGAACAACAAACGCTACAAACCAATCCAGATTGCCTCTTAGCCACGGTACACGGTAGCTAAAAGCATTCGGAGCGAAATAATTAAGCCAGTGTGTAGACAAGTAAATAAAGCACTTCCTATTAGTCTAATAGGGGAAAGGCATTACATTGGGCATGGATGTGTTTTTCATCCAATGTTTTGTGGCTCTGACAGAATGATAACAAGTTGCAGCGGTACTGGGTTGTTAGAGCTCAGGCTATGTGTTTGAATGAGTGATTTTAAGCTGTTAATGCTGATCAAAGATTAGATCTGGGAGGGTTGAAAGGGGGGTGGTTGCTGTCGAGATTCAGAGAGAACACTAATTACTGAGAATATGAGTTTTCATTTCTTCTTAGGGCTAGGCCCCTTTTTTCTCCACTTCCTGTCTGAATGACGTGCCCAAAGTAAACAGCCTGTAGCTCAGGCCCTGAAGCCATAGCTGTGCATATAATTGGTACCATTGGAAAGAAAACACTTTGAAGTTTGTAGAAATGTTAAAATAATGTAGGAGAATATAACACAAGAGATATGATAGGAGAAAATCGAAAGAAAAACCAACTGGAATATTTTTTGAGAGAGAGAGACCATCCTCTTAGAAAGGCAAGAGAAAGGTCATATTGAAAATTACCTCCCTGGATGCATTTCCTATGGCTTCCACAGTGTGACAGCAGTCTATGTTCAAGGTTTCAGGCATGTACTTTCAAAAACTAATGAGAAATATCAGTTTTAGCAGAAGGACACAGTCTTGGAAATTCGTGTTTGCGCGCGCATGAAGACATTAAGCACCTGCTAAAATCAGTTTCCTATTGAACATACTTCTTTCTGTAAGAAATATTATAATTTGATTACAATTTAGGGTATCTGAGGAGTGAATAGAAACTTATTTTGACTTGTTGAAACAAAGTTTAGGGGTAGATTTTTGGATTCCTTTCTCTGCAAGTTGAACTAGTGGATTACTCAAATCGAAGGCGCCAACTAAACTGACTTTTTGGGACATAAATAAAGATTTTATCTAACAAAACGACACTACATGTTATAGCTGGGACCCTTTGGATGATAAATCAGAGGACGATTTTCAAAAGGTAAGTGAATATTTAATTGTTATTTGTGAATGTATGAAACCTGTGCCGGTGGAAAAATATTTTGATGTGGGGCGTCGCCCTCAAACAATCGCATGGCATGTTTTTGCTGTAATAGCAGTTTCCTATTGAACATACTTCTTTCTGTAAGAAATATTATAGTTTGATTACAATTCAGGGTATCTGAGGAGTGAATAGAAACTTATTTTGACTTGTTGAAACAAAGTTTAGGGGTAGATTTTTGGATTCCTTTCTCTGCAAGTTGAACTAGTGGATTACTCAAATCGAAGGCGCCAACTAAACTGACTTTTTGGGACATAAATAAAGATTTTATCTAACAAAACGACACTACATGTTATAGCTGGGACCCTTTGGATGACAAATCAGAGGACGATTTTCAAAAGGTAAGTGAATATTTAATTGTTATTTGTGAATGTATGAAACCTGTGCCGGTGGAAAAATATTTTGATGTGGGGCGTCGCCCTCAAACAATCGCATGGCATGTTTTTGCTGTAATAGCAGTTTCCTATTGAACATACTTCTTTCTGTAAGAAATATTATAGTTTGATTACAATTTAGGGTATCTGAGGAGTGAATAGAAACTTATTTTGACTTGTTGAAACAAAGTTTAGGGGTAGATTTTTGGATTCCTTTCTCTGCAAGTTGAACTAGTGGATTACTCAAATCGAAGGCGCCAACTAAACTGACTTTTTGGGACATAAATAAAAAAATTATCTAACAAAACGACACTACATGTTATAGCTGGGACCCTTTGGATGACAAATCAGAGGACAATTTTCAAAAGGTAAATGAATATTTAATTGTTATTTGTGAATGTATGAAACCTGTGCCGGTGGAAAAATATTTTGATGTGGGGCGCCGTCCTCAAACAATCGCATGGCATGTTTTTGCTGTAATAGCTACTGTAAATCGAACAGTGCAGTTAGATTAACAAGAATTTAAGCTTCCAGCCAATATAAGACACTCATATGTACATAAATGTTAAAAATCCATAATATTTATGATTATTTATTTGAATTGTGCGCCATCCAGTTTCACCGGAAGTTGTCCCACTAGCGGGACTCTTATCCCTAAGACGGGGTATTATTAAGTCTCAACTGTTTTTACTGTTACATAGACATTGGAAGAGGATGGGAGGAGGGGGATAAAGAAGGAGGTGAGTGCCTGAGGCTGTGGGGTAGGATCGAAAAGGAGAGTGTGGTTAGGAGAGTAGGGGAACGGGGGTGAAGGTTAGAAGAGTGTATGGATTTGACCTCTCCTCTGCCTCTAGGACTTTAAGCTGTGCCCCTTCAGTCAGTGTGGCTAATGATGTGTCAGATTGACTGATCCCTCCTACTGTATGCATGGATGGATGGACGGACGGACAGACAAAGCTGGCAGGCAGGCACGCTTGCACACACACGCACACACGCCAGACGAGAGGGAGGGATCATCAAACACAGAAAGCAAAGCAACTCATCAGCTGACTCAGCACAGTGGTCAGCCAGAAGAAAAATACAAAAAAATTGAGGGATGAAAAAGAGGAAGAGAGGAAACTGCTGTGTCTTGGTTTTGATAACCAGCCAAGGAAAGCACTGAACCGTTCTGTTGAGAACCTTGGCGGCGGGGCGGAGTAATGTGCTCTCAGTGTGTGAGTGTGTTCCTATACCTTTGTCTTGGTTCTCCTTCCCTACAGTGTCAGAGAGCCCCTCCAATCCATCTTCATCTGTTTTGCCTGCACTGCTGTGTGGAACCAAGATCTCGCTGAGTCCCTGCGAACCTCCATCTGGGTAGGAAAAGTATTTTACATGCATACATACACACATGTGGCAAGGACACACACACACACACACAATTTTTCTCTCTCTTTCTACAAACACAAATATTCTACAGATCATTGCCTTGCTCAGTCACCCCCAGTACAACTCCGCTAACCAATGGATGTGGGTGACTTTTGCCCGACTCCCTGTGGAAACACTGCAGACTGTAGCAGAGAGCATGCTGGGTACAGAAAGGAGAAGAGAGGAGAAAATCCCTGAATGGTAGGACAATTTTTTTATTTCACCTTTATTTAACCAGGTAGGCTAGTTGAGAACAAGTTCTCATTTGCAACTGCGACCTGGCCAAGATAAAGCAAAGCAGTTCGACACATACAACAACACAGAGTTCCACATGGAATAAACAAACATACAATCAATAATACAGTAGAAAAAGTCTATATACAGCATGTGCAAATGAGGTAGGATAAGGGAGGTAAGGCAATAAAGAGTCCATGGTGGCGAAGTAGTTACAATATAGCAATTAAACACTGGAATGGTAGAATGTGGAGAAGATGACTGTGCAAGTAGAGATACTGGGGTGCAAAGGAGAAAGATAAATAAATACAGTATGTGGGTGAGGTAGTTGGATGGGCTATTTACAGATGGGCAGTGATCTGTACAGGTGCAGTGATCTGAAGAGCTGCTCTGACAGCTGGTGCTTAAGAGATAAGTCTCCAGCTTTAGTGATTTTTGCAGTTTGTTCCAGTCATTGGCAGCAGAGAACTTGAAGGAGAGGCGGCCAAAGGAAGAATTGGCTTTGGGGGTGACCAGTGAGATGTACCTGCTGGAGCACGTGCTACGGGTGGGTGCTGCAATGGAGACCAGTGAGCTGAGATAAGGCGGGGCTTTACCTAGCAGAGACTTGTAGATGACCTGGAGCCAGTGAGTTTGGCGACGAGTATGAAGCGAGGGCCAGCCAATGAGAGCGTACAGGTCGCAGTGTTGGGTAGTATATGGGGCTTTGGTGACAAAACGGATGGCACTGTGATAGACTGCATCCAATTTGTTGAGTAGTGTTGGAGGCTATTTTGTAAATGATATCGCCAAAGTCAAGGATCGGTAGGATGGTCAGTTTTACGAGGGTATATATGGCAGCATGAGTGAAGGATGCTATGTTGTGAAATAGGAAGGCAATTCTAGATTTTATTTTGGATTGGAGATGTTTAATGTGAGTCTGGAAGGAGAGTTTACAGTCTAACCAGACACCTAGGTATTTGTAGTTGTCCACATATTCTAAGTCAGAACCGTCCAGAGTAGGGATGCTGGACGGGCGGGCTGGTGCAGAGCATGCATTTAGTTTTACTTGCATTTAAGAGCAGTTTAAGGCCACGGAAGGAGTGTTGTATGGCATTGAAGCTCGTCTGGAGGTTAGTTAACACAGTGTCCAAAGAAGGGCCAGAAGTATACAGAATGGTGTCGTCTGCGTAGAGGTGGATCAAAGAATCACCAGCAGCAAGAGTGACATCATTGATGTATACAGAGAAGAGAGTCGGCCTGAGAATTGAACCCTGTGGCACCCCCATAGAGACTGCCAGAGGTCCGGACAACAGGCCCTCTGTTTTGACACACTGAACTCTATCAGAGAAGTAGTTGGTGAACCAGGCGAGGCAATCATTTGAGAAACCAAGGCTGTTGAGTCTGCCAATAAGAATGTTGTGATTGACAGAGATGAAAGCCTTAGCCAGGTCGATGAATACGGCTGCACAGTAATGGCTCTTATCGATGGCGGTTATGATATCGTTTAGGACCTTGAGCGTGGCTGAGGTGCACCCATGACCAGCTCTGAAACCAGATTGCATAGCGGAGAAGGTACGGTGGGATTCGAAATGGTCGGTAATCTGTTTGTTAACTTAGCTTTCGAAGACCTTAGAAAGGCAGGGTAGGATAGATATAGGTCTGTAGCAGTTTGGGTCTAGAGTGTCTCCCCCTTTGAAGAGGGGGATGAACCCGGCAGCTTTCCAATCTATGGGAATCTCAGACTATAAGAAAGAGTTCAAGTTCTTTTGAGTAAATTGAATTATACAGTAGCTCTCTCCTCCTCTGTGACATTACTAATGGTTTGTGTGTGCATGCCTCCATGCGTGTGCGTACGCTCATGTGAGAGTGTGTGTGTCCACTCAGATGTTGGGTCACCTATCAGACCTCTGAGAGCGATAGAAGCCAACTTTACATTGGTTTAGAGAGTGACAAAGACAGACATCCCCACATTACGAGTTCACTGGGCATTGCGATAGCCGAACACAATGGGAAACTAGAACACATTCTGGTATGGATTCAATGGTCAGATTTTTCAACGTTTTAGTCAGTTTAGTCAGTATGCAATTACCGGTGAAAAGTATTCAGCAACTCTTGTAGAGGATAATGGAAGTTGATGTGTTTTTAACCAAGTATTGATAGTACAGGAAATATGCTTTTTCATAAACTTTCATTGTCCTCTGAGTTGATTTCATTTTTCATTTTTTCTCCTTCAATCACAGAACTTGGTTGAAAAGCAAAGTAGGGACATAATTATTTTTCCTCATTTAGCCTTTCGATCATATAGAAAATACAGATGATAATAGGTTTCAGTTTAGAAACACAGGCAGCTTCATGACGGGAAGCGAGATAATATAATTGCAGACATGTTTTTACTTGTCACAACAGCCCAGGGAAAATGATATGGGACTTTTCAGGAGCTAGTTTTAAACTTCTGTTGGTTGGTTTATCGTAGATTATGATGTTCTTTTACCATGCAAAGTTTTACCATTGATTTTCTCCAACAAGTTACACAATTAAAGTCCCACTGGCCTTGGTTTCTGTAAATTTGTACTGTGTTCTGTAATCCATTAATTTCCTCTCTCTCTCTCTCTCTCTCTCTCTGATTCCTCTGTGCATTTCAGTGGCTGTGTTCATCTCTCTCTCGCTCTCTGATTCCTCTGTGTGTTTCCGTGGCCGTGTTTTTTGTGTCGCGGGGGAAGTGAGTGTGTCCTTATTCATATTTGATTGGTTGATTCATTAAATTATAGAGGCTGATGAGGGAATCCATCTTGTCACTGGAGCCAAATGTGTCAAGATACGCCGACTGTTGCAGCTATAGATAGGAATGGGAGGGGGGGGGGGGTCGTGGGGAGAGATAGAAAGAGAGGGGTAGAGAGTGGGACACACAAATACACTCAGAGATCAATAGAGAGACTTGGTGAGTGTCGAAGGTAAAATAAACTAAGGCACAATGAGAGTGGAGAAAAAGCAGACCAACTTTCAATTTAGTTTTGACCATTTTTGGGGGGAGGAGTGGGTTATAGAAAAATAAAAACAATTAAGAAAATGCATACAAAGATACCCATTCCCCTTCAGTCCCCCCCATCTTCCTGACCCAAAGAAAGCTAGCCCTCCCACCCCATCTCATCCATCCCCCCCGAGTCTCCCCCTAGTAATCTTCTCTGATTGACTGAGAGATTCAAGGGGCTATCATCGATAAGTAACACAATAGGATATTTTAATTAATGTATTTCGAAATTCCTGATTTAGCGGCACAGCGAACAGTTGGATGATGTTGCGGCCAATTTCATCGTAAAACGTAAGTTCTACATATAAAAAAGGAGTTGCTTGGTAATGTGTATGTATCTTTCAAATCTGTTCTCAAACCATTACTGTCCATGATATCGGTAAGGGTACGGATTCCACATCTGGACCATTGGGAGATGCAAAAGTCCCCCCTCCACATCGCAGTGTATTATTGTGAAATATTGGAGCATGGGCATGCCATTTTGATTTCCAGTTACATTGTTTTTTTAATGTTGCGCCAAATAGACAATGTGTGAGCAATAATAGGACCAAAGCGTAGTTTACATTGTTTAAGGGATACAGTGCCTTCAGAAAGTATTCGTACCCCTTGACTTATTCCACATTTTGTTGTGTTACAGCCTGAATTCAAAACTGACCATTGCTAGAAAACCATTTACAGGTCTTGCCATAGGTTTTCAAGTAGATATAGACTACCGGTCAAATGTTTTAGAACACCTACTCATTCAAGGGTTTTTCTTTATTTTTACGATTTTCTACATTGCAGAACAGTAGTGGAGACATCAAAACTATGAAATAACACACATGGAATCATTTAGTAACCAAAAGCGTTAAACAAACAGATATTTTCAAATAGCCACACTTTGCATTTGCACACTCTTGGCATTCTCTCAACCACCTGGAATGCTTTTTCAACAGTCGTGAAGGAGCTCCCACAAATGCTGAGCACTTGTTGGCTGCTTTTCCTTCACTCTGCAGTCCGACTCATCCCAAACCCTCTCAATTCGGCTGAGGTCGGGGGATTGTGGAGGCCAGGTCATCTGATGCAGCACTCCATCACTCTCCTTCTTGGTCAAATAGCATTTGCACAGACTGGAGGTGTGTTTTGGGTCATTGTCCTGTTGAAAAACAAATTTGAGCGCAAACCAGATGGGATGGCGTATCGCTGCAGAATGCTGAGGTAGACATGCTGGTTAAGTGGACAAATAGCCAGAGGCTTCCGGTATGGCGCAGAGCTGATCGGTCACATCTTTTTTAGCTCTGCTACAAATTTGGCATAAATTCTGAAATAAGTTCACCCTTAAGTTGAATGTACCAGGAAAGGCAGTAATAGTGTATTAGCTTCTGAAACACACAATGCCAACAAAGAAAAGTCACACTAAAAAGCCAGACTTAACAAATGAAAGTTTGGAGTCTGAGGATGAAGGTGCTGTGCTACCTTCATGTGCTAGTGGTGGAAGCAGGGCTGAAGCGATCAACACGTGTAGTGACATTAGCTCCGAAGATATCCTCAAGGCCGTCAAAGATATGAATGCAGGACTCTATCAAATTCAAAAATGTACTGTCTGCGGTGGACAACGTTGAAAAGGAAGTCAAAGAATGTGCTGGGCAAATCTCAGGCTGAGGTACGTATCTCTGCAAACAAAGACAACATTATAGCCCTGCAGGCAACAACCACCGCTCTTGAGGAAAAGGTTGAATTGCTTACCTCAAACTAGTTGATTTGGAGGGCCGCATAAGGAGATCGATCTTGAGACTAGTACATCTCCCCGAAGGCGCTGAGGGGAGCGATGCTTGCTCATTTCTAGAGCGGTGGCTTCCCGAGGCTCTGGAGATGGAGCCACTCCGCTCTCCTTTGATCATTGAGAGAGCTCATCGGATTTCTGGCCCACGGTCCGACCCCAAAGCACCCCCGAGGGCTCTGATAATGAAGTTCTTGAACTATAAAAGATACGATGCGTGTGGGGAATGCAGACAGGGCGAAAGTGAGAGTACTCTACAACAATCGGCAAGTTATGTTCTTCCCAGATCTCTCCGTAGAAGTCCACAAGCAGCAGAAACGCTTCGACAGTGTCAAGCAGCGGCTACGGGCTAAGGCTATCCGGTATGGAATCCTCTTTCCAGCGCGCCTGAGGATCTCCCACGGCGATCGTTCCTACATTTTTTGAAACACCAGCCGAGGCAGAGCAGTTTCTTGAGAAGCTAGGCAGAGGTGTGGAAGCGGAGCAACGCTGAAGAAGAGGCAATATCAGCGCAAAGTTCAACTTTGACCTATTTTTTGGACCTTTTTCAAACTGTTGCTTTCGGGTTTTGTCTAAACAGATATTTAAAGTTTGAGCCGGTTCACTCTATTATAATGTATCTAATAATATAGTAGCCCTGTCTATTGAACTATAATAACATGGCCAGTTTACAAGTAAGCCTTATTATAATTTTATGTACCATGAAACTTTGCTTTTATTCATCGGAGCATCCTGTTGTGGGTTTGTTATATTTATATTTATGTTTGAGGCTAGATCACGGTGGTCTTATATTCTGGCTCACTCCTGGTATTTTGTTTGGTTCTTTGTTAAATGGTGAACACAATATAGTGTAATGACAAGTATCAGGGCAGAAGGTGTACAGAGGGGAAAAACACAGAGGCAGTGGCAGATCCTCACGTGTGTGGATCCAGCTTAGGTATAGCGAGAGAGTAGCCAAAAGCTGGGCGCATACGACTAGCACAACATGTTCGACAGATATATGAAATAGCATCATAAAATGGGTCCTACTTTTGCTGATCTTTCATCAGAATGTTGTACAAGGGGTCCTTTGTCGGGAACAATCGTTGTTTGGATTTAGAACGGCCTTTTTCCCTCTCGATTTAGCAAGCACACTTGCCAAGTGGCGCAAATCTCTCCATGTCAACAAACGGAAGAGAACAGAACACGGCAAAGCTCCCGAAAAAATTTCAATAATCTGATTAAACTATATTGAAAAAACATACTTTACGATGATATTGTCACATGTATCAAATAAAATCAAAGCCGGAGATATTAGTCGTCCATAACGTCAGCTTATCAGAAGGCAAATCCAGGTCCCTCCTCGCGCTCTCCAGAAAACAGGAAACTGGTGACACGTCATACAAATAGCTATTATACGAGTCCAGATCAAGTTACACACTCCATTTCTTCTCTCACTCCTTTCGACATCTAGTGGAAGACGTATGAAGTGCATCTAAACGAATAAATATCAAGGACTTTAATAGGCAGCCCCTAGAAGAGAGCATCGATTTCAGATTTTCCACTTCCTGTAAAGAAGTTTGCTGCAAAAGGAGTTCTGTTTAACTCACAGATATAATTCAAACGGTTTTAGAAACTAGAGAGTGTTTTCTATCCAATAGTAATAATAATATGCATATTGTACGAGCAAGAATTGAGTACGAGGCCGTTTGAAATGGGCACCTTTTATCCGGCTACTCAATACTGTCCCTGCAGCCCAAACAGGTTAATCACACGTTCGTGGTTGATTGTTGGGCATGTGTTTTTGTACAATGACGTGCCTTAAAGCGTCCTTTGTGTTTTTGTTTATGGTGGTAACAGAGGTCTGTTGGTATATTATTGCTGATGCAATGTGCTCTTATGAGGCAATGTTTTAGTTCAAGTGTCCCTGGTAAATTCGGTGACTCATGGTGTTAAGGTTAAATTTACATCCTGGAACTGTAGGGTATTAAATACATTTGCCGAAATAAAACAGGTAATAAGTAGATTAAAACAACTTCAGGCGAAGATCATATTTTTGCAAGAATCACATCTATCTTCTGGCGACATTCCTAAGATATGCAAAAGGTGGCCTGGGCAGGTCATTGCAGCCTCATTTAGTTCCCATGCTAGTGGAGTTATTATTCTTATTCAGTGCTAAATGTACTACATGCTAGAATTGGGTCGTCAGACACTGCAATCCTGTCGTTAGACGCAGAGAAGGCCTTCGACTGGGTTGAGTGGCCCTACCTTTTTGAAGTGTTAACTCGTTTTGGTTGTGGTGAGAGCTTTTGTAAATGGATAAAGATACTATATACAAATCCGACTGCAGAGATGCTTACTACTAACATGGCATCTAATCCTTTGACATCTGCAGGGGTTCTAGGCAGAGCTGCCCTCTTTCTCCTCTCTTGTTTATACTAGCCATTGATCCTCTAGGCATAGCTGTTAGGTCCCACCCCAATAGTTCAGGTATCAGAATAGATCAGATGGAACATCTAATTGCCCTTCATGCAGACAATGGGATTTTGTTTCTACAGACTTGTGCAATTCCATACTCGCACTTCTGGACCTAATCAAAGAGTTTAGGGTGTTCTCGGGATAGAAAATAGACCTACACCTCCAACTTATTTTTTTAATGCAACAGAATGCTTTACATATCTCGGCATTCATATTGTGCCAGAGATTGACCGCATAGTCTCAACAAACTATGACCCTGTCGTAGATTCAATAACTCAATCGATAGATAGATGGTCATCTTTACCTATATCTTTAATTGGCCGGATTAACATTCTGAGAATGAATGTCCTCCCAAAACAGTTGTATCTATTTCAGAATATTACCTTGCCGCAGCCACCATCCATCTTTACAAGGCTTAAAAGATGTTCACTATATTTATCTGGAATAACAGACATGCCAGAGTTTGCTTGTCCTTATTGTACCTACCATATGACAGAGGGGGGCTCCATTTGCATTAATATCCAGTGGTACTACTGGGCAGCTCAGCCTTGCACCGCTATGTACTATTTTACCTCCGAGTCTCTCCCTTTGTGGATAGAGATTGAAATGTCTTCAGTTGTACCCAAATTACCCCTTTACATTTACTCAGCTGATATCAAGACACAAAATAATAAACCCTTTGTTTTTAATACGATCAACATTTGGTATTAAGCGCGGAAGTTCCTTGGTGGAACGCATTCTTTGTCATGTTTTAGTCCTATCTGGGGGAACCAGTTTCACTCCTGGCAGAGTTAATCCAGGTTTCTAACTATGGGCCAGCAAGGGTTTAAGGAAAGTTCGAGACCTGTATAAAGAAGGTATTTTTCTGTAATTTGAAGAACTGACATTCCTATCATTTAAAAAATATATATTTACAGCTAAGGAGCTTCATCACAGCTGCACAAAACCAAAACCTAACATAAAGGCACAGTCAACAGTGCAATTATAAGTGAAATAATCTGTCTTTAACCTCTCTAGGGTACGTGAGGTGGTAACGTCCCACCTCTTCAACAGCCAGTGAAACTGCAAGGCGCCAAATTCGAAACGACAGAAACACCCTTAATTAACATTCCTCAAACATACATGTATTTTACACTATTTTAAAGATTCACTTGTTCTAAATGCAGCCACAGTGTACGATTTCAAAAAGGCTTTACGACGAAAGCAAACCAAACGATTATGTTAGGTGAATGCCTATTCACAGAATAACACAGCCATTTTTCCAGTCAAAGAGAGGATTCACAAAAAGCAGAAATATAGATAAAATGAATCACTAACCTTTGATGATCTTCATCAGATATCACTCATAGGACTTCATGTTACACAATACATGTATGTTTTGTTCGGTAAAGTTCATATTTATATCCAAAAATCTGAATTTACATTGGCGCCTTACGTTCAGAAGTTCCAAAACATCCTTTGATTTTGCAGAGAGCCACATCAATTTACAGGAATACTCATAATAAACATTGCTAAAAGATACAACTGTTAAGCATGGAATTTTAGATGTACTTCTCCTTAAGCACATTTTTACTACTGAACTTATTCAGGCTTTCCATAAAAGTGTCGAATACTTATTGACTTCGTACAGTTCAGCTTTTCATTTTTTATTAATTTGTAAAGAATTAAGAAAAAGATAATTCCACTTTCACAATATGGGTTATTGTGTGTATGCCAGTGACCCCCCCAAAAATCTCAATTTAATCAATTTTATTTTCAGGCCTCAACAACAAAATGTGGAAAAAGTCAAAGGGTGAGAATACTTTCTGAAGGCACTGTATATCAGTAAAGACCACCTCTTCCAGGGCAATAGGAGTAGCCATTTCTCCCTATACTCAGCCAGGGGGCAGAAGAATCATGTCTAAACCAATTTAGGATGGGGCGAAATGCTAGAGCTTGGAAATAATTTCCTTTTTGTAAATGTGTTAATTTTATCCGGGATTGTTTAGCTTGCCATATACATTTTGAAACTGCACTATACATTTTATCCCAATAGCCAGAAGGGGGAGCCATGGGAAGCATTGAACTGCAGAAATTCAGCCGTGGCAATATGTTCATTTTGATTTTCTGCCCGGTTAAAGCAACTGGGATATTATTTCATCTACTGAGGTCAGATGGAATTGATTTGAGCGTTCCGTTATTTATAGTTTCATCAAGAGAAGGAAATATATCTGCTCCCAAATATTTAAAAAGACCTCG
Organism: Salvelinus fontinalis; assembly: GCF_029448725.1. Taxonomy (NCBI): domain Eukaryota; kingdom Metazoa; phylum Chordata; class Actinopteri; order Salmoniformes; family Salmonidae; genus Salvelinus; species Salvelinus fontinalis. The sequence goes on from NC_074699.1 coordinate 5,011,302, forward strand.
GGAGGAATACTGTCGTATACAGTTTTTTTTTTTAGTTTTTTTTGTTTTAAGCCTTTCCCAAACCTTAACCCTTAACCACTCGGAAGTTAATGCCTAAACTTAATTGTAAAACATGTATGTTTACTTTCACTTCATACATAGACGTTTATCCCCTTTCTGAAAAGTCTGATTCTGAAGTGATACTGTGATACCTTGTTGACTGGATAGTCTTAGTCAGAAGCTTGATTTGAACACTCACATAAATTCACCGGTGCACATAAAGTATAGGCATGGAAAACAACGTGACACATACACACACAAGTGCACCAATGCACATACTCGCACGTGGTTTCCACATCAAGAAAGACCAATTGCTTCTTTGTCTACACGGCTGTCAAATACCACACACACACACCTTGAAAAAGCAATTACTTATGGCTACACGCCTGTCACAGACAGTAGAGCACGCTGCACACGCCCCCCCAACACACACTACTAATAATTTAACAAATCTACATCCACCAATGGTTTATCATATCCAATTACTGTTCTCTCCTCTAGTCATTTATTCAGACCCGTCTTCCCCTGCTTCCCCCTGGCCGCTATATTCTTTCCACTTCATCCCTTCTTTATCTGGATGCTAAACACCCTGTCAGAGGGAGAGAGAAAAAAGAAACCTCTTTCATTTTTCTCTCTCTTGTTCTCACTCTCGCTCTCTGCCGCTCTCTCTGCAGATGTGTGATCATTAAAGAGAGGCTCTGTGGTCTACTGCTGCTGTCCTCTTGCAGTGAGAGGTCTTTAAAGAGCACCAGTAGTGAAGTGTGGGAAAAGCTTTTTATTTATACAGGGGATCAACTGAGACCAAGGTCTCAATTTGCAGTACAGCACTGTTTTCAATAGAAAGAAAGGAGAGAAACATATATGCACAAATACACAGACTTAAGACATGCACGCAATAAGAAAAACAATCAAAATTATGAAAATTATTATGAATCATGAATAGATTATTTTGCATTGCCCGAGGGACCAGAACATCCATTCTAAGAGTTTTTTGTAAATTGTTCCGCATGTGAAGTGCAGCATAACTGAAGGTGTATTTTCCAATCTGTGTCGAAAGTGGGGGGATCTGAAGTGTAATGTAATTAATTGACCTAGTTTTATAATTAGTAATTCTATAAGAGATTAGAGGTCAGATACTTTTGCATTAACGCTTCATAGATAAATAACATAAACTGCTGCTCTCTTCTGGCGGTTAAAGAGGCCCAACCTACTTCTAGACATAAGGAACAGTGGTGAGTTAAAACCAGAACTAGTGATGAACCTGGGAGCACAATGACATACAGCATCCAAGGGTTTAAGTGTGGACGCTGCAGCATGCATGTAAATAACATCCCCATAATCCAATACACACATAAAAGGTGGCCTGAACCATTTTCTTTCTATTAACAGGCGTTGTTTCTGTAAAATAAACCAATCTTAAATTTCAACTTTCTTACCAGCTCAGATATGTGTTTTGAAAGACACTTGTCATCTAGCCATATACCAAGATATTTATAATAAGGAACAAGTTAAACTTCTATACAATTTAGGCTAGTAATTTTACAGTCATTGAGATTTAAATGATGTAGTCTAGAGAAGAGCATATATTTTGTTTTATTAGGATTCAGCACCAACTTAAAATCCGAAAGTGTCATCTGCCGTATCAGAAAGTCAGATTTCAAATTTGAAAATGCTTGGCCAATAGTAGGTGCAATGGAGTATAACACAGTATCATAGGTGTATAAATGAATTTAAAAATGTCTCATATTATCATTGATGTTATTAAGATAGATAGTAAACAATAGTGGCGCTAGTACCGAGCCTTGTGGGACACCTTTTTGAAGCTCTAGAAACTCAGATTTGATACCATCTGCCATGATAGCTTGGGTTTTTCATGGAGATAATTATTGAAACGTAAGCAAACATCAAAGCCCAGTCCAAATCGAAGACAGCTTATTTAACAGAGTTCCATAATCAACAGTGTCAAAGGCTTTGGATAGGTCAATAAACATGGCAGCACAACTTTTTCTATCATCCAAGGCGATTGCAATATCATTCACAACAAGCATTGTGGCGGTAGTAGAGCTAGGTCTAGAGCCAGACTGATTTATAAGCCTATAGGCCTTTGCATGCAATGCCCCGATACATTTAGTGCTCAAATCTCTGACAGCTGAACCGTGAGGTGGACAATTATTGTTTTAGGAAAGTAGCCTAAAAATACACCCCAAAAAAATAGGCTATAAAGTTTTGCATATGCTACACCTCGAAACACAAGGAATAGTGTTTATGTAATTTGTTATCGGCTGTTTATAAGGACACATAAATATGGCTCATTTGGCCAACATCCTCCGTTTATTGATGGCGATGGCTGTGCTAGGTTGGACCGGAAGCATATGGATGTCCATACATTTTCTAAAATGTCTGGTAAATTAAAATCTTCTTTGTGCCAAAATGTTCTAAAGGAAACTCAGAATTGGCATATTATTCTTATGAAGATTTTGAAATGTTCACATTAAAGTCGGTCGCTAATTGGATGGAAACCTAGCTATAGACACCCTGAAGACTCTGGTAAGTGTGCAAGTCCAGTGTCACTTTGATTATGCCTGCACTTCATGGTTCACCAGCAGCCCCAAACATCTAAGCTACCAGCCAAACAAGCTTGTAAGAAATGTACTTAAACACCCCCCTCACACTCATCTGGCGGTTGTGCATTTTTTCATCTCTATCTCTGTATTGTGTCTATGTATATGTTTATCTATTTATGTAAAAAAATAAAAAAAATAGGGACAAAAATGGAAATAAGTCCCTGACTGTATTGTGCAATCCCAGTCACTTAAAAAAGATGTGTCTACTATATACAGTGGGGAGAACAGGTATTGGATACACTGCCGATTTTGCAAGTTTTCCTACTTACAAAGCATGTAGAGGTCTGTAATTTTTATCATAGGTACACTTCAACTGTGAGAGACGGAATCTAAAACAAAAATGCCGGCGAGCCTGGCGGGTTTGAGAGCCAGGGAGGGGGAGTGGGGACAGGTGTGACACTTTTGATACTGGGTAAGCCTACAAGGTAGGGAGGGATGTATTTTCTGTTTGTCGAGATTGACATAGTCTATTTATTGTGGTGTTGAAAACACAAACCATGATATTAAGTGCCCGAAGTTGATATGCGTTGTTTATTGGTTGTGTGGTGCATTGGCACAGAAACCTGTTGGTGGGAAAATATGTTGCATATATTTTATATAAATAAATATGGCATCAAAATCTTGAAAATCTGATTTCCCCCTTGCTGATCATTGTCTGCAGCCGGATCTGATCGTAGTGTAATGAAATAGGCAAGGAGAGTGAGCTCGTCTGTGGTGGTCAGCGAACCCTCAATCTTCTGGCCCGTAGCCCTGCTTGGCATCGACTGTGTCAAAAAAGCATGCTGAAGTGGCAAGTTGATATCCACGTTCATAAACACTGGGTTGCTACAGTTATTGTTATCTGTGGTCGTAAATGTTATTTTGAGTTAATTCAATGAGGGGGGAAGGGTCTTCAATTGATTTTACAGTATAAGGAGAGGGTCATGTGAAAATATGTGTTACTTTGGGGAGGGGGGGGGGTGCATTTTTGTTCTTGAGTTGAACCAGCCCTCCCCCCACCAACACACTCATACACACACACACACACTTAAAATACATTGGGATCCTCTGAAAAAAAGGCCCAACATACAATAAATGCTGTCTATGTTACCTTGGTGCTCAGCATCCCATCCATCCCAGCAGAGCTACTCAGAACTGTACCTATAGGATACGAAGACGGCAAAAGCTGAAACAGCCATGCTGAATTAATTAGTAAACGAGACAGTCTCTGTGGATTAGACCATATGGATCTGTTAATGATCGTAATCAACCAGCTTCTTGTATAATTGGCTTTTCAACCTCTCTCTGGATCTGAAATGATGCTGAGTGTTCTATACCCCCTGCTCTTAGCTCTTTGCTCACGGCGCGCTTTCTGCCTTGAAAAGTGATACTTTTGCCTTACTTCATGCATTTTATAGCAAAAATAATTTACAACTTTGCAAGGTTTACTACGGGCCCTAACAGTCCTGGTATACACCTCAAGGACTGCAAACAAGAGACAAAAAACATCTCCTGAACTAAAACAAAACTAACTTTCTTCATTCTTCCCCCTTTAAAGTTGAAAGCTTACGTTTTCCATCAACAGCAAAGATCAGATTCACACTCTCATACTTCCTCCTCTACAGATATTACTGTTGCCTAGGGAGACGGATCAGCCTTCATCTCCGAACGACCAGGTTTCGATTGACAGTTCTAATGGTGGATCAGAGCTTCCGTGTCATAATTAGCTAGTCATGAGTTGGCCCCCGCAGCAATCTCTGTCTCTGCCCACCAAGGACTGACGGTGACTGAAGGGGAGATGTCTGACAACTACCCAACGGGCAGACCAGGGAGAGGAGAGGAGAGGAGGAAAAAAAGAGTCAGAGATAGAGAGAGAGATTGTGGAAGGAGGAGAGAGCAGGAGAGACAAAAGAGGAAGAGGCAGAGAGAGAAGGAAAGAGATAACAGAGACAGAGAAGGTTTGAATGGGAAGAGTATGAGAGATAAGACCGAGAGAGAGAGAGAGAGAGGAGAGAAAAGGATTCACACAGAGATGGAGAAAGATATAAGAGAGACTAGGGGGCACAGTAAAAGCAGATGAAGACATATAGCACCACACGGCACAATAAAAGAAAGGTTGGAAACTGCAAGCAGCTGTCAGAGTCACTCAGCTCCCCTCAAGCTGGACGGACAGACCCTGGCCATCTGGAAAGTGAGCAAAAGGATTCTGGGGGATAAGATCTTAGAGATGATCTGTCAATCATGCAATAATGGAACTTGAGGCATCCGACACACACCCACGTACAGACACACATGCAAGTGCATGCATGCAAGCATGCGCAAACACACAAACAGGCTCAGATGGGTAAAAATATTTTCTCGCTGCAAACATGGCATGTATATTTTTGTTGTTCAGACAGGAGGAAATCAGTAGAGTATGTACTCTTCAGTGAGTCAATGTTGATCTTTTGATCCATCCTGAGCCTTTGACATTATGTAGAAATAACACTTAGAAATATATCTCAGTTTGAAATGTCTCTCTCTGCTTGGAGATGCATCTGTTCCCAGTCACACACACACACACACACACACACACACACACATTCACACACGCACAAATGTCAAACCGTCCTTGGTGATTCCTGTTAGGAAACAATTCCAGGGCATTTCTCAGAACAAAATCCACAATACATGGCAGGAAACGTTACCTAACCCTATGAATAATCCAACAGTTACAATGCTACTTTCTATTTATATCCCTGAACAGTATGTGAGTTCAAATGAGATTTTCTATGATCATCTCCAGGACTTCTTAAATGTAACTAAATGTAATCAAAAATGTAATCCACATAATCCCCAAAAGTAATTATTTATCATGAGAGGGCCATAAACAATAACTAGTAATTCTGCATAGGGCTACTCCAAGAGGTTAAAATCTCACCTTTCTGGTAAAAATATTTATAAATTGCTGAGGTATAGTCACTTTTGAGGACACAAGCTCCTATGCAACAAAACTGTATGAGTAAAGCTTGAAATATAGCATAATCAATTCATATAATGACTAACTAAGATTTTGCCTGTTAGAGATTGTGTGCATATTTTCTAAAGGTCTCTCTCGATCACAAGAGCTCTAGTTTGGCTTCCTGAACTCGTTAGGAACTCACCTTTCATCTGATTTTCATCATATCCGTCTATGACAAACAGTGGTTATTGTTTAAAATCTATGAATTATTTTAGATTACTGGCTATAAATCAGTCTCTGAATGTGCTACAGCACGAAAATAAAGGTGTTGTTGGTGGCTGTGATGTAGGCTTCAGCCAGGAGTTGACAGACAGTCGGAAGAGAGAATTAAATGCTAGGACGGACATCCCAGCTTCAAGTGGTGTCAGATTTCACACCCTACTTCACACAGGCAGAAGAGACAAACTCCTGTGTTGGTGAGAATAAGGGTTATCGCTTAATGCAACCCTTTTCGATCTATGGTGTCCACATTTAGATTTATAAGAGAAAATGTTGGTCGGAACCGGTACCAGAACCATGCAGGTCCCCAAAACAGGGGACTTTACATCTAAGAGGTTTTAAAATGAGGGGAAAAACAGACACAACCAGAATAAATCTGCTGGGCACTGATCTAAAGCAACAATGACCGAACCTGCTGTAGACGTCCACACGAGGCATTTTCTGTCTCACCACAAACAAATAAAAAAAAACAGTGATGGTTGACCTCTAGCTGACCCTGTACACTGGTTTATTCTCCCTCTGGGGGGGGGGCTTTAATATTTATCTGACCTTTACCATGGTAGCCACCGTTCCTGCTCATTGTACATTGATAGCTGATCCTTCAGTCTATTGAAATATACATTTCAAATTTTGTTAATATTAATACAAATATTTGTTAAAACATTTTTTTTCAAGAATCCCTGAAATGTAATGAATGCAATCTTGCAATGAAATGAATGGTGAGCCTCAATGCTACACAGTGCAAACCTATCGTGAGGGAAAATAAAGTGAGCTAGTGCCTTCATGAGGGAGGCTGCGGAATCCCTGCTAGCACGTACTGTAGCTAGCTAGCCTAACATTGCACCACTCTGTAAAAAAAACGATTTTAACAGAATAAAACGTTTTTTTTTCCGGAGAAAAAGACAACAATGTTCAAATACATTCTAACAAATGTACTTGACATTGACTTGTTCTAAATGTTTAAACTATTTGCAATGGCGTGCACATAAATACATACCTCTCCTCAGTAGACTCAAAACAGAGGAGGGAGAATTCCTACTGCTGACGGGATGGTACTGCAGGCCAGGGTAATACACCACAGCGCAATCAATGCTCACAATCCATATGGATATGGACAATTTAAAAACTAATGGAAGGATTTAGGTTTCATGTGAAATACACACAATATAATATTAATACTCGTTACGTGTGTGTGTGCATACATACGCTACCATGAGTGCATGCATGAGTGTGTGTGTGTTGTTCCCACATGTACTGTACCTACAGTAGTGAAGCTCACATCGTTTTGATTTATGGAGGAAAACTGGAGAGCTTTGAAAAAAATGGACAGAATTTTAGCAACATGAAATCGTATTAAACTTTGTTCATATACTGTACACCCCTAGGAAGGATATGATATCTTTTTAAAAACATTTTCTGACAAGCGAGCACTTAGATTGTAACGGCAGCCTTCCTTCTCTTCAAGAGAAGAGGAGGTGTAGCAGGGATCGGACCAAGGCGCAGCGTAGTTGGAATTCAACATATTTAAAAATGATACAGTGAACACTTAACAATTACAAAAATAACAAAATGTGGCAAACCGATACAGTCCTAGCTGGTGCAGAGAAAACACAGAGACAGGAAACAACCACCCACAAACCCCAACACAAAACAAGCCACCTATATATAATTCCCAATCAGAGACAACACAAAACATCTGCCTCTGATTGAGAACCATATTAGGCCAAACATAGAAACAGACAAATTAGACACACAACATAGAATGCCCACCCAGCTCACGTCCTGACCAACACTAAAACAAGCAAAACACACAAGAACTATGGTCAGAACGTGACATAGATACTGTATATATGGTCATTTTCACACTTTCGTAATTTCATAGGTTGTTTGGGAATGACGTAGAGTAAGGCATTTGTGAAAAATCTATAGGAATATAGTGAGGGAATGCGGCCGTGCGTTTAGACAATTAATAGACACTGCAGTAAATAAAAACTATTGTCTTGTCCAGGACAGGAGTCTACTCAGACCGGGGCACCATACCAATCAGCGCTACAGTAGGCCTTTATGCAAATAAGTCATTTGCCACATGGGCCTGCCGTCATTCACTTTGAACTGGATTGTGTGTTTACAGGCAGGAGCAACAGTGAAATTTTAGATCATTAAATCACATTCACTCAAATGCCACGAAATACACCTGAATAGATTTTTGCATATATTTAAATACCACGGGAGTGGTATTTTGGAACTTTACAGTCAACTTTCTCATCAACAATGAGATGACCTGAAATCTTACGAGGGAACATTAAATATACCCTCTCAAATGTTTTCAGCTGTTGGCCGTCAAAATTGCACTGACAAACAATGGGAAATAGTAGCCTCCTCGTCCTTCTGCAGCTTGTCTGCCGATGCATGCTTGTCCCAACCAATGTTTTGACAACTGAATGAGAAATTGTCTGCCCGCCCATTTGATCGACACCAAATACATTTGATTGACAACTAAGGGTGCATTGTTAAATTGCCTCCAGTGTGTCAGAGTGCACTCTGGGTCGTTCATAAATTCAGAGCGTTGTCAGAGTGCGCACTGTACAATTGACTCTGGGCACTCTGGCTGAGGATTAGGGTTCCTGACAATGGCAGACATGCGTCCAAGCTAACTGGCTTATTAGACTATATGTTTTTAGCTTGCTAAATAAATAAACTCAGCAAAAAAAGAAACGTCCCTTTTTCAGGACACTGTCTTTCAAAGATAATTCGTAAAAATCCAAATAACTTCACAGATCTTCATTGTAAAGGCTTTAAACACTGTTTCCCATGCTTGTTCAATGAACCATGAACAATTAACGAACATGCACCTGTGGAATGGTCGTTAAGACCCTAACAGCTTACAAACGGTAGGCAATTAAGGTCACAGTTATGAAAACTTAGGACACTAAAGAGGCCTTTCTACTAACTCTGAAAAACACCAAAAGAATGATGCCCAGGGTCCCTGCTTATCTGCGTGAACATGCCGTAGGCATGCTGCAAGGAGGCATAAGGACTGTGTTGCGCATTCATCAAATGTTCTGCGCTCTGGCACAGTCAGACAAGAGTGCTATGAAGTCGAGTAGATAGCCAGAGTGAATTTACAATCGCAAGAGATATATCAACTGGGTAACAGATGGTCAAGTTCAGCATAGCTAACGAGCAAAGCGATTCATATTTCAACTCTGAAAAACACCTAAAGAATGATGCCCAGGGTCCCTGCTTATCTGCGTGAACATGCCGTAGGCATGCTGCAAGGAGGCATGAGGACTGCAAAGGTGGCCAGGGCAAAATATTGCAATGTCAGTGACAGACCACGTGTAACAACACCTGCACAATATCGGTGCATCCGAACATCACACCTGCGGGACAGGTACAGGATGGCAACAACATCTGCCCGAGTTACAGCAGGAATGTACACTCCCTCCATCAGTGCTCAGACTGTCTGCAATAGGCTGAGAGAGGCTGGACTGAGGGCTTGTAGGCCTGTTGTAAGGCAGGTCCTCACCAGACATCACCGGGAAACAACGTTGCCTATGGGCACAAACTCACCGTCGCTGGACCAGACAGGAGTGGCAAAAAGTGCTCTTCACTGATGAGTCGTGGTTTTGTCTCACCAGGGGTGAATGTCGGATTTGCGTTTATCGTCGAAAGAATGAGCATTACACCGAGGCCTGTACTCTGGAGTGGGATCGATTTGGAGGTGGAGGGTCCATCATGGTCTGGGGCGGTGTGTCACAGCATCATCGGACTGAGCTTGTTGTCATTGCAGGCAATCTCAACGCTGTGCGTTACAAAGAAGACATCCTCCTCCCTCATGTTGTACCCTTCCTGCAGGCTCATTCTGACATGACCCTCCAGCATGACAATGCCACCAGCCATACTGCTCGTTCTGTGCGTGATTTCCTGCAAGACAGGAATGTCAGTGTTCTGCCATGGCCAGCGAAGAGCCCGGATCTCAATCCCATTGAGCACGTCTGGGAACTGTTGGATCGGAGGGTGGGGGCTAGGGCCCCCCCCAGAAATGTCCGGGAATTTGCAGGTGCCTTGGTGGAAGAGTGGGGTAACATCTCACAGAACTGGCAAAGCTGGTGCAGTCCATGAGGAAGAGATGTACTGCAGTACTTACTGCAGCTGGTGGCCACACCAGATACTGACTGTTACTTTTGATTTTGACCCCCCCTTTGTTCAGGGACACATTATTCCATTTCTGTTAGTCACATGTCTGTGGAACTTGTTCAGTTCATGTCTCAGTTGTTGAATCTTATGTTCATAGAAATACTTACACATGTTACGTTTGCTGAAAATAAACGCAGTTGACAGTTAGAGGACGTTTCTTTTTTGCTGAGTTCATTCAGCGGGTGGTGCGCGTTGCTAAATTTATCGAGTGTGCTCTGAAATCGGAGTAGATATCCAGAATGAATTTGCAAAAGCAAGATTTATGCTAACTGGTTAACAGTCATTCGAGTTTGTGCTAGCTAATCAAATGACACCTGCATCTCTAGATGTGTATAGCAACCGAAAAACAATATGGGGGGAGGTAAAAAGTCAGTCACTCTCTCGCCCACTCCTCCACTAACATGCCATTCTCCTAGCAGCTAGCTAGCTAACGTTGGGCTCTGTGTTTTTGGCTTGCTACATAAATAGATACCCTATAGCCTATTAGCCACGTTATGACTGACTTGTGATCATTGCCCTTGTTAGTTTGATTGTATTGACATTTACATTGACACTGAAACATTGCATTCCGAATGGAGGCAGCAAACAATGTACCCGGCCAGCTGTGATGTACAACCTGCTAGCAATATTTTTGTACTAAATCTATTGGTGAACTATATGAATCATGCATTGAACTGCTTCCATCTATTCTGCCAACAATGCCTTAGGGGACGTCATGGAATGTTGAGTCAAATTGAACCTATTTCTAAAACCTCTTATAAATTGTAGCTTAAACTGGAATTTGTACTTTTTTTAACTGATATTGTGATTGTGTGTCTGTTTCATATCTGCAAAACCGTTAAAACGTTGTCAGTTCCACTTTAAATTGCCCGAACGGCAACAGAAAATCCGTCTTTTATGCCATGAACCCTAAGAGCCAATGGATATGATTATGTATATGCCACTCTTAGATTTGTTCAAAGGCGTGTTCCTCTGAGTTTGTTTGCACAAATATGTAGTCTCAGTTAACCCAGAACTAAAGTCTTGTGTAATTGGTCAGTTGCTTGATTTAAGTTCTGGGTCCAGACATGTTAAGAGGAGGGATTAAGAGAAGCTAGAAAGAGGAGTGGAACTGGAACGAGGAGCTCTTTGCAAGTTATGGGCGAATTTATGGGCCAAATGTCCCCTTCCCTTCCGAAATTCGTAAGATGCTAACATCTGCAAAATTGTGATTTGTCCAAATAACTAGTGACGAAAAACCCAAACACCGGAACTACTTCTGCTAGTTACCCACACATCCCATTCCTTCCTGACAGATTCTACTTGTACCAGTTACCAGTCTGTCCACAGGAGATTAACGGATATGTAACATGATGAAAGCATGAATCATACATGAAACTAACACGTCCTTAGCATGTTCACCCACCTCCCAGTGGAGTAGTATGTTGGGGAGGACATGGAAATACCCATAGAGAAAGGGCAAACGTGTCAACGGGACATGTAACATGATATGTTCTCTCAGGGCAATAGCAGGTTCCATGGATCTCCTTCCATCTGACGCTTGCCCTTTTTCCATAGGTGTTTCCATGTCCTCCCCAACATATAACATGTTCACCCTCTCACAGTGCAGTAGCATATTTTCCAGCCCTCCCTCACAGTAATGTTCGACGATTGATTACTCCCATGATAAAGTCCTGGTGGTCACGCCAACACACACACACATCCCGTTAAATCCCACGCACGATTGCACACACACGGTTAATCCCCTGACACGCAACCTTGTTTGCATGCCCGCGCCCTTTTCTGGTCCTAGCCCCGCCCGTCTCTGTGAGGCTATGCAGGAAACATCGCCATGACAACCCCTAAATCAGCCGGTCGTCCTCAGTCCTCATGGTCAATAAGTCATATTAGCTCCTCAGTGGCAGGCAGAGAGGCCATTATCCACACACTGCCAATAACCACTCCCTGGAGGTGTGGGTGAATAACTGTTCTGGAGTGGATACAGCGTGGTACCTTTCCAACACTACACTCCACATTTAAAGTCGGGGTATACAGAAAATGAGGAAGTGCTTATTTGCTGTTTCCATTTGGTATTTACAATGAAAATGAGGTTTAACCTGTTAAAGCTGGGGGCGCTGTTGTCACTATTTATGGTAATCGTGTAATTTTTGAAACGGCTTCCTACAAAATTCTTGATCGTACAATATGCATATTATTATTATTATTGGATAGAAAACAGTCTATAGTTTCTATAGGAGTTGAAATTTTGTCTCTAAGTGGAACAGAACCCATTCTACAGCAATTTCCCTGACATGGAGTCAGATTTCAGAAATTTTGGTCACTGTTCTGGAGTCAGTTTTAAGGCCAATGTTATTCCTATGAGTAAACGGACACTGCTTACGTCTTCCCCTGGATGCCTTTACGTGATGACGATTTGAATGGGGTCGATTGCGCAATCACAGGCACTATAAATTAAAAAACCCTGTAGCTAGGAACTCTTTCCCAGCTGCGTCATGCGCGTGGAGGACATCGACCTGCACTTGTTCCAAGCATTAGTTTAGGGAGTAATCTTTCTCAGGTCATGTTTCTACTCGTTATAGGAGTTAAAAACATCATAAGGTAGTTAATTTAAAGCGTTTTATAGCAATTTATATCCGTTTAGTGCGATTTTGGGACATTTATTTCTGAGACGCTGTGAATCTCTGGGCACGCTTCCAGTTCATCCCGAACGCAGTTGGCATTTCCACATGGCAAGAGGACAGCTTTCCACCAAAAGACGATTAGACCCAAGAAAGGATCCTTTGCCCAAGATACTGATGGAAGAACAGCTCAAAGTAGGAAATTTTTATTATGATAAATCGTGTTTCTGTCGAAAAATGTTAGTGGCTTAGGACGCCATCTTGTTTGACGTAGCTTCGCTTGGCGCAAACTGTATTGAAAAGTAAGGATAATTAAAAAAATGTAATTCCGCGATTGTATTAAGAATTAAATTGTCTATCAATCGCTGTCCACCCTATATTTTTTAGTCACGTTTATGAGTATTTATGTATACGAGTAGATCACTGTCTAATATGGCGCATGGACATTTTCTCACCAGCTGGGCTACATTTCCCATTGTCTAACCATGATTTTGGTGGCTAAATATGCACATTTTCGAACAAACTGTATATGTATGTTGTAATGTGATGTTACAGGGGTGTCATCTGAAGAATTCTGAGAAGGTTAGTGAAAAATATAATATATTTTGGCGATGTTTACGTTATCGCTCCCTTTGGCTAGAATCAATGCTGGGGTAATGTTTGCACATGTGCTATGCTAATATAACGATTTATTGTGTTTTCGCTGTAAGACACTTAGAAAATCTGAAATATTGTCTGTATTCACAGGATCTGTGTCTTTCGATTAGTGTATGCTGTGTATTTTTACGAAATGTTTGATGATTAGTAGTTAGGTAAACACGTTGCTCATTGTAATTATTCTAGTCCATTTGTGACGGTGGGTGCAATTGTAAACTATGCCATCTACCTGAAATATGCACATTTTTCTAACAAAACCTATCCCATACCATAAATATGTTATCAGACTGTCATCTGATGAGTTTTTTTCTTGGTTAGGGGCTATAAATATCTTAGTTTAGCCGAATTGGTGATAGCTACTGGTGTTGGTGGACAAATAAAAGATGGTGGATTATGCTAATGTGTTTTTAGGTAATAGATTTACATCTTTACATATTGTGTCTTCCCTGTAAAACATTTTAAAAATGTTGGCTGGATTCACAAGATCTGTGTCTTTCATTAGCTGTATTGGACTTTAATGTGTGAAAGTTAAATATTTTAAAAAAATATTTTTTTTGAATTTCGCGGCTCTGCCTTTTCAGTGGGGGTGGGGGGGGTGTGCCGCTAGCGGCACCCTAGTCCTAGACAGGTTAATCAATGTCTAACAACATGGTGCCAAATGAGATTTCAGGTCAATGCTCAACATCTACCACTGGCACCAGGGATTGATAACATCACGTCCAGTGGTTTCATCTTGGGATTTGGATGTAAATATCTTGTCATGAAGTAACATTGTATCTCTAATATGACCATGAACAGCACAGAGCAATGGCATTATGATAAAGGAACACTACAACGGACACTGCATGCACAGTGCACTATGTTCTTCCAATATTCATCCTGTCTTCCATACCATGAGGTTAACATGAACAATACCGGTTATTTCAATCAAATGTATTTATCAAGCCCTTTTTACATTAGCCGATGTCACAAAGTGCTATACAGAAACCCAGCCTAAAACCCCAAACAGCAAGCAAAGCAGATGTAGTAGCACGGTGGCTAGGAAAAACTCCCTAGAAAGGCAGGAGCCTAAGAAGAAACCTAGAGAGGAACCAGGCTCTGCTGGCTGTGCCGGGTGGAGATTATAACAGTACATGGCCAAGATGTTCAAAAGTTCATAGGGGACCAGCAGGGTCAAATAATAATGATCACAGTGGTTGTAGAGGGTGCAACATGTCAGCACCTCAGGAGTAAACGTCAGTTGGCTTTTCATAGCCGGTCATTCAGCGTTAGAGACAGCAGGTGCGGTAGAGAGAGAGAGTCGAAAACAGCAGGTCCGGGGCAAGGTAGCACGTCCGGTGAAGAGGTCAGGGTTCTATAGCCGCAGGCAGAACAGTTGAAACTGGAGCAGCAGGGGGACCAGGTGGACTGGGGACAGCAAGGAGTCATCAGGCAAGGTAGTCCTGAGGCATGGTCCTAGGGCTCAGGTCCTCCGAGAGAAGAGAAAGAGAGAGAGAAAGATAGAAAGAGAGAGAGCGAATTAGAGGGAGCATACTTAAAATTCACACCTGGCACCGCATAAGACAGGAGAAATACTCCAGATATAACAGACTGACCCTAGCTCCCTGACACAAACTATTGCAGCATAATTACTGGAGGCTTAGATAGAACATAAGTAATATTATTAGTTAAGGTAATATTAATCAGAATGCTGTGCAGCAGAAGGCCATCATCGCTCTTATGGTTGGTAATCTCCACCCGGCACAGCCAGAAGAGGACTGGCCTCCCCTCATATCCTGGTTCCTCTCTAGGTTTCTTCCTAGGTTCTGGCCTTTCTAGGGAGTTTTTCCTAGCCACCGTGCTTCTACACCTGCATTGCTTGCTGTTTGGGGTTTTAGGCTGGGTTTCTGTACAGCACTTTGTGACATCAGCTGATGTAAGAAGGGCTTTATAAATACATTTGATTGATTGATCGATAATGTAGGTGAGACGGTGAAGCATGTGTGTCCTCTACTGTCTCACAGTCTGTCTGATTTCCGCATGGATCACGCCTGGAATTATTCAACTAATCTAACAGCCACTTTAGTCATGCTGTGTTTCTACTTGTTTTTGTATGTGAAATGTGTTTGTGTATGCATATTCTGTGTGTTTAATTCTGTGGGTCTGTGTGCGTGTTTCTGCATGTGTGCATGTGTTTAACTGTTTGTACACACATATTTTGTTTGTTTAAGTGTGTGTATTATATGTTTGTACATACGTATTTCGTTTGATTTAAGTTTGTCTGCGTGTGTGCATACCGTATGTGTGACAATCCGTACAGCAGAGGTTCAGCGTTACACCGTGATTGAAATTGAAAGGCAACGTTCCCGTGTTGGCAGAGACTGCATTCACAGTAAATGCTGTATATGTCGGCTCAGTCTGAATTGACCTTCACATTTCTATTGCGCAATCAGTGATATAGATTGAGCCCTAAATTCATGTATGTAGTGTGTGTTGGCTGCCATGTTGACAGGGATTAGGTGATGCCTACCCCACAGGGATTACCTGGTCGGGCTGGATTAAAGTGTTTGTCTTTGATAAGGTCTGTAGTAGCAACCAAAGAGGGAGAGGGACAGAGAGAAAAAAAGGTGAGAGAAAAAGACAGAGAGAAAGGTAGACAGAGAGACTGCAGTCACTGGATTATTAGGCAACACAGAGGTTGTCTAGAGAGGGAGAGAGAAACAGAGAAAGAGAGAAGGAGAGAAATGGAGAGAGAGCGAGATGAAATATGCAAAACAGTGTCAAAAAGCAGAGGTAGATTAGAAGGAGGAGAAATACCTGTCCCACGTCAGGTTAATGCAGCTCTATACACACACCTCTCCTCTCTGCTATGTACCTCTCTGCTACAATACGCCTTTTAAACTTCTTCGGGATCGGTGACCCATTCACGGGACGGTTGAGCTAATGTAGGCTAATGCGATTAGCATGAGGTTGTACATAGCAAGTACATTTCCCAGGGCATAGACATATCTGATATTGGCAGAAATCTTAAATTCTTGTTAATCTAACTGCACTGTCCAATTTACAGTAGCTATTACAGTGAAATAATACCATGCTATTGTTTGAGGAGAGTGCACCATTTTGAACATGAAAAGTTATTAATAAACAAATTAAGCACATTTGGGCAGTCTTGATACAACATTTTGATCAGAAAATGCAATGGTTCATTGGATTGGTCAAAAACGTTCCAAAATCTCAAATGCACCTGGGCTAGAATAATACATATTACTCTTTCTCTTGCATTTCAAAGATGGTGGTTCAAAAAAAATACTAAATAACATTTGTTTTTTTCTTTGTATTATCTTTTACCAGATCTATTGTGTTATATTCTCCTGCCTTCCATTCACATTTCCACAAACTTCAAAGTGTTTCCTTTCAAATGGCACCAAAAATATGCATATCCTTGCTTCAGGGCCTGAGCTTCAGGCAGTTAGGTTTGGGTATGTCATTTTAGGCGAAAATTTAAAAAAGGGGCGGATCCTTAATTAAGATACCCAGTGCCACTCCACTTCAAAGTCAACGAGGCAGCGCAGCAAACTGATCATCATATTAGCAGGTCATTTGCGTAAGAAAAGTAGAATGGCATTAGCTTAGTGCTTAACTGGCTCAACCAAGCAACAGAGTGCCAGACGGAGCCGGGTGCCTGCAACTGACCGGTATTGGGAGCCGCAAGGGTCTTGGGATAGATCCAAAATGGGGTCGCAGGGAAGCTGTGGCAGAGCCTGTGATGGAGGTCCAGAAGCACTCTGAATATCAAATCGAGAGGACATTAAAAGCTACATAAATAATGGTCTCAGCATTTTAGTAGGAACACATACATACAGGTGGAGGTCTCTTTTGGCACCATTTAATGCAGTGGGAGGCGAAACATGGTGTGTTTGTGTGTGTGTGTGTGTGTGTGTGCGTGTCTGTGTCTGTGTGAGCGGGAAGCAAGGTATCTTCGGAATACTAATCCCCTCATCCTGCCTTCCTGGAAGACAACCAAATTCTTTGAAGTTTTCACATGAGCATTAGTGTGTGAGTGTGTGTGGTTAGCGTTGCTAACAAGGCTCAACTTCGTCTCCGAGTCTAATATTTCCATGGCAACCGCGGGGAAAGGCCAGGCTTTCTGGGAGACAGCGATGGATGAAACCCAGTTTCTGGGGGCTGAGAATGAGGTACACTACATGACCAAAAGTATGTGGACAACTGCTTGTCGAACATCTCATTGCAAAATGATTAACATTAATATGTTGGTCCCCCCTTTGCTGCTATAACAGCCTCCACTTTTCTGGGAAGGCTTTCCACTAGATGTTGGAACATTGCTGCGGGGACTTGCTTTCATTCAGCCAAAAGAGCATTAGTGAGGTCGGTCATTGATGTTGGGCGATAAGGCCTGGCTCTCAGTCGGCGTTCCAATGAATCCCAAAGGTGTTCGATGAGGTTGAGGTCTGTGCTCTGTGCAGGCCAGTCAAGTTCTTCCACAGTGATCTCAACAAACCATTTCTGTATGGACCTCGCTTTGTGCACGGGGGCATTGTCATGCTAAAACAGGAAAGGGCCTTCCCCTAACTGTTGCCACAAAGTTTGAAGCACAGAATTGTCTAGAATGTCATTGTACGCTGTAGCGTTAAGATTGCCCTTCACTGGAAATAAGGCACCTAGCCCGAACTGTGAAAACAGCCCCAGACCATTATTTCACATCCACCAAACTTTACAGTTGGTACTATGCATTGGGACAGGTAGCTGTAGTGCTGTAAAGCTCGCCGCCATTGGACTCTGGAGCAGTGGAAAAGTGTTCTCTGGATTGATGAATCACGTTTCACCATCTGGCAGTCTGATGGACGAATCTGGCTTAGATGCTTGGCATTACATATGGTGATCTTAGGCTTGTGTGCGGCTGCTGGGCCAGTGATGTGTCTTTTAATGCCTTCTAATGATAATGTTTTTTCATGTCTGTTGCACACTCACTAAGCCACGCCCCTAATTAGGTCAGAGTTCGTGTCAGCAAGATGTAACTGCCTTCCAAGGCCAGAGTGCTTTAAAGGACTCACTGAGAATTTAAATACAGACCAGAGAACGTGAGGACGTGGTCCACACGTTGAAATGGTTAAAACTACAAGACCAGAAAATGGTAAGACCCTCTGAAACTCTCGACGCGTGAAGAAGGTGAAGACGAGACCAAAACATGCACCGTCTGCACCTCTGCATGTAAAGTAGTCTAGGACAATTGACCAAAGATGGGAGGGAAGAACAGATCCCTCTCACCACTGGATGGTACACCTCTGAGGTATCCATTCAAAGAACATTCTGAGACAAAGAAGCTTACAAGTAAGAAGGACATTATGACCTCTGGTTGACAACCAGAGACTTACATCGAACTACACTCCATAGTCGGGAACTACTCCCCATAGACGGATCGAGTGGTTCTCCCGAGTGTCTTTCCCGCTCTTTATCTTTCCCCACCCTCCGTCATATCGGATTAGTCCACTAGGGACTGTTTTCATTGTATTATGTTAGTAATCCATAACCTATACTGTGTGTATGTATGTGTGTTAATGTATTTCAGTGTGATTATTTAGTTAGTAAATAAATAATTAAACCAATTTGTGTATTGCTGATTCATCACTTAAGTTAGGGTTCGTGTAGATTTACAAAGTCAACGACGTTCGGAATGAGACTGATATGAGGAAATTATTAATTGGTGAATGGTATGATGTCTATATAGTCTTGAGTTAATTCGGGAGACGGTAACTCATTAAATAAACTTTTCCCGTGGTGCCCCAAATTACTAATGAATTAATTGTTATATGATTCATTTAACAGAATAATAATTTAAACATAGTAGGTAATTATTTGATGAATAGCAGTCATCACATTAACGATAGTCACGTCACGACAAGTGTATGAACATGTACACAGAGAGGGAGCGAGAGAGAGAGAGAAAAAGAGAGAGCGGGACAGAGGGATGGAGAGAAAGTGAAAGAGTGACATTGCGAGACAGACAAAGAGAAAGAGAGAGAGAGAGAGAGAGGGGGGGGGGGGGGAAAGAGAGAGATGGATAAAAATAACAATTCTCTCCTGGACCTCAGCTCTTTCCTATACCAGCCTCAGGATGTCAGGGATACATTTAATTTAGGAGATGAATGGCTTTGGTCCATCTCATTACCACAGCTCTCTGATATCATTTCACTACACCTATACCCAGATGAAGGGAAGGCTCCCCTCTCTCCTAATCTCTATCCTTCTGTAATTCACTCCATCTCTTTTCTTCAGCTCTCTGTCATCGGACAGACAGAGCAGATGTATTCAATTACAGAGGAATAGAACGCCGCACAGCATGTCCATCACTTACAGACAACGTTTCGAGTGTTGAACAGTATGGGGCCAATAAAGGAATCTTTAGTTCTATACCTCTATTATACAACAGCGGATTCAGACTGTGTTGATTTGCCAATTCTTACCTGCTGTCAGTCACACAACTAACCAATCTGATGGCGGTAGCTGATTGCTGATGCTTTTAATTAGCATTTTATCTCTGCAAGGTTTTTATGTGAAATAAACTGTGGTATAATTGACACTGGTCAATCAGTTAAATGCTCTTCCTTCTCCCAGCCTCAAGTTGGCTTGTTTGGAAAATCAGTCAAATTCTAGTTCATCTTTATTTTCATTTCAACAACTTTCTCCTTGGGGGCAGGACAGAGAGAAAGAAATGAGAGAGAGAGAGAATGAGAGAGACATTAATAAGAGAGAGAGACGGAGATGGGGAGAGATTGACCCTAAAAACAAAATTATTTGCTTGATCCTTTCTTGCTGCAGCTTTCTGCTACCCTGATTGCGGAGTCATTGACACATTCGCAATCTGACTGTCATGACACAAGGCGAGACCCAGAGGCACAGGAGGCAGATGGGTTGGAGTCACAACATTTATTAATCCAATAGGGGAAGACAAGAGAATGGTCGTGGACAGGCAAACGGGTCAAAACCAGTTCAGAGTTCAAAAGGTACCGAAAGGCAGGCAGAATCAAGGTCTGGCCAGGCGGGATGATCAGGCAGGTGGGAAAGAAGTCCTGAGTCAGACAGGGGTCAAAACCAGGAGGACAATCAAAAAGAGAACAGCAAAAGGAGTACGTAAAAACACGCTGGTAGACTTGACTAACATACAAGACGAACTGGCACAGGGAGACAGGAAACACAGGGATAAATACACTTGGGAAATAAGAGACAGCTGGAGGGGGAGGAGACAATAATGAGGGCAGGTGAAACTAATCAGGGTTTGACACTGACAATCATCTTGGGTGCTATAGGATTTGGATGGTGGCCCATGGGCTCCCTCTCCACAAATGGTAAAATCGTTAATCAAATGGCAGCCTGGATACTTTCTAAATACTGTTTTTCTCTAGTGGTGTTAAGTTAGGTTTCCTTTATATTAAGAAAGGTGTCCCACAGGAATCGATTTTAGGTTCTGTACTCTTTACTGTCTATATAAACAATGTTGGTCTATCTGCAATTCTTTTTTTCATACACCTGTATGCAGACGACACTGTTGTGTATGCATGGTTGACCAAGCTCTTTTTGGAGCTTCAGTATGCTTTCATTGCTTTGCAGAAAGCCTTTGCTGAACTGAAAATGTATCTGATGAATTATACATATGTATATTGGATGGTGCCCTCATTGATCGTGGCCCCAGTCATAAATATCTGGGCATCTGGATTGACAAAAAACTCTTTCAAAAATAATGTTGATTAGTTTAAGAAATTAATAATTAAAATGGGCTTATTTTACAGGAATATGTCACACCTTTCATTAAATAGCAGAAAACAAATAATGCAGTCGACATTCATACCGGTTATAGACTATGGGGTATTGTCTATATGAATGCAACTGCCACTGTATTGAAGCCATTAGACACACTATGCTTTATTACGGATGATAGATTCAGTACACATCACTGCATTCTGCATCGGATAGTAGTCTGGCCTTCTTTGAAATTTCATAGATCGATGCATTGCACTCTTTTTGTTGATAAAGCCTTCCTGCATAAACTTCCGGCGTACCTTACTTCATTGTTAACTTATTGACATACGAGACCCGGTCTCAGGGATGGTTAACTCTGGATATTGCTTCAATCTCCACTGAGTTACGTGAGTTAAACGTCACCCTTACTTGTGTTATAATCTCCAAAGCTCTCTAAAACTGATATAGAACCTTTTTACTGAAGAATATCTTTGTTTTTTAAGAATTGCATGAAATGAGTCATAACATTTCAACATTTTCTTTACGCGCCATGGCAAAATCTATAGAGCTGCGGAGATTAACTAAAAAAAACGAAATGTTTATCGCTGCTGTCAAGATGGGGACAGCAACAAAATGTCACTTAGGGCCCCCCAAAAGGCTAAGGCCGGCTCTGACTGCATGTGAGGGTATGCAGAACCGTGAGTCACCGTCGCCCCTCAAGATGACTTCAGATTTTCTGTGGCCCCCACCCCCACCAAAGTTCCCCATCCCTGGTCTATCTATCTATCTATCTATCAATCAATCAAGTTTATTTTATATAGCCCTTCGTACATCAGCTAATATCTCGAAGTGCTGTACAGAAACCCAGCCTAAAACCCCAAACAGCAAGCAATGCAGGTGTAGAAGCATGGTGGCTAGGAAAAACTCCCTAGAAAGGCCAAAACCTAGGAAGAAACCTAGAGAGGAACCAGGCTATGAGGAGTGGCCAGTCCTCTTCTGGCTGTGCCGGGTGGAGATTATAACAGAACATGGCCAAGATGTTCAAAATGTTCATAAATGACAAGCATGGTCAAATAATAATCAGGAATAAATGTCAGTTGGCTTTTCATAGCCGATCATTAAGAGTTGAAAACAGCAGGTCTGGGACAGGTAGGGGTTCCATAACTGCAGGCAGAACAGTTTAAACTGGAACAGCAGCAAGGCCAGGTGGACTGGGGACAGCAAGGAGTCATCATGCCCGGTAGTCCTGACGTATGGTCCTAGGGCTCAGGTCCTCTGAGAGAGAGAAAGAAAGAGAGAAGGAGAGAATTAGAGAGAGCCAAGATGTTCAAAATGTTCATAAATGACAAGCATGGTCAAATAATAATCAGGAATAAATGTCAGTTGGCTTTTCATAGCCGATCATTAAGAGTTGAAAACAGCAGGTCTGGGACAGGTAGGGGTTCCATAACCGCAGGCAGAACAGTTGAAACTGGAACAGCAGCAAGGCCAGGTGGACTGGGGACAGCAAGGAGTCATCATGCCCGGTAGTCCTGACGTATGGTCCTAGGGCTCAGGTCCTCCGAGAGAGAGAAAGAAAGAGAACGAGAATTAGAGAGAGCATACTTAAATTCACACAGGACACTGGATAAGACAGGAGAAGTACTCCAGATATAACCAACTGACCCTAGCCCCCCGACACAAACTACTGCAGCATAAATACTGGAGCCTGAGACAGCAGGGGTCAGGAGACACTGTGGCCCCATCCGATGATACCCGCGGACAGGGCCAAACAGGAAGGATATAACCCCACCCACTTTGCCAAAGCACAGCCCCCGCACCACTAGAGGGATATCTTCAACCACCAACTTACAATCCTGAGACAATGCCGAGTACAGCCCACAAAGATCTCCACCACAGCACAAACCAAGGGGGGGCGCCAACCCAGACAGGAAGATCACGTCAGTAACACAACCCACTCAAGTGACGCACCCCTCCTAGGGACGGCATGAAAGAGCACCAGTAAGCCAGTGACTCAGCCCCTGTAATAGCGTTAGAGGTAGAGAATCCCAGTGGAGAGAGGGGAACCGGCCAGGCAGAGACAGCAAGGGCGGTTCGTTGCTCCAGAGCCTTTCCGTTCACCTTCACACTCCTGGGCCAGACTACACTCAATCATATGACCTACTGAAGAGACAAGTCTTCAGTAAAGACTTAAAGGTTGAGACCGAGTCTGCGTCTCTCACATGGGTAGGCAGACCATTCCATAAAAATGGAGATCTATAGGAGAAAGCCCTGCCTCCAGCTGTTTGCTACACGAATAGAAAAACAAACAGGTCTATTTGATCTTTATTTTTAAATTCTGAAATGAACCCCTCTTCCCTATATTTTAGTGCACTACTTTTGGGTCTGATCTTAATAATAGGGCACTCTTTCTGACTCATCCTATGACCTACTGATGGAAAACAAAATAACAGTATCGATGTTTCCAATGGTCAGTAGCTGGTTATTCAGACCGCGTTTGTATTGCCTGGCATCTCTGTGTGTGAGAATGTCCACGGGGTTGTTCCAGGAGACAGGGGGAGAGAATGAGTTTGGGACGAGTCCCATTTGCGGCGCATCATTACCCTCGCACTCAGATAGTGATCTACAGTATACATCTTTAAAGTGATCTCTAATGTCACGTAGATCACACGATGGCGCTCTTTTTGTTGACAAAGTCCTGCTCCACAAGCTTCCAATTTACCTAGCTTCACCGTTAAGATTAGTTGTCAAATCCACTCACATGGTTGGTTCACTCTGGAGACTCCTTTGGTGTCTACAGATGTAAGTAAATCAGCCGTTAGGGTGCAAGAGAGATTATATTTTAGAATCATCTCTAAAATATGTTTTATTATAAACTTTATTTAACTTAATGTGGGTTTATCTATACCTGCCTATTGATGTGTTCGTTTTGCATTGTGCAGGGCTCATTTGCAAAAGAGACCTTAGTTTCAATATGATTTCCCTGTTGAAACAAAGGTAAATAAAACAATAGTAATACTAATAAAAATTCAACTGGCTCAGAGAGAGAACAGACCTAGAACTCTGGCACCTAGAACAACAAACCTAGGACATGAACACTACTAGAACATAAACGGTCCTAGAACATGAATAGATCTAGAACCTGAACATGTGACTCCTGTTAGAAAAAAGGAATCGAGGCAGAACTATGGTACTAGAAGATAAACCTAGAACACAAAACACACCTAGAACGCGGACAAGCCTCCATTATGTAGATGTGTGCTGGTGAACTGAATACCACACAAATACTTTTCGACTGACAATTCATGAAGTAGGAAAGGAGGGGGTGCACGGGAGATTGATGATCGTAGGTGGACCCTTCCGAGGGAACAGTAGAAGGGGAAACAAGATGATGGAGTTGACCGTCGGTTAGATGATCTTGTAGCTTATGTAATAGAAGAAGCAATAGGTGGCCGTGGCTGCATGGTGGGAGGAGGTACAGTGGAAGCAGAGTGTATTTCTCTAAAGCCTCAGTCAATGGCCACGTTTACATTAACACAGTATTCCAGAAAGTAGCTCATATCCCCCTTAAGGTGTTATTTGGGAAAAGCTGTTTACATGCAACTTTGATATCCCGCTCATTAGTATCCCTGTATCCATGAAATCCCTCATTGAAGTATACTGTATGGGTTAAATGGAATAGTAACTGAAATATGGACACAGAATATTAACTCCTGCAGAATTATGCATTTCTTGCAGTGAACTTATACAGCAAAGGTTAATTTTGTCTCTGGAACAGGAGTGGATGAAAATGATATCTTACAGCATCTCTTGAGATAATGCGAATGGGCGTGTAATGTGTTATCTTTGACACTGCTATGCAAGCAGACAGTATTTCAACCACATACAATATGTACCCAAGAAGAACTGAAGTCGTATCGGAAATGTGTTTCGTTGTTTTCTCAGCTTTCCATTTCCTTAAAACCATGACATTTTGCACAGGACCAATCTTTCCACTGTTTTGGAGTGATTGCATTTTCTCCCCGGTCCCTAAACGAAACAGAAAACTTTACCGGTGTTAACTAGATTACTAATGCATTCATTCTATCGATGTAAGGCATTATTCTGGTGAGCTCTACTTTATTTAGTGTTCTGGGGCAACAAGTTATGACAGAAGAGAAGTTGCATGTATCAAACTGTAGTTGACAAACAAATGGCCTACCAAATGTCGGAAATTACAAGCAGAAATCTGTCTAAATTAGGGGTGAAAAAAAGCCAGTATTAAATTATAGTAAATTAATTATAGTTTGCAAAATTATGATGGAATTATTATGGTGGATCGAACTGCACAGGAAGTGCACTTTTTGAAGTGATTTCTTTGACAATCAGATGAAAACATCATCACACAACACCCATGATATGTGAAACTGAGCCTGCGCAGACCCTAAAAACAACAGGAAATGGGGCAAGATGTTTACCTGCCACAGTATCCCATTTTAGACCAGCATAACCCAGGCATCTTATCTGGGTTTCTCCTAACTGGGTTAATGTAAACGGGATATGATGTTTCTATGCGTCAACTCACAAAACAGAATACTTGAGTATCCTGAATAATGTAAACGTGGTCAGTGAAGTTATTAGCTGTACAAATATCCTCTCCCCAAACTTTGACTTTGAATCTTATTCAACATCAACTCTCAGCTCAAACTAAAACATTTTTAGATCACTCTACAAACGAAACAGGCACAGCAACGCAACTGAAAGCCGTGTTCCTTCTTTCTCCTGTCTCTTCCATCTTGTTGTGAATAAACATCATTTCCCTTCATGTTTCTTTCTTATGCGTTCCCTCCTCCAATTTGCCACATCCTCAGTCTTTTTAGTGTTCAACCAAGCATATGACTTGAATAACTAGAAAACAAATGATCGCTCAGGAGAGAGAGCGAGAGCGAGAGCGAGAGAGAGAGAGAGAGCTAGAGAGAGAGAGAGAATATTCTGAGTCATGCTCAGGCTAATTGGGAACCCTTCATGGCTGAGGCCTCTGTCTTTGATCAGGTCCTTTGGTAAATATACCAGCATCCTCAGAGAGAGGAGAGGAGGGTGCAAGAGAGATAGAGAAAGAATGGAGAACAGTATTTAGAGCATATGCACATTTAGAAAGTGCAGCAGTTAGCCTAGCGGCTAAGAGCATTGAGCCAGTAACTGAAAGGTCGAAAGGTCCGTTCTGAAAGGTCCGTTCCGCCCTTGAGAAAGGCAGTTAACCCCCAAAAACAACTGCTCCCCGGGCGCCGATGACGTTGTTTAAGGCAGCCCCCTGGACCCCCCTAATTCATGGGGGTTGGCTTAAACATATTTCAGTTGAATGCTTTCAGGTATGCAACTGACTAGGTAACCCCTTTCCCATGTGTAAGAGTGAGGCCTCTCGCCTCAACCAGCCAAATGTGGCTCAGTGGGACATCTGCCTTCGTTATCCTCCAAACAACAACATTTCCATCATTACGGTGCCGCGGAGCTGCTTGTTTACCTTGTAATCATTGCTGTGCTATGAAGAGAGACAGATCAATAAATGTGTACCAGCAGAAACAAAGTCCTAAAAGGAGATCAATGTTTCATCTGTGATGCTACTACTATAATGGGCCAAGGATGGTTGGATTTTATTGCGCACTAATGAGGGTTCAGAGAAGGAGCAGAGAGATGTGGCGATGTGACTTATATACCGAACACAGCCTAGCCTGCTCTCGAATGTTTAAAAAGACACAAAGAACAGAGGAGACTTAGAATGGAAGTTACAGTAGTGTCTCGAATTCAATAAGAGATATGCGAAACAAAACGTGCTACTTACATACTGAACATAGCCTACTCTCTAATGTAGTGGCGTCTCTTGAATGACATATGTTCGAAAACCAAATCAGCGCTGGCTAGGGTAATGGTGTATGTGTTGGTTGGGTCTGAACATAGCAGAGGTTGGTGATACTATAAATATGTTACTCTCTCCACCTCCCAAAGACCTACTTAGTATTCACAATGAAAAACAGTCTCCCTTTGTGTATTCAGGGCCAGATAGCATCCAGGAAACCACAACAAGACATCAGTAACAACATGCACACACACACACACAGCCTTTCTCTGCAAACTTGCCCATGTCAGCAGAGAGTTGTCAGTGTGAGATTGCTGGGGAAGGACAGAATGAGAGGGGGGGAAAAGGAGGAGTGGAAATGAGAGGTATAGGGGTAGGGGGGGACACTAGGGGCTCATCAGCTCTGTCTTTTACAGCAGGCAAGCAGTTTAAAATGCACACACCTTCCTCTGCTTTCTCGTCCTCCTACATTTCAGCATACATTGGTGAAAGCCTGAGACCAGTGAGCTCTTTGATCAATGCTATGTTTTCTAAATGGTCTGAAGGATGCTTGCTCATGTCACCCGTTTCGTTATGCAGATGATTTGGCACTTCTGGTGTTTCACAAAAAACAAACCACACTGGAGAGTATACTGAGTGCGAAGCTCACTAAACGTCATTGCATGGCTCATAGACAACGAGTTATCTCTGCACCTCAGGGTACAGCTAGCAGGATAGGTACTCACAGCCAAAACAGCAGTTAAATACTTGTACACTAGATGTACAGTAGATGGCAACTTGAGCAACCTGGGGGAAAATGGCCGCTAAGGTACTAGGTAAGGTCACTGCCAGGACCAAGCTCTTGGCTAGGAATTCTAAGCTGTTGGGCAAAGATTCAAAGAAAGTGCCAGCTAATGCGCTAATCCAATGTCATTTTGACTATGCTAGTACTTCCTGGTTTGAAGGCTTAACTAATCTACTAAAAAGCAAGTTTCAGAGGGGTATACTAAATCAAATCAAGTCAAATTGTATTGGTCACATAGACATATTTAGCAGATGTTGTTGCGGGTGTAGCGAAATGCTTGTGTTCCTCGCTCCAACAGTGCAGTAGTATCTAACAATTCACAGCAATGGGGCCTCCCGAGTGGCGCAGTGTTCTCAGGCACTGCATCGCAGTGCTAGAGATCATGGTTCGAGTCAAGGCTCTGTTGCAGCTGGCCGCGACCGGGAGACCCATGAGGCGGCTCACAATTGGCCCAGGGTCATCCGGGTTAGGGGAGAGGTTGGCTGGCAGGGATGTTCTTGTCCCATCGCGCTCTAGCGACTCCTGTGACAGGCCGGGTGCATTTCACGCTGACATGGTCGCCAGGTGTACAGTGTTTCCTCCGACATGTTGGTGTGACTGAGTTCTGGGTTATGCGGGTCCTGGGTTATGTGTCAGGAAGCAGTGAGGCGTGGCTGGGTTGTGTTTCGGAGGACGCACACCTTTCCCTCTCCTGAGTCCCTATGGGAGTTGAAGCAATGGGACAAGACTGTAACTACCAATTGGATACCACGAAAAAGGGGTAAAATCTAAATATTTTTAGAATAAAAATTCACAACAGTCGACACGTCCGCGATGTGGCTGGTTTTCCCTTTGTAGTCCTTGATTGTCTGTAGACCCTCCCACATACAAAATAGGATCAACGAGTTAGCCAAGTAGCTGATAAACAACCAGAAATAACCACACTTTTTCTGGTTCATTAAGAAAGCTAAACTCAGATATGTGTTTTGGTTATTAACGCAACTAGATAATTTCCATTTCAAGCTTATCTTTCTTAAAAATAAAAGTTACGTAAGAATATTTAGACAAGTTAGCTGGCTAACTCATTGAACCTGCTTCGTAGTATACCCCTCAGATAGCCCAGATCAAGCTGATTAGGGTGGCGTTGAATCTCATGTACTCATATTGGTAGGAGTCCGTTTTTAATCCATGGGGCAGCTCCTAGGTATTTGTCTGACTACTTTCCCCATGTTAGAAATTCACACAACCGCAACACTAGAGCTAGGATAGCAAATGTGAGTGAGCATAGATTCAGAAGCCTGACAGGGAATGGTATTTGTTTATATTCAGGAGCCTCTGAGTGGAATAGTCTGCCTCTGTCAAAACAATTCCCACTCTGAGTAGCTTCAGAAAGAAGGGTGAAATCCTGCTTAATGGATAGTGTGCCTCTGTGAGCAATCCCTTCTAGCCCATTGATGATGACCAAATAGTGTTCCTTTGTGGATAGTATGTATATGTTGGTGTGTTTTTATGTCATTATATAACAAAATTGACCTGCCATTTCAGCTTCTGTTTTTTTTATCCTGCCACACATGCCAAATGCTATTGTGGACAAGGACCACCATGGAAATAAGTTGTTGACGTTTTTGTATTTTTCCTCTATGATTCTGAATCAAGTGCATACTTTTGTAATGTGTACCTTGTTTAAAATGATCAAATAAACTAAACGAAACACCACACACGTGTGTCCACCGTGAACCCACAACCTAGCGAAGAGTGGTGGGCTAGACAGATACAGTGTTTCACACACAGTACCTTTGGAAAGTATTCAGACCTCTTGACTTTTCTCACATTTTGTTGAGTTACAGCCTTCTTCTGAAATTGTTTCAATTCTTTGTTTTTTCTTTATCAATCAACACACAATATCCCATACTAACAAAGAACAGTTTTTAATTATTTATTTTTTGCTAATTTATAGAACATTTTTAACTGAAATATCACATTTACATAAGTATTCAGACTTGAGTAGGACACTACAAGCTTGGCACACCTGTATTTGGGGAGTTTCTCCCATTCTTCTCTGAAGATCCTTTCCAGCTATGCCAGGATATATGGTGAGAGTTGCACAGCTATTTTCAGGTCTCTCCAGTGATATTCGATTGGGTTGAAGTCTGGAATCTGTCTGGGCCACTCAAGGACATTGAAACTTGTCCCGAAACACCTCCATCATTGTCTTGGCTGTGTGCACAAGGTCTTTGTCCTGTTGGAAGGTGAACTTACACCACCAGTCGGAGGTCCTGAGCACTCTGACGCAGGTTTTCATCATGGATCTTTCTGTACTTTGCTCCATTCATCTTTGCCTCGATCCTGTCTAGTCTCCCAGTCCCTGCCACTGAAAAACCTCCCCACAGCATGATGCTGCCACCACCATGCTTCACTGTAGGGATGGTGCCAGGTTTCCTCCAGACATGACGCTTGGCATTCAGGCCAAAGAGTTCAATCTTGTTTTCATCAGACTAGAGAATATTGAGCCTTTAGGTGCCTTTTGGCAAACTCCAAGCGGGCTTTCATGTTCCTTTTACTGAGGAATGGCTTCCGTCTGGCCACTCGACCATAAAGGCCTGATTGGACAACTCTAGTTGTCCTTCTGGAAGGTTCTCCCATCTCCACAGAGGAACTCTGGAGCTCTGTCAGAGTGACCATCAGGTTCTTGGTCACCTCCCTGACCAAGGCCCTTCTCCACTGATTGTTCAGTTTGGCCAGGCAGCCAGCTCTAGGAAGAGTCTTGGTGCTTCCAAACTTCTTCCATTTCAGAATGATGGAGGCCACTGTGTTCTTGGGGACCTTCAATGCCGCAGACATTTGTTGGTACCCTTCCCCAGATCTGTGCCTCAACACTGTCTCGGAGCTCTAAGGACAATTCCTTCAACCCCATGGCTTGGTTTTTGCTCTGACATACACTGCCAACTGTGGGACCTTTTATAGATAGGCCTTTCCAAATCATGTCCAATCAATTGAATTTAGTCCATTTTAGGTGGACTCCAATCAAGTTGTAGAAACATCTCAAGCAGACAGAAACAGGATGCACCTGAGCTCAATTTGGAGTCTCATAGCAAATCAAATTAGTATTGCGTGTAGATTTCTTCAGGGATTTAAAAAAAAATCTATTTTAGAATAAGATCCATAATTTAACAAATGTGGAAAAAGTCAAGGAGTCTCAATACTTTCCGCAGGCACTGTACATTTCCCAAACACTCCTATACTGTCAGACTTGCAGATATTCCAAACTGACCATCTCGTAAATTGATAGGCAAATCAACAAAAGATTGATATAAAACATATAATTGAAAAACCCTCTAAAAACACAAAAGGTAATAAAGTCCATAATCCAACATAAATTCAATATAAATTCAAGGTGGCTCAGAACTATTTCATGTATATTTTCCAACAAAAAAAAAAGTTTGCAATATAGGAGAAGATGACTTAAATTTCTATTTTTTCAGCCTAAATGTATTTATTTATTTTTCATTTATTTATTTATTTAACTAGGCAAGTCAGTTAAGAACAAGTTCTTATTTAAAATGACGGCCTACCCCGGATGCCACCTGCAGTTTTGGCACCTGTAGGTTTGGCACCTGTAGGCTTGGCACCTGTAGGTTTGGCACCTGTATGTTTGGCACCTGTAGGTTTGACACCTGTAGGTTTGGCCACGCCTCCAACCACACCCATACCGGCATCCTTAACCCTCATACTACCAACATATTTTATATACATGGATTGGGACTAGAACTAGGGTCATTTTGACCCCAAGAAGAAACTATTAGAAAAGCAACAATCATAGCAAAATATCGACTCAATTCTTAGCAAAACATCATTACACATGTAAATAATGTTATCTGAATTAAACGATAACCAAATCACAGTTATTTTTGCAAAATTACACTTAATTAGCATATTCTGTAAAACTAATATAATCCACATATTACTAAAATGCTGATTTATCATTATTTGATTGTAGTATAATTTCATTTTTGAGAATGTTGAAGTACACTGAATTAAAATATAAATGCAACATGCAACAATTACAAAATGTTTACTGAGTTACAGTTCATATAAGAAAATGTGCCAATATAAATTCATGCATTAGGCCCTAATCTATAGATTTCACATGACTGGGAATACAGACATGCATCTGTTGGTCACAGATACCTTTTTAAAAAAGGTAGGGTTGTGGATCAGTCAGTATCTGGAATGACGACCATTTGCCTCATGCAGTGTGGCACCTCCTTTGCATAGAGTATTCCGAGCTGTTGATTGTGGCTTGTGGAATGTTGTCCCACTCCTCTGCCTTCTGTGCAAAGTTGCTGGATATTGGTGGGAACTAGAATACTCAGTTGCACACGTTGATCCAAAGCATCCCAAACATGCTCAATGGGTGACATGTCTGATGTGTATGCAGGCCATGGAAGAACTGGGACATTTTCAGCTTCCAGGAATTGTGTACAGAACCTTGCCACATCATGCTGAAACATGAGGTGATGGCGGAAGATGAATGGCACATCAATGGGCCTCAGGATCTCGTCACGGTATCTCTGTGCATTCAAATTGCCATCAATAAAATGCAATTGTGTTCATTGTCCATAGCTTATGCCTGCCCAAACCATAACCCCACCGCCACCATGGGGCACTCAGCAACCCCCCCCCCCCCCCCCCCCCCACAACACCATACACGCTGTCTGATATCTTCCCGGTACAGTTGAAACCACGATTGATCCGTGAAGAGCACACATCTCCAGCGTGCCAGTGGCCATCGAAGATGAGCATTTTGCCCACTGAAGTCGGTTACGACACCAAACTGAAGTCAGGTCAAGACCCTGGTGAGGACGACGAGCACGCAGATAAGCTTCCCTGAGTCAGCTTCTGACAGCTTGTGCAAAAATTCTTCCGTTTTGCAAACCCACTGTTTCATCGGCTGTCTGGGTGGCTGGTTTCAGACGATCCTGCAGTTGAAAATGCCGGATGTGGATGGACTGACGGGATTACAATTGGTCTGTAGTTGTGAGATCGGTTGGACGTACTGCCAAATTCTCTAAAACAACGTTGGTAGAGAAATTAACATTACATTCTCTGTCAACAGCTCTGGTGGACATTCCTGCCGTCAGCATGCCAATTGCACGCTCCTTCAAAACTTGAGACATCTGTGGCATTGTGTTGTGAGATAAAACTGCACCTTCTAGTGGCATTTTATTGTTCCCAGCACATGGTAAACCAGTGTAATGATCATGCTGTTTAATCAGCTTCTTGATATGCCACACCTTTCAGGTGGATGGATTCTCTTGGCAATGGAGAAAGGCTCACTAACAGGGATGTAAGCAAACAACATTTTAGAGAAATAAAAGTGGTTATACACCAACATGTGGAATATTCTTAAATTGACATAAATTGATTCATCCATTGATCCTGAGAGACAATGACCAACAATATGGCGTAAGTTTCTTTATTTTTCTGACCCCACAGCCGGCATTAGCATTGCTGCTAGTGAAACAATGAGAGTGGTAGGGCCTGTGGCATGATACTTTAAAAAGCATGGTCAAATCCTTAATGTCACTGTAAATCAAATGTTAGAGCAACCCAAATACCATAACAATTTGCACATATTGAATATTGTAGGATATTGTAGGAATTCTGGTATTTCTGTAACATTTCCTGTAGAATACAGAGTTTTTAGGATTATACACATGACTACAGCACAAAGTGTAAATTCAGAGGGTAGCTGTTTTTTGTATTACAGTTATACCAAGTATTCATAACACTGACAGACTTCTATGAGCTGTTTTGACTGCAACTTAGCATATACAGTATGTAAGGTAATTACGATTCTGAACACATTCATACCTATCTATAACCAGTTATAACCATACGTGACTACACAAGGTGCTCCATTTCTGCAGGTAATCTGTCTATCTGGTCAAAATCACCCTCCAAGGATATGCATAACTTAATATTATGTATCCACAGAAAACTGTATTCAAATAACTACTTTCGGGGGAATACACACATCTCTGTGTAGATTCAGAGAGAATCAAAATTCTGTATTGCAGTTCTATGAAGTATTTATACCGGTGGAAGACTTTGTATACCTTTGGCATAATTTTATATGCAAAAAAAGAAGGTGGTTTCCGTTTTGTACACAGTCATCTGATACGTTGTATAGAAAAATCCAATCTTAAACGAATACATGGGGGCCTACAGTACCAGTCAAAAGTTTGGACACACCTACTCATTCAAGGGTTTTCCTTTCTTTTGACTATTTTCTACAGTGTAGAATAATAGTGAAGACAACAAAACTTTGAAATCACACATATGGAATCATGTTGGAATGAAAAAAGTGTTACATTTTTGAAATATATTTTATATTTGAGATTCTTCAAAGTGTATTTTATTTATTTCACCTTTATTTAACCAGGTAGGCCAGTTGAGAACAAGTTCTCATTTACAACTGCGACCTGGACAAGATAAAGCAAAGCAGTGCGACACAAACAACAGAGTTATACATGGGATAAACAATCGTACAGTCAATAACACAATAGAAAAATCTGTATACAGTGTGTGCAAATGAGGTGGGGAGGTAAGGCAATAAATAGGCCGATAGTGGTGAAGTTATTACAATTTAGCAATTTAAACAGGAGCGATATACGTGCAGATGAGGATGTGCAAGTAGAAATACTGTTGTGCAAAAGAGCAGAAAAACAAAACCAAATATGGGGATGAGGTAGGTAGTTGGTTGGATGGGCTATTTACAGATGGGCTGTGTACAGCTGCAGCGATCGGTGAGCTGCTCTAACAGCTGATGCTTAAAGCTAGTGAGGGAGATATAAGTCTCCAACTTCAGTGGTTTATGCAATTCGATACAGTCACTGGCAGCAGAGAACTGGAAGGAAAGGTGGCCAAAGGAGGTGTTGGCTTTGGGGATGACCAGTGAGATATACCTGCTGGAGCACGTGCTACGGGTGGGTGTTGCTATGCTGACCAGTGATCGGAGATAAGGCAGAGCTTTACCTAGCAAAGACTTATAGATGACCTGGAGCCAAAGTATCGACCATTTGCCTTGATGACAGCTTTGCATACTCTTTTTTTTCTTTACCTTTATTTAACTAGGCAAGTCAGTTATGAACAAATTCTTATTTTCAATGACAGCCTAGGAACAGTGGGTTAACTGCCTCGTTCAGAGGCCGAACGACAGATTTTTACATTGTCAGCTCGGGGATTCCACCCTGCAACCTTTCTGTTACTAGTCCAACGCTCTAACCACTAGGTTACCTGCTGCCCCCTCTTGGCATTCTCTCAACCAGCTTCATGGGTTAGTCACCTGGAATGCATATCAGTTAACAGTTGTGCCTTCTTAAAAGTTCATTTGTGGAATTTCTTTCCTTCTTAATGCGTTTGAGCCAATCAGTTGTGTTGTGACAAGGTAGCGGTGGTAAACAGAAGATAGCCCTATTTGGTAAAAGACCAAGTCCATATTATGGCAAGAACAGCTCAAATAAGCAAAGAGAAATGACAGTCCATCATTACTTTAAGACATGGAGGTCAGTCAGTGCGCATAATTTCAAGAACTTCAAAAGTTTCTTCAAGTGCAGTTTGCAAAAACCATCAAGCGCTATGATGAAACTGGCTCTCTTGAGGACCGCCACAGGAAAGGATGACCCAGAGTTACCTCTGTTGCAGAGGATAAGTTCATTAGATATTATGGGGAAGTTCATTACCAGCCTCAGAAATTGCAGCCGAAATAAATGCTTCACAGAGTTCAAGTAACAGACACATCTCAACATCAACAGTTCAGAGGAGACTGTGTGAATCAGGCCTTCATAGATGAATTGCTGAAAAGAAACCACTTCTAAAGGACATCAATAAGAAGAAGACACTTGCTTGGGTCAAGAAACACGAGCAATGGACATTAGACCGGTGGAAATCTGTCCTTTGGTCTGATGAGTCCAATTTTGAGATGTTTGGTTCCAACCGCCGTGTCTTTGTGAGACACAGAGTAGGTGAACGGATGATCTCTCCACATGTGGTTCCCACCATGAAGCATGGAGGAGGGGGTGTGATGGTGCTTTTCTGGTGACACTGTCAGTGATTTATTTAGAATTCAAGGTACACTTAACCAGCATGGCTACCACAGCATTCTGCATCGATACGTCATCCCATCTGGTTTGCGTTTAGTGGGGTTATCATTTGGTTTTCAACAGGACAATGACCCAACACACCTCCAGGCTGTGTAAGGGCTATTTGACCAAGAAGGAGAGTGATGGAGTGCTGTATCAGATGACCTGTTCTCCACAATCACCCGACCTCAACCCAATTGAGATGGTTTGGGATGAGTTGGACCGCGGAGTGAACTACTTTGAAGAATCGAAAACACAGGATACTACAGGATTCCATATGTGTTATTTCGTAGTTTTGATGTTTTCACTGTTATTCTACGGTGTAGAACATAGTATAAATAAAGAAAAACCCTTGAATGAGTAGATGTGTCCAAACTTTTGACTGGTATTGTATATCTCTGCAGAAGATCTGTCTATCTGGTCAAAGTCACTGATACAGGTCCCCCCCACCCTCTGATGGTATGTTTGGATAACTTGTTATTTTGTATAGAGAAACCTGCCTTCAAATAAAGGTCTCATCTATCAAATTACTACAGACGGATTTAGGTGATTTTTGCTTGGGAAAAAAAGGAAATAAATCTATATTGATACAGAAACATGATTTAGATTTACTAAGGACAATTTAAACATTGGGTTTAAACAAACTTGGGTTGTTGGCGTGAAAAGCAAACATACCATGCATCGTGCCAATTGGGTTAACCCAATTGGTGGGAATTGTAACATGGCTTACAGTATATAGAGAGGACTGATACACTGCTCTCTTTGAACGGTAAGGCACGTCCTCATGGCCCCCCTCACACATCCGGCCGTGCGTGCCGATGGCCTCGTGCTGTCATCCCACTTCTAACACCCATTTGGTGGGAATTGTAACGTGGCTCATATAGCAAGATTCCTTTTAGTATGGGGCAATATTGAATAAAATATTAACTTAAAGCTTTCATGGTAACACATGTTACAAGAGGAACCAAAAAAACAACTCTAAGTTAAACTGAACCCGTTGAATTAATCCCGTTTGACTTGAACAATGATCAAATCTGTTTTTGGAGCTCCTCAGAGAGGCTCAGTGAGAGGTTCCTATTTGAAACGAATCTACAGCCTCCCTCACTGACGGGCGATTAACGAACTGAGGAGATGAGTATTGAGGATACCGTGACAGTCTATTCTTCTCCAACAACCTGAAATAGTCACACAGAAGGCCTATCTTCTACCTAACAATGGGAGACTCCCTCCAGGGATGGAGCGCAGCGGGGAGGTTTGAACACAAAAGATGGATGAACTAACCAGTAATAAAATGTCTATTCTGTCTCCATACTTACATTTATGCTTATCTTCAAGTCATAAAAGCTTGGTTGAACAACTATTTCTCCCGTCGAGAGGTGCCATTCAGCATTCAGAACCCACGCTCAAAATGATACACTTTCACCTCGGGAAACGATGGAGCTCGAAAGAGAGAGAGACAATGGTGGGCGGGTGGGTGGGTGGATAGAGGGAGGAACAGTGGGATGTGGAGACGAAGGGACATAGAGGTGGAGAAAGATTAATTATGGGTGCGAGTGCCGTCTGCCGTTGCCCCATTCACCAGCGAGAGCCTTCCTGCTTACTGTCATGGCTACAATGGAATTCTCCCATGGGCGCATATGGAATCCTTACTGCTACTTCTCGGGAAAACCAACAATGATTGCTGCATCGTTATCAGAACAGTGACATTCCTCATCCAAGCCTCCATCTTTTCAATTATGATATGATTAAAATGCATTTCCAGAGTGGGTTTTTCAAAGGCTCATATTCAACAGAGAACAGTTTTGCCCAAGCCTGTATCATTTAGGGCAAACTCAAGACATTCCTATTATGGAGAAAAATCCTAAGAAATGGTTAGAAACCACCTATGATACTTCAGGCCGAATTTCTCTGTGGTAATTTGGTAGCAACATTGTTAATCTGTATTGTTATGTAAATGTCATTCCTGGATGAACAGCCTGGAAAAGTATTGAAACGAGACAGAAACCGGTGAAATTGTAGATTGGCTACAGAATCGCTCTCCAACAACAGTTGTGATTCTGTTCCAAACGTCTGCCCGATGACAACCAGTCCCCAGCTATCATATCCCTCTATTCATCCCTCTATCCCTCTTTTCATCCCTCCGTATCCCTCTCTTAATCCGCAGATAACAGGATTCCCAATGATCACAGGCCTTAATGATTTTCTAATCTCCCATGCTCGACACGGGGATGGAAAATTTGCCAATTTTGCTCTTTGCCAAATCCTCCCAATCCATTCACGGAATGCCCTTTTTAGCTTTTGTGTTTAATATGATTTTTGTTTGGGTTGACATGGTGACCCAGAGCCTCATCTAAAAGGTCAGCTATTGTAAGGGACGGGATGAGATATCTCATGAAATCTCGGTCCTGACAAGAGTTTAAATGTCACAGCTTGAGTGTGTGTGTGTGTGGGGGGGGGGGGGGGGGGGGGGTTGGGTGTGTGTGTGTGTGTGTGTGTGTGTGTGTGTGTGTGTGTGTGTGTGTGTGTGTGTGTGTGTGTGTGTGTGTGTGTGCGTGCTTGCATGCCTACTTGTGTGCATCTGTGTTTGTGTGTGTGAGATCCACTGCTGCCTACACACACATCCTTAGCAGACATCTGCATGGCCTCAGCTGAGTCACGCATGGCAGGACAATCGAGTTCAGACATAATCTAAAAACTTTCAAACAGAACCAAATCCTTTCACTGTGCCTCTGGGGCATTCTGTTCAAACTATTTCCGACAAACGACATTTGTTTGGCCCAGCTAGCCAACCGCTTACATGAAAGCAAAAAAGACACATAACAAGTCACATCGTACGTTTAAGATGTGCATTAGAGCCCCAGTGACATCACCAGTCTGCCCATTATCCTACATCTCCACCCAGGGCAGGACCATCTGTCTCCATGGTCACCCAGAGGGCGAGGACAGAAGCAGGACAGGACCCATTTAGAGCCCCTAGCTTTGGACCACAGAGCCAAGAATAGCACAGGGAGAGAGGTGGAGAGAAACACAGAGAGAGGAGAGAGGGGAGGAGGGTTAGGATGGAATGAGGTCAACACATCATATACTGCATTACCATGGTTTTTGAAAGAGAAGGAGAGGAGGAAGAGAGAATAAGAGGGAGAAAATGAGTGAGCATTGTACCAGATACAGTGGAGCAGCATTCACTGCGCTACTTCCATCATTTATAGAACTGAAATTCACAACCTCACACCTATCAACAATGAAAAACCACCGGGGTCTAACAACTTGGATGGAAAATGACTGAGGATAATTGGGGACGATATTGCCACTCCATATCTTCAATTTAAGCCAACTAGAAAGTGTGTGCCCTCAGGCCTGGAGGGAAGCAAAATTCATTCACCTACCTAAGGATAGTAAAGCCCCCTTTACTGGCTTAAATAGCCGACCAAGCCTGTTACCAACCCTTGGTAAACTTTTTTTAATTAAATGTATTTTTACAGAAAACAAATTGACAACAGACTTTCACCACACTTATAGTGAAGGACATGTAACAAGCACAGCACTTACACAAATGACTGTTGATTGCTGAGAGAAATTGATGATAAAAAAAATTGTGGGGGCTGTTTTGTTAGACTTCAATGCGGCTTTTGACATTATCGATCATAGTCTGTTGCTGTCACGTCCTGAACATAGTAAGCTGTTTTTTCTTTGTGTTGGTTGGGGCGTGATGGTGACTTGGGTGGGTTATCTAGGTGTATTTGTATGTCTATGGTGGTCTGATATGGTTCCCAATCAGAGGCAGCTGTTTATCGTTGTCTCTGATTGGGGATCATATTTAGGCAGCCGTTTCTCTTTTGTGTTGGTGGGATCTTGTCTATGTTTAGTTGCCTGTCTGCACTATTTGTATAGCTTCACGTTTCGTTCGTTGATTTTGTTGTTTTGTTCAGTGTTTCATTCATTAACTTCTTCAGGCTGCAAGCCCGATGTCGGTACACTTATGACAACATCCAGCTCAAAGTGCAGGGCGCGAAATTCAAAATATATATTTTTTAACTATTTAACTTTCACACATTAACAAGTCCAAGACACCAGATGAAAGGTACACATCTTGTGAATCAAGCCAACATGTCCGATTTTTTAAATGTTTTACAGGGAAGACACAATATGTAAATCTATTAGCTAACCACGTTAGCAAAAGACACCACTTTTTTTACTCCATCAGTTTTTTACTCCATCAGTAGCTATCACAAATTCGACCAAATAAAGATATAAATAGCCACTAACCAAGAAACAACTTCATCAGATGACAGTCTGATAACATATTTATTGTATAGCATATGTTTTGTTAGAAAAATGTGCATATTTCAGGTATAAATCATAGTTTACATTGCAGCTACAGTCAGAAATTGCACCGAAAGCAGACAGAAAAATTACAGACACCAACGCCAAATAGCTAAATACTCATCATAAAACATTTCTGAAAAATACATAGTGTACAGCAATTGAAAGACAGGCATCTTGTGATTCCAGACAATATTTCCGATTTATCAAGTGTTTTACAGCGAAAACACAATATAGCGTTATATTAGCTTAGCACAATAGCAAACATAACAACAGCATTGATTCAAGGCAAAAATAGCGATAACGTATAAACCACCAAAATATATTCATTGTTTCACTAACCTTCTCAGAATTCTTCAGATGACAGTCCTGTAACATCATATTACACAATGCATATAGAGTTTGTTCGAAAATGTGCATATTTAGCGGCACAAATCGTGCTTATACAATGAGAATAGTGTCCAAAATCTCAAGCAATCTGTCCGGCGCCATCTTGGAAAGGCAACTATTCTTATCGAAAACTATTCATAAACTTGACTAAAAAAATACAGGTTGGACAGCAATTGAAAGACAAATTAGTTCTTAATGCAATCGCTGAATTACATTTTTTAAATTAACGTTACTGCGCAATACAGGGTGCGATAAAGCAAGGCTACACTGCAAGTAATGGCGTCTTATGCATTTTACTTTTTCCAGCAGAACAATGAATTATCAGCATAAATAGTTCTTACTATTAGCTGAGCTTCCATCAGAATCTTGGGATAGGTGTCCTTTGTCCAAAAGAATCGTTGCTGGGTTGGAGAACGTCGTCTTCAACGTTGCAATTAGCATTAAACAATAGCCATGTGGGCCAGAGATACCCAACTTCCTAAAACGTCACGTTAATAAATACCCGAAAATCGCAATATACTGACATAAACTGATATAATTCGGTTTAAAATAACAACATTACGATGTCTTCAACACCTATATCAAATAAAAACAGAGCCGGATATATCTAGGAGCTAAAACGGGAGCTTCTAAAATGACATGCCAAGACCCTCCCTGCGTCAGAGCGAAGAGTGGAAAGATGGGACACTTCGGTTCCAAGCAATTTATAACCTTTGGGAACTACGTAGAAACTCCATTTCAAGTCTCCCTATTCGCTGACACCCAGGGGAAGGCGTATGCAGTGCATCTCAACCAATAGAGGACAGGCAAATTAATACACAGGTCTCAGAACAGCCAGCAAAATTCTGCATTCTGACATACACATAGGAAAAAGTCCAGTTCTGTTTCACCCACAGATATAATTCAAACGGTTTTAGAAACTAGAGAGTGTTTTCTATCCAATAGTAATAATAATATGCATATTGTACGAGCAAGAATTGAGTGCGAGGCCTTTTTGAAATGGGCACCTTTTATCTGGCTACTCAATACTGCCCCTTGAGCCCAAACAGGTTAAGGTATTTGTAAACGTTAATAATCGATCAAATTGAAGACGGGTCTATCTGTTTTCAATACAGGAGGACAACAAACGAACAATACTTTTCTAGTCTTGCGCAACTCTCAAACAGTGCACATAACGTTACACTGATTCCAGATGGCCGTTCTTCTTCATTGCACAAAGGAATAACCTTTAGCCTTTAATAAATATATTTCCAAAGACTGGTGACATCCAGTGGAAGCGATAGGAACTGCAAACAGGTTGATTAGAAATCTAGTATCCCAATGAAAACTCATTGAACAGACGGTGACCTCAAAAAAAAAAAATTCTGAATGGTTAGTCCTCGGGGTTTTGCCTGCTACATAAGTTCTGTGATACTCACAGACATGATTCAAACAGTTTTAGAAACGTCAGTGTTTTATATCCAAATCTACTAATAATATGCATATCTTATATTCTGGGGATGAGTAGAAGGAAGTTGAAATTGGGCACGCTATTTATCCAAAAGTGAAACTGCTGCACCCTATCCTAGAGAAGTTAAGCAATGGCTTTTTTCTGGGCACTCTTCCGTAAAGCCCAGCTCTGTGGAGTGTATGGCTTAAAGTTGTCCTATGGACAGATACTCCAATCTCCGCTGTGGAGCTTTGCAGCTCCTTCAGGGTTATCTTTGGTCTCTTTGATTAATGCCCTTCTTGCCTGGTCCTTTAGTTTTGGTGGGCGGCCCTCTCTTGGCAGGTTTGCTGTGGTGCCATATCCTTTCCATTTTTTAATTATGGATTTAATGGTGCTCCGTGGAATGTTCAACATTTTGGATATTTTTTATAACTCAACCCTGATCTATACTTCTCCACAACTTTGTGCCTGACCTGTTTGGAGAGCTCCTTGGTCTTAATGGTGCAGCTTGCTTGGTGGTGCCGCTTGCATAGTGATGTTGCAGACTCTGGGGCCTTTCAGAACAGGTGTATATATACTGAGATCATGTGACAGATCATGTGACACTTAGATTGCACATAGGTGTACTTTAAATAACAAATGATGTGACTTTGAAGGTAATTGGTTGCACCAGATCTTAATTAGGGGCTTCAGAGCAAAGGGGGTGAATACCTTTACACGCACCACTTTTCCGATTATTCTTTTTTATATATTTTTTAAATTAGTATTTTTTTAAATTTCACTTCACCAATTTGGACTATTTTGTGTATGTCCATGTAACAGTATAAACTTTACGTCGTCCCCTCGCCCCGACACGGGCGCGAACCTGGGACCTTCTGCACACATCAACAACGGTCGCCCACGAAGCATCGTTACCCATCGCTCCATAAAGGCCGCGGCTCTTGCAGAGCAAGGGGCAACCCTACTTAAAGTCTCAGAGCAAGTGACGTAACTGATTGAAAT
Source organism: Salvelinus fontinalis (assembly GCF_029448725.1). Taxonomy (NCBI): domain Eukaryota; kingdom Metazoa; phylum Chordata; class Actinopteri; order Salmoniformes; family Salmonidae; genus Salvelinus; species Salvelinus fontinalis. The sequence continues at coordinate 5,054,257 of NC_074699.1, forward strand.
GCTACTAGCGCGTACCCGCTAACTAGCTAGCCATTTCACATCCGTTACATCCATTACATGAAGTCCAAATAAGGGGGATGAATACTTTTGCAAGGCACTGTACACGGAGCTAACATTAATAATATGCATGTCAATCTCTCCTGGCTCAAAGTAGAGGAGAGATTGACTCCATCACTACTTGTATTTGTGAGAGGTATTGACATGTTGAATGCACCAAGCTGTCTGTTTGAACTACTGGCACACAGCTCGGACACCCATGCATACCCCACAAGACATGCCACCAGAGGTCTCTTCACAGTCCCCAAGTCCAGAACAGATTATGGCACAGTACTACATAGATCCCTGACTATATGGAACTCTATTACACATCAAGTAACTCATGCAACCAGTAAAATTAGATAAAAAAAAACAGATAAAAATACACCTTATGGAACAGTGGGGACTATGAACCAACACAAACAGATGATAACATATGCACTATATACACACACATTCACATGGATTTTGTGATGTAGATATGTGGTAGTAGAGTAGGGGCCTGAGGGCACACACTTAATATGTTGTGAAATCTTTTAGGAATGTATTGTAATGTTTTTGAAATTGTATAACTGCCTTCATTTTGCCGGACCACAGGAAGTGTAGCTGGGGGTGGGGATTCATAATAAATACAAATAGTATACTCCCATTACCTAATTGTAACACTTTATTTATTTTAGCCAGGACTAACACTTGTCACTGTTTCCCAGGGAGTATACCATATTATTGAAACCCATTCTGTCAAAAATGTACTGTATGTTAGTGTATTTCAGAGAACATGTCCCCATACTGTCAACAACTGGAAAGAATATTGCACATCATTACTGTCCCTCTGCCCACCTCATTGCCTCTCTCCCCAGCCTAGTCCAGCCGAGACCATCCCAGCCCAACACAGAAGAGTTTGGAGCCCCGGGGAAATTGCCCTCCACTCTGCTTCTTCACAGACATCTGCTGACAACACCACCAAGGTTAACTCTGAGAAACCCTGTAAAAAAAATGCTCTCGTCGGTAGTAGAAAAACAAGGGAATGTCATGCAAAGAATTGTGTATTCACAAATAAATCAGCTGGCATAAAGACACCAAACCAAAATTCCCTAAAATGAATAAAAATCTAATCTAAATGTTATTTAATTTAATAATTAACTCAAATGTATAAGAAAACTCTGTCTCTGTTTTAGTAGTTGAGCAACAACAATGCCTTTGTCTTACAATAAAAGTAAATGTTCTATTGAGTTCAGTCCCATTTCCAATAAATGTATTTTCAAAAATCAAATTTTGTTTTAACTTTTTGCGTAAGGAGAAACATAAGAAATAGCGCAATAACATTTTCAATAACTTGATTTTCAAGAATTTAATTTCTGCTTAACTTTTTGCTTAAGGAGAAACATGAGAAATACTGCAAAAACATTTCCAAAAACCTTTTTGGAGGAAAAGCAACTTTGCTTCACTTTCTTCTTAAGTCTATAGTTAAGGGAATATTTTGTTAGTTAAGAAGAAATTACTTCTTAAGAAGGTTTTGTGAATCTGGGCAGTGTTCCTCATGTCAAATAATGCATATGACACAAAGTAGATCATTATAAAAATACACATAAATCGTTGTAGGACTTTATTTAGGTGTACATATCCATGTAATGTAATATACATTTTAGGCCCTTGTAGTGTGTTCGTCTACAAGGCTGAAGATTTAGAGTACCAGTCAAAAATTTGACACATCTACTCGTTCATGGATTTTTCTTCATTTTTACTATTTTCTACAATGTAGAATAATAGTGAAGACATCAACACTATGAAATAACACATATGGAATCATGTAGTAATCAAAAAAGTGTTAAGAAAATCAAACTATATTTTATATTTTATATTCTTCAAAGTAGCCACCCTTTGCCTTGATGACAACTATAAACACTCTTGGCATTCTCTCAACCAACTTCACCTGGAATGCTTTTCCAGCAGTCTTGAAGGAGTTCCCACATATGCTGAGCACTTGTTGGTTGCGTGTCCTTCACTCTGCGGTCCAACTCATCCCAAAACATCTCAATTGGGTTGAGGTCGGGTGATTGTGGAGGCCAGGTCATCTGATGCAGCATTCCATCACTCTCCTTCTTGGTCAAATAGCCCTTAGACACAATGGAGATGTGTTGAAAAACAAATGTGGTGTGTTGAAAAACCAAGAAGACTCAAGGCTGTAATCGCTGCCAAAGGTGCTTCAACAAAGTACTGAGTATAGGGTCTGAATACTTATATAAATGTGATATTTCATTTTTTTATTTATAAAAAATCGTTTTTGTTATGTCATTACCAGGTATCGTGTGTAGATTGATGAGGAAGAAAAAAGGCTGTAACGTAACAAAATGTGGAAAAATTCAAGGGGTCTGAATACTTTTCCCGAATGCACTGTAGACCCTGGGCTTTTAAATTATGACCAGTTTTCTAGTTACCAAAGATTTCTATTTTACCAGGAAATGACTGGGTGGGGCTAGCCAGCGACCGGGGCGGAGCCCACAGCCTACACACATTAAAAATACATAGAACCTTGTGGGTCACAAAGTGTCTAACTGCGTGAAACAGTACATTTAAAATCTTTAGTCTGTTACATCCTATCACTGAATAGAATGAGGGTAAATATTTGTAGGAAATATTTAGGATAGTTTTTGGGAATATCTACACCAACTGGGAGAAAAAAAGGGAAAAATGCCAAGTAAACGTCTACAAAAACTTTCAGCTGAAAGGATCCGGGTATAACACAAATCACTACAAAGAGGATGTAGATAGAACACCCGCTGTATACTTTAATCAATGTGGAAGAGCTGTAGCCACCCACAGAGGGGTTTGGCTGGGAGACAGTTTGCCATTAGCGGTGGACACATATTTATCAGCTTGGTGATAGATGGAGGGATCAGGATAAAGAGATGGATGTATGTGTTAAAGAGAGAGAGAGAGAGAGAGAGAGAGAAATACGAGATGACGTTAAAAGAGTTTTGACAGGAAGCCTCAGCTACTGCTGTGGTAGGTAACACACACACAAACATACACACACACACACACACAGACACACTCCAGCTGTCGTAAGTGTTAAGTTTGACACAGCGGAAGTGTTATTGATGTGTTGGAGGGCGGAAGCGAGATGCTTTCTGTAGCGCTTCGCTAATCTGTTAGCCTGTTTGCTGATTTTAACAGCGTTTGGCTTGACAGTGTGCTATTCAATTAGTCTAAATGAAGGTTGGCTAACACACACGCTTTGTCTCTCCCATTACGCATCATAACGCTGCGTCAAATTAAACACCATTTGATAAGAGCATCTGAGTGTTTAATTATTGTAATGATCTCATAGCACATCAATCAGCTTTTCACCGTCCAACGTTGCCGTTGCCGTCGGAGACAGATTATTATTAAATGCCCTAGCTCTCTGACGGTCTGTTTGCTCTCTCTCTCTATCTCTCTTTCTTTTTCTCCTCTGCACACTCTCTGTTCTCTGCTTCATACCTCTGATTAACAGAACACAAAGACAAAATCAAAGAGTCACATTTTGAAATGTATTTTAGAAATGTAGAGTTCTAAGAAAAGCATTTTTTGACGTCATAAACTGTAGTGAGTTGAAAATAAAGTCTCTAGAATTCATCTCTTTACGGGCTTGTCAGAACAAAGTCATCCTCATTTCACCTCATCTTACCTGGCTCGACAAAAGCCTGATCACGGACAAGTTAGTGATACCACCTTTCAGACTTTTCAGGGATGGTGCGAGATTTTGCCAGTTTGTCTTTTTCTACTTACCCAAAGTCAGATGAACGCATGGATATGTGCATGTCTTTGCGTTCAGTATGTCTAGGTATTAGCTCTGGCCTCAGACATGTGTCTTCAGGACACAAACACAAAAATGTTCCCTCAAGATCTCAGCAGCTGTTGTGAACAGGTGTTTTGGCCTGTGTTCCAGATGAGGCGTTTGGCTTGTAATTGGAGGCCTGGAGTAGGGAGACCCTACACCAACACACACACACACTGAGTGCCAGGACTGGGTGGCCAATCATTTTACAGCATGTTACAATCCGTAGTGGTGTGTGGGTCAAATCAATGAGGAAGCCAATCCAGTAAAAAGCCGTACTACAACCTATGTTATGATAATTGCGCTGTTTGCTCTATAACCAATTCATTCATACGCCACGTGATATACAACAAGGCCGTGACAACCAAAAATACAACAGTCACAGAGTGGCGGAGTTAGTTCAACTACTCGGACGTTTGTTTCATCACAAAACCAGAGAGCAACATCTGTCTGGAGAAGTCCTCATAGCAAATATTGCATACAAATAGTTAGCACATACAGCATGGTCAAGCAAGTTAATGTTTTCAACAGTTTACTAAACAACTACTGATTTAGGTCCACGGAGTTACTGCAAGTCAGTACATCGACAACAGGAGCACTGCTATCCCTGCACCATTTTCAATTTAAACATCATCAAATCAACAAGGCTAAATATGCTTACTTTAATACACTTAAAGATATCAAAAACAATTTAGTCCAATCAACGTTGCTAAATGTCATGTGATGTCCATGGTATTCATTTCTGTGTATGTATGTATGTGTGGGCATCCATGCGTGCACATTTTTTACTCACCCTACTTATAGACTAGTTGAATGCCAATGCCATCCTCTTCTCGTTCATGTTGGCAAAACGGTCTATGGCTCTGTCATACAGTACACTTTTAGTTTAGGTTGCTTTCTAGCCTGACTTCCTCGCATGGGCAACAATGAACCAACTTAGCTAGCTAGCTAGCTAGTTAACGTGAGCCTACTAGGCTACATTTAGCACGCTAGCAACCGCAGCACGTCAACACAAGCAGACCAGAAACAGACACTGTTTTTCTGAAAATTATGTTTTTCAAAGGAAGTGATTTGATTGGTTTGAAGCCAAATCCAAACTGGACCCTCTTGGGGGGCTTTTGATGCACCAGGACAACCCACAGTTGAGCTCATCACTGATTCAAGGGAGGCCAAATGATTGCTGGCATCAATCAATAAAATGCTAAGGCGGCAACATGTTATACTCTTTTGGTCAAGACAGCATCAGAGACATGGGCTACACATACTGAGATAGAGGGGCGCTGTTTCCATTGACGTACAATTATGAAAACACAGAGAGAGCCGAAAGATAAATTATTTTATAATGTAAAAAAAAATATTGGTCAAATACTTGGGGAAGCCTGGCTTCCCTTTGCATCCATGAATACACACCACTGGTTATAATATGTAACTTGTTGATGATAGATGTTCTTCTATTAAGGGCCAGAGGGCTATCTGGGCCAATTGTGACGACCCTCCTAATATGATGTCTGTGTGCGGAGCCGGAGGGTCGTCAGCGAAATGGGACACACCTGGGCCCGGGTGTGTTCCGGGATAAATACACCTTTTCCCCATTCATTGAGGAGACTCTCTCCATGCAGACACACTGTTTGATTTTGGTTGTGGGATTTTTGTGGCCGGTTTTTTTTGCTTTGTCATCGTTCAACACCCCTCATTATCCCATCTATACACGCAACCACTCAATTACACTACTGATTACTGACTACACACACACACACACCATTGTTTATTTGTATATAGGTTACCTCAGTTAATCAATATATTTTTGTTATTCCTTATCTCCACATTGTCTCCCTCTTTGTTACGGGTTACGAGCTGGTTCGTGACACAATGCAGATCTTTCTACATGTTCTAGTCAATAACCGTCTCCGGAGATTCCAGTTATTCCCCAATAATCCGATTTTCTGCTTGCTGCTAATAGACACGTTTGATTATAAGACTTTAGTTTGAATGGACTTAATAAACCATCTGAAAGATTGGGATGCCCATGACATAGTACTTAATGGCCCTATCTCAATTCATCCTCAATTCCTAACATCTTATGTACTCACCTCCTTCTCAACTGTATTGGAGAAGAAGGTCTAAGATCCCTCCCCTCAGACCTTCTCCACAAATGTGTTTTGAGGAGCCGATGAGAGAGGATGTGGAGGAATCAAGGCTTTCCTGAATTGAGAAAGAAACAAAGTGACAACAGAACATCAATCTCACCCAGCTTTGTAGTTGTAAAGAAAATAGGTCACCGGTTGCAGTGAAAAAAAGTAATGCTCCCTATACTTTCAATGCATTTTTTCTGAAAAATAAACTCTTGTGCAAACAAAAAAAGTGGGTAAACTACACTACTGATCTCACCTCAAACTGCTGTTAATATGATTCACACTTCATTGCTTTTACATTGGTAAACACTTCAAGTGTTGTTCACCGTGCAAAACTTAGAAATGAGAGCACATGATTCTGAAGTGTATGTAGATCATCTTAATCCATCGCGTGTGTGTGTGTGTGTGTGTGTGTGTTCAAGAAGGTGTTGGAAGGCCAGACGAAGAACACATATTAGATGCATAACTTGGGTTTATGTATTTGCATACCCACCATGAAAAAGATACAGAAGTTCACAATGTCAATGGGAGTCTGTAATTTTCATACGTGTAAACGTACTGAATATTAATTGGATGTGTTTTACCGCCACATCATACTGCGCTATGATTGGTTAAGACCACCCAGGTGGTGAGGTCATCTACTGTTGATCATGGTATGAGACATGTGAACATGCCAGTCATAGCTAACTAACAAAGAGCTACGCTCAGAAATATCCTGTCGTACTGGATTTGATCATTTTGTACAAAGCGGGCAAAACAAGACATGGTGTCAGAGTGAAAGGACTAAAAGATGGAGTTCCTTCACCTCGAATGAACTGGGAGTATACAAACTTACCCGATGCATGGCGTAAGTTCAAACAGCATGTGGAGCTAATTTTCACGGGTCCTCTGAAGGAAAGAGGAAAAGCGCAGCCACCTGCTCCTCTGGATTGGTGAAAAAGGGAGAGATATTTATAACACATGACACTTACCGAGACTGAATCAAAGGTACTGAAAACATACTACGATCGTTTTGAAGCATATGTTGTGCCGAAGACCAATAGGATTTTCGCTAGGTACAAATTCCATGAGAAAGTACAGGGAGCTAGCGAGTCTTTTGAACAGTTTGTGACTGAGCTGCGTCTGCTTGTGAAAGACTGATTATGCAAACAAGGATGAGCCGGGGACCACGAGTGAGAGAGACACTTTTGAATGTTGGTTCTGAGCCAACGCAGGACAAAGTTATCGACATAGCCAGATCTCATGAGCTAGCACAGGTTCAGATGAAAACCATTTTGGGCTGCAGCACGAGCGCATCACGTGAACAAGCAGTGCAGGCAGTCAGGCAGACATCAAAGCACACCTCCGGTGGCTAGAGAGCACACTTCAGAACTGAGAGAGACAGAACTCCAAAACAGAGCGAGACAGATTCAAAACGCCTCAAAACATGTGGATATTGTGGATACAAAGTACATGGCGAACAGGGAAATTGCCCAGCTAAAGGCAAACAGTGTACTAAATGTAAGAAATGGAATTACTTTGCAAAAGTGTGCAGAACTTACCATGAAAAAACAGTACACGCAGTGAGTGAAGATAAAATGTCAATCAAAGAGTAAAATGCTGATACTGCATTATTCCTCTGAATAACTAACGCAGCTTGACATCTGAGTGCGAGCTACAGCCCACCACGCACAGACTTACTGACTGGTTATGGTGGTGAACAGCTCCCAGTAAAAGGCACATGCAAGTGTTGGACTTTTACATAATTGACACTCGAGCACCTGCAGTGCTAGGTCTTAAAGCATGTTTAGACACGGACCTCATCAAGCTAGTTTTGTTAGTGACAGCACCAGTAGAGATATAAAATGTAATGGGGGAGTTTGCTGATGTTTTTACAGGAATAGGACTATTCCCAGGAGAATGCACCATTCACCTTGACCCAGACGCAACCCCTGTGGTCCACCCACCGAGAAAGATTCCCCTTGCTCTCCGTGTCCGTCTGAAGAAAGAGCTGGATAGCATGGAGCAATCTGACATAGTCACCAAGGTTACAGAACCGATAGATTGGGTAAACGCATTAGTGGTGGTGGAGAGTACCACGCACAGGCAAGCTCAGAGTATGTCTCGACCCAAGAGACTTGAACAAGGCTATCAAATGCCCCCATTATCCTTTACCGATGCTAGATGGCATCACACACAAGCTAGCGGGAGCACACTACTTCAGTGTCATGGACGCTAGATCAGGCTACTGGGCTATCAAGCTCACAGAAGAGTCATCTAAGCTCACAACGTTCAACACACTGTTTGGACGCTACAGTTTTCGGCGCCTGACTTTCGGGATTATCTCAGCCCAAGACGAGTATCAGCAAAGGATCAACGAAGTGCACAAAGGCCTCTACGGAGTTGTGGCAATTGTGGACGACATCCTTGTCTATGGTTGAACTAAAGAGGAGCACAACCGAAACCTCCGCGCGATGCTGCAAAGGTCCCGCGAGAGAGGAGTCCGGCTCAACCCCGAGAAGAGCACAGTCGGCGCTACAGAGGTCAGCTACTTCGGACATCTTCTTACAGCGACTGGAATCAAGCCAGATCCACAGAAGATCTTAGTCATAAAAGAAATGGAGCCACCAAAGAACCATTCAGAGCTGGAAAAAGTGCTTGGCATGGTCAACTACTTAGCCAAGTTCGCACCCAGCCTCCCTAATGCTAATTCACCCCTGTGTCAGCTGCTAAAGCAGTACAGTGAGGTCCTCTGGGACAAGCAATAAGACATTGCATTCCAGAGAGTGAAAAACTTGATCACAAGAGAACCATGATCAATCCTTGCCTAATACAACCCCCCAAAAAGAGCTCAGACTCCAAGTGGACGCGTCGAAGTATGGACTAGGTGCAGTGCTACTGCAAGAAGGAAGGCCCATCGGCTAGCGCTTCCAAATCTCTCACAGACTGTGAAATAAACTACGCTCAAATCGAAAAGGAGCTGTACGCCCCTCTGTAAGGATGTAAGCTTTTCCATCAGTACGTATATGGATGACAAGTCATTGTGGAATCCGACCACAAGGCCCTCGAGTCAATCATAAGGAAACCACTAGCTGCAAGCCTCGCCAAAGCTACAGAGAATGATCCTTCAACTACAAAAATAGCAGAAACAGAAAAGGACACACAACTCACACAGGAAAGTCATATAGGACGGATGGCCTGAGGAGAGGAGAAAATCCCCTCCGAGTGTCTCAAAGTTATGAAACCATCGTGATGAACTATCACAGATCAACTGAATTATTTTCAAAGGAGAGAAAATCATCATTCCTACCAGTCTCAGAGAAGAGGTTTTGACAAAGATCCATGCTGGACACATGGGCATGGAAAAATTGCAAACAGCGAGCACAGAACATTTTTTGTTTGCCCAGAATGTGCAAACAAATAGAGGACATTGTTGGTAAATGCCCCACCTGTCTTGAACGACGCCCCTCAAACACCAAAGAGCCAATGTTACCCCACTGTATCCCAGACTGACCCTGGCAGGTTGTGGCAACCGATCTGTTCACCTGGAACAACGAGGATTACATCGTAACAGTGGACTACTACAGCAGATACTTCGAACTTGACAAGCTTCACAGCACCACATCTGCCACTGTGATACACAATCCTGGAAGCAATCTTTGCTAGGCATGGCATTGTAGAGACTTTAATGTCTGACAATGGCCCCTGTTACAAATCAAATGAGTTTGAATCCTTCACAAAAGCATGGGAGTTTACACATGTCACCACAAGCCCACATTACCCTCAAAGTATTGGCCTTGCTGAAAAATCTGTGCAGATTGCTAAATCATGCATGGACAAAGCAAAAGCAGACAAGAGAGACCCCTACCTCAGTCTCCTTGAATATCGCAACACTCCAGTTGACAACTTCAAATCACCAGCCCAGCTGTTGATGAGCCGCAGATTTCGCTCAAACCTTCCCAGCACCAACCAGCAGCTACAACCTGAGGTCGTCAGCTACAAGGAAATGCATGAAAAACGTGCACAGTGACAACAACAACAAAAACGATACTACGACAGGTCAGCTAGACCACTGCCACCACTAATCGACGGAGAGTCAGTTAGAATCCAAGAGCATGGCCTCTGGAAGCCAGCAGTCGTCATCCAGCCAGCTGACACTGAACGTTCATATCACGTTCGCACCGCAGAAGGAGCGGTGTACCGCCGCAATCGTCGTCACCTATTGAACACAAAAGAACAATACAATGTCTAGATGAACCGTTCCCCTGAAAGAGAATGTGATGGACTAAGCACACACACAGTACAACATACTTACCTGCAACACCACAAGAACTGTTGACTGACACAGAAGCATGCTCAGCATCATATCACACAAGGTCAGGAAGAGAGGTCAAGCCCAGTGCTGTCCTAGACCTGTGAAATGTCAAAGGCTATAGGCGGATCGCTGCCCTAAAAGAGTTCTGGATTGTAAACTTGTTATTGAAAAGTTGACTTGAAATGCTTTGGCATTGTATTTGTTTGAAATGTTAAGATGTCATTGCTAGAGTGAAAGCTGAGTTGCTGAGAATTCTTCATTCTAAAAGTAACAGTATGCTGAATCATTGTTTCAGAGTCTGTTATGTTGATTTAGTTGGTGCAGTATGCAGTATAAATGGTTACTTACCTTGAGTTCAAACTACAGAGCATGTATTAAAAAACAACACTTAGAATATGTAAAAAAAAACATATATTGTTGTTTTAAAAGATGGGGGATGTATGATTCATATGTGTAAACATACTGAATTGTAATTGGATGCATTTTACCGCCACATCATACTGTGCTATGATTGCTTAAGACCAACCAGGTGGTGATGTCATCTTCGGTTGGTCATGGTATGAGACACGTGAACATGCCAGTTATAGCGAGCTAATAAAGAGCTACGTTAAGAAATATCCTGTTGTACTGCATTTTATTATTTTGTACGATGAGTTGAAAACAAGACAGAGTCCATAAGCATTAGTGAACTGAACCTCAGTACAATAAACAAGTCATTGTATCCACAATCAGCTCTAGCTGCAAAAATCCAATTGGAGAAAAACAATTACAAGGCGCTATAGATCTAGACGCTCTCCTGACCCTTGTTGATGACTGTAAATGCCACCGCCACCCCTCACGACCTGCGCCCTTTGACCATATTGATCCATGTAGCCTAGAGGAGAGAAAATGCCTGGGATTACAGGTATCAAGTAACAAACGAAACCCTCCAGAAATACGCTAAACAAATACAATGATCCTCCAGTAAACAAATAGTCTGCTCCATAAGAGTATCCCTATAGGGCAGGACAATAAAGACCTTAAAGTATGAAAGGTATATTTTCATTCCCCCAACCGGGAGGCACAATCACAGTAGAGTGGGATGGATTGTTAGGGGACACTTTATTGACCAAACAGAGGGGAAAATAAAGAGAGGGAGAGGTTATTGCCATTGATTCAGTGGAGGCAGCGGTGGAAGAGTGGTGTGGAGGTGGCGGTCGTGGGAGTTCATTTTTATTTGGAGACTTGGAGGTAGGACATCGATCCCACAGCTGACACCAATAATGAGACTGGTGCCACCCACTCTGTCCCCTGATGGGTCTATCTCAAGCACTCCTTGGCATCTCGCCTGTCTGGGACTGTCTGCCAGCACTGTGGCACAAAATGACAACGAGAGAGTAATCATACTGTATCAGGGGTTGACAACAGGTGACCCACGGGGAAAAAACATCCCGCAAGTGATTGAACCCCCAAAGTGTTTTTTCAAATAATATAAACTCAGCAAAAAAAGAAATGTCCCTTTTTCAGGACCCTGTCTTTCAAAGATAATTTGTAAAAATCCAAATAACTTCACAGATTTTCATTGTAAAGGATTTAAACACTGTTTCCATGTTTGTTCAATGAACCATAAACAATTAATGAGTATGCACCTGTGGAACGGTCGTTAAGACACTAACAGCTTACAGACGGTAGGCAATTAAGGTTACAGTTATGAAAACTTAGGACACTAAAGAGGCCTTTCTACTGACTCTGAAAAACACCAAAAGAAAGATGCCCGGGGTCCCTGCTCATCTGCGTGAACGTGCCTTAGACATGCTGCAAGGAGGTGGCCAGGGCAATAAATTACAATGTCCGTACTGTGAGATGCCTAAGACAGTACTACAGGGAGACAGGACGTACAGCTGATCGTCCTCGCAGTGACAGCCCACGTGTAACAACACCTGCACAGGATCGGTACATCCGAACATCACATCTGTGGGACAGGTACAGGATGGCAACAACAATTGCCAGAGTTACACTAGTAAAGCACAATCCCTCCATCAGTGCTCAGACTGTCTGCAATTGGCTGAGAGAGGCTGGACTGAGGGCTTGTAGGCCTGTTGTAAGGCAGGTTCTCACCAGACATCACCGGCAACAACGTCACCTATGGACACAAACCCACAGTCGCTGGACCAGACAGGATTGGCAAAAAGTGCTCTTCACTGACGAGTTGCGGTTTTGTCTTACCAGGGGTGATGGTTGGAGTCGCGTTTATTGTCAAAGGAATAAGCAATATGCCGAGGCCTGTACTCTGGAGCGGGATCGATTTGAAGGTGGAGGGTACGTCATGGTCTGGGGCGGTGTGTCACAGCATCATCGTCATCGTCATTGCAGGCAATCACAACACTGTGCGTTACATGGAAGACATCCTCCTCCCTCATGTGGTACCCTTTCTGCAGGCTCATCCTGCCATGACCCTCCAGCATGACAATGCCACCAGCCATACTGCTCGTTCTGTGCGTGATTTCCTGCAAGACAGGAATGTCAGGGTTCTGCCATGGCCAGCGAAGAGCCCAGATCTCAATCCCATTGAGCACGTCTGAGACATGTTGGATCGGAAGGTGAGGGCTAGGGACATCCCCCCCCAGAAATGTCCGGGAACTTGCAGGTGCCTTGGTGGAAGAGTTGGGTAACATCTCACAGCAAGAACTGGCAAATCTGGTGCAGTCCATTAGGGTATGCACTGCAGTACTTAATACAGCTGGTTGCCACACCAGATACTGACTGTTACTTTTGATTTTGACTCCCCCTTTGTTCAGGGACATTATTCAATTTCTGTTAGTCACATGTCTGTGGAACTTGTTCAGTTTATGTCTCAGTTGTTGAATCTTGTTTTGTTCATACAAATATTTACACGTTAAGTTTGCTGAAAATATAAACAGTTGACAGTGAGAGGATGTTTCTTTTTTGCTGAGTTTATATACAGTACCAGTCAAAATATTGTTCACACCTACTCATTGCAGGGTTTTTCTTTATTTTTGTTATTTTCTACATTGTAGAATAATAGTGAAGACATCAAAACTGTGAAATAACACATATGGAATCATGAGGTAATCAAAAAATTGTTAAACAAATCAAAATATATTTGGGATTTGAGATTCTTTAAAGTTGCCACCCTTGGCCTTGATGACAGCGTTAAACACTCTTGGCATTCTCTTAACCAGCTTCATGAGGTAGTCACCTGGAATGCATTTCAATTAACAGGTGTGCCTTGTTAAAAGTTATTTTGTGGAATTTATTTCCTTCTTAATGCGTTTGTGCCAATTAGTTGTGTTGTGACAAGGTAGGGCTGGTATACAGAAGATATCCCTATTTGGGAATATACCATATTAGTCCATATTATGGCAAGAACAGCTCAAATAAGCAAAGAGAATTGACAGTCCGTCATTACTTTAAGACATGAAGCTCAGTCAATCCTGAACATTTCAAGAACTTTGAAAGTTTCTTTAAGTGCAGTCGCAAAAACCATCAAGCGCTATGATGAAACTGGCTCTCATGAGGACCGCCACAGAAAAGGAAGACCCAGAGTTACCTCTGCTGCAGAGGATACGTTCATTAGAGTTACCAGCCTCAGAAACTCCAGCCCAAATAAATGCTTCCCAGAGTTCAAGTAACAGACACATCTCAACATCAACTGTTCAGAGGAGACTGTGTGCCCTTCATTGTCGAATTGCTGCAAAGAAACTACTACTAAAGGACGTCAATAATTAGAGACTTGCTTGGGCCTATCTATATAGGCAGTTTTTTGTATAAAAAATACCATGAAATCACCAGGAATACAGCAAAAAATTCATTTAATTAAGGAAATCTGTTCCCAAGTATTCCCACAAATAAAAAAAGAGACAGATATGATCGTGTCTCAATGTAATCAAGGTGTGACGTTATTATTTTCAAATCTATTTTGGGCTTATTTGAGATCAATTTGCAGTGTAAAAATGATCCTCATCTGAAAACAATTGCCCTCGGCTGCATCTTGTTCCATACCCTCTAGATTTTCCAAGTTTACAGTTTGCTAACATAATTGTTGACCCCTTTGTTTTTGGAAACTGGGGGGAAACTATATCTAAAACAGAACATCATTGATCACATCATCCAACTCATTTGCAACACTTTGAATAATTTCCTTCTCTTTGTACATTGATAGGCGATCTTCGAAACTGTTGTGTAGCTCAGATTTTGTGTCTGTTTGGAGCACAAAGGTTCAACTCTTTTCTAAACCTATCTAGCCTTGCACACGGTTTAAGCTTCTGCAAGGCAAATGGAACAAAAAACGAAAGTGGGTAAAAATAGCTCTCAAGCTCACCTACGTGCTTCCACGTCGAGCATTTCATAACTAGAAACAAACCAATTTTGCCAGCCATTCATGAATCGCAAATTAGAAAAGGCTTGAACAACAAAATAGAGTCAGCATTTTCATAAACACCTATCTGAAATTCAATGTAAAGCAAGAGTACATTCCTCTGCTGGATTCTTCAAGCTTTATGTTGCTGGCTCTCCTCTTGAGAAGCTTCCAGTACGCCTCTACGTGGTTGGTCTTATGTGACCTCCTGTTATATTAAGAGTGCTTGTGTCAGGCCCGTCTAATGTGTGCAGTGGGCGAGATGATTCATAACGGCATAAAGGACCTCATCCAGCAATTAGTCCATTACTAGCCAGCAGATAAGAGAGGGGGAGTTAAGGAAAGGAGGGATGGATGGAGGGAAGGAGAAAGTGAGGGTGGTGTAAATTTGTCCTACAAAGTGCCATGAGGGTTTACATAAAGTGTTTAATTCAATTTGAAAGAAGCATCGCATCCATTCAAGATGGACCCTAAATCTCTTCCCTCCATCCGGCTTGGAAGAACTTCAGAACAACTTGACCCTGTATATGTTGAGAGGTCAAACAAGTCTTTAGATGGTTACCACTACCAGGGTCATTCAAAGGTCAATAAATGTCATTGAAGATAATTCATTTTTTAATTGTGCTCATCTTTGAATACCTAATGTGTCAGTCTAATGGTTGGATAGGACTAATGTGGCTCCTTGAAAAGGCCATTAACGATACTGTAGCTCTACGCTAGATCAGCCCAATCTATCCTTCTTTTCCTTTCTCGTAAGGAGAATACAGATATTTATTGCATTATGTCTAGTCTTTTTGTTTGACAACGGCCCCTGTTACAAAGTTTTTTAAACGTTTAGTATAAGTATATCGTTTTGTATTTGACTTTTTCCCACTAATCTTTGAATGATCCGTATTCAGCAATTCATGTCACACTTAGGTGATGACGATTTGCAGATTGGTTGTGCCTTCTGTGAGTGAACGGCCATTAATAGATCATCTCGGTGATCCATTCTACCTTTTGTAATATGAAAATATCGGACTTTTTATTGCTTATGCAGCGGAGTGACACAAAACTATTTCCATAGATTACTATAATCATGCCGCAGTTGTTTCTGAAGATATTGGAGATGGCAAAGTGGATATGAAGAAATGCTTAACAATGTTTATTCTATTTTTTTGTGAAAGAAAACTGCCTGCCTGGCGGCCGATTATTTCTTAGGACAAGCAATACATCTATAAGAGACAATTCAATTTTCAGGCTGGTAATAAATGTCACAGAAGATAACAAACAGCTGACGGAGAATTACAATTTGTTTTCCCTCCTTGGTGGTGGTGTGTGTGTGTGTGTGTGTGTGTGTGTGTGTGTGTGTGTGTGTGTGTGTGTGTGTGTGTGTGTGTGTGTGTGTGTGTGTGTGTGTGTGTGTGTGTGTGTGTGTTTCCTTTCATGAAGTCACTGCAGACATTATGTCTTCACATAAAAACATTAATGAGAGGAGAATCCTTGATGTTTTAAAACCAATTAACTCGGAAAATAAATAATACGTGTATAATTCCACACTTATAGTGGTGATACCATATCCTTCAATCAGTTCCACTTATGTTTCAATGGAGACAAACCTCAGACAAACTGGTAGAAAAAAGGGCATATTTATTTAAAGCACTTTGTCCCCGACATAGAAAAATATGATTGATTTGAGTCGACAATAATAAATAGAGTGCCTGACTATCCTCAGGCCCCATTGGTAACGTACAGCAGTACAATCAATATCCAGTTTCACAATACAGCAAAGGCACTAGCATTTACTGCAATCAGAACAGTCGACAGGGGTTGTGCGAGGCATGGAAGGTGGCAGGGAGAGGTGGTGTCTCGATCCATTCCTTGGTAGCCATTTCAATGGCAGCTGTGTATGTACCTAACCCATAGTAACAATGCAGGGTATGTGCCCCTCCCATAAGTTGTGTTGTATGTGCCGACCCCATCGTGGCATTATATGTAACCATTCAGTCATTACAAAGTCATTACAGTAGCAAATAGGCTTGAACACTTGTGCCGTTTCTCGTGACGTTAGGCGTATGCGTATTATTTGGCATTTGGAGTGGTAGGTTCATTGGGGTTGAAAGGTTGATTTGTTACTGTTGTCCCATGGATTATGTGTACTATAGAGTTCAAAACTGTAGTAGTAGCATATAGAGATTTAGGAAGGGGTCGGGATTAGAGAAAGAAGGGATGGTTTGTGAGAACAGGAGTGGGTCTCAGGATGGTATACGAGAAAAAAAACAAGGAATTGGTCAATAGAAAAAGGAATTAAGTTTTAAAGAAAAGGCGAAAGGTTCATCGTAAAAGGAGAAAGGTTTGTTACAGTAGATGGCACATAGCATACAGCGTATCACTCATCTAGACATGGCACTGGTAACGCTGTAAATCGCTCGTGGAATTTCAATAGTGAGTGTTAATAATTCAACAACAGGCCGTTCATTTGCAGCCATTGCATTTCTAGCGAGATGCTTTTTTGTTGTTGCTATTTAGATTTTTTGGGGGTCTGTTTGCGGTGGTCCCAATCAGTGTTGGCTTGTATTTTGGGCTGAATTCGGGTGCATATTTGGCTTAGAGGGGATAAATATATGCAGAAGGAAAAACAAGAATCTTAATATTAATACCTGTACAGTACCAGTCAAAAGATTGGACACACCTACTCATTCAAGGGTTTTTCTTTATTTTACTATTTTCTACATTGTAGAATGATAGTGAAGACATCAAAACTTTGAAATAACACATATGAAATTATGAAGTGAACAAAAAAAGTGTTAAGCACATCAAAATAGATTTTAGATTTTAGAATCTTCAAAGTAGGCACCATTTGGCTTGATGACAGCTTTGCACACTTGGCAATCTCTCAACCGGCTTCACCTGGAATGCTTTTCCAACAGTCTTGAAGGAGTTCCCACATATGCTGTGCACTTGTTGGCTGCTTTTCCTTCCCTCTGCGATCAAACTCATCCCAAACCATCTCAATTGGGTTGAGGTCAGGTGATTGTGGAGGCCACGTCATCTGATGCAGCACTCCATTACTCTTCTTCTTGGTTAAATAGCCCTTGCACAGTCTGGAGGTGTGTTGGGTCATTGTCCTATTGCAAAACAAATGAAAGCGCAAACCAGATGAGATGGCGTATTGCTATAAAATGCTGTTGTAGCAAAGCACCCTCACACCATCACACCTCCTCCTCCATGCTTCACGATGGGACACATATGCAGAGATCATCCGTTCACCTACTCTGCGTCTTAAAGACACAGCGTTGGAACCAAAAAAAAAAAAAATCAAAGGACAGATTTCCACCGGTCTAATGTCCTTCGCTCGTGTTTCTTGGCCTAAGCAAGTCTAATGTTCTAATTGGTGTCCTTTGGTAATGGTTTCTTTGTAGAAATTCGACCATGAAGGCCTGATTCACGCAGTCTCCTCTGAAAAGTTAATGTTGAGATGTGTCTATTACTTGAACTCTGTGAGGCATTTATCTGGGTTGCAATTTCTGAGGCTGTTAACTCTAATGAACTTATCCTCTGCAGCAGAGGTAACTCTGAGTCTTCTTTTCCTGTGGCGGTCCTCATGAGTGCCGTTTCAACATAGCGTTTGATGTTTGTTGCGACTGCACTTGAAGAAACGTTCAAATCTCTTGACATATTCCCGATTGACTGACCTTCATATCTTAAAGTAATGATGGACTGTTTTTTCTCTTTGCTTATTTGAGCTGTTCTTGACATAATATGGTATTTTTCTTTTACCAAATAGGGCTATCTTCTGTATACCACCCCAAACTTGTCACAACACAACTGATTGGCTCAAACGCATTAAGAAGAGAATAAATTCCACAAATTAGGTATAGCTAAATTATTTGAAATGCATTCCAGTTGACTATCTCATGAAGCTGGTAGAGAAAATGCCAAGAGTGTGCAAGCTGTCATCAAGGTGGCTACTTTGAATAATCTTAAATGTCAAATATATTTTGATTTGTTTAACACTTTTTTGGTTACTACATGATTCCATATGTGCTAGTTCATAGTATGTAGAATATAGTCAAAATAAAGAAAAACCCTTGAATGAGTAGGTGTGGCCAAACTTTTGACTGATACTGTATATATGTATTCTTTAGATGGAGGATGATAAACGCAGGTTATTAGTATGATGTAGAGGAAAGAGAATGACATTGAGTGGTAAGAATGTAGTATGACATAGCATGGTGACTTAGTGAGCAGCTCATTTAGTCAGTGAGTGCACACACATACACAATGTCCAGCTTAACCATGATGCCTGGCTATTCTCCCCGCTCAATCATTCAGAAGCTTTCAAACAAGGACATACTCTTTCCTTTCAGGGGGCCCAAAAATAGAGAAAGGAAAAATAATATAATTATTATGCAACATCATAACCAAAACCTATATTTGCCATATTTGTTTGTTATTAATTGCTAATCATTTACATTGAGAAAAAAACTGATATCCTTAAATATCTTATTAAATATAATGGAAAATTATAAGGCTTAAACGTTTCTCCAGTTCGATTGGTCACTCCGAACGTGATTCCGATTCGTCCCCTTGAAGAGACCAGGGAAGATGCAACTTCCCTTTCTTTCAGTTCTGTGTTTCCCAAACGTCCTGTCCTTGAAGTCCAGGTCCAGATATCCCATGTGGACGTATTGGTTTGAAATGTATTTTCCTCAGAAAAGGCCCCGATTGTCCGAACAAATCATGATAATTGTCACTTACTCCCAGACTTAAAGCAGTCAACCACTCATCCCTCTCAGAGGAACGTCTTCCCAGTGAGCCCAACATCGTGTGACAACTGTCATGTCTGTTCTGTTTGGTTCATTGTTTATATTCCAGTTTGGGCCATAATCCATTATAGCAGAGTTGGGTGGGTCATCCCAGCCCAAACCAGCCCAGAAAGTTTAACACATCTCCAGAAATTTCTACAAGACTTTAAAGCTCCATCTTGATATCCAAGATAGTTGCCAATATTCCCAAACCCCTTCAGACTTGCCAGGGAGCAGCATGGGGGCCCATGGGGCCGTTGGGGCCCTAGATATGGAGCCCAGTGGCCCTTGGGAGTCCTGGTTTAGATGTTCCTCTGAGCAGTGAGGTACTTGAGGGCGGCTGCGCCGTACTTCCGGGACAGGTCTTGGTGGAACTCTTCTTTCAGGGTCTGCAGGCAGTAGCGGTAGCCCGGGCTGGAGCGAAACTTGGAGATGTCGAAGCTGGGTGCGTGTGGCATGTGGATCATGAACGCATTGGGCAGAACCATCAGGTCGTACTCCTGGGGGGTGGGAAAGGGGTGAAAACGTGTTTTATTTTTTTTGTTTATTGGACACGGTCCGTGTACAACAGGCACCACATTTGAGCTACGTAGCTAATACTCATCTGCAGTCCCAGGCTGTGACTGAATAATTTAAGACTCGAGAAACAAAGTCACGTTCGTGGCTCTGAGGTGCTGAACACTGAAATGTCACGGCTTGACTTTGATTTATGGGCCATTACAATAGCTATTATTCCTGACTTAGCGAAAGCATTAAACCTAATAACAGAGGTCTACTGCGAATCAAATCTGGTCTAATCATTAGCATAACCTTAACTGAATTCCAAAGATGAGTTGAGGTGTTGAATTACATTTAAATTAAAAGGAGTTATTATGTGCAGATTATTTGGGAGTAGAGTCTGAGGATAAAATGTGAACAATAACTTTAACAATCATTTTCCTCCTCAACGAGCCATAAACAGATGAGCATATGCAGTCTTTAACTACATCTCTTAATCTGCCCGTCTTGTCTGCTATGGTTTTTTGGTCTACCCAATGTGTGCAAATGTACTGTGGTGTGATAATGTGTCCTGGAGGAAAATAAATATATTATATTTTAACTCCCCACCATTATCCTCCATACTGTACCTGTGCATCCAGCTCCATGATATGGGAGACCTTGTTCCAGCCAAAGCCCACAAAGCGCTGGTCATACTCAGGGCAGTCCCGCTTCACCACCACATAGGGCTCAAAGTCTGCCTCCCACTCCACCTTATAGGGCGTGGTGGCTGTCCGCCACTTGGCGTAGTTGGTAGGAGCATGGCCCTTGGTCCAAACGTGATACCTGGGAAGGCAAGGAGAAAGAGAAGTGTACAGGTCTGTTAGTTTTGAACAAGATTGCATTAAGTGCATCCGGGAAAGTATTCAGACCCCTTGACTTTTCCACATTTTGTTACGTTACAGACTTATTCTAAAATGGATTAAATCTTTAGTTTTTTTCATCAATCTATACACAATACCTCATAATGACAAAGCAAAAACATGTTCGTCATTTATATAAGTAATCAGACCCTTTAAAAAGTACTTTGTTGAAGCACCTTTGGAAGCGATTACAGCATCGAGTCTTCTTGGGTATGATGCTACAAGCTTGGAACACCTGTATTTGGGGAGTATCTGCCATTGTTCTCCGCAGATCCTCTCAAGCTCTGTCAGGTTGTATGGGGAGCATTGCTGCACAGCAATTTTCAGATCTCTCCAGAGATGTTAGATCAAGTTCAAGTCTGGGCTCTTGCTGGGCCACTCAAGGACATTCAGAGACTTGTCCCGAAGCCACTCCTGCGTTGTCTTGGCTGTGTGCTTAGAGTCGTTGTTCTGTTGGAAGGTGAACCTTCACCCCAGTCTAAGGTCCTGAGCGCTCTGGAGCAGGATTTTATCAAGGATCTCTCTGTACTTTGCTCTGTTTATATTTCCCTCCACCCCGACTTGTCTCCTAGTCCCTGCCCCTGAAAAACATCCCCACAGCATGCCGCTGCCACCACCATGCTTCACCCAAGGGATAGTGCCAGGTGTCCTCCAGACATGATGATTGATATTCAGGCCAAAAGAGTTCAATTTTGGTTTCATCAGACAAGAGAATCTTGTTCCTCATGGTCTGAGAGTCCTTTAGTTGCCTTTTGGTACCCTTCCCCAGGTCTGTGCCTCGACACAATCCTGTCTTGGAGCTCTACGAACACTTCCTTCGACCTAACGGCTTGGTTTTTTGCTCTGACATGCACTGTCTACTGTAGGACCTTATATAGACAGGTGTGTGTGTGTGCCTTTCCAAATCACGTTCAATCAATTGAATTTAAAACAGGTGGACTCGATGGAAACAGGATGTCTCATAGCAAAGGGTCTGAATACTTATGTAAATAAGGTATTTCTATTTTGATACATTTTCAAACATTTATAAAAACCTGTTTTCGCTTTGTCATTCTGGGGCATTGTGTGTAAATTGAAGAGGATTTTATTTATATAATACATTTTAAAATAAGGCTGTAACGTAACAAAATGTGTAAAAAGTCAAGGGTTTTGAATGCTTTCCGAAAGCACTGTATACAGTGCAGAGAAGAGAGAAATGACCAGTCAAAAGTTTGGACTTTGAAATCCTAGGGATTTTCTACAGTGTACTTTCTACCTTCATATCTTAAAGTAATGATGGACTGTCATTTCTCTTTGCTTATTTGAGCTGTTCTTGCCATAATATGGACTTGGTCTTTTACCAAATAGAGCTATCTTCTGTATACCACCCTAACCTTGTCACAACACAACTGATTGGCTGAAATGCATTAAGAAGGAAATAAATACAAATTAACTTTAACAAGGCACACCTGTTAATTGAAAAGCATTCCAAGTGACTACCTCATGAAGCTGGTTGAGAGAATGCCAAGAGTGTGCAAATATGTCATCAAGGCAAAGGGTGGCTACTTTGAAGAATCTCAAATATAAAATATATTTTGATTTGTTTAACAAATCAAACGTTTTTTGGTTACCACAATATTCCATGTGTCATTTCATCGTTTTGATGTCCTCACTATTATTCTACAATGCAGAAAATATTACAAATAAAGAAAAACCCTTGAATGAGTAGGTGTCCAAACTTTTGACTGGTACCGTATATATTATCAAATGACTTCAATGTATCAATGTAATAAACATAGTATCAACATCAGGAGGGCTGTTCCAAGTTATGTCATCTGGGTCTATTTCAGAAGGGCCATTCAAACCTCCTGATCTTACAAGCCAGATCGACCAATGGGGTGAGCTGTTAGTGCTGGTGTACCTGAAGGTGTAGAGGGTCCCCATGTCCAGCATGGAGAGCAGCTCAGCTTTGGATTTGGGAAAGGAGAGGCGGTAGCGCAGCGTCTCAAAGGCCGGGACCACCAGAGCCTTCTTAGTGTGGGCCATGTCTAACTGGACCACAGACTTTCTGCGGGGATAAGATAGAGAAACCATTCATTTACAGAGAATCCTCTTCATCAGCTAGAGCCACAGCTGCCACTAGTT
This sequence comes from Salvelinus fontinalis, assembly GCF_029448725.1. Lineage (NCBI taxonomy): Eukaryota > Metazoa > Chordata > Actinopteri > Salmoniformes > Salmonidae > Salvelinus > Salvelinus fontinalis. The sequence continues at coordinate 5,077,207 of NC_074699.1, forward strand.
GGTTGGAATGCATTTCTGGCAACAACTTAGCTGTGGGTTTGACTCCCACATGGGCCATATATGAACATCATACATATGCTGTCTGTACATTTCTTTGGATTAAAATGGCTGCTAAATGACAACAACAACAAAAATCTCAGCCAGTGTTCTGTCTATGTTTAGGATGGAACATCTTCGGGAAGAACCACAACTCACCTGAGGTAATCATAGAGGCCGTACATGGGCAGGAAGTCCACGTCTGCCAGGAACACATAGGGCGTGTTGGCGTTCCTCAGGGCCACATTTCTCACCAGGTTGACGGGGTAGAACTGGCCCTCCTTGTAAACGATATGGTAGCCCACGTTCTTACGGTTCTTCAGCACCTCGGAGGCCTGGGCGTAACGCAGGAACTGCTGGGCCTCAGCGTCTGACATGTACAAGGCCAGGCTGATAGGGCCTTCCCAGTGCTTACATATGGCCTCCAGCATCTGTAACCTGAGAGAAATAGAGACGACATAAAATACATACAGAGTAGTATAGTATCACACACATGTATAATGATACCAAAAGCAGTGGTGGAAGTGGAGAAGAAAAGATGGAGGAGGGGGAAGAGGAGGAAGTAGAGAAATAAGCAAAATACAATCATATTTGTGGAGAGGTGCACTCCTGATTAGCCATGACGTGATACTGAATTCAAGCTCACATCTCCAACAACTAGTAAACCAAAGGCCAGTAGGGTCAGCGCTATAAGGTGAGTGTTTACCTGTCCATGGAGAGCTGTGCGACCAGCGTGACGTCCGTGTCGTCCCCGGTGGGCGTGTACTCGTACTGCAGGAAGTAGAGGTGCACGCGGTGCACTGTGATTCGCTCCCGCCGGAAGTCATAACACTGGTCGTCTTCATCCAGGTCCTCCAGAGCTCCTTGTAACTGGAGAGGGATGGACAGAGGGAGGTCAAAACCAATGTTCAGATTGTAAATAGACCCTCTAATAGGCTAACGTGGTTTCATGAGAGCATGCGGCACACCTGTACACTCTGTTGTGTTCTGTCTGGATGTCCATGATAGTATAGTGAATAAAGGTACGGTGAATGTTAAAACCTACTTGAGGTGTTAGGGAGTGGTTGGTTAAATGTTATACAACGGGTGGTGCAAATCCTGAATGCTGATTGGTTAAAGCCGCATTCCAGCCGGTGTCTATTCCACAAGTTACCACCGGCTAAATCTATGATGTTAAAATGCCTATTTACCTAGTTCCATCTGACTAATCCGCTGTCTCGTCAGCCCAGCCAGGCAATTTATAAACTTGATCTCCACAATAAAAGCATCTAGACATGATCTCACATTTCTTTTAGACTGACATTTACTTTTCAACAGTGGAGATTTGTATAAACCTCGCTGTCTGTCTCTCCGACATTTGCAACATTGTTTCAATATTCAAATTCGATCTCCAGCCTGTGCCATAGTGATGAATGTTGGGGAGTCGGGACTGCGACAGACAGGCAGGCAGCGTTTCTCAGCCAGTCGAAATCATGAATCAGCTGGCATCATTTGTTATGGGTATATACAAAAAAATGTCAATAGAAAGAAGGTAAAACGAAGTCTTTCCAGCGTCAGTTTGAAGTGATTGTGTTAGCTGTGTTGTTGGCTAGCTCCTCTGAACAATAGTGTCCTGACGAGTGAGCACATTTTCTATGCCATGTGAAATCGCACCTCATTATAAAGTTAATCTACAAAAAAAGTGAATTGGTGCCTATTAATCCTTCTGCAATGCAAACTTATTTTAGATAGTTGCTCTTCAGAGTAACTACACAGAAATATTTTGAATTTTGGGTCACGCATAATTTAAAAGATCTCTATAATGCCAATTTCCCTCCCTTGATATTCCGCCTGAAACAGGATCCTGAACGGTGGGGTTTACTTTCTCTTTCTTTGGCCGGAAGAATTAGCATTGTTAACATGAATGCATTACTTAAGCTTTTATACTTACTTCAATGTATTCCTATCTTTCTAACAAAATATATATTTTTTAATCTCCATAGATAAACTGTTATAGGCTTTAATCTGGAACAAGAAAAACCCTCAGAATACGTAAGAGCATATTGCAGAGATCTCGTCCCCAGGGTGGTCTAGCACTTCCCGAACTTTCAATATTATTACTGGTCAGCTCATATATGAATCGTTCTATATTGGATGACAGAAATGGTTGACCTTGGAGATCTTATCCTGTGGCCCCGCCTACTTATTTGCCTTACTTTTCTCAAGACTTGCATTAGCTGAGCCCGTTTACAAATACACTAAAAACACTATTGTGAAACATTCTTTAGAAATCTGTAAACAGTTCAGGCGATCGTTTGATCTCAATGAATTTTCAACTTCTGCCCCAATATTAAAGAACCATACATTCTCTCCATCAGTATTAGACCGTGCGTTTCATTTCTGGTCTGGAAAAGGGATCTCCTCACTGAACGACTTGTACATTGGTAAGGATTTTTCATCTTTGGAACAGTTAGTACAAAAGTTTAATTCCTAGATCCCATTTCTGTAGATACCTGCAATTGTGTAGTTTTGTATCTTCATATGTCATGCCCTGACCATAGAGAGCCTTTTATTCTCTATGTTGGTTAGGTCGGGATGTGACTAGGGTGTGTTATCTAGGGTATTATATGTCTATGTTGGCCTTGTATGGTTCCCAATCAGAGGCAGCTGTTTATCGTTGTCTCTGACTGGGGATCATATTTAAGCAGCCTTTCCCCACTGGGTTTTTGTGGGATCTTGTTTGTTTGTGTGTAGTTGCCTGTGAGCACTGCATTTGATTTCACGTTTCGTTTGTTCTGTATTGTTTTGGTGAGTTTCATTAATTAAACGTGTGGAACATGTGGAAGGCACGCGGCGCCTTGGTCCGTTAATTCTACAAACGATCGTGACATCATACTCCAGTAACTTCCCTTCACGCCCACCTACCTCCCTTCTATATTCTCTTTTTAAAGTGAACCCTTATATCAAAGGGGGCATAATCTTGATCTATATGTTATTAAACTCGCACAATCTGGATTCCCTGTACTCTCTTAATAACCAGTGGGAAGAGGATTTATGTGAACAATTTACAGACGAAACTTGGCAGAGTATGCTTCAGAGAATACATTCTTCATCTGTGTGTCTAAGACATGTTGTAATTCAATTTAAAATAGTTCATCGGCTGCATTGGTCAAAGGCAAAATTATTCAAGATTAGACCAGAAATACATCCCACTCGTGACCGATGTAAGCAGCCTCCTGCTACTTTATTACACATGCCCGAAATTGAAAGATTTCTGGATATCAATTTGAGACGTTTTCTAAGATACTGGGGAGACCTACAGAACCTTCTGCCTTCATTGCATTATTTGGAGTGGCACCACAGGAGGCCCTTCTAAACAGTTCTATGGCCAACATGCTGACATTTACTATTCTTCTAGCTAGACGTCTTATACGATTTAAGTGAAAGGATCCTACTTTTAACCATTGGATAAAGGAAGTTATGCAACATCTCGAGCTAGAGAAAATACGCTACTCCGTTAGGGGATCTGCAATTACATTTTATTATATCTGACAACCTTTCCTATCCTTTGTAGAAGACAAGGACACGGCTGATTTCACAACTCCATAAACCAACCCAAATTAGAACTTGTATCATTATTATTTTTTATTATTTTTTAACTTTTTGTATTATAATATCTTTGTATTTTTTTTTTACTAAATGATTATATGACTCTTTGTATATCATGCCTGCTTTAAGTTTTATTGTTATGGATGTACCCAAATAAATGTCACTAGAAAACAGCTTTATCACATGCAAATGAAGCTACTTTGTTGTTATTCTGGCTGCACTGGTTGACCGGACTATAAATTAGCCTTAGTTGTCTAGCTAGCAAGCAACGGATAAGAACGTTGCAAGCCAGTATGGCAATAGAACATTTAGAACGAAAAACTGGGTCGCATCCATAGATGCAAATCAAAAAGACTGAACGTCTGGGTCGCATCTCTGGCAACTGAACTGATAGAACAAACGCCGCCTGGGTAGCAACCCTAGATTTGTGTGGGACTATATCCTGTGGAAGGATGAAACAGTATGAATAAATTCATCAAAATAAAGTTTTTAATGAAAATATGAGACTCGTTTCAGGAAACTAGGTGAATGTCACACGGGTCACTATTTCACAGGAGAGCCAATTGAATGTAAACTTTTTTAATCAAAACTCATTGGAACGTGAACTTTCATGTGCGTTAATAACAGACTTGCATGCCATCTGTAAATATGAATACAATTGTTAAATTACGAGCCCAGTTGGTTTAGCCACAGAAAAAGCGAGCAACATTCCCGCTAGCCATGATTGGCTGAGATAATGAGTGGGCTGGACATGCCGAAAGATACGTTCGTATTGGTCTGCCATATAGCACGCTTTGAGCTGGTCAGTATGTGAAGGTAATCCTGTCAAACAGAGCTTTTTTTATGTATCACATAGTAGAACTGCATAAGTGTTGCTTTCCACTTTCTGGAGGACCGAGATTTGAAATCAGTGGAATTAGAGTACGATAGCTAAGGAGATGGAGAAAACACCTGTCTCTGGATTACATCTTCAAACGAAGGGCAACCATGGCATCCGTGACAGAAAGAGGCATCCATCCATGATGTATACGGATAAGACAGTCTAGCTAGCTACATTTTCAGATATTACACGTTTCAAATTTTGACAGAAAGTCGTTTTCATTTCAAATTACATTGTACTGTTATCTAGCTAGCTAAAGTTCACTGGCTGGCTCACTAGCTACTGTTACGTGTATGATCTTATTATTTGTATCTCAGAGGCATTTACTTTGCTAGATATAGCCTAATGTTAGCTACAGTAGCTAGCGTTGGACCTGGTTGGTTAGCTACCTGCAGATTCATGCAGGGTTGTAATGGCATGAGTTGGGATTATGGTTCATTGTTTAGCTACCTAGCTAGCAAGCTACATGTCTTAACAAAAGACTCCACTATGCAAGTAACCATTTCAATAGAATGTCACTGCGACAACTGTTGATAGACTTAGCTGGTAAATTCGCTCTGGCTATCTAATCCGATTTCAGAGCACTCTCGTCTGAGTGTGCCAGAGTGCAGAATAACTGACGAATTTACAAACGCTCAACACCTGTTGAACATTGAACACGCTCAACACCTGATCTCTTGTCAGTAAACGTTTTTTTAAAAGTGTAAATTGTTGCCAGCAGCACATCTCCAGTCACCAACATAAAAACAGCCTAACCAGCTCTGCTAGGGCGAGTAAAATGGTCGAAGAGCTGTTCTCTCATTTGTGTCTGGAAGTAGCTGTTAGCTTGGGTGCTTGACTGTTGTTGTTAGGACAGAACGCTCGGGTCAACTCTTAAAGAGACGGGTGGGGCTAAAGCTTAAGAGGGTGTGATCGATGCTGAATGGTTGTAGACAAAGAAGAGCTCGCCGGTAGGTACCAAAACATTGGCCATTTTCTCAAAAGTGAGGATACAAGTTTATCAATTTACAAATGCAGTGTATAATATACCATTTTGTAGTTCTGTGTCTCTGCTTTAATCCAATGTAAAAAAAAAAATAAAAAAAATTCAAATGTTGCTACATAAGACCGAATCAAGGCAGTCGGTCACATATGCCAATCATTATTTGAACATGTTGGTAACCTGTTGTATAAAAGTACTAATGCCCTTGAAGCCGGTGTTTGGAGGATATATTGACGCGGTTTGCCGCAAATCCCATGCCAATATACCCACCAAACACCAGCTTCAAGGGCATTTTACACACACAGAGACACATACAAAGCCCTCCCTCGCCCTCCATTTGGAAAATCTGACCATAATTCTATCCTCCTGATTCCTGCTTACAAGCAAATATTAAAGCAGGAAGCACCTGGGACTCGGTCAATAAAAAAGTGGTCAGATGAAGCAGACGCTAAACTACAGGACTGTTTTGCTAGCACACAACAGAATATGTTCCGCGATTCTTCCGATGGCATTGAGGAGTACACCACATCAGTCACGGGCTTTATCAATAAGTGCATTGAGGAAGTCGTCCCCACAGTGACATTACATACACACCCCAACCAGAAGCCATGGATTACAGGTAACATTTGCACTGGGCGAAAAGGTAGAGTTTCTGCTTTCAAGTAGTGGGACTCTAACCAGGAAGCTTATAAGAAATCCCGCTATGCCCTCCGATGAACCATCAAAAAGGCAAAGCATCAATACAGGACTAAGTTCGAATCATATTAAACTTGCTCCAACGCTCGTCGGATGTGGCAGGGCTTGCAAACTATTACAGACTACAAAGGGAAGCACAGCCGAGAGCAGCCCAGTGACATGAGCCTACCAGACGAGCTAAATAACTTCTATGCTCGCTTCGAGGCAAGCATCACTGAAACATGCATGAGAGCATCAGCTGTTCCGGACGACTGTGTGATCACGCTCTCCGCAGCCGAAGACCTTCAAACAGGTCAACATTCACAAGGCCGCAGGGCCAGATGGATTACCAGGACGTGTACTCCGAGCATGCGCTGGCTAACAGGCAAGTGTCTTCACTGACATTTTCAACCTCTCCCTGTCTGAGACTGTATACCAACATGTTTCAAGTAGACCACCATAGTCCCTGTGCCCAAGAACACTAAGGTAACCTGTCCTAAATGACTACCAACCCGTAGCGCTCACGTCTGTAGATAATGCTTTGAAAGACTGGTCATGGCTCACATCAACACCATTATCCCACTCTCATTTGCATACCGCCCCAACAGATCCACAGATGAATCTCTATTGCACTCCACACTGCCCTTTCCCACCTGGACAAAAGGAACACCTATGTGAGAATGCAAGTCATTGACTACAGCTCAGCGTTCAACACCATAGTGCCCTTAAAGCTCATCACTAAGCTAAGGACACTGGGACTAAACACCTTCCTCTGCAACGCTGATCATCAACACGGGGGCCCCCTCAGGGGTGCATGCTCAGTCCCCTCCTGTACTCCCTGATCACTCATGACTGCACGGCCAGGCACAGCCAACTCCACCACCATCATTAAATTTGCCGATGACACAACAGTGGTAGGCCTGATCATCGACAACAATGAGACAGCCTATAGGGAGGGGTTCAGAGACCTTGCCTTATGGTGCCAGGTCAACAACCTCTCCCTCAACGTGATCAAGACAAAGGAGATGATTGTGGACTACAGGAAAAGGAGGACCGAGCATGCCTCCATTCTCATCGACGGGGCTGTAGTGGAGCAGGTTGAGAGCTTCAAGTTCCTTGGCGTCCACCTCACCAACAAACATACATGGTCCAAGCACAACAAAACAGTCATGAAGAGGGCACGACAAAACCTATTCTCCCTCAGGGGACTTAAAATATTTGGCATGGGTTCTCAGGTCCTCAAAAGGATTTACAACTGCACCATCGAGAGCATCCTGACGGGCTGCATCACTGCCTGGTACGGCAACTGCTCGGCCTCCAACCACAAGGCACGACAGAAGGTAGTGCGTACGGCCCAGTACATCACTGGGGGCAAGCTTCCTGCCATCCAGGACTTCTATACCAGGCGGTGTCAGAGGAAGGCCCTAAAAAATGTCAAAGACTCCAGCCACCCTAGTCATTGACTGTTCTCTCTGCTACCGCACGGCAAGCGGTACCGGAGAGCCAAGTCTAGGTCCAAGAGGCTTCTAAACAGCTTCTACCCCCGAGCCATAAGACTCTTGAACAGCTAATCAAATGGCTACCAAGACTATTTGCATTGCCCCCCCCCCCATTCTTCGCTGCTGCTATTCTCTGTTGTTATCTATGCATTGTCACTTTAATAACTCTACCTACATGCACATACTGTAATACCTCAATTACCTCGACACTGGTGCCCCAGCACATTGACTCTGTACCGGTACCCCCTGTATATAGCCCTATTGTTATTTACTATTACTATTTATTTGTTATTTACTGCTGCTCTTAATTATTTGTTATTCTTATCTCTTACTTTTTTGAAGGTATTTTCTTAAAACTCCATTGTTGGTTAAAGGGCTTGTAAGTAAGCATTTCGCTGTAAGGTCTACAGCAGTTGTATTCGGCCAATGTGACAAATAAACTGTGACTTGATATGTTTTGATTGATCACATAATAAGGGTTAACATTACGGTAATGTTTTACTCACCTGTACACTCTCTGAGGTGGCACGGCTGGGGCAGCCAAACAGCTCTCGTCTCAGTAGGTTCCCATCGTACTCCAGGAAGGTTAGGTAGAGGTTCCTGAAGAACTCCACATGCTTGTTCTTCACACGGAGTTTCTTAGGAGAGTTCCAGTGGATCACCTGACACAGGACATTAACATGTTACCATGGTGACCTGTAGCCATATGACTAGACGCGGTACATTCATTCGGAAATAAGTGAGGGATTTTGCTATATTGAGTGTGTGTGTGTGTGTGTGCTTGTTTGTGTGTGTGTATTTCACTGCATAGCCCTACCTTGAGGTCAGACACCTCTGTGTAGCACTGTTCGGAGCGTGTGTGGTCAGACAGCTGAACGTTCCAGAAGCAGGGCAGCTGATGCACTAGGACTGGGTTCTGCTTAATGAACGCATTAAAGATGTCCTGCACACAAGATTACATTAAACACCTGTGTAATACCCTCCTTGAAAAAAGGGTTCCAAAAGGGTTCTTCGGTGTCCCCATGGGATAAACCTTTTTAGTTCCATGTTTACTCTTTTGGATGCAATGTAGAACCCTCTGTTTTAAGGGTTCTACATGGAACTCAAAAGGGTTCTACCAAGAACCAAAAAGGGTTATTCAAAGGGTTCTCCGATGGGGACAGCCGAATAACCCTTTTAGGTTCAAGATTGCACCTTTTTATCTAAGAGTGTATTATACACACTCATTTTGACATTAAGATCATATAGAACTCTGGCACACAATCGTAAACATTCACATTTACACATGCGCCAAATGTTCATTAGAGATGTCCTACACACTTAAATTACCATTTGCCTCATACACAGTATGCTTTGAGGCATAAGATTACCCTATATCCGTGTCCCCAACTGGCGGCCCATGGGTCGAATTTTGGCCGAGGGTGGTTTTATTTGTACCCCAACATTTTTATATACAGTTGAATTCGGAAGTTTACATACACTTAGGTTGGAGTCATTAAAACTCGTTTTTCAACCACTCCAAAAATGTCTCGTTCACAAACTATAGTTTTGGCAAGTCGGTTAGGACATCTACTTTGTGCATGACACAAGTAATTTTTCCAACATTTGTTTACAGACAGATTATTTGGCGTAAAAATTCACTGTATCACAATTCCAGTGGGTCAGAAGTTTACATACAATAAGTTGACTGTGCCTTTAAACAGCTTGGAAAATTCCCCAAAATTATGTCATGGGTTTAGATGCTTCTGATAGGCTAATTGACATAATTTGAGTCAATTGGAGGTGTACCTGTGGATGTTTTTCAAGGCCTACCTTCAAACTCATTTCCTCTTTGCTTGACATCATGGGAAAATCAAAAGAAATCAGCCAAGACCTCAGAAAATTGTAGACCTCCACAAGTCTGGTTCATCCTTGAGAGCAATTTCCAAACACCTGAAGGTACCACGTTCATCTGTACAAACAATAGTACGCAAGTATAAACACCATGGGACCACGCAGCCGTCATACCGCTCAGGAATGAGACGCGTTCTGTCTCCTAGAAATGAATGTACTTTGGTGCGAAAAGTCCACAGTAAAATGAGTCCTATATCGACATAACCTGAAATGCTGCTCAGCAAGGAAGAAGCCACTGCTCCAAAACCGCCATAAAAAAGCCAGACTACGCTTTGCAACTGCACATGGGGACAAAGAAAGAGAAATGTCCTCTGGTCTGATGAAACAAAAATAGAACTGTTTGGCCTTAATGACCATCGTTATGTTTGGAGGAAAAAGGGGGAGGCTTGCAAGCCTAAGAACACCATCCCAACCGTGAAGCACAGTGGTGGCAGCATCATGTTGTGGGGGTGCTTTGCTGCAGGAGGGACTGGTGCACTTCACAAAGTAGATGGCATCATGCGGCACGAAAATTATGTGGATATATTGAAGCAACATCTCAGGACATCAGTCAGGAAGTTAAAGCTTGGCCGCAAATGGGTCTTCCAAATGGACAATGACCCCAAGCATGCTTCTAAAGTGGTGGCAAAATGGCTTAAGGACAACAAAGTCAAGGTATTGGAGTGGCCATCACAAAGCCCTGACCTCAATCCCATAGAAAATGTGTGGGCAGAACTGAAAAAGCTTGTGCGAGCAAGGAGGCCTACAAACCTGACTCAGTTACACCAGCTCTGTCAGGAGGAACGGGACAAAATTTACCCAACTTATTGTGGGAAGCTTGTGGAAGGCTACCCAAAATGTTTGACCCAAGTTAAACAATTTAAAGACAATGCTACCAAAGACTAATTGAGTGTATGTAAACTTCTGACCCATCGGGAATGTGATGAAATAAATAAAAGCTGAAATAAATCATTCTCTCTACAATTATTCTGACATTTCACTTTCTTAAAATAAAGTGGTAATCCTAACTGAACTAAAACAGGGAATGTTTACTAGGATTAAATGTCAGGAATTGTGAATAACTGAGTTGAAATATATTTGGCTAAGGGTTATGTAAACTTCCGACTTCAACTGTATATATATTTATTTTTATTTTTTATTGTTGGACATAGAAGACTGTAAAAACGTCAGGAAATCCGCTTCAAGTAATTTTTATTCATTTTTATTAATCCAATTATTTGCACGCATAATAGAGAGTCACTTGATTGTATACAAATGTGAGTAAGGTTTGAAATGATTATGTTTTAATCTAACATTATATCTATTTGGGCTTCTTGCAGTCAATTTGCAGTCTACAAATTATTTGCAATTATGTTCCGGCCCTCTGACCATCCGTTCAAGAAAAACATTGGCTGAATCTAGTTGATGATCTCTGCCCTATATTAAAATATGTTAAGAAAAGTAACGATCTAAAGAGTATTTAATAATATTCTGAATAAAAATAATAGACTAGAATAAAAGTTAATAAACAGACCTGGTCAGCCAGCGAGGTACTGAGCATGCTCATTAGCTCTCTCTCAGCGGTCAGCCTCCACATCTGCTCCCAGCCAATCCGTCGCAGCCTCTCCAGGTAGAGCAGGATGACCCCAGTGTTGAAGCCTCGTCCAAGGGCGGGCCAGGGTTTGTGGTTCTTCCACAGGTTTCCCAGGTACCAGTCACTCTGGTTCTCCACCAGACCTATCACCTGCTTGTCTGCAATCACAGCATCACCAATCATCCTTCATCCGGATTTTAAAATGCTGATTATCATTGGTAATGAGGTGTATTCTTCAACATATAGAAATCTTTTCAACTACTAGTTTATCAAATATAATTTTTGTTCTCTAGGCATTTTTGCCCTCAAGGCATTTTTGCTTTATAGCATAAAAAAGATACAATTCACTAATTTGCTTTGTCACTCAACCAATGAAATCATTATTCAATCAATCAACCAGAAATGTTTATCAAGGTCAAAGGTCGTACCAGTGAACTTCCTGAAGATGGCCCAGAGCTCAGCGATGTCGGTGGCGAAGGTGATGTCCGTATCCAGGACGATGACCTTTGTGAGGTCAGAGGGCAGCGCTTTGGTTAGAGTCAGCTTCATCAGGCCGTAGATACCCGAGTAGTGCTTGTTAGGTATCCATGACACCTCAGACTGGAAGAGAAGAGAAGGTGGAGGGATGGAGAGAGAAAGCAAGAGGGAGGTTGAACCACTTTAGACCTCACAAATATTGATTTAAAAAAAGAAAGGGAACATAAAGTTGCAAGGTATGAAAAGTAGTGTAATTAGAAGCAACATCACTGTGGATCTTTGTCAGGTGTGTAAGGGTATTCTCCTTCCTTTAAATAGCTAACATGCTCAGACACCCATCCGTTTCCTAAGATCCCTTTGGTATAAAAGTCCCTTTAAAGCAGAGGTGAACCAATTGGAGCATTACTACCGTTTACTCAATAGCATCAATCTTTAAAAAATATCCTTTCTTTTTATGCCCAGGATACCCAAATGAATACTGAAACCTGCAAAACTCTTGGCATGCATCTGGGCAACCATGTCTGATCATTTATTCATTCCTCTTGGTTCTACAGAACGGGATCTGCAGTACTGAATCATGTGCAAATATAATCAGCTCAGAAGATGCAGTGTTTCCGTCTCTGTTTGAACTGAGTTCATGAAAACTGTGAGCAGGTTGAGACGTTTGAGAGCACAAGGAGCTTTTGTTCCTGCTAAGCTTATGGAGGATGAGAGAGAATTTGAGGATGATGACAGAGACGGAACCAAGTCATATTACAGGTCGAGGCAGGTTGCTATGCGAGTTGAGCAACGACATGTTGCTTTATGAACCCTTTGTCAATAGCAAAGAGCCGAAGCTAGACGCACACATCCACCCACCAACAGTACATGCACGCAACACACACATACCACACACAAAGACACGGTACATGCATACATACACTCCCTCCAACACACACACGCACCATTTTTCCGATTTACACAGACACACAGTGACTGAGCGGAGAGGCCAGAGGAGTAGAAGGACTGAGGTGACACATCACTGTTGTAAGAGTAGGGAAAGGAAAGAGAAGGAGGGATTGAAGAACATGTAGAACAAGGAAAATTGAATGGGAGCAAGTATGGTCTCCAGTCCGTGTGAAGTGTCTACTGGATTTCTCTTTCTCCTGCCAACTGATTGATTGGAAAGGGGTGGAATTCTCCTTTTATGTCAATGGTTGCTCACAGAGTGCACACCGTTGTTTTCCTAAACACTGATTTTCAAAAGGTAGAGCAGACACTCAGGCTCCTGAGGACCATCGTTGGCATTTACCTTGAGTTCATCTGCGTCGTAGAAGCTAACTTGTACAGACGGAACCATCCAGGACTGGAACAGAGAATTCAGGATCTGATTGGCTACTGCGTCTGTGATGAAGTGGAAATGGAGAGGGTTTTTCCTGAGAGAGCAAGAGAGAGAGAGAGAGAGAGAAAGAGAAAGAAAGAAAAAGAGAAACATATGCCAAGAGCTACTCAAGTGCTTAATCTCTCTGATCATGAAGGGTCTAACATTTCCTAAACGTCCAATAATTAATGAATAAATTATTCTCATTTGTATAAGTGGCCTTCGAATAGACTCCATCCTCATTTGCTCCGGATTCATCGAGTCGAACAAACAACTACTGTTGCCATATTAGGTGTAGCTGTAGCTATAAGCAGCAGGTGTAGTTGTATGTGAAGCTCTGTTGCGTTACCTGTGGAACAGGATGGACTTGACCAGGGTGACCACATCTCTGCTGGCGTTGTGACCGGCACACACGCACGCGACATGGATCAGCTGCGCAGAAAAGGGAGAAGCTATGCCATCAACACTGTTGTGATTTTAGCACTACAGCCATGTTATTTAACTGTGTCTATGTGATTTTATCCAAAACACATAAACACCAATGGCAGTAGATTTGACATATCAACTTAACACCAATGACCAAACAGTGAAGCTAAACGAACGCAGGTAAAACACAGAGCTGCGCTAAAACGAGTATTTGATCCTGGCTCACCTCACACTTCAGTACGGTGGGCGAACGGGGACACTCTGTGTGATTGGCTCTCTCCTCCGCCGTGTTCTCCACATCCTCGGGCCCAGTGTCAGCTGACGCCCCCCACGCCGCGTTGCCGTAGTTACCACCGTCGGCGGGCTGGCCGGCCGTGCCCTGCAATTGGCTGAGCTGCAGGCGGATCTGCCGGTTCTCCTCCTCCATCTCGCGCACCCGCGACTCTAGAACCGCCCGCTCTAGAACCCGTGCCTCGGGGGTCTCTGACAAACAGGGGGACAGGAGGAGAGAATGCCCATCTGGAAAGGGGGGAGGGGGAGGCGAGGAGGGGATAGAGGGAAATTAAGATTAGGGTTGAATAAAATCTTTCATTTCTAGAGTTGTATAACACACGAAGCTGACACAGCTGAAATGTGGCACTCTGGGAATGTTCACACCCTGTTCACACCCTGGTCGCTCAGAGGAAAGTGGGTGAGAGAGAGAAATACTGATATGTAGATAGTCAGACCTAATACTGACACAGATCCTGTACAACGACAGCCTTGTCCTCTCATGAGTACACAGTAATTCACTGCTTCCTACGGCTATTCCGTAGAGCTGAAGTGAACAGACTGCACTATAACACCCCATCAGTCATCTTAGGTACAGTATGTGTGAGAGAGGATTTGCATGCACGTGTGTGCGCTTCTGAATTTTGGCGCGCATTCTCGGACAAAGCTTTCTCGGAATCTCGAATCTCAGACTACAAGATTATTAGTACAGATGCCGTATCTTAATTTGAGCCAGTTTCACACAGAAAGATTATAATCCTGCAGCAAGAAGAAAGGTGAATTGTTAGGGACATATCGAAATTGGGAAGGGTTTTTAATTTATTTTATTGGGCACAGGGGAGGGTAGTGTGTTTTGTTCCTGGTTAACATTCGCCCTTTTGCAGGATTTATTATATAATTGATTCTATCCTAGCCACATTTCCACATCTGTTTGCATGCGCCTCCTCTACAGGGCCTTCGGAAGGTATTCAGACCGCTTGACTTTTTCCACATTTTGTCCACATTTTGCTTTTTTCTAAAAGGTATTACAGCATTTTTTTCCCTCATCAGTCTACACACAATACCCCATAATGACAAAGCAATAAAAAAACTGAAATATAACATTTACATCTGTATTCAGACCCTTTACTCAGTAATTTGTTGAAACACCTTTGGCAGCGATTACAGCCTCTTGGGTATGACGCTACAAGCTTGGAACACCTGTATTTGGGGAGTTTCTCCCATTCTTCTCTGCAGATCCTCTCAAGTTATGTCAGGTTGGATGGGGAGTGTCGATGCACAGATATTTTCAGGTCTCTCTAGAGAGAGAGAGATCGGGTTCAAGTCCGGGCTCTGGCTGGGCCACTCAAGGACATTCAGAGACTTGTCCCGAAGCCACTCCTGCATTGTCTTAGCTGTGTGCTTAGGGTCGTTGTCCTGTTGGAAGGTGAACCTTCGCCCCAGTCTGAGATCTCTCTGTACTTTGCGCCGTTCATCTTTGCCTTGATCCTGACTAGTCTCCCAGTCCCTGCCGCTGAAAAACATCCCCACAGCATGATGCTGCCACCACCATGCTTCACCGTAGGGATGGTGCCAGGTTTCCTCAAGGACGTGACGATAGTTCAATGTTGGCTTCATCAGACAAGAGAATCTTGTTTTTCATGGTCTGAGAGTCTTTAGGTGCCTTTTGGCAAACTCCAAGCGGGCTGTCAAGTGCCTTTTTACTGAGGAGTGGCTTCTGTCTGGCCACTGTACCATTAAGGCCTAATTGGTGGATTCACCCATCTCCACAGAGGAACTCTAGAGCTCTGTCGGAGTGACCATAGGGTTCTTAGTCACCTCCCTGTCCAAGGACCTTCTCCCCTGATTGCTCAGTTTGGCTGGGTGGCCAGCTCCAGGAAGAGTCTTGGTGGTTCCAAACTCCTTCCATTTAAGAATGATGGAGGCCGCTGTGTTCTTGGGGACCTTCAATGCTGCTGAAATGTTTTGGTACCCTTCCTCAGATCTGTGCCTCGACCCAATCATGTCTCGGAGCTCTACGGAAAATTCCTTCAACCTCATGGCTAGGTTTTTGCTCTGACATGCATTGTCAACAGTGGGACCTTATATAGACAGGTGTGTGTGTGTGCCTTTCCAAATCATGTTAGTCAATTTAGTTTACCACAGGTGGACT
This sequence comes from Salvelinus fontinalis, assembly GCF_029448725.1. Lineage (NCBI taxonomy): Eukaryota > Metazoa > Chordata > Actinopteri > Salmoniformes > Salmonidae > Salvelinus > Salvelinus fontinalis. The sequence goes on from NC_074699.1 coordinate 5,093,018, forward strand.
CCAATCAAGTTGTAAAAACATCTCAAGGATGATCAATGGAAACAGGATGCATCTGAGCTCAATTTCGAGTTGTATAGCAAAGGGTCTGAATACTTATGTAAATAAGGTATTTCCGTTTTTTTGTTTTAAATACATTTGCAAAAATGTAAATAATAAAACGTTTTTTGCTTTGTCATTATGGGGTATTGCGTGTAGATTGCTGAGGAAATTGTTTTCTTTAATCAATTTTAGAATAAGGCTACAACGTAACAAAATATGGAAAAAGTCAAGGGGTCTAAATACTTTCCAAAGGCACTGTATATCAAGTTGTTTGGTACTTCCCTTATGCACTACGCTTTTCTGCATGCTAACTTTTACTATACCACAGGTCAATATATACTGATTATACAAAACATTAACAAGTACTCTTTCCATGACATCGACTGACCAGGTGAATCCAGGAGAAATCTGTGATCCCTTCTTGATGTCACATGTGAAATCCACTTCAATCAGTATAGATGAAGGGTAGGAGACAGATTAAAGTATTTTTAAACCTTGAGACTATTGAGACATGGAATGGGTATGTGTGCCATTCAGAGGGTGAATGGACAAAACAATAGATTTAAGTGCCGTTGAACGGGTGACAGGCGCACCGTTTTGGGTCAAGAACTGCGACACTGCTTGGTTTTTCAGACTCAACAGTTTCCCAAGTGTATCAAGTATGGTCCACCACCCAAAGGACATCCAGCCATCTTGACACAACTGTGGGAAGCATTGGAGTCAAAATGGGCCAGCATCCCTGTAGAACACTTTCAACACCTTGTAAACTCTGACGAAATGAGGCTGTTCTGAGGGCAAAACGGGGGGGGGGGGGGGGGGGCTCGGTTCGATCGATAGATAGTGGTTCATGGAGATTACAGTTTCTATGTGAAGGCAGATGTAGGCCACGTCTCAAATAACTATGTATATATTTTTTTACCCCTTTTTCTCCCCACTTTTGTGGTTTCCAGTTGGTAATTACAGTCTTGTCTCATTGCTGAAACTCCCGTACGGACTCAGGAGAGGTGAAGGTCGAGAGCCGTGCGTCCTCCGAAACACAACCAAACCGCACTGCTTCTTGACCCAATGCCCACTTAACTTCTTGCAACTATAGGGGGTGCTGTTTCGCATTAGCATAATTTACTATACAGATTAAACTGCCTAGTACTCAATTCTTGCTCGTACAATATGCATATTATTGTTATTATTGGATAGAAAACACTCTCTAGTTTCTATAGCCGTTTGAATTATGTCTCTGAGTGGAACAGAACTCATTCTACAGCACTTTTCCTCCCAGTGAGTGAGTTTTCAGAACTCTTGGCCTCTGGTTCCAGATCAGTTTTAAAGCCACTGTTAATCCTATGAGGATACAAACACTGCCCACGCCTTCCTCTAGATGTCAGTAAGTGGTGACAATTTGAATGGAGTCGATTGCGCAATCATGGGCTCTATAAACCACCAAATACCGGAAGTAGCGTTCCTTTGGACTCTGCGCTCAACGCAAGAAGGATATCTGACTGGCCTTTTTCCAAGCCTTGGTTTAGCCAGTAATATAGCGTCGGTCATCTTTTTACTCGTTATAGGTGTTAGAAACATCATAAGGTAGTTAATTTAAACCGTTTTATAGCAAATTATATCCGTTTAGTGCGATTTTGAGGCATTGTTTTGTAATACACTTTGAAGCTCCGGGCACGTTTCGGGGTCCCGGTCGTACGTTAGTGGGCATTTCGACGGACAAGTGGACATCTTTCGACCAAAAGAAGATTAGACCCAAGAAAGGATTCATTGCCCAAGATTCTGATGGGAGAACAGCTCATAGTAAGAACAATTTATGATGATAAATCGTGTTTCTGTCGAAAAATGTTAAACGCTTATGCCGCCATTTTGTTTGCTATAGCTTCGCTTGGCGCAACCTGTATTGAAAAGTAAGGATAATTTTAAAAATGTAATTCCGCGATTGTGTCAGGTTTTGGCCAGGACTGTTCTGGTTTTGGTCACTAGATGTCCCCATTGCACCTTTTTTGAACCTTTTGTTTTTTCCTTGCTCTAATTATTGTTTGCACCTGTATGTCGTTCCCTTGTTAGTATTTAAGCCCTGTGTGTTCCTCAGTTCTTTGCTCAGTGTTTGTATGTTAGCACCCAGCCCCAGCCTTGTTATGAACATATATTTTCTCTTGTTGGATTTTCCAGAGGTTCTCTGGTTTTGTTCTTGTGTTTTTTGGATTAGTCTTTTGAGGTTTGTTTTTTCCCTTGCTGTGTTTACCACTTTGTGGATTTTCTTTGTATTTTGGAAGATATCCATTTTTTGCCTTTTGGCTTTATTTTGGACATTGTGGATATATATTCTTTGCCTGAAGATCTTGTTCTTTTATTAAACCACCATCTTTAGTACTGCTGTGTCTGCCTCATCTTCTGGGTTCTGCTGATTATTAGTGACTGTTTCTCGCACCGGGTCCTGATAGATTGTATTAAGAATTAAATTGTCTATCAATCGCTGTCCACCCTGTATTTTTTTAGTCAAGTTTATGAGTATTTATGTATAAGACTAGATCACTGTCTAATATGGTGCACAACATTTTCTGACCAGCTGTGCTACTTTTGTCATTGTCTAACCATGATTTTGGTGGCTAAATATGCACATTTTCGAACAAACTCTATATGTATGTTGTAATATGATGTTACAGGAGTGTCATCTGAAGAATTCTGAGAAGGTTAGTGAAAAAAATAATATATTTTGGCGATGATAACGATATCGCTCTCTTTGGCTTGAATCAGTGCTCGGGTAACGTTTGCATATGTGGTATGCTAATATAACGATTTATTGTGTTTTCGCCGTAAAACACTTAGAAAATCTGAAATGTTGTCTGAATTCACAAGATCTGTGTCTTTCCATTGCTATGTGCTGTGTATTTTTAAGAAATGTTTTATGATGAGTAAATTGGTAATACAAGTTGCTCTCTGTAGTAATTCTAGTCGCTTTGGTGAGATTTGTGATGGTGGCTGCAATGGCAAACTATGATTTATACCTGAAATATGCACATTTTTCTAACAAAACCTATCTTATACCATAAATATGTTATCAGACTGTCATCAGATGAGGTTTTTTCTTGGTTAGTGGCTATCAATATCTTAGTTTAGCCGAATTGGTGATAGCTACTGGTGTTGAGAGAAAATGGTGGACAAAGAAAAATGGTGATTTTTGCTAACGTGTTTAGCAAATAGATTTACATATTGTGTCTTCCCTGTAAAACATTTAAAAAATCTGAAATGGTGGCTTTATTCACAGGATCTGTATCTTTCATTAGGTGTCTTGGACTTGTGATTTAATGATATTTAGATGCTACTATTTAATTGTGACGCTATGCTAGCGATGCTAATCAGTGTGGGGGGGGTGCTCCCGGACCCGGGGTAGAGGCTCGTGAAAGGTTAACCCGGAAGCCAGCCGCACCAATGTGTCGGAAGAAACACTGTACACCTGGCGACTGTTTCACCGTGCACTGCGCCCGGCCTGCCACAGGAGTCGCTAGTGCGCATTGGGACAAGGACATCCCTTCCGGCCAAACCCTCCCCTAACCCGGACGACGCTGGGCCAATTGTGCGCCACCCCATGAGTCTCCCAATCGCAACCGGCTGTGACAGAGCCTGTATAGCAGGTATCTCAATATTAGGAAAGTATTCCTAATGTTTGGTGTACTCAATGTAGTCTACCAGTCTATCCTGCCCCAATTCATATTGACAACAGTGGTAGGTGCACCGTTTGTCAAGGTCTGCAAGAGGCTAACTGGCAATCATGCCTCACATAAAAGCATTCAAAAGCTGCATACATTTTCAATATAAATCCACAAGAACAAATAGGAATAGCTGATAGGCAGTCGAGAAGCCAGGTGCATCATTGTGCATAAAATAACATTGAAGACATGATCTTGTATAGGGGCAATACAAAATTCTACTCTAGGCTGCAGTGAAAATGTCCTTTGAATAATGACGTAAAAACCCTGTGATTTTAATGTCTCTTTCCATTTGGATCAGTTGTGGGTTTATCTGCACAGTAGCGCACCAGTCTGGCTGTATTTTTACTTCTGATACTGAGATGCGCTGTCTGTTGCGGATAATCATTCTCACAAGTCGTCCAATAATAATGTGGCCATATACAACTGTATGCTCTCGGCAGGCCCAGCTATTGAGGAAAGCTTAACACACGCTCTGCTTCCTCTCCATTCCGAGCGGCCATTCCTTGTACACCTAGAACCTGACGTATATTCACCATACCTACGCATTTTTTTTGAGACAAAACCATCAGTAGGACTAAATGGATGGAAACTAATTGAGCTTGTTTTTTTTCCCGCTACATGGGAATCTAACATGGGAATCTACGTATTTTTATGTAGACTACGTATTTACGCAATAGAGTCAATTTGATGGAAACGCAACTCTGATGGGAAAATATTGTTTTTATGCAGATTTTTTCATATTCACATGAAACTCTGTCACCGATTGGATGGAAAGCTCGCTATAGGGACACCCTAAAGACTCTGGCAAGTGTGCTAGTACAGTGTTTCATCAGCAGCGCCAAACATCTGAAGAATAAGCTACAGACCAAGCCGAAATGAGCCTGTAAGAATTGTACTTAAACTCCCCCCTCATACTCATCTAGAGGCGAGCATTTTTTTTGTCTGTGTCTCTGTAATGTGTCTCTATCTATGAAATGTCATTATGTATCTATGCAAGAAAATAGGGACCACGATGGAAATAAGTCTGACTTCATTGTGCAATCCCGGTCACGTTGAAAAATTGCTGTACTGTGTGTATGTGTATTTGTTTTTACTGAATCATTCAAATCAATCCAAACTGTGCAGCGAAACATTTGATTAACGGAAAGAGACATCTGTTATAAAACACCAAAAAGTTGAATGACATTCGGTGATTGTCAAGCCAATCCTTTGATACTAGGTCAGTATGGAGGGACGCATTTTATGTTTGTCGAGATTGGCATCTATTTATTGTGGTGTTGAAAATGCAAACCATGACATAGAAGTGCCCGAAGTCGGTATCCTTTGTTTATTGGTTGTGGGGTGCATTGGCACAGAAACCTGTTCGTTATCTTTTTTTGTGCAAATATTTTCTATAATTATATGAAAATCTCATTTCCCCTAGCTGATCATTTTCTGCAGCCGGCTCTGATCGTAGTGTTACTCTTCAGCTCCACTATATGCATTGTGTTGCTTTGCCATCAGCGTCACATCAATGTGAAGTTGTACCTGCTACACAGAGTTCGTTCTTTTGAGAGAGGAGCAGAGTCTTTATTCTATTTTGCCTACTGTACCATATTCATCGATTATGCGTAAGTATAATAGCTTTGGTCCAGTTTTTTGCAAGTACTCACTAAATTGTTGCTAGTGGTTGTACCAAATGATCCCCTAATTTCACACGCTGCTTTTGAACCTAGCTAGTCAATCTAACTAGCTAGCTAGTAGTAATAGCTTCTTGACTAAAATAACCAGTGGTGTATATTCGTGGCCATATGCAACCAAAATCGTCTTTATTTGTCATCATTTCAATTCACAAGATAGAATTAACGTTCGCGTCAGCCATCGAGAATTTAACCTCTGTGATTCTTGAGCTTGGACGCTGACATTGGACGTGACGCATCGTGAGCGCAACACGGGCAGTGAAGCAGCTTTCGTTGATTTCAAGGAAGCATTTCCTCAATGGCTGATGGCAATGTCGGACGCCCGATGGCTAAAGTGTAGAAGGGCCGTAATGAAACAGGCAATGAGAGTTCGTCTGTGGTGGTTTGTGAACCCTCGACCTTCTGGCCCCGTAAGGCCTGCATGACATGAACCGTGCCACATAAGCATGCTGAAGTGGCAAAGTCGATATACAAGTTTGTAAACAAAGGGTCGTTACAGTTGTTGTTATTTGAGGTCGTAAACATTATTTTGAGTCTGACATTTCAAAATGGAAATTACAATCTTTAGAAGCCTTTTTAAACCTTGAATGCACTACAAGTTTGCATCTCCAAATTCCTGCAACAACAGGATGCTCAAATTAAGATACGGCATCTGTATACCGTTGTTTAACGTGTTTTTAAAGTGGCTACAGTACATGCATACATGTGTTTCCTATTCCTTCCTGGGGCAGTTCAGTGGAAAAGTAGTTCCGGTCAGTCATGTAACCATGGCGACAGGCAGGTACTACTTACTCTCCAGGTTCCCAGCCAGCAGGTAGAGCCAGGTGAGCAGGATGACGGCGGTCAGAGATGCCACCAGCAGCTTCAGACGACCTCGAAACGGCATGTGCATGATGGGACGGCCGGGTGGGGGCGGGAGGTGATGGGTCAGGACTCAGGTGGGGCTCAGTCTCACATCTGCTTCCTGCTGCATCCTCTCATCTGGAGGGGAGAGATGAGGAGAAAGAGAGGAGGAGGGAGAAGGTTAGCATGATGCTATCACAAAATGCTTTAGTGGCATAACAGTGCAGTTTGTATTCAAGCAAAGCAGAGGTTTGGACACGGAAATGTCGGGGGCACAATTAAAATATGATGTCATCTCACTCTCATAACACAAATACGAGCACGCGTATGAATGCGCAAAACGCGCACGCATGTGCACACACACACATGTGCAATCGAGCACGCACATACACACACAGTTTATTCACAGCCAGGCTCAATTGGCAATAAGTACGGGCAGACTCTCTCTCTCTCTCTCTCTCTCTCTCTCTCTCTCTCTCTCTCTCTCTCTCTCTCTCTCTCTCTCTCTCTCTCTCTCTCTCTCTCTCTCTCTCTCTCTCTCTCTCTCTCTCTCTCCTCTCTCTCTCTCTCTCTCTCTCTCTCTCTCTCTCTCTCTCTCTCTCTCCTCTCTCTCTCTCTCTCTCTCTCTCTCTCTCTCTCTCTCTCTCTCTCTCTCTCTCTCTCTCTCTCTCTCTCTCTCTCCTCTCTCTCTCTCTCTCTCTCTCTCTCTCTCTCTCTCTCTCTCTCTCTCTCGAAAGGCTATAAGAGTTCCAGGTCCTCTCTTTGTTTTATGATGAGCTTAATTAATCACGTTTCACTTTAATTAGATGCAGGCCTGAAGGAAACAAGATTGGATGCAGCTGCCAATTAAAAAAGAGAAGTCAAAAAAATATCTGGTAGTTTATGAAGAGTGTGTCTGGCCTTTGTTTTGCTGGTGTGACAAATCTGGTGAGAGAGGGAGGAGAGGGAGGAGAAAGTGGAATGCGTGGACGGCATAGGGGTGAGATTAAGCTGAACTCGCTCCTTGACCCAGGTTTTTAATGCAGGTTGACGTTTATTGGGATGAGTCTTGTCCTGGAGTCAGAGCTGAGCGATTCCTGCTAAATGGGCCAGCTGCAAAGTCAAAATTGGCTATGTTGCAAAAGGTCATGAAAACTACATTTAAGGTTAGGATTAGGCATTATGGTTAGCAGTGTGGTTAAGGTTTAAAGTCTGATTTTATGACTGTGCCAGCTTGTGACCACTTTGCAGAGCCGACTCCAGAACAAGATACACGATGAAAAACGCTAACCTGTGGTTTTTATCTACTTGACACGCGCACACGCGCACACACACACACACACACACCCTCAAGACTGTCAAATCAACACCCTGCCCTTCAGTGTGCGACTTTACTTAAAACAGATGCTTAAATTGGTTGCTCAAGGTGTGTGTGTGTGTGTTTGCTCAAGGTCTCTCATTCCAATGGATTCTCGTCACCCCGTTCAACTCTCATCTCGTCACAGCACCTACAGCTAGCGCACTCTAAAACGACAAGGACAAAGAGCACTGCTGATAATGCCAGAGAGAGAGAGAGAGAAGCAACAATACCACAACATGCTGGAGAGCAACTCCGACATGTGCAGTATATTAACCAAAAGTATAATTCTAGAGAAAATGCTATTAATAACATTAATAACACAACAACCAAAGCCATAGCTGGCTCACAGTCCCTGATTTAGATGACCATCCTAGATCACGGAGACGTAATTTATAGATCGGCAGGTAAGGTTGCTCTCGAGCGGCTAGATGTTATTTACCTTTCGGCCATCAGATTTGCCACCAATGCTCCTTATAGGACACATCACTGCACTCTATACTCCTCTGTAAATGGGTCATCTCTGTATACCCATCGCAAGACCCACTGGTTGATGCATATTTATAAAACCCTCTTAGGCCTCACTCCCCCCTATCTGAGATATCTACTGCAACTCTCATCCTCCACATACAACACCCGTTCGGCCAGTCACATTCTGTTAAAGGTCCCCAAAGCACACACATCCCCGGGTCGCTCCTCTTTTCAGTTCGCTGCAGCTAGCGACTGAAACGAGCTGCAACAAACACTCAAACTGGACCGTTTTATCTCCATCTCTGCATTCAAAGACTCAATCACGGACACTCTTACTGACAGTTGTGGCTGCTTCACGTGATGTAATGTTGTCTCTACCTTCCTGCCTTTTGTGCTGTTGTCTCTGCCCAATAATGTTTGTACCATGTTTTGTGTTACTACCATGTTGTGTTGCTACCATGTTGTGGTCATGTTGTGTTGCTACCATGCTGTGCTTTCATGTGTTGCTGCCATGCTATGTTGTTGTCTTAGGTCTCTCTTTATGTAGTGTTGTGGTGTCTCTCTTGTGTGATGTGTGTTTTGTCCTATATTTTTTGGATTTATATTTTTAAGCCCCAGCCCCTGTCCCCGCAGGAGGCCTTTTGCTTTCAGGTAGGCCGTCATTGTAAATAAGAATTTGTTCTTAACTGACTTGCCTAGTTAAATAAAAAAATTTTTTTTTTTAAACAGTCAGAGTAAGTGAGAGCTGTTGAGAGACTTTGTACGTTGGATAGGGAAAGAGAGCCAAGGCCTGCAGATACAGAAGAGAAAGGCGAGAGGTGTTCAACCGATTCATCCACCTCAACGAGCCCCTCTTCAGGAGGAGGGTTGGCCACCCCTGCCTTAAAAGGATAGTGCAACAATCCCCTCAAATCCACAGTTGATTCAAATATAACCTCAAAATCCATTCACGTCAAATACCTCACACATTTCCTTGCTGTGCTTTTATAAGCACAGTTACTGCTCTTTGCCTGCCAAAGTACATTAATAGTACATGTGATCCACATAGTATTGAGGTTACGCCCTGGAGCTACAACACCTGGTCAAGGTGAGATCAGGAAGGCGATTTTTCCCAGAAACCCTTGGCTGCATCAAGTGATAAATACTGCAAGACATCTGCTTTTTAATCTTTCATGTTTTCTCTCTGATCTTTCATTTTTTCCTTCTTCTGTGTTTGTGTGTGTGCTGAAGATAAACCCATTCTGAAATGATTTACACCACAGGTGTAAGCGTAGCCTCAACATTGAGGTCATTTTTCGATCTCTTTCTCTTTCCCTCCCTCCCTATCTCCTCCCTCCCTCCCTCTTGCCCAGATCGTAAAATAACGTTATTAATTAACCAGTTCCCATGCTTTTAAAACAAGGATTCTGTTCAGCATAGATCACTTCCGTTACCGGCTCTGATTCTGTTCCTTGAAAAAGTTTGCTATTTTCCAGTTTTCGGGCTCTGTTCCCTGAACCGGTTCCAAACCCTGCTTTAAATCCTACCCCAAATCTTAACCATTTGGAATGAATGCCTAAACTTAACCGTCAAAATGTCTATGTTTATGGTCAAAAGTCGAACACTGCAGTCAGACCATGAGATATGTTGGAAAAAGAATGGAAACTAAACAGAATACAACACAGAAATTCTTCATTTGTTTGGTACAAAACAGCCAAAGTTTTCCATTTCACATTGTAGAGCATAGTGAATGGTGCCAAGGGAAACCTGCCTGTTCCTCTATTTCGAAGCATGGCTGTCAATAAAACATGGCTCCTGAGAAACATATAATGCAAGTAATAGTGCAATTAAGAGCTGAAGCCATTGAGTGAAGGCTTTTAACGGTAGCTTCCCCATCCAAAGTGAAGGGCCTTTTAGCACTACGCTAATCAGGAAGGGAGATATCTGATTAGGGCATAATCAGTTTGGCGCTTCCTGCATCAGAGAACCATGATAACGGAGACGGTTAATCATCTACTCTCTTTCTCTATTCTGACCTCAGCCAAGGGTTCACACACACGCACGCACGCACGCACGCACACACTCTTGAGATGAGATTCTTGATTGAAAACCAAACCATTCATTCAAGAGTGGATACGTTTACCCCTGCCTGTATGTCTGTGAGTGTATCTGTGCACAAACGGATTGGGTCCCTCTGCATTTGTCTGACCTGTCTTGTTCTGTGTTTGTGTGTATGTGTGTGATACGTGGGTTGACTCATAACCTGCAGTCCCCGCAGTTATATCTGCGGGTCGGGCGGGTGGCTGTCGGGTTGAATAAAGAGAAAATAGTACAGGAAAAAAATCTATAAATGTATAATTCTTGTGCAATTTACATCTAGGCCTATAGGCTACATTGAGGTCTGGCATTAGTGCATAGACCTAAGCTTTAGGGCCTAACTTTACATCTGCCAAATAGCCTACGCGCCAATCCCCTAAAGCTTTTGGGAACGGGTAGAAAAAGTTAACGTCGTTCCACTGAGGCAAAAAGTACAATGTCAGAGTTGAATTCAATAACAGAAATGCTGCAAAATGGAGAATTAAAAATCAAGAGTAGGGAGGGGCCAGAAAATGTATTTTTTGGGAAATATTTGGTAAGGGGGTGAAAGAGGATGATAGCAGTGTCGGCTATGTTGTGTGTGATTTTTGTGAGGCACTATATGAATTCGACAGTCACTAGATGGAGAATAGCCGTCTAAATAGCCCTAAGACACATCAAGGGAACTGTAGCCTACTGTTCAGATGGGTTAAATGGAAACTGAAATCTGGACAATGACTGTAGGTCTATAACCTCTCACATAGTCTTAACATTAACTCCTGTAGAGATAAGCGATTGTTGCAGTAAATTGATACCAACAAGCTCAAGTCAGAATTAGATGTTCATCTATGTTTCTCAAACATCACATTTCGAAGTCTTTTTAAGTGTTTAGGTATTAACACTGAATTTTTAAGGTATGGCATAAAACTCTGATTGGTTAAGGTAAAGGGTTAAGGATTGGGATAGGCTAAAAACAAACATCGCAAAAACAACTTTCTATTGCTGGATTCAAACATGCAACCTTTGGCACCAGAGGCAGATGCTTATGCCCATCCCACTCCACAACACCCTAGCAAAACCGAAACCTGCTTGAAGGTAACAGCGCTCACTGTTGCCCCTAGTGGATGGTTTACACGTCATCGCCAGACATCCTCAGACATGGATGGACGTCAAATACTGACTTGTATCATGGGTGACCTGGCTGATTGATACACCAAATGTAAAAAAACAACTTATAATAAAAAAATAATTATTGCATTTTCTCCCCGGTCCCTAAACGTCTTCGCTCTATGAGAGAAGAAGAGATGACAGAGAAAAATGTTGTGATGGCAACTACACTTGTAAAAGTAGAAAGTCTCAAAACACCACGATTGTGTAATGAAACCCTGAAAACTGAGCTGAGATCTGGTGTTTGAATGTAAGCCCAATGCAAGTGTTTTAATGCACAGAATGTTTGAGGAATATACGGTGATGGAGTCTGTTCAGGCGTGTGTCGGGGAGATGACAGAAAGACGCAGCAGATAAACACACACACCTTTCTCTCTTCTCCATTTTTCCCAGAGCAGGGTAAGAAACACAATTATCACCCCGGTCAATAATCTGTGCTCACATGATGGTTCACACACTTCACAGTAACAGCAGGGAGTTTTCACATGAAACATGAAACTGCAATTTAGACAGACTCTGCTGCTCATATCACATCTGCTGCAGCTCTGACGGCTATCATAATACTTTGTGTGTGTGTGTGTGTGTGTGTGTGTGTGTGTGTGTAACAGAGAAAGAGAAAGATAGAAAGACAGAGAGAGGCAAATCAAATCAAAGTTTATTGGTCGCGTACACCGATTTGCAGATGATGTTATCGCAGTTTCAGCCAAATGCTTGTGTTTCTAGCTCCAACAGTGCAGTAATACCTAGCAATAATAATACAACATTTATAAAATACATGCATAATCCAGAAAAATAAAGAAATTAAGAATTATCAGTACGAGCAATGTCAGAAGCAGGAATATAAATATACAGTATATACATATAATACATACAGTGCATTCGGAAAGTATTCACACCACTTGACTTTTTCCACATTTTGTTACATTACTGCCTTATTCTAAAATTGATTAAATAAAACATTTTACTTATCAACCTACACACAATTCCCCCTAATGACAAAGCCAAAACAGGTTTTTAGAAATGTTTGCAAAATTAATAATAATACAAAACAGAAATACATAAGTATTCAGACCCTTTGCTACGAGACTCAAAACTGAGCTCAGGTGCATACTGTTTTCAGTGATCATCATCCTACAACTTGAGTGAGAGTCCACCTGTGGTAAATTTGATTTATTGGACATGATTTTGGAAGGCACACACCTGTCTATATAAGGTCCGACAGTTTACAGTGCATGTCAGAGCAAAAACCAAGCCATGGGGTCGAAGGAATTGTCTGCAGAGCTTTGAGACAGTATTGTGTCAAGGCACAGATCTGGGGAAAGGTACCAACAAATGTCTGCAGCATTGAAGGTCCCCAAGAGCACAGTGGCCTCCATCATTCTTAAACAGAAGACGTTTTGCGACGTCAACTACACTGTAAAAGTAAAAAGTCTCAAAACACCATGATTGTGTAATGAAACCATGAAAACTAAGCTGAGATCTGGTGTTTGGAGGTTGTTTGAATGTAAACCCAATACAAGTGTTTTAATGTACAGGAAGTACTTTGAAACACCCAAAGTCATTCTTCAACCTTAATATTGTTGTATTGAAGAGAGTATTGTGAAACACTTTGAGGGTTTTAGAGCACATAAAAGGCATCATCGAAACACAAAAACTGTTCCTCATACAATCAATGGTTTATAGCCTAAATATTGATTGATGACAAGGGCCTATGGTGAATATTTGTTGTGGAATTCCACCTTTTTTCAATGCTTTATTAAAACAGATTAGAAACAGGAGGGCAGTAAAATTGTACATTTTGTTGGAAGTTGACACACTCAACCACACAGCCACACTGTAAGAAATTATTCTGGGGTTAAATGAAATGAACTCAAATAAACATACAAATGAATGCAAGTCGTGTAGTGCCTGTGGTCTAGCGATAACGCACACGGCTCAGACATGTCACCCCTCTATCCACCGAAGACGGGGCTTAAATTCCCCGCTCCAACCCTTCAATCTGTTTCTCCCACCTATCTGTATCCCCTCTGTCATTTCATATCTGTTTCAATAGTGTCAAAATACCACCAAAATATCTTTAAAAAATATGTATGCAAGTTATTTCAATGATTTAATCATTTCATTCTACCAAAATAATCTAAGAATAAATCCAACTAAATATATTCCTCAAAATGGAAGTAGCTTTCATGAGGGTAGCCAAAGAGAGACAACGCAATGATTGAAATCATTGGAAGTTTTTGGTTTTAATCGCCTTGCATTTCATTGATTGTGCATCATTCAAAAAATTTTAGACTTCATAATTCTTTCACACAATGTTGTATGCATGTTTGATGAAAGAAAAGTCTATTTTTATATTAGTAATACGCTAGTTGTGCCATGAGGTGCAATGGATCATGAGGAATGGATATTAAAACCATCAGGCAAGTTGATGTTCAATGAGGACAGCACCCATTCAAGCCTTCGTGATTGTCAATGGAAGAGGGCAAGTGCAGAGTCCCACAGTTTTGCTGTTCAACCTCCAGTTAGTGTTGATGGTTTGAACACTGAGCTGGACAATACCTGCCAAAAGGTAATACAACGGCAAATGATCAAATACATAAAACAATGTTAAACATTAAGACACTTCAGAAAAAGGGATCTAATTATGCATAAGAAAGGATTCAAATCATAATGGTGTTTAGAAGTTTTAGAGTGAGGAAACGACACCAAAAGAGAAGGTATCTAATTCGGCACTAAACAGGACTCGAAACACCAAAATAGTGTTTTCAATCGTTTCTTTTTAGTGTTCCCAGTCTCTGGCAAGGTGTTGCGCAACACTTAAGTGGCGTTACAACACACCGCGTTATGTTTCAAAACATCTCAGGATAATGTGTTTCAATACTCCAGCAAAGTTAAGGTTTCGTCTCCTTCAAGTTGGTGGCAGCTCAGTTGCCACTAGTTGTGGTGTTACAAAACACTGCATCGCAGTGCTAGAGGTGTCATCAAGGACCAGGGTTCGATCCCGGGCTGTATCACAACTGGCCGTGATCGGGAGTCTCATAGGGCGGCGCACAATTGACCTAGCGTCGTCTGGGTTTGGGGAGGGTTTGCCCGAGGGGGGCTTTACAAGTAGACTGTCATCGTAAATAAGAATTCGTTCTTAACTGACTTGCCTAGTTAAATATATATATATTTTTTTAAATAAACATTCTGGTGAGCAAGAGATTATTTAGTCTTCAAGGGTAACATATACTGACAGAAGGGAAGCTGCATGTATCTAATTACAGACAAGTTGACTAACAAATAGCCTACCAAAATGTCAGAAATTATAAGCAGAAACATATTTAAATTCGGGAAAAAACAATTCTGCACCCCCTGTCAAAAAACCATTGCTCCTTCTCTGACTGTAGCCTACAGCGCAGTTTCTATATTTATTAGCAATTATGGGCGGGTGAACAACCACTAGTATGTGTGTGAATGTGTGTTAGTGTTTGGTTGGCTGACGATGTGTCATCGTGTATTGTTGTTTGCCGCCTCCCTAGATCACTTCTGTTCATTTCAAATCAGGTCAAATCAGGCTTTATATCACTTGGGGCAATATACGGTAATGGAGTCTGTTCAGGCGTGTGTCGGGGAGATGACAGAGAGACGCAGCATACACACACACACACACCCTTCTCTCTTCTGCATTTTTCTCAGAGCAGGGCAAGAAACACAATTATCACCCCGGTCAATAATCTGTGCTCACATGATGGTTCGCACACTTCACAGTAACAGCAGGGAGTTTTCACATGAAACATGAAACTGCAATTTAGACAGACTCTGCTGCTCATATCACATCTGCTGCAGCTCTGACTGCTATCATAAGAGTGTGTGTGTTTCTTTGTTTATGTGGGTGTGTGAGTGTGAGTAGTGGCGGATTTACATATAGGTGACGTGGGCAGCCGTCCAGGGTGGCATCTTGCCGGGGGCGGCATCGGGGCACCCACACCATAAAATTCGTAAAGGTGACATTTGCGCGATCAAATTTCTATCGCTCATTTGCATGTCACGTCAATGATATCATGTCACCGTGTGGGACTGTGGGTCAATTAACCTTGTCGGAGTGGGCGCCCTGATTCTAGTTTGTGAGCTAGGCAGGCTACTGCCTGGGAATGTCTCCCACTCAGAAGTATGAGATGGGGAGGGGGGCGGAGGTAGTGTCACGATCGTCGTTACGTGAAAGAGAGGAGGACCAAGGCGCAGCGTGAAAGGAACACATAATTAATCAACGAATCCCCCATGTCACACCCTGACCTAACTAAAGTAATAAAGAAAACAAAGATAACTAAGGCGTGACAGGTAGGTTGACCTCAGGTCTCCCCACTGGAAGGCCGAGGTAGGGGGAGCGGGGGAATCTATCAAATAGGTGTGTGCTAACTTTGTACAGTACTAATGTCATTCGTAAAATCAGTCACACTACGAAATACTACCAAATGAACCACAATTCATTCATAATACTGTCAATATACAGTTTGACAGACAAATTGTTGTATTTTTTTCTGGTTTGTGTGAACTCGTTAAGAATAATCTTAATAAACCAGTCTGCACACCACCAAGGTGAATTGGTTTAGTCTTGACTCTTGGTTGACAGTGTCGGGGGATGGGTAATGAACTGATGTTTGAGTGCCAAATCAACAAAAATGTGTTTCTATTTGTCTTTGTTACTTCTTTTTGATATTTATGAGTCTTATTTCTTGCAGGAACTGGGAGACCAGTCGGGGTCGAGGGAAAGATGAACGGAGGAAAGTACAGAGACATCCTTGTTGGAAACCTGCTCCAGAGCGCTCAGGATCTCAGACTGGGGCAAAGGTTCCCCTTCCATCAGCACAATGACCCTAAGCACACAGCCAAGACAATGCAGGAGTGTCTTCGGGACAAGTCTCTGAATGTCCTTGAGCGGCCCAGCCAGAGCTGGGACTTGACCTCGATCAAACATCTCTGGAAAGACCTGAAAATAGCTGTGCAGCGACGCTCCTCATCCACCCTGACAGAGCTTGAGAGGATCTGCAGAGAAGAATGGGAGAAACTCCCCAAATACAGCTGTGCCAAGCTTGTAGCGTCATACCCAAGACAACTCTATGCTGTAATCGCCGCCAAAGGTTCTTCAACAAAGTACTGAGTAAAGGGTCTGAAAACGTATGTAAATGTGATATTTCAGTTTTAGATTTTGAATATATTTGCAAAAATTTCTAAAAACCTGTTTTGCTTTCTCATTCTGGGGTATTTTGTGTAGATTGATGAGGGAAAAAACTATTTAATCCATTTTAGAACTAGGCTGTAACGTAGCAAAATGTGGAAAAAGTCAGGCGGGCTGAAAACTTTCCGAAGGCACTGTATAAGGAAGATTGACATAGAGAAAGAGAGTGAGAAAGAATGGCAGAAAGACAGAGAGAGCTCTAAAGTTAACTGCAGTAGCTTTGCCATAAGGATCGTGGAAGATTTCTAGGGGGACTGTGAAGTTGTTAACTCCACTCGGCTCTGTTTTCAACAGCCACACACACGCACACACCTACTCAGCGTTACATGGTCTGTTGGTGATTTGAACCCGAGCTAATACGTGTCCTCTCGTCGGGCCACCCTCTAAAATCAGCCTTTATCTGTCTGTCTCAAAGTCCCTTCTTTTCCTAATTTTCCCCTCTCGCCCTCAGTCCTATATCAGAGCACTTCTACTGTTCTGGTAATGGGAAGATTAACACTTCTCCAGTGCCAATCCAAGTTGATTGTTCACAGCCTGGACAAGTCACAAACAATGGGTTTGATTAACAGTTTGGGATATTAAAGGTAAACTGCAAAACCCAGCATCATCTGATGCAAAATGCATCATGCAGGCCAGATTTCCGTATTTTGAAAGTTACAAATCTTGAAAACTTAATGGCTGCCATGCAAAACATTTTTGCGACTATATCAATAACGGACTAATGAAACCAATACCAGTGTTTGGGTGTAGTTTTCCTTTAAAGTCGCAACCAACCATTCAAAAGTTTGGGGTCACTTAGAATTGTCCTTGCTTTTGAAAGAAAAGCAATTTTTTTTGTCCATTAAAATAACATAAAATTGTACCCGCAAAAAAACTGTCTCAACGTCAACAGTGAAGAGGCAACTCCGGGTTGCTGGCCTTCTAGGCAAAGTTGCAAAGAAAAAGCCATATAGCAGACTGGTCAATAAAAATAAAAGATTAAGGTGGGCAAAAGAACACAGACACTGGACAGAGGAACTTGTGAGGTGTCTGTTTCTCAAACCAGACACTCTAATGTACTTGTCCTCTTGCTCAGTTGTACACTGGGGCCTCCCGCTCGTCTTTTATTCTGGTTAGAGCCAGTTTGTGCTCTTCTGTGAAGGAGTAATACACAGCGTTGTACGAGATCTTCAATTTCTTGGCAATTTCTCGCATGGAATAGCCTTCATTTCTCAGAACAAGAATAGACTGACGAGTTTCAGAAGAAATGTATTTGTTTTTGGCCATTTTGAGCCTGTAATCAAACCGACAAATGCTGATGCTCCAGATACTCAACTTGTCTAAAAAAGGACAGTTGTATTGCTTTTTTAATCAACAAAACAGCTTTAAGCTGTGCTAACATAATGGCAAAAGGGTTTTCTAATTATAAATTTGCCTTTTAAAATTATAAACTTGGATTAGCTAACACAATGTGCCATTGGAACACAAGAGTGATGGTTGCATATAATGGGCCTCTCTACGCCTGTGTAGATATTCCATTAAAAATCAGCCATTTCCAGCTACAATAGTCATTTACAACATTAACAATGTTGACACTCTATTTCTGATCAATTTGATGTTATTTTAATGGACAGAAATGTGCTTTTCTTTCAAAACCAGGATATTTCTAAGTGACCCCAAACTTTTGGACGAAGAGGAGGAAGAGAAGAGGAGGAGTAGGGATTGGACCAAAGCGCAGCGTGGAATGTAGACATAATTAAGTTTATTAAAGTAAAGACGAAAACCGAAAACACTTCAACAAACTACAAAATAACAAAACGACGTAGACAGACCTGAACATGGAACTTACATAAATACACGAAGAACTCACGAACAGGAACAGACTATATCAAACGAACGAACGAACAAACCGAAACAGTCCCGTGTGGTGCAACATACACAGACACAGAAGACAACCACCCACAAACAAACAGTGTGAACAGCCTACATTTATATGGTTCTCAATCAGAGGAAAAGTCAAACACCTGTCTCTGATTGAGAACCATATAAGGCTAATTACAAATGACCTAAACATAGAAACACAAAACATAGAATGCCCACCCCAACTCACGCCCTGACCAACTAAACACATACAAAAATAACATAAAACAGGTCAGGAACGTGACAAGTGTACATACAGAGGAATAGAAAGCACATGTAGTACTAGAAACACATGGCATGAGGGAATTACATGCTTGAGGGCAGACTAGGGTAGCATTCCTGGGAGACAGAGATACATCTATAGAGGACTCTAGTCTAGGAATTCTAGGTGGGAATGGTTTTCAGGCTACTGAGGGCCAAATGGAGAGAGAGAAAGTGTGTTGTTCAAATTTAACTAAAGCTCTGCAGCAGCATGCAGAAACATGAGAGAGAGAGAGAGAGAGAGCATGAAGCAAAATAAAGGATTCTGGACAAATATCTATGACTCATTAGCTATCCCTTATCTATCATAGATCATCGGCATCGATCCCAGAGGCCCGGAGAAACAGACTTTCAGAATATGGTTTGACAAATGTAAAGAAACTCTTCTCCTAATGGGGAAAAAAGGTTATTCAGCAGTGTGTAAGGTGTATTTGGCTTTCGCTGAACTGTGTGAAAATCTGTTAATCTTCACGCATGAATGCAAGGACTCTCTCACATACACACACATACTCCACACAGCGAGAGAGTGTGTATGCGCATTCAGAGCCATAGTAAAAAGAAAGGAAATTCCTGGTTAAGATCATTAAATTCTAGTTTGAATAAAAGGTCAATGTCATAATCATATAATGTTTGTTTACAATATGGAGGATTGTTTGCTTAGCTAAACCCCAGCCGTCACAGGGACACAGGGGAAGGAGAACGCTTCCAGACAAACTAAAAACCTTCTTTGCTCGACTACCGCCTCGTAGCATTCACTTCTGTCATCATGAAGTACTTTGAGAGGCTAATCAAGAATCATATCACCTCCACCTTACCGGCCACCCTAGACCCACTTCAGTTTGCATACCGCCCCAACAGGTCCACAGATGATGCAATCGCCATCGCACTGCACACTGCCCTATCCCATCTGGACAAAAATTATATTTTTGTAAGAATGCTGTTTATTGACTACAGCTCAGCATTCAACACCATAGTACCCTCCAAGCTCATCATCAAGCTGGAGGCCCTGGGTCTCAACCCCGCCCTGTGCAACTGGGTCCTGGACTTTCTGACAGGCCGCCCCAGGTGGTGACGGTAGGAAACAACATCTCCACTTCACTTACCCTCAACACTGGCGCCCCACAAGGGCGTGTGCTCAGCCCTCTCCTGTACTCCCTGTTCACCCACAACTATGTGGCCATGCACACCTCCAATTAAATCACTACCACAGTAGTGGGCTTGATTACCAACAATGACGAGACGGCCTACAGGGAGGAGGTGAGGGCACTCGGAGGGTGGTGTCAGGAAAACAAGCTCTCACTCAACGTCAAAAAAACAAAAGGAGATGATCGTGGACTTCAGGAAACAGCAGCGGGAGCACCCCCCCCCTATCCACATCAAAGGGACAGCAGTGGAGAAGATGGAAAGTGTTGTTCCTGGGCGTACACATCACAGACAAACTGAAATGGTCCACCCACACAGACAGTGTGGTGAAGAAGGCGCAACAACCTCAGGAGGCTGAAGAAATTTGGCTTGTCACCCAAAACCCTGACAAACTTTTGCAGATGCACAATCGAGAGCATCCTGTCGGGCTCTAACACAGCCTGGTACGGCAACTGCTCCGCCCTCAACCGCAAGGCTCTCCAGAGGGTGGTGCGGTCTGCACAACGCATCACCAGGGGCAAACTACCTGCCCTCCATGACACCTACAGCACCCGATGTCACAGGAAGGCCATCAAGGGCAACCACCACCCGAGCCACTGCCTGTTCACACCACTATCATCCAGAAGGCGAGGTCAGTACAGGTCATCAAAGCTGGGACCGAGAGATTGAGAAACAGCTTCTATCTCAAGGCCATCAGACTGCTAAACAGCAATCACTATCTCACAGAGGCTGCTGCCTACATTGAGACCCAATCACTGGACACTTTAATAATAAATGGATCACTAGTCACTTTAAACAATGGCACTCTAAATAATGACACTTTAATAATGTTTACATATCTTGCATTACTCATATCACATGTACATACCGTAATGAGACCCAATCACCGGACACTTTAATAATTGGATCACTAGTCACTTTAAACATTGCCAATGTAAATAATGGCACTTTAATTATGTTTACATATCTTGCATTACTTATATCACATGTATATACCATCTACTGCATCTTGCCTACGCCGCTCGGCCATCGCTCATCCATATACGTATATGTACATATTCTCATTCACCCCTTTAGATGTGTGTATTAGGTAGTTGTTGGGGAATTGTTAGATTACTTGTTAGATTAGTGTGTATTAGGTAGTTGTTGGGACTTTTTAGATGACTTGTTAGATATTACTGCACTGTTGGGACTAGAAGCACAAGCTTTTCGCTACACTCGCATTAACATCTGCAAACCCCGTGTATGTTACCAATAACATCTGCAAACCACGTGTATGTGACCAATAACATCTGCAAACCACGTGTATGTGACCAATAACATCTGCAAACCACGTGTATGTTACCAATAACATCTGCGAACCCCGTGTATGTTACCAATAACATCTGCAAACCACGTGTATGTTACCAATAACATCTGCAAACCACGTGTATGTTACCAATAACATCTGCAAACCCATGTGTATGTTACCAATAACATCTGCAAACCACGTGTATGTTACCAATAACATCTGCAAACCACGTGTATGTTACCAATAACATCTGCAAACCCCGTGTATGTTACCAATAACATCTGCAAACCCCGTGTATGTTACCAATAACATCTGCAAACCACGTGTATGTGACCAATAACATCTGCAAACCATGTGTATGTGACCAATAACATCTGCTAACCATGTGTATGTGACCAATAACATCTGCAAACCATGTGTATGTGACCAATAACATCTGCAAACCACGTGTATGTGACCAATAACATCTGCAAACCACGTGTATGTGACCAATAACATCTGCAAACCACGTGTATGTGACCAATAACATCTGCAAACCACGTGTATGTGACCAATAACATCTGAAAACCATGTGTATGTGACCAATAACATTTGCAAACCACGTGTATGTGACCAATAACATCTGAAAACCATGTGTATGTGACCAATAACATTTGCAACCCACGTGTATGTGACCAATAACTTCTGCAACTCACGTGTATGTGACCAATAACTTCTGCAACTCACGTGTATGTGACCAATAACATTTGCAAACCACGTGTATGTGACCAATAACATTTGCAAACCACGTGTATGTGACCAATAACATTTGATTTCATTTGAGAAACAATGAAGGTGAAGGTAGATAACAGACTAACTCATCTCACCTCAGTTTACAATCAATCATTTGCCCGGTTCTGCATAAACACACACGGACCCCGCCGCACTAATGCTCACGAACACGCTCAGGCACACACACGTCCTCCTCAGCCCCCTGTGCAGAGTGACGCTACAACAGAGTCAGTTGAGCATCCTTCAATGGCCTGCAGGAATAACAGCAACTGCAGAGATAGTTACCTTGTCCCATCTGCCCTGCTTTGTTGTTCTAACATACTGTCGCCTCCGACGGCTCACTCACTAAAACAACAACACACTGGATGACTCAATATCAACATGAAACAAAAGACAGAACACATAACAGAGGACACACACACACACACAGTCTAGAGAAGGACATCCGAGATAGTAAACACAGCACACCAAGGTCAAATTCCTGGTGTGTCAAACTTTTAGGAGATAGTACCTTAAGGAAAATAATTATGAGAGAAGATATCAGAAAATGTAGAGATGCAGGACACAAACATCCTGTAGGTTGACTACAACAGAGAGAGATACTGTAGGAAGAGAGGGTCAGAAGAAAAGAATGGCACAGAAGGGCTACAAGGACAGCACAAACGCTCTATTCACTCTTGTGGAACGGAAGGAGAGAAGAGAGGAGTGCCGCTCACCTCTCACTCCTGTTCACACAGGAACACACACACACACCTCTCTTTCAGTCTCTCTCACACACACACTCTTGTTCTGTCTCTCGCTCACCTTTCCATCTGCAAGACGTGCTTGTAGGTCTGACAAGAACATTGACAGCTGACAGTGAAAACAAAGCCGACACACACACACACACACCAAGTGGACAAACACAGACCCACACGGTCGATAATAAAAAGCTGCGATGACCTTTGCACATTCTTTCGACCCGGCGTGTTTGTGTAAGCTCCAATCGTTTTCCTCCCTGTGTGTTAAGTGTCTGCCAAGCGTGTAGCTGCGCGTCCACGTCGTTGTGCACAGCCACGCTTTCAGTGAGTCTCTCTCTCAGGAAAAAGGGTCGAGAGAAGCTGAAAGGAGAGCAAGAGAAAGGGGGAGGGGTGTCACCGTGCACACGGTTAACCCTCTGTGACAAAAGACAGGAGTTGGTTGGAGCTCAGGAATGCAGGACTCGCTCTCATTGCCTCTTGCTCTCTTTTGCGTTCTCTTTTAACGCAGAGACGGGGTTACCTGCATGACTGAGTAACCTGATTCCAAAGAGTGGATGATTAACAGTGTGTGTGTGTGTGTGTGTGTGTGTGTGTGTGTGTGTGTGTGTGTGTGTGTGTGTGTGTGTGTGTGTGTGTGTGTGTGTGTGTGTGTGTGTGTGTGTGTGTGTGTGTGTGTGTGTGTGTGTGTGTGTGTGTGTGTGTGTGCATTCCTTCAATTCACATTTTATTCTGCTCCCTGTAGGGTGTGGATAATAAAAATGAAAATGTATTGTTTGAATTAAATTAAATTCAGAAATTTACCGAATTTCATTGGTTAAAACCTCATTTCAGTCAGTTTCTATTCCACAAGTTACCACCAGCTAAAGCGATGAAGTTGAAATGCCTATTTACTCTGTTCCATCTCACTGAGCAATCCACTATCTCATCAGCCCAGCCACGCAATTTATAAAGTTAATCTCCGCTATAAAAAAGTATCTAGACATTATCTCCCATTTATTCTAGACTAGCGTTTGATTTTCAACAGCGGAGATTTGTATAAACCTCGCGGTCTGTCTCTCTGACTGATTTGCAACATTGTTTCGATACTCAAATTCGATCTCCAGCTGTCCCATAGTAATGAACATGTTGGGATGAGACAGACAGGCAGACAGCTTTAGTCAGAAGGCATCATATTTATGGATACATACTAAGTATCCTGCATTATTAGCTCGATCTCGGGCCTAACGACACCTGTGCCAATATATCCTCCAAACACCGGCTTCTCTGGCATTATCACTTAAGTAGAGAACGTGTGTGCGTCTATGCTTGTGTACTTACGTGTGTGCGTGTGTCTGTATGTGTGTGTGTGTGTGTGCGTGTGAGCTCATGCGACGGGGGAGTACAGCTCTCTAATTTAAAGTAGACACAATGCTGTTTTTGCTAAACAGAGAGGTAGTTGGCGCCTGCGTCTGGCCTGCTATCTAAATTCAGCTGTGATGATCGATCCCCTATTAGAGGCGGTAATAACTGGAGAAAGTCTGAAGGGAGATTGAACGGAGCTGAGGAGCAGAGAGTACAGTCTCAGCACTACTTATCTCTTACACAGGAGCACAACACTACTGTATCTACCCATGCAAGGCCAGTCACAGGGATATGTATGTGTGGGGAGATTGTGTGTGTGTGTGTGTGTGTGTGTGTGTGTGTGTGTGTGTGTGTGTGTGTGTGTGTCTGTGTGTGTGTGTGTGTGTGTGTGTGTGTGTGTCTGTGTGTGTGTGTGTGTGTGTGTGTGTGTGTGCGTGTGTGTGTGTGTGTGTGTGTGTGTGTGTGTGAGAGAGAGAGAGAAAAAAGTTATATCCCGAAATTCAATCTCAGTCCCTGGAGCACCAGCTTCCCTTTGAGCCTCCAAGCTAAACCAAGACAGTAGCAGCGCTAGCCGTTCTATACCAATACCAAAAAGAAAACACCCTGATGAAATGGACAGTGATTCATACAGTACTTCTACAGCCACCAGTTGTAAGGTTTCACATTGCTAATGGACCTTTAGTGCAGTTGAACTGGTTTCACTGCTTTCTTCTCGTCTCCAGTGCTCTTTCTCCTTCTGGTTGCTTTGGGTAGAAGTTACCCATGGGCTCAGTTATAAATCTAGGATCAGCTTACCTTCCGCCATTCCTGACCTTAACCATTAGGGGAGAGGCAGCAAGGAACTGACCTTAGATCAGTGTCCAGTGATGTTGGCTCAGGATCCGGTGGCTGTCAAACCAGATGACTATTGCAGGTTAACACGTCTGCTTATCTCCTAATTATGGGGTTAAAGGTCTCACCTAAAGTCCCCCCACCACAACACCCATACAGGTGGTCCGACATAAACAGGGTGGGGGGGGGGGGGGGGGGGGGGGCAAGACGGGGGAGAGTGGCCAGGGCCCAGGATTGGGTTTCCCCACCACCATAAAATATGTGGGAAGGGGAAGAGAGAGAAGGGAGATGACATGGTTTAGGTTTCCCTGGCTCCCAAGTGTGTTCCACATAAATAGGTGGGTAGGAAATAGTGAGGAGGTGGGCGGGGGCTGTATTTGCCCTCCACAAACATTCTGGAACGCCTCCAAGCGTCCTATGATTAACACCGTAGCCCCATCTCAGTGCCACTTGTCTGCTCTACCTTCAGAAGGAGGCGTGGCAGGGAAGGCTGCTACTGTGTTAAAAACACAGGATAAACAAACTGCCAGAAAGCTAATCTCTTCTCCATAGGAGTTGCAGACACTGGGCTGATCTGATCACTGCCTTTCTCCCCCGCAGAGACAACTAATGGGTTGGCTTTCAGCACCACCGAGCAAGACAGATAACTGCTACAAACACACACACAACAGACACGCACATAGACAGACACTCAATCGCGGATGCGCACACACACAACAATTTGCCCTGGCATTTTAGCCACACCTGCCCCCCCCACGTTACTTACACATAACATAGGCAGTACACTAGTACAGCGTTTTTCAAAATGTACTGTACCAGTGGCCAGTGAAAAATAGTCCTCCTTTTTTAACCAGCTCTTTTTAACCAGCTCATGTTTAAGACAAATACAACACTCACATGCTGACCAGACCGGACACGTCGCGTGCGCGAGCATCGCAAAATACATTTAGAAATCTATGTTATTCAATTATTGCACCCACACTGCTCGCGCGCGCCAACGAGCGTCTGCGTTGCCAATTGCTAAAACAGAAGTCATTCCTATTTCTGACGCAGATCGCGCTGAAAGTCCTGCCTCTCCCATCTCCTCATTGTTTTATAGAAGCAGGTACCTACGTGCCATCTCCTCATTGGTTATACATGGGTGATTGAAAGACGAACTGTTTTGCCGGTAGTCGTGGTAATACTATGAAAGTTTAGATGCTATCACCATATAAGTTCAACGATGAAAAAGCCTGGAAGGAGGAGAGATGACTAGAAACGTCCATTTTATGTGTGGATTAATTTGTCGGAGTAGAGGACCTTGTGCAGTTCAGGTAAAATAACAACTCAATGTTTACATCCCAGGACAAATTAGCTAGCAACAGCAAGCTAGCTAAATAGGACAAATTAGCTAGCAAGTGCAAGCTAACTAGCTAAATTGCCATACATGTTTAATGCTTTTCGACCTGTCTCCAAATGAATGTCATTGGTTCAGAGTATGTTTTGATATTTTAACCTGCGTGTCGTGATCGCGTTTGGTGTAAGGGGACAAAATACATTTATGCACGATAGCGCACGATGGCGCACGTGGGCAGCCGGCTTGGGTTCCGTGTTAGAAACCACTGGAGGTACAACTCACCACTACAACTGTGCCTCTGTCGCCTCCCTTCTGCGCAGTCTGTCTCTGTATCTTCTCTGCTGTCACTGTCAGTCTGTCACGATTTCATACAGAGCCAACATATTAAGGAACTGGCAGTACATCTCTGTCTCTCTGGCACCTTCCTACCTCCACCGCACTCACCTCTGACCTGTCTCTGCTAAGCCTCCTGTTCCACAGCACTGGTACCAGAAGACCAGGGGATCCCGCTGCCTGTGCTTGGCCCAGCAACATCCCAGTTGTGAATGAATAGACTTATATACCAGATAAAGAAGAATAATGACTGAATAAATGCTTAACAGATGACCATTGGTTCATGATACCTTATAAAAGCCTAACTGCTATCCTAAGGGTTAATTACTATTACACTATAATTTAGAGACAAAACATAAAACTGGCAGTACATCTGTCTGTGTCTGTGTGTGTCTCTCTGTTTTTTTTTCGTGCCTCCACTGCACTTGAATGCAGCAGCAGCAGCTGAGCTGTCTGTGTATCTATGTCTAGCATGATCTTTCCATGGCATAGACTGACCAGGTGAATCAAAGTGAAAGCTATGATCCCTTATTGATGTCACTCGTTATATCTACTTCAAATCAGTAAAGATGAAGGGGATGAGAGAGGATTTTTTTTTGCCTGGAGACAACTGAGATGGATTGTGTGCCATTCAGAGGGTGAACATATCGTCGTAACCTCAAAGCTCATCGCTAAGCTAAGGACCCTGGGACTAAACACCTCCCTCTGCAACTGGATCCTGGATATCATGACGGGCCGCCCCCAGGTGGAAAGGGTAGGTAACAACACATTACCACGCTGATCCTCAATACAGGGGCCACCTCAGGGGTGCGTTCTCAGTCCCCTCCTGTACTCCCTGTTCACCCATGACTACATGGCCAGGCACAACACCAACACCATCACTAAGCTTGCGACGACACACCAGTGGTAGGCCTGATCACGACAACGATAAGACAGCCTATAGGGAGGAGGTCAGAGACCTGGCCGTGTGGTGCAGGATAACAACATCTCCCTCAACGCGATCAAGACAAAAGAGATGATTGTGGCCTGCAGCAAAAGGAGGACTGAACACGCCCCCCATTCTCATTGACGGGGCTGTAGTGGAACAGGTTGAGAGCTTCAAGTTCCTTGGTGTCCACATCACCAACAATCTAACATGGTCCAAACACACCAAGACAGTTGTGAAGATGGCACGACAAAACCTATTCCCCCTCAGGGGACTGAAAAGATATGTCATGGGTCCTCAAATCATCGAAGAGTTCTACAGCTGCACCATTGAGAGCATCCTGACTGGTTGCATCACTGCCTGGTTTGGCAACTGCTCGGCCTCCGACCGCAAGGCACGACAGAGGGTAGTGGGTACAGCCCAGTACATCACTGGGGCCAAGCTTCCTGCCATCTAGGACTCTATATCAGGCGGTGTCAAAGGAAGGCCCTAAAAATTCCCAAAGACTCCAGCCACCCTAGTCATAGACTGTTCTCTCTGCTACCGCACAGCAAGCTGTCCCGGATAGCAAAGTCTTGGTCCAAAAGGCTTCTTAACCTGTTAGTGTGTAGGGGGCACTATTTTCCCTTTGGGAATTATATCTGTGAGTAAAACAGAACTAATTTTGCAGCAAACTTCCAGACAGGAAGTGAAAAATCTGAAATCGAGGCTCTGTTCCAGGGCCTGCCTATTCAACTGGCTTATATCTATCGATATACATGCACTTCATACACCTTTCACTAGATGTCAACAGGCAGTGGGAGGTGAAATGGGGTGTCTAGCTTGATCTGAGATCGAACAAGAGCTTTTGGAGTGACAGGTCTGGAAATTTCATTGTCTTCGAAGGCGCGAGAAGGCGCGAGAAGGAACCCCAGATTGCCTTCTGAAAAGCGTTCGGTATACACGGCTAATATTTATTTGATACATGTGATAATATCATCGTAAAGTATGTTTTTTTCAAACGAGTTTTATCAGATTATTCAATGTTTATCGGGACTTTTGGAGTTTTCCGTTGTTTGCGTCGAGAGAAGATGGACATGTTCGCGCCACTTGGCTAACTAAGGTTGCTAATTTGACAGGAGAAGAGGACATTCTAAAACCAAACAACGATTTATTCTAGACCAAGGACTCCTTGTACAAGATTCTGATGGATGCTCAGCAAAAGTAAGAACAATTTATGATGTTATTTCGTATTTTTGTGTGAAATGTTTAGTCCTATTCTCCGCCCTTTTAGCAGGCGCTGTCTCGCAATAACGCAAGCTGTATATCGTACTAAAGTTATTTGAAAAAATCTAACACAGCGGTTGCATTAAGAACCAGTGTATCTTTCATTTGCCATACAACAAGTATTTTTATGTAAAGTTTATGATGAGTTATTTGGTCAGATTAGGTGAGTGTCAGAAATATATCCGGACATTCTGGGAAAAAGTTGCTACATTTTCATAATGTCTAACCACGGTTTTCAGCTCTAAATATGCACATTGTCCAAAGGTTAGTGATTTATTTTATATTTATTGATGGTTTTTGCTAAAGCTATCTTTGCGGTGAATAAATGCGGTTGTGTGTTTGGCTATTGTGGTAAGCTAATATATTTTTATATTGTGTTTTCGCTGTAAAACACTTAAAAAATCGGAAATATTGGCTGGATTCACAAGATGTTTATCTTTCATTTGCTGTACACCATGTATTTTTCATAAATGTTTTATGATGAGTATTTATGTATTTCACGTTGCTCTCTGTAATTATTCTTGCTGCTTCGGTGCTATTTGTGATTGTAGCTGCAATGTAAAACTATGATTTATACATCAAATATGCACATTTTTCGAACAAAACATAAATGTATTGTGTAACATGTTATAAGACTGTCATCTGCTGAAGTTGTTTCTTGGTTAGTGACTAATTATATCTATATATTGTCGGTTTTTTGAAAGCTACCTATGTGGTGGATAAATAGCGTTGTGTGTTTGGCTATTGTGGTGAGCTAACATAAATATATATTGTGTTTTTGCTGTAAAACATTTAAAAAATCAGACATGTTGGCTGGATTCACAAGATGTTTATCTTTCATTTGCTGTATTGGACTTGTTAATGTGTGGAAGTTAAATATTTCAAAAAAATATTTTTTGAATTTCGCGCTCTGCGAAGGCAGCGGAATGTGGAATGTTGTGGGTGTTCCGCTAGCGGAACCCCGGGGCGAGAAAGGTTAACAGCTTCTACCCGAAGCCATAATACTCCTGAACAGCTAATCAAATGGCTACCAGACTATTTACAATGTCCCCCACACCCCCACTTTTACGCTGCTGCTACTCTCTGGTTACTATCTATGCATAGTCACTTTAACTCTACCTACATGTACATATTACCTCGACTAACCTGTGCCCCCGCACATTGACTCTGTACCGGTACCTCCTGTATACAGCCTCGCTACTGTTATTTTACTGCTGCTCTTTAACTATTGGTTATTTTTCACAGTAAGGCCTACATCTGTTGTATTCGGCGCATGTGACAAATACAATTTGATTTGATTTGAATAGATTAGAAAAAAGATTTAAGTGCCTTTGAATGGAGTATGGTAGTAGGTGCCAGGCACACCGGTTTGTGTCAAAAACTGCAACGCTGCTGGGCTTTTCACACTCAACAGTTTCCCGTGTGTATCAAGAATGGTCCACCACCCAAAGGACATCCAGACAACTTGACACAACTGTGGGAAGCATTGAAGTCAACATGGGCCAGCATCCCTGCGGAATGCTTTCGACACCTTGTAGATTCCATGCCCGGACGAGTAGAGGCTGTTCTGAGGGCAAAAGCATGTGCAACTCAATATTAGGAAGGTATTCCTAATGTTTTGTACACTCAGTGTATAATTCAATAGAAGGAAACAAATAGAGAGAGGAGAGAGAGAGAGCATAATAACAAAATCTGTCTTCTAACAAAATCATCTGTCGCGTCCGAACGGTTTAGCCTACAAACTATTATGACCCCTCTATCGAAAGATGGGACTCTTACAAACACGATGCGTCTTGGCACCCGTCTGAAGTCGGTACAGCCTTCAAAAAACAACACCATCATTAACTTAACTTAGTAGTTAATCACCCAAAGCTGGCCGGCACTCAAAGAAAATAAATGAATCGCTAAAAACAGAGATCATGAACATCAAGAACGTGTAATATCAGAGAACATCTCCATGTATGAGAGAGTAAACTGCGAGGGTTTCTCATCTGAGAGAGAGAAATAAGAGGAATAGAGAGGGAGAGAGCGAGCGAGAGCAAAAGAAAGATGGACGTGTGACAGTAGGCCTTATGGGTAAAGGGAGAAGAAAGAGGGACTGTTTACGGGGGGAGAATAGGAGATGAGAGGAGTGGAGAGAAGGATGATAAAGGATGGGGTGGGAGTTTATTTCCCCAGTGGAGTAGAAGCTCCATTTCTTATCTTCCAAAGCAGAAGATGAGAGGCATTTATCTCTCTGAAAGAGTAGTGGACGAGAGGTGGAAGAGAGGAGGAGAGGATAAGATGGACAAGATGAAGGGAGTAAGGGCAATAAGAAGGGGAGAAGAGGAGAGAGGGTGGAGGTAGGTTTAGAGATGGAGAGAGGGAGAAGTGTAACAGATGGAAAGAGGGGAAGAGAGACAATGAGGACAGCAGACGTGTAGAGAGGGGTGATGAGGAAGGGATGAGGATGCTTACTTCGGGGATAGGAGAGACTTCCATTATGAGCCTGTACGAATCACATCTCTCTTTTAATCTCTTCCCTATTTTTTGCTCCCCTATTTCCAAAACGCAATGTCAACCAATTTTTCACAGTTGTGTTTTTTCATCAGAAATGATTGCTTATGGGTATGTTTGTGTGTGTGTAAAATATGACTCATTTTCGATGTGTATCAAAATCGTTTATTTTCTTTTAAGGTATATATCCATTGTTAAGCTGGAATGGAATGTTCGTAGCCTGTATGTTTGACTGTGTCATGTGGTTGTCTCACCTAGCGATCTTAAGATGAATGCAGGTTAACCTCTAACGCCTACCAAACCCGGATCCGGGATCCCCCCCATCACAAAAGCTGACTAGCATGGCCTAGCCTAAAGCCACAGGGATATCATATAATAAAATGTTCATGAAATCACAAGTCCAAGACACCAAATGAAAGATACCCATCTTGTGAATAAAGCCATCATTTCTGATTTTTAAAATGTTTTACAGGGAAGACAAAATATGTAAATCTATTAGCTAACCACGTTAGCAAAATACACCACTTCCATACTCCACCATTTTCTTACTGCATCAGTAGCTATCACAAATTCGACCAAATAAAGATATAAATAGCCACTAACCAAGAAACAACCTCATCAGATGACAGTCTGATAACATATTTATTGTATAGGATAGGTTTTGTTAGACAAATGTGCATATTTCAGGTATAAATCATAGTTTACCATTGCAGCCCCCATCACAACTCTCACTAAAATGACTAGAATAACTACAGAGAGCAACGTGTATTAGCTAATTACTCATCATAAAACATTTCTTAAAAATACACAGCATACAGCAATTGAAAGACACAGATCTTGTGAATCCAGACAATATTTCAGATTTTCTAAGTGTTTTACAGCGAAAACACAATATAGCGTTATTTTAGCTTAGCACAGTAGCAAACCAAACAACAGCATTGATTCCAGCCAAACATAGCGATAAAGTATTCACCACCAAAATATATACATTTTCACTAACCTTCTCAGAATTCTTCAGATGACAGTCCTGTAACATCATATTACACAATGCATATAGAGTTTGTTCGAAAATGTGCATATTTAGCGGCACAAATCGTGCTTATACAATGAGAAAAGTTGCCATGTTGCCCAGAAAATTTCGGGCGCCATCTTGGAGAGTCACCTAGTCTAATCAATAAATAATCATAAACTTGACAAAAAAATACAGGGTGGACAGCAATTGAAAGACAAATTAGTTCTTAATGCAATCACTGAATTACATTTTAAAAATTAACCTTACTGCGCAATACAGGGTGCAATACAGGCTGCGATAACACAAGGCTACACGGCAAATAATGGCGTCTTATGCATTTTACTTTTTCAACAGAACAACGAATTATCAGCATAAATAGTACTTACTATTAGCTGAACTCCCATCAGAATCTTGGGAAAGGTGTCCGTTGACCAAAAGAATCGTTGCTGGTTTGGAGAATGTTTCCTTCCACGTTGCAATTAGCAGTACACAATGGCATTCGAGAGAGAGATACCCAACTCAATACAACGTCAGAAAATGAAATGCCCGAAAATCGCAATATACTGACATAAACTGATATAAATCGGTTTAAAATTACAAGATTATGATGTCTTTAAAGCCTATATCGAATAAAAACAGAGCCGGATATATCTAGTTTCTAAAACCAGAGCTTCTAAAAAGACATGCCAAGACCCTTTCTGCGTCAGCGCGAAGATCTAAAAGGGTGGACACCTCGGTTCCAAGCAATTTATAACCTTTGGGACCTACGTAGAAACTCCATTTCAACTCTCCCTATTCGCTGACACCTAGTGGAAGGCGTATGCAGTGCATCTCAACCAATAGAAGACAGGCAAAATAATACACAGGTCTGGGAACAGCCAGCAAAATTCTGCACTCTGACATACACATAGGAAAATTGCTCTAAGTCGAGTTCTGTTTCACCCACAGATATAATTCAAACGGTTTTAGAAACTAGAGAGTGTTTTCTATCCAATAGTAATAATAATATGCATATTGTACGAGCAAGAATTGAGTACGAGGCAGTTTAATTTGGATACGAATTTGTGCTATGTCGAAATGGCACTCCCCTAGTGGCAAGAAGTTGTTAAGAGGAATGCAACTGTAAGTTACTCTGGCTAAAACATCTGCTAAATGTATCAGGAATCAAGGTCAGACGCAGACACGTCAAATTGACAATGGTTTAATAATCCAACAGGGGCAGGCAATAGACAGGTCAAGGCACGCAGGGGTCAGAAAACCAGAGGTGGGGCAACGGTACTGGA
The DNA here is from genome assembly GCF_029448725.1 of Salvelinus fontinalis. NCBI lineage: Eukaryota > Metazoa > Chordata > Actinopteri > Salmoniformes > Salmonidae > Salvelinus > Salvelinus fontinalis. The sequence continues at coordinate 5,126,464 of NC_074699.1, forward strand.
CGGCAGGCAGGCTCAGTGTCAGGGGCAGACGGGCTCAGAGTCAGGACAGGCAAGGGTCAAAACCAGGAGGGCGAGAAAAGGAGAGACTGGGAAAAGCAGGAGCCGAGAACAAAAACGCTGGTTGACTTGAACAAACAAGACGAACTTGCAACGGACAAACAGAGAACACAGGTATAAATACACTGGGGATAATGGGGAAGATGGGAGACACCTGGGGGGGGGGGGGGGGGGGGGTGGAGACAATCCCAAGGACAGTTGACAGGTGAAACAGATCTCAAATTACTGTATTGAACTATTTTTTCAAAAAATAAATACACATTGATGTCACAATTGTATCATTTGCACTGTTCTTTATTAAAAATGATGTTATTTGTTACATTTCACTCTATAAAACCTAGCAGTACTACTTATTTCTTGAGAGTGAGGCGGATACATAGCATTTTTTATTTTTTAAACATGATTATTTGTCTCTCTGAATTGAAACCATGAAATATGATAGATTTTAAACAAATAAATGTATGTCATTGAACAACCCAATTCCATGATTATATAGTGAAAAAAACACACTGATCTCTTTCCTAAGTTCTTTAAACAATAAAGGTTAGTGGCCTTCCGAGTGGAGGCCACATTACAGACTGCATTACAGTGCCACTAGAGATCCTGGTTCGAGTCCAGGCTCTGCCGCGACCGAGAGACCCATGGGGTGGCGCACAATTGGCCCAGCGTCGTCCAGGTTAGGGGAGGGTTTGGTCGGCCGGGATGTCCTTGTCTTATCCCGCTCTAGCGACTCCTGTGGCGGGCCGGGCACATACACGCTGACACGGTCGCCCGGTGTACGGTGTTTCCTCTGACACATTGGTGTGACTGAGTTCAAGGTTATGCGGGCATTGTGACAAGAAGCAGTGTGGCTTGGCTGGGTAGTGTTTCGGAGGATGCACAGCTCTCAACCTTTGCCTCTCCCGAGACAGTATGGGAGTTGCAGCGATGGGACAAGACTGTAACTACCAATTGGTTACCGTGAAGAAAAAAAGAACTTCAAAAGTGTATATAAACTCTTCTTATACTCCCTCATATACTCCCTCAATCTAAATAAACAGTTAGCATTTATTCCTGTCAATAACTACTGGTGGACTCACACACTGGACAATTTAAAACTTCCACCCCACTGCCTTCCATCTCCATCCCTATAACACCCATGCCCTCCACCATCCCTAAAACATATACACTGAGTCCAGAAGACATTAGGAACACCTGCTCTTTCCATGATATAGACTGACCAGGTGAATGGTAGAAGGTGCCAGGTGCACCGGTTTGAGAGTGTCAAGAACTGCAACGCTGCTGGGTTTTTCACACCCAACAGTTTCTCATGTGTATCAAGAATGGTCCACACTTCCCAAAAGACATACAGCCAACTTGACACAACTGTGGGAAGCATTGAAGTCAAACATGGGACAGAATCCCTCCACGCTTTTGACTTCCTTGTGGAGCCCTTGCCCCGACGAATGAAGGAGGTTCTGACGGCAAAAGGGTGTGCATTAGGAAGGTGTTCCTAATGTTTTGTACACTTAGTGTACCTATACACAACCCCCACTGCATGGCACTGCCCATAAGCACACAGCACAGCAGGCTCTGATATATTCTGAGATACTCTACCCTCTCCTGCGTGCAAAGTGTATAGTCAGAACACCATCTGACCCTCTAAGCCCTGCGGGAGAGCCAATCAGGCAGTGGTAAAGACAATAAGCGCCTTCCACTTCCACTGGTCAGGGGTCTGAGGTCAAGAGGTAGGGGTCGGGGTGAGAGAGGTATTGTGCCTAACCGGTCAGCTCTGAAATGATGTGTCTGGCTCCTGTGAGGAGAGGACCAGTGGGATGCTGTGTGTGTGTGTGTGTTTTAGTAGAGTTAAGGGCCTATGAGAGCCTGTGAACCACATCAGATCCCCACCACCCGCATGTCAGTGTGAACGATTTGTTTATGATCCAATGCCCTGACAGAGACCTTATACGAGTCTCACAGGATATAGCCTGTCACACAGCACGACCGGGAGAGAGTGTGTTTAACAAAGGACGAACACATGCACCCACCCACATATGCATGCTCACTAGGGCTGTCCCTGACTAAAATATATCTTAGTCGACCAAGAGTCGTCTGTTCTTTTTTTAAAAACGTGATTTCTCCATATATTGACACACCCTATGTGTTTCAATCGAATCAACCATATTCACCGAGCTTGTCTGATGCTTTAAGCACACTCTTTGATTAAATAAATAAGACAGACAAATGACTAGGGGGAGTCCGACCAGCAATTGATTTGATTGTGCCGGGCCAGGCTCAGACTTGCTGCACCGTGTTAAAAAAAAGACAGCGAGTAACTGTGTGACTAGCACCCGTTGTCTCCCTCTCCTCCCTGCTGCAACGACCACCACAGAACACCAGTCTTTATCACACTGTCCGTGTTGCTGAAGCTGCAACATAATTACAGCCATTTGTGACTGAAAAGTTCTGTAACCGAAATCCCTCATTTGTTGAGGAAAAATATTCCCTATTCCCTCAACACTTGCTCCCTTTACTTGCCACATGTACGCATCGCATGCACGTGACCAAAGACGTGTTCACACGGGACTAGTATTACTGGAGAATGTTGACTATGTAATTGTTACACAAGAATGTCCATTATTCCCGAAGACGATTCGGACGGGATTAGTTTATTCTAAACTGCTCCCTGAAATTTTTATTTTATTTTTTTAAATTGGGACGGAAGCCTGGAGTTTTTTATTCTAGGCATGAAGATACAGTTATTCAACATATTCAGGTGATAGGGCCACACTGATGACTCGAACTTGGGTCCCAAGTTTCTAAACCAGAGCAAAACATCTTTGGTATAGTGTCGCGATAACATTTAATTGAGGAAGTGTGATCATAATCATTAGGATACTTTAGTGATCCGCATTACGTCCTAAATGCCCCCCGGCCTTCAGATGTGAGTTAAACACAGTCAAAAGGCTATGCCTCGAGAAAGTTAAATGATCATTTCCAAACGTTTAGGTCAGTTGAATGCTGCTTTGCGATCTATTAACAGCAAGGGTTGCATTAAACAGCCTCAATATATTTGGCACTATTCAATTCATACGCACAAAAGATATTAACGAAAGCATTCACTGTGAAAGTTGACAGGCCACATGTAGGCCATTCATATATACTGTAGCTTATGTGCAGCAAACCGCAATCAATATCTGTCAAACTCAAACGTTTCTTTCGAAACAGGGAAGTCAATTCGCACGGGACTAGTAGTTAGCCCACAAAACAGTAGGTTATTCTGGCTGGAATTGTTACTCTCCGGCCATGTAAAAATGACTGCCATGGCAGGTTCAGACGGGACTAAAATTCTGTCTTGTGCTCGTGCATAGAATTACATTACCCGACCTCCCCCAGTAAAACGAATCCAGTCCAAATAGGGCACAATAGTGCCTGACCTATAGCATATCATAATCACATCAATAAATCGGTTTATATCAAACTCTGAACACCGTAACACATGACAGCAAAATGGATGCAGAGGACTTGACAAATAAAATCGAAACTAAAGTATAAAATGGGTACCGGTACCGAGTCAATGTGTGGGGTTAGGTAAGGGTAAAGTGACTATGCATAGATAATAAACAGTGAGTAGCAGCAGTGTAAAAACCAAGGGGGGAGTTAATGTAAATATTCCGAGTGGCCATTTGATTAATTGTTCAGCAGTCTTATGGCTTGGGGGTAGAAGCTGTTAAGGAGGCCCTGAAGCTTACGCACTAATAATGCCAGATAGCCCAAAATAAATGAAAGAAAAACCTCAATATAGCCTATAAATATAAATTGCACATGAATGATACATTTATTGCTTTCTCTTTATTCAACCCGCCCTTCATCCACACAATTGTTCGTGACCCTAAATGCACCTGCCCCCTGGACATAACCGCGGGGACCGCATCACTCACACACACACACACAACACAAAGTTACCCACACATCACCACATCTGGCTGTGAATATAGATTGTGTTTTAAATGTTTAATGAGGACAAATATAAAAGCCAAGCCATTTGCAGCAATGTTAAGTGTGCTTGGATCAAAGCAATGGAGGCCAGGCGGACAGCGGGCTGACAAATAGGGGATCTGGAGGCGAAGGAAACGCACACGCCTGTTTAGGCGAGGTGCTGGCTAGCGGAGTAGAACACTTCAAAAAGAAAAGGAGATCCGCACAGTCTAGGAGCTCAGATGCAATCATTTAATAACCTAATATCCAACTTTTTCGACAGACAAGCTGTCTTTAGAGTATAATGACAAACACTGCCGGTCACTAGTTTATATACTGTCAAAAGACACACACAGGTGTCTGCAATCATGGCCGGTTGTGGCCTGATATCATTGGTTCATTCTTAGATATTAAAATATACAAAAAAACGTGAATGATAGCATACGATCATAGATACAATTTGGCTACATAGGCCTACAAACATTTTCAATAGCAAAATCACAATATTCACAAGAATGGCTTCAGATCAAAGTCTACGTTGAGACCGAAGGGAGCAAGGGTCTTTAAATTAAAGATTCAGGCAGCCTCTCGTTTTAACAATAAATTGTCGAGGTCACTTCCTCTCCTAGGGAGGGTGACATGTTCAATGCCGATATAACACAGAGACGAAATCGAGTGGTTTTCTTCCAAAAAGTGGGCTGCAACTGGGTAAGTCGAGTTTTTGCACCTAATGGTGCTACGATGCTCTGAGATACGTACTTTTAATTCACGCTTTGTTTTACCCATATCATTTTTACCACAAGGACAAGTTATAAGACAAATAACTGCCTTAGTGGAGCACGTGATAACACCTTTGATGGGGATCTGTTTCCCTATTTGGGAGTGTTTGAAGGATCTACATTTATACGTGCCATTGCTTTGGAACGCAGTCATTACACTTGTAGTTTCCATCCGGGAGAGGCGCAAATAAAAGTTGTGCAGGGATATTTTCGGGTGGTAAATCAGAGTTTACCAATTGATCTCTGAGATTTCTGCCCCATGAGAATACAACCAAGGGAGGGTCCGAAAAACACATTACCGATACTGTCATCGGATCTTAGAATGGGCCAATGTTTGTGGACAATTCCCTCAACTTGTTCAGAGCACTTTGAAAAGCGGGTAGTTAGAACGCAATAATGCTTATTTTTGCCAGACTGTCCTTGAAAGAGATTTGTCTCGATTTGTTTTGAATTTTCTCAATGGCAGTATTAAATCGGGACCATTTTTTGTACCCCCTCTCCTTGAATTTTTTTGCGTCTCAGGCATATTTCCGTCGGAATCTGATTGGTTTGTTTGCAAATTATTTTGATTTGACAGAATTGGCTGTAGGGAAAACTGTTTTTCAAGGGACTGTTACGATCAATAGGTTTCCTGTAAAGATCAGTGTATAAAACGTTGTCCTCACACAAAATCAGAAGATCAAGGATACTGATTTGACAGCACAGTAAGTCTCAGGTGACAGATAGGGGACGACACAGATATCAGCAGAAAGAACCAGTCTGGCGCTGCTGCACAGAGGCTGCTTGAACCACATTATATGTGTTTGAAACAGGCTACAGTTTGAAACGGACATTCACACGCATACGCACAGACACGCAGGCACACGCCCTTCCAGAATTCCCATTGGTTACTCACCAGGTTCGCTCTCTGAAATTCCGTTTCAATGGGAAAAGCAACTCCTCAATACTATGAGAGACCTCACTGGTCAGCCTGGTAAAACAAGAGGGAACTCCTCCCTCTCTCAACCTGGAAAGAAACAGGGAAACGTGAGCATTACAGCTAAAGATAAATAACATCAAATCATGCTCAGGGATATGGATCACGAGTAGCACACAAGTTGATCAAAATTACCAATAACAACAGGAGATTGATTAATCATTCAATCCTAGTATATGTTATATTCAAAAACATTTTTTTACAGCGCTTTCAAGTGTGCGCAAGTGTGCCAGAGAACGTCTGTCTTTTCGCAAAAGCTTCACTTTCTGTAGCCTCGCAATTACATGGGCTCCCGAGTGGTGCAGCGGTCTAAGACACTGCACTTTAGTGCTAGAGGTGTTACTACAGACCCTGGTTCCATTCCAGGCTGTATCAAAGCCGGCCATGATTGGGAGACCCATAGGGCGGCACACAATTGGCCCGGCGTCGTCCAGGTTAGGGTCTGGCCGGGGTAGGCCGTCATGATAAATAACAATTTGTTCTTAACTGACGTGCCTAGTTAAATAAATCAAAATAAATATGTTTCCCAGACATACAGTGAATAAAGACAGCGAATGAGAGTTCATTACAGACTTTGAGAGTGTCTAAGTCACATGGTACTACATTATAAGAGACTGAGAGGGAGGCTGAAAAGAGTGGGGTATTTTAAGATGGAAGCGAGAGCAAAGAGAGTAAGTAACAGAATAAATCTATTATGTCCTTCGCCCATCCTTTTCTCCTCCTTGCTGTGTTTCCAGATGGCCATCTCCTTCTTAGAGGACGTGACCTCTGTCAAAAGCTCCAGAAATGGCTGCCTTTGGGCCCTGGGCCCTGCTGTACTCGGAGTAGACACATCCTCACCTACACAACAGTCTCCATACTAGACACTGACAGCATGGGCCTGAAGCATTAAAGGTACACCCAGAGCTACACACACACACACTCACGCACGCACGCACGCATGCAATCAAACACACACTCTCAGATCCACATGAGGTCTCTGTCTATTCTTCTCCTCCTGTTGACTGTTAATAGCTGGAGTGTTGCCATTGTTTGCCTGTTAAAAGCAGCCCGGTGTGGTAACAGCCCACTGATGGTGACATGACTGGGACAGATTGGCCCATAATGGAAATGCTGCTGTAAAGCTCTATACGACCAGTGGTAATGGGAGGTAAACAGAGCCACACTGTCTGGGGGAGAGGAGGGGTGAAGTGAGATGAAAGAAGAGGAGGGGAGGCAGGGGTGAAGGGAGAGATGGGGATAGGTAGGGAGGGAAGATCAGTGTCTCTTGACATATTACACAGATAACACACTCAGGGAGATAGTAGAGACAGCACTGCCCTCTAATCAAGCAGTTCAGTCATTCAAGTCCGATACTCTGACTCATCATCAATCAAGCAGGGTCTTGGCTGTACATATGGACACAAGTTAATTAGAGGCAAGAATCAAAGAAAAAAAGAGAGTAAGAAGGAGAAACAGCGCGAGAGAGAGCGAGAGAGGGAGAAAAAGAGAAAGAGAGAACAAGGGGAAGACAGGGGCAGGGAGATAAAGAAGAGTAAGAAGCGGGAAAGAGAGAAGAGAGAATGGGAGAGGGAGAGCGGTGGCTCCAACAAGGCGATTTAAAAAGATGACTTCTTACTGCTAGCAGCAAACACTGCAAAAAGTACATTGCTGTTTCGAATGACATTACTTCCTTGTGCACAAGAGAGCTTGGATGTAGTCACGATAAGTTAACAGGCCAAAGATAAGGAAACTTTCAAGTTTCCAATATACAAATCCAGAATAAAACCTCTCAAATTGAGGTTTATAGTTTGGCCAAGTTTGAGAGCAGTGAGTCAGTTTGGTGTGTAGGCCAATTGTGCGTGTTAAGAATGTGACCTGTGTGAGATGAGTATTTTGTATGAGACAGATATGCGTGCGCGTGTGTCTGTATCCCTCAAAAAAATCCCATGCAGGACTAGCCAAAACGCACGCACACACACACACACACACACACACACACACACACACACACACACACACACACACACACACACACACACACACACACACACACACACACACACACACACACACACACACACACACACACACACACACACACACACACACACACACACACACACACACACACACACACACACTGCCCGTAAGAACAATCCCATTCAAAGCTAACGCGATATTGTTGTCTCTTCAAGAACGACCACAGAGATAATATAGATAATCTCTCTCTACTCCATTACACCCATGTCCACCAAAGTAGCACAGTGCTACATTAGCTTAGCATACAGCACAGCAGTATCCGTAGCTCCCAAAGCAGCACAACACTAAATTAACTTAGCATACAGCGCAACAGTAGCAATTTCCCACAGCCACTTCTTTAGCTTAGCCCACACCACAGCACATCTCCCACTGTCAATGCAGTTAGCGACGCAACAATGACCACACCAGTGTGCTAGCAATATAGGGTTGCTACATTGGGCTTCCCAGAATAGGGCTCTACCACCTGGTGAGCAGTAAAGCTATTCTGGGAGAATGTTGAATACCTGGATGAAGTTGAAGAGGATTTTCAGAATGAGCTCGGTCCAATTTAGCAACCCTATAAAACTATAGCTGCATTCAACACATTGTCACCGATCCAACCGCACTCTCTGTGGATGCAGCTGAATATGGTGTCAAGTGTGAATGAATGCTAGCCTCTGAACGCACCCCTAAGGGAACAGCAGCAGACAAAAGGCTAGGACACACACACAAGCGCAAGTACACATACGCAGACAGACACACACATATGCAAACACACACACTGGCGTGTGATGTCTATGGCGATAAGAGGTGTGATTCTCACCAAACTAACAGTCAAGGTATCAGAGTGTGGTAAAAGGGGAGGGTTCACACACACACACACACACACACACACACACACACACACACACACACACACACACACACACACACACACACACACACACACACACACACACACACACACACACACACACACACACACACTCTTCCCACATACATACACAACCTGACTGAATCCCAGCACCTTGTGTTTCCAGTGTGTGTGTGTGTGTGTTAATCCTATCCCAAAACCTTAGCCCTAACCCGCTGGAATGAATGCCAAAACTAAACAGTTAAAACAGTATGTTTGTCCATAAAACGTTGAATTTCAAAAGGGAGACTGAGTTCCTGTTGGTCACACAGCAATGTTAACGACACGTGTATACACGCAAACACTCTACGATGCAAACATGTATTCAAAGAACCTGGGTTTGACATTTACCAGGGAATTAGCTTGAAGTCACCCCCTCCCTCCACTGAGATGGAATTGCATTAGGCTAAAATGTCTTCAAAGACAGCAATCTCACGCAAACTCACACACAAACACTCAAAGAAGCACACACACAGGCATGTATAGAATATACAGAGATAACACAGACACAAAGAAACAAACACATAGCCTGACTGGCTCTGACTCGTCCACACACAGTCCGCTCGGGGCGCCGAATTTAGGAGCGCAGGCAAATTACAGTTTGCATTATTTATGGGTAACATTAATAGTGCGTGTGTGGGTGCTTATATTTGTCCTGTTTCAAGTGTACAAGTGTGTGTATTATACACATGTGTGAATTGGAAATGTGGTTTTTGCATACCCCAACTCCCCCGGAGACCCTCGGAGAGTGGGTTCTGCCGTTATCACGGCGACCCTGAAGCAATTAGGGTTCTAGTGCATTTCTCAAGGGCACTGTCAGATCTTTCACCATAGTCCTTTCGGTTACTGGCCCCACGCTTTAAATCTCTAGGCTACCTGCTTGCCCATCTGCCATGTTTCCTTCTCCCTCTCCCTATCATTATTTTGTTTTCCCCCCTTTCTTTCTTTCACCTTTTTAGTGTGCGTCCCAGCACAGACAAGCACAAGCAATTTACTTTAAGATAGTTGAACTGGCTTCTAATTAAGCTTCCTTTCACCTCCACCAGCGAGTGAGTGAGTGAGTTTGTCTGCTCTCTGGAGGCCCTCCCCTGTAACAACTTAACCAAGATAGACCACAGCCCGTCGTTTCAAATGGGAACAAATGAGTCATAGTGGGCAGAACAAGCAAGGAGGTGGGCATCACCACGCACTAGCTAGCGAGATCCTATTGGCGCGTTCTAGCATACATTTGCATATTCCCGTTAGGGAACGCCTACTCTGAAGTGCGAGTGTGCAATAACTCAATTCGCCTTTGCACTCATTCTAAACAGTGCAATTAAAAAAAAAAACGTGGGTAAACAGGGTAAACAGATTCTAGTTTTGGGAACAGAAAATTGATTGGGTTGGTAGGTAGCCTAGTGTTTAGAGCGTTAGGCCAGTAACCGAAAGGTTGCTGGATCAAATCCCTGAGCTGACAAGGTAAAAATCCGTCGTTCTGAACAACGCAGTTCCCCAGTAGAACCGTCATTGTAAATAAGAATTTGTTCTTATCTGTCGAGTCTGTAACTATCATTGACTGTGAAGACTGTTATTTTATCAAATCAATTCTCTATGTGTAACTATTATTACGTGATTAAACTAATCATGTAAACTTTAATTAACTAGGAAGTCGGGGCACCACGGGAAAATGTTTATAGAGGCTCTTTTTCCCGAATTGACTCTTCAGATATTTTCATATCTTATCGAGTACAGTCTTGTATTAATGTATCATTATTACCTCATCAGTTCTCATTACTGAACGTCGCAAACCCTTGGATATCTGCACAAACCCTAGTTTCCATAATGAATCAGCGATATACAAATTGGCTTAATTATTTATTTACGAACTAACTAATCAAATCACAGAAATACATAAACAAACAATATAGTTATTGATTACTAACACAATGCATTGATAAGTCCCTAGTGGGCTAAACCGGTATGACGGCTTGGTAGACAATGGAAAAGGGTGGGGACAGATAAAAAGCAGGAAAGACAAAATGGATTCACTAGACACAGTTGATAATTATATTAATTGAAATGCTAATAGTTTGCACATGAATGGCCGGTCATTCGAAAATAATTGCAATGTATATATTTACGCCCGTATGTTGTTGTTTTCTCTGTTGGAATCGCCGGTCTGTCTGCTCGAGAGTCAGTTCATCAGAGAGTCAATGTCCTTTGTAGTTGTCGATTTCCCAGCAATACTGGATAGTGTCTGTCGTAATGGATACATCAGGCGTACAGATGGTCGTTGCATAGAATAGACGCTTCCGCGGTTGTCAGTATTCTCGTACTAGACTTAAGTAATTTTCAGCTGCAGACTAGTAATTATACGTCTAAGATTTGCTCTTATTCTGTAGTGATCGATAGTCTCAGAGTTGAACCATTTCCAGCCGTGTAGTCAACACTACACACCCGCTGGTCTCCTGGGCCTATAGAGTTGTAGTTAGTAACCATTTCAACATGTAGCATCAGCTCCATATTTTGTGATCTAATAGAATTGTATACATTCCAATGTGGGGACCCCGTCCCGGCGTTCTCTGACCTCATGTACATTTTGTAGGAAGTGGTTTTATAAAATGGGCGATTCCTTGGCCTCACGGGGGCGTGGACACTGACTAATTAAACTTTGTATAAAAATACATACTCTCATTTAGGCGAACATCACATTACTGTCACGTTCCTGACCGGTTTTCTGTTATTTTGTATGTGTTTTACGGTCAGGGCGTGAGTTTGGGTGGGTAGTCTGTGTTGTGTGTTTCTATGTTTGTTAAGGGTGACCTGATATGGCTCTCAATTAGAGGCAGGTGGTTGCTCCCCGCACTAGCCTGAAGGTGTGTGTCATTAGGTGCGTGTCCTTAGCCCGGTGCCTCCAGTTCCGGTGCTGCCCCTTATATCGAGGGTACCCTTTAAATTAAGTGGTTGGAATAGGAGGGTGGTCATTCAGAGGGGGAGACGTAAGCTGGGATTGACTATGGTGGGGTGGGGACCTCGCCCAGAGCCTGAGCCACCACCGTGGTCAGACGCCCACCCAGACCCTCCCCTAGACTTTTGGTGGTGCGTTCGGAGTACGCACCTTGAGGGGGGGGGTTATGTCACGTTCCTGACCGGTTTTCTGTTATTTTGTATGTGTTTTACGGTCAGGGCGTGAGTTTGGGTGGGTAGTCTATGTTGTGTGTTTCTATGTTTGCTAAGGGTGACCTGATATGGCTCTCAATTAGAGGCAGGTGGTTTTCATTTCCTCTGATTGAGAGCCATATTAAGGTAGGTGTTTTCACATTGTTTGGTGTGGGTGGTTGTCTCCTGTGTCTGTGTCTATGTACGTTGCGCCACACGGGACTGTTTTCGGTTTGTTTGTTTGTTTGTTCGTTTTATGTAGTCAGTTTTCCCTGTTCATGCGTTCTTCGTGTTTCATGTAAGTTCGTCGTTCAGGTCTGTCTACATCGTTTATTTGTTTTTGTAGTTTATCAAGTGTATTTCGTTTCGTCTTCGTCTTGTTCAATAAATCAGTATGTCATATTCCAACGCTGCATTTTGGTTCAATCCCTGCTCCTCCTCTTCGTATGAAGAGGAGGAGGAAAGCCGTTACAATTACATATTTTCACAAATAGTTTCATATTTACTCATTCATTTTATCCAACATCTAGATGTAAATCTGATAATTAGAGTGTACACAGACAAACAGAGGTACAGTAATGTGGGTCTCCTGCCTTCCAAATGAAACAACTTTGACAGGATTGTTCCTTAACTCCCACATTCTCAAAAGAAGAAATATTGTTTAATTATTAAAACATTTGATGTGCAAGGGCCTCTCTGTGTTCCACAGTTTACATTCCAATCTCAAACACTACAGAGCATAGAGGCAGCGCATTTTATGACCGTCATAAAACAGCAGACTTCCTGCTCTCCCCTTCTACAAGAGAGAGCACGCTGTAGAGAGGATCCACTGTAACCTGATCCTTCAGATCGTCATAGGAGAGTTATGACATAACTGACTTGCCTAGTTAAATAAAGGTTAAATAAAAATATATATACAGTGGGGAGAACAAGTATTTGATACACTGCCGATTTTGCAGGTTTTCCTACTTACAAAGCATGTAAAGGTCTGTAATTCTTATCATAGGTACATTTCAAATGTGAGAGACAGAATCTAAGACAAAAATCCAGAAAATCACAATGTATGATTTTTCAGTAAGGGGGATCAGCCCAGAACTACACGGCAGGACCTGGTCAATGACTTGAAGAGAGCTGGGACCACAGTCTCAAAGAAAACCATTAGTAAAGGACGTTTTCCTTTATGACATAATTTGTAATCAAGGTATGATTCATTCTGTGTATATGTAATTCTGTGTGATTAGTTAGGTATTTAGTAAATAAATAATTAAACCCAATTTTGTATTGCTGATTCAACTTGTTAGCCAGGGTTCATGAAGATAACCAAGAATTTACAACTTTCAGACGAGACTGAATTAAGGTGACAATTAATATTGACTGCTATTGATGTAAAATATTACTAGGTCTTTAAGAGTTTATTCGGAAGATAACAGCTCTATAAATATTATTTTGTGGTGCCCCGACTCTCTAGTTAATTACATGATTAGCTCAATCAGGTAATATTAATTACGGAGAAAGGATTTTATAGAATAGCATGTAATATCACTTAATCTGGCATAGCCAAAGACACGACACCAGACACCCACAACATACCCCAGTCACGCATGTGCTTACCCTGCTACAGCTATATAAATATAGACCACATACACAGTGGATATAGAAGGAACAGAGGCAGAGAAGTGTAGAAGTGGAGGAGTGTACCTACCACACATTATCACTATGACTCAGACCCCTTTATACCCACACATGCATGCAAGTATTTTAGACCAGGTTAAAAGTGCTTATGAAACCAATCACATCATCAATATTAACACTGCCTGGAGAGAGCTGGTTATGGGGCTCTGTTCATAAACACGAACAGACCTCACAGAGCCCCAGGACAGCAACACAATTAGAACCAACCAAATCTTGAGAAAACAAAAAGATAATTATTTGACATTGGAAAGAATTATTTTAAAAACAGCTCAAACTAGAATGCTATTTGGACCTAAACAGAGAGTACACAGTGGCAGAATACCTGACCACTGTGACTGACCCTAAACGAAGGAAAGCTTTGACTATGTAAAGACTCAATGAGCATAGCCTTGCTATTGAGAGAGGCTGCCATAGGCAGACCTGGCTCTCAAGAGAAGACAGGCTACAGTATGTGTAAACTGCCCACAAAATGAGGTGGAAATTGAGCTGCACTTCCTAACCTCCTGTCAAATGTATGACCATATTAGAGAGACATCATTTATTTCAGATTACACACATAATTTGAAAACAAATCCAATTCTGATAAACTCCCATATATATTGGGTGAAATACCACATTGTGCCATCACAAAAGCAAGATTTGTGACCTTTTGCCACAAGAAAAGGGCGACCAGTGAAGAACAAACACAATCGTAAATACAACCCATATGTATGTTGATTTATTTTCCCTTTTGTACTTTAACTATTTGCACATCGTTGCATCACTGCATTCTGCTATAATATGACATTTGAAAAGTATTCCTTTGGAATGTTTGTGGGTGTAATGTACATACTGTAAAATAATGTACCTTTATTTTAACTAGGCAAGTCAGTTAAGAGCAAATTCTTATTTATAAAGATGGCCTACGAACAGTGGGTTAACTGCCTTGTTCAGGGGCAGAAAGGCAGATTTTTACCTACCAGCTCAGGGATTCGAACTAGCAACCTTTTGATAACTGACCCAAAGCTCTAACCACTAGGCTACCTGCCACCCCACTATTGTTTATTGTTTATTTCCCTTTTGTTTATTATCTATTTCACTTGCTTTTGCAAAGTAAACATGTGTTTCCCACGCCAATAAAGCCCTTTGAATTTAATAGAGAAAGAGAGAGGCAAAGAGAGGAGAGAGAAGGAAGCTCAGGTCTTTAAGTCTTCAGCCTTACCTTGCCTCTCCATTCCATCCTCTGTCTCTCCTCCCCTATCTTTCTGCCTCTCTCTCACTCTGCCTCTCAATCTTACCCTCCCTCTGCGTCACCCTGCATCCCTTCATGTGTCACCCTGCCTATGTTCTCCTCTGTGTTGCTCTCAGCACAGAATGTCAGTCCGAATGGAACTATAGGAACAACCAAACATAAAACCTCAGTCATCACATCCACACTCCCATGCAGAAAGCAGCTGCTCCCCCTGACCGTCCTGAAATATTTAATTAGTTCTCGTGCCTCAATTTAGCTTGTCACTTTGTCCTTACTCGGCATCCCCCGCATGGCCTCTGTAGTCAGAAAATATGTCACTTTAGGAGAAATGGCATTCAGATCGTATTTGGGGGGGGGGGGGGGGGGGGGGAAAGAGAGAGAGAGAGAGAGAGAGAGAGAGAGAGAGAGAGAGAGAGAGAGAGAGAGAGAGAGAGAGAGAGAGAGAGAGAGAGAGAGAGAGAGAGAGAGAGAGAGAGAGAGAGAGAGAGAGAGAGAGAGAGAGAGAGAGAGAGAGAGAGAGAGAGAGAGAGAGAGAGAGAGAGAGAGAGAGAGAGAGAGAGAGAGAGAGAGAGAGAGAGAGAGAGAGAGAGAGAGAGAGAGAGAGAGAGAGAGAGAGAGTGAGAGAGAGAGAGAGAGACTAGCCTGGTTGTGAACAGACTGTTCCACACTTATGGGACAGACAAATATCTTGGGGTGTGGGTGATGCTGCACCAGTGGCGGTCGTTGCTGTTTAAGATGAGGGAGGATGATCATTTCTTTATGAGCTTGGCCTTATTTCTATTACAGCATGTTGGATGAACGTCGTTCATATTCCATTCACCCAACTCAATGTAACATTGATAGGTTGAGAGTACTACGCGATACTCCCTGTATCCATCATGAGGTGGCTACAACCTAGCTATGAATTAAAGTTGACAATGTAGGTGCACAGGTAGGTGCACAGGTACCTCCATTCAATACCGCCTTGCACACTCTTGCCGGCATCTAGCTGAAAGCAGTTTAGCAGTTACACCGGCGGGCCTCGTGGCAATAAATTAATAAAACCAAAAGATTACCTTGACTTGTAAGTTCTAATGTTGAATAGTCTTAGCCAGTTAGCTAACATAGCATCCCTCTCTATTTGAGTAGCCTAAGCTAGCTATGTAAAACAAATAAAAATAACTCAATTCATTTGTTCAAAACTGTTCAACTATTGTCTTTCTCTCTCTTTGAGTCAACTACCACATTGTATGCACTGCAGTGTTAGCTAGCTGTAGCTTATGCTTTCAGTACTAGATTCGTTCTCTGATCCTTTGATTGGGTGGACAACATGTCAGTTCCTGCTGACATGAACATCACACACACACACACACACACACACACACACACACACACACACACACACACACACACACACACACACACACACACACAGACACACAGACACACAGACACACAGACAGACAGACAGACAGACAGACAGACAGACAGACAGACAGACAGACAGACACACAGACACACAGACACACAGACAGAGAATACCTCATAATGACTAAATGAAAACAGGTTTTTAGAATTTTTTTGCAAATGTATTAAAAATAATAAGTATTCAGACCCTTTGCTATGAGACTCGAAATTGAGGTCAAGTGCATCTTCAGAGGTTTCTACAACTTGATTGGAGTCCACCTGTGGTGGCCATGAAGTCGAAGGAATTGTCCGTAGAGGATTGTGTCGAGGCACAGATCTGGGGAAGGGTAGCAAAAAACATTTCTGCAGCATTGAAGGTCCCCAAGAACACAGTGGCCTCCATCATTCTTAAATAGAAGAAGTTTGGAATCACCAAGACTTTTCCTAGAGCTGGCCGCCAAGCCAAACTGAGCATTCGGGGGAGAAGGGCCTTGGTCATGGTAGTGACCAAGAACCCGAAGGTTCAGAGTTCAGACAGAGCTCCAGAGTTTATCTGTGGAGATGGGAGAACCTTCAAGAATAACAACCATCTCTGCAGCACTCCACCAATCAGGCCTTTATGGTAGATTGGCCAGACTGAAGCCACTCCTCAGTAAAACATCCCACTTGGAGAGATCATTGATTAAAACCTGCTCCAGAGCACTCAGGAACTGACTGGACAACAACCCTAAGCACACAGCCGATACAACACAGGAGCGACTTCGGGACAAGTCTCTGAATGTCCTTGAGCCGGTCAGCCAGAGCCCGGACTTGAACCCGATCGACATCTCTGGATAGACCTGAAAATAGCTGTGCAGCAACTCTCCCCATCCAACCTGACAGAGTTTGAGCGGTAGTGCAGAGAAGAATGGGAGAAACTCCCCAAATACAGGTGTGCCATGCTTATAAGGTCATACCCAAGAAGACTCAAGGCTGTAATCGCTGCCAAAGGTGCTTCATTTTAGTACTGAGTAAAGGGTCTGAATATGTACGTAAATGTGATATTTCCGTTTTTTTCATACATTTGCAAAAATGTGTAGATTTTGTGTGTAGATTGGCGATGGGGTAAAAAAACTATTTTATCCATTTTAGAATAAGGCTGTAATGTAACAAAATGTGGAAAAAGTCAAGGGGTCTGAATACTTTCCGAATGCACTGTAGATGGTCTTTGTCACACCCTGACCATAGATTGCTTTGTACGTTTCCATGTTTTGTTTGGTCAGGGTGTGATGTGGGTGGGCATTCTATGTTGTATGTCTAGGTTATCTGTTTCTATGTGTTTGGCCTAGTATGGTTCTCAATCAGAGGCAGGTGTCAGTCGTTGTCTCTGATTGGGAGCCATATTAAGGTAGCCTGTTTTTCATTGTGTTTTGTGGGTGATTATTTTCTGGTCTGTGTTTATGTCACATGACAGAACTGTTGCGTTTCGTTCTCCTTTGTTATTTTGTTTAGTGTTCTCTGTTTAATAAATAATATGATGAACACTTACCACGCTGCGCTTTTGTCCTCACCTCATTCCAACGACGAAAAATAACCTATAGGCCTTCAGTATGTGACAGGTTAGTACAGTGGTGAACCTATTCATTGTCAGTGTGTGACAGGTCCATACAGTGGAGAACCTATAGGCCTTCAGTGTGTGACAGGTTAGTACTGTGGTGAACCTATAGGCCTTCAGTGTGTGACAGGTTAGTACTGTGGTGAACCTATAGGCCTTCAGTGTGTGACAGGTTAGTACAGTGGTGAACCTATAGGTCTTCAGTGTGTAACAGGTTAGTACAGTGGTGAACCTATAGGTCTTCAGTGTGTGACAGGTTAGTACAGTGGTGAACCTATAGGTCTTCAGTGTGTAACAGGTTAGTACAGTGGTGAACCTATAGGTCTTCAGTGTGTGACAGGTTAGTACAGTGGTGAACCTATAGGTCTTCAGTGTGTGACAGGTTAGTACAGTGGTGAACCTATAGGCCTTCAGTATGTGACAGGTTAGTACAGTGGTGAACCTATTCATTGTCAGTGTCTGACAGGTCCATACAGTGGAGAACCTATAGGCCTTCAGTGTGTGACAGGTCAGTACAGTGGTGAACCTATAGGTCGTCAGTGTGTGACAGGTTAGTACAGTGGAGAACCTATAGGCCTTCAGTGTGTGACAGGTTAGAACAGTGGAGAACCTATAGGCCTTCAGTGTGTAAAAGGTCAGTACAGTGATGAACCTATTGGTCTTCAGTGTGTGACAGGTTAGTACAGTGGAGAACCTATAGGCCTTCAGTATGTGACAGTGGTGAACCTATAGACCTTCAGTGTGTTACAGGTTAGTACAGTGGTGAACCTATAGACCTTCAGTGTGTGACAGGTTAGTACAGTGGTGAACCTATAGACCTTCAGTGTGTGACAGGTTAGTACAGTGGTGAACCTATAGGTCTTCAGTGTGTGACAGGTTAGTACAGTGGTGAACCTATAGACCTTCAGTGTGTGACAGGTTAGTACAGTGGTGAACCTATAGGTCTTCAGTGTGTGACAGGTTAGTACAGTGGTGAACCTATAGGCCTTCAGTGTGTGACAGGTTAGTACAGTGGTGAACCTATTCATTGTCAGTGTGTGACAGGTTAGTACAGTGGTGAACCTATAGACCTTCAGTGTGTGACAGGTTAGTACAGTGGTGAACCTATAGGTCTTCAGTGTTTGACAGGTTAGTACAGTGGTGAACCTATAGGTCTTCAGTGTTTGACAGGTTAGTACAGTGGTGAACCTATAGGTCTTCAGTGTGTGACAGTGGTGAACCTATAGGCCTTCAGTGTGTGACAGGTTAGTACAGTGGTGAACCTATAGGTCTTCAGTGTGTGACAGGTTAGTACAGTGGTGATCCTATAGGTCTTCAGTGTGTGACAGGTTAGTACAGTGGTGAACCTATAGGTCTTCAGTGTGTGACAGGTTAGTACAGTGGAGAACCTATAGGCCTTCAGTGTTTGACAGGTCAGTACAGTGGAGAACCTATAGACCTTCAGTGTGTGACAGGTCAGTACAGTGGAGAACCTATAGGACTTCAGTGTGTGACAGGTTAGTACAGTGGTGAACCTATAGGCCTTCAGTGTGTGACAGGTTAGTACAGTGGTGAACCTATAGGTCTTCAGTGTGTAACAGGTTAGTACAGTGGAGAACCTATAGGCCTTCAGTGTGTGACAGGTTAGTACAGTGGAGAACCTATAGGTCTTCAGTGTGTAACAGGTTAGTACAGTGATGAACCTATTGGTCTTCAGTGTGTGACAGGTTAGTACAGTGGAGAACCTATAGGCCTTCAGTTTGTGACAGGTCAGTACAGTGGTGAACCTATAGGTCTTCAGTGTGTGACAGGTTAGTACAGTGGTGAACCTATAGACCTTCAGTGTGTGACAGGTTAGTACAGTGGAGAACCTATAGGCCTTCAGTGTTTGACAGGTCAGTACAGTGGAGAACCTATAGGCCTTCAGTGTGTGACAGGTCCATACAGTGGAGAACCTATAGGCCTTCAGTGTGTGACAGGTTAGTACAGTGGAGAACCTATAGGCCTTCAGTGTGTGACAGGTCAGTACAGTGATGAACCTATTGGTCTTCAGTGTGTGACAGGTTAGTACAGTGGAGAACCTATAGGCCTTCAGTTTGTGACAGGTCAGTACAGTGGTGAACCTATAGGCCTTCAGTGTGACAGGTTAGTACAGTGGAGAACCTATAGGCCTTCAGTGTGACAGGTTAGTACAGTGGTGAACCTATAGGCCTTCAGTGTGACAGGTTAGTACAGTGGTGAACCTATAGGTCTTCAGTGTGTGACAGGTCAGTACAGTGGAGAACCTATAGGTCTTCAGTGTGTGACAGGTTACTACAGTGGTGAACCTATAGGCCTTCAGTGTGTGACAGGTTACTACAGTGGTGAACCTATAGGCCTTCAGTGTGTGACAGGTTAGTACAGTGGTGAACCTATAGGTCTTCAGTGTGAGACAGGTCAGTACAGTGGAGAACCTATAGGTCTTCAGTGTGTGACAGGTTAGTACAGTGGTGAACCTATAGGTCTTCAGTGTGTGACAGGTTAGTACAGTGGTGAACCTATAGGCCTTCAGTGTGACAGGTTAGTACAGTGGTGAACCTATAGGCCTTCAGTATGTGACAGTGGTGAACCTATAGGCCTTCAGTGTGTGACAGGTTAGTACAGTGGTGAACCTATAGGCCTTCAGTGTGTGACAGGTTAGTACAGTGGTGATCCTATAGGTCTTCAGTATGACAGGTTAGTACAGTGGTGAACCTATAGGCCTTCAGTGTGTGACAGGTTAGTACAGTGGAGAACCTATAGGCCTTCAGTGTGTGACAGGTTAGTACAGTGGTGAACCTATAGGCCTTCAGTGTGTGACAGGTCAGTACAGTGGAGAACCTATAGGTCTTCAGTGTGTGACAGGTTAGTACAGTGGTGAGCCGATAGGTCTTCAGTGTGTGACAGGTTAGTACAGTGGTGAACCTATAGGTCTTCAGTGTATGACAGGTCAGTACAGTGGTGATCCTATAGGCCTTCAGTGTGTGACAGGTTAGTACAGTGGTGAACCTATAGGTCTTCAGTGTGTGACAGGTTAGTACAGTGGTGAACCTATAGGTCTTCAGTGTGTGACAGGTTAGTACAGTGGTGAACCTATAGGTCTTCAGTGTGTAACAGGTTAGTACAGTGGTGAACCTATAGGTCTTCAGTGTGTGACAGGTCAGTACAGTGGTGAACCTATTTGTCTTCAGTGTATGACAGGTTAGTACAGTGGTGATCCTATAGGTCTTCAGTGTGTGACAGGTTAGTACAGTGGTGAACCTATAGGTCTTCAGTGTGTGACAGGTTCGTGATTCTGAAAGGACAGCAACCGTAATACCAGCGCACTCATGTAGGAGAGTGCTCTTTCTGTAAAACACAAAGGCCAGTGGTGTAGCGGAGGGTATACACATTTTATTTTCAGTGGGCATTGTGTATACTCACTTCTGAATCCCTACCGATGCGTGTCAAAGTAGCGCAGTGGAGGTATACGACTTATCAATTATGTAGTACAATAGAGCAATCATGAACAAAGTAGCCGACACAATGGCAAAGCATTGAAAAATATGTTCAAATGTGCGCCGCACACATAGCCTAGTTTCAGCAGAATATAATCTGCAGGGAGCAAGACTGTGCAGCTCTGAACTGGTTTTGGCATGGAGCAGCTCACAGAAGAAAGACATCGGTAGCCGGAAGGGTAGGAAAGACGTTTCAATTGAAGATATCTACCAGCAAGGGCACAACTTTCACTGGGACATGAACTCCCCCCACACATACATTCTTCAAAAAAGCATTTTTGTCCCCCCCCTGTTTTATCATTCGAATGTGATACAAAACCGGGCAACGGTGTGGTTTAGGACCATACAAATGCCTCTGAGTCGTCGGTTAGGCTTTTTGAAGTGTTTATCTGCTTGGATAAAAAAATCCCACTTCTAAAACCAAAGTTGTGCACTTGACTACCAGTAAATGCTAACTACGGCAACAATGGGTATGCAAACCGGATATTGAAAAAATGTAGTCTGGAGTGTTGGTTGCTAGGCTATTTCTGTTGCGCAATTGTCATTATGCACTGTTTGCATCAGGGGCGTACACATGGATGGGGCCTGGGTGGACAAGGCCCACCCACTGGGGAGATTGATGTGGTTTAAGCATTGTTGTGGCCTTAGACCATCAAATACTGTATCTTTTTTTTATATAAATAAAGGCCTCATTTTGAGGATGAAAATCTGAAAATTCTATTGGAAAACATAGGATTTTCCACACAGGGTGCCTTTGCTTCACTGGGCGGGCCATTTGGGAACTTCCAGGCACCACTATACAATTGCATAGGGCCGATGGAAAGACAGCAGTCACACAGAGTATGATGTTAAACAATAAGCAGTCCATAAACTCCGACATAATAAGCCAGTAGGTCCCAATCATAAGAATACAAAAACACAACCATTAAGCATTTCTCAATTGAAATGTACTACTATATTACCTCCTATTGCGAAAAAAAAAAATCGCATTTGGCACACAAAGTAACCGGTGACCTAACGTTTAAAGTGAAAGTTACAGCGTTTAAACTACTTTGCAGGTACGAAAAAACAGACAATCATAATATCAGTCAAAAATATCAAATACACATTTTATGCTATAAAACCAACTTCATAATAGGTTTTTAAAAAAAGGTTCTATTTGACTCAACATTCCATGACGTACACTAATTCCCTGGATACATTAGTATGTGGTAAATCGCTGTGTGCCGCTCCGGAAGCCCAGAGTGGCTTGCTTGTGGGTGTGCTGGCAGCATTTAGCAGCACGTTCGATTGTGCATCAAGAGTTTGTATGATCTGGTTAGTAAATGGGTAAATAGTTTAATCCATTCTCCATTTCATTAATTTACTCACAGGTAAATTCAAATCCAAATATAAATCAATTTATATTCAAAGGTTGTAATGCAACAAAATAGGAAAAGCGCCAAGGGGGATGATTACTTTTGCAAGGCACTCTAAACTGCTCTGGTGACAAAAACACTTTGTTGCGTTGTTTCCAATGGTCCACTTGGCTGGGAGAACCTATTCAAGTAAGTAAATACTTTTCGAAAATGTATATATAAAAAAAAAAAGTAGTTGCTAATGTAGCTAGCTAGCTATCTAACAAACTCTACATACTTTATAGCTAGCTAGCTAAGTCGATTCCATATCACCAGCTACCTAACTTCATATTAGCTATCTATATGTGCATTTGTAGGTAGCTAGCTACCAGCCATGGATAATGGTGAAGGGATAGCAGCCCCAACTGTCAAAGTGAGAGAGGAGGCTATTCTGGATAGCGCAGGTACTTTTGTGTAGTTCCAGTCCCTAGAAGTGAGGACAGAGATAATAGTAACATAATATTCAGTGCTGTCTAATTTGAGTATAATGAAGTCTGTTTCTTGTGATATCTTCTGTCCTCGGATACAAAGAGCGGTGAAAGCCTGTCTGTAGATGAAGATGTCCCAATGAAGAGCAGTGGTTCTCAGTCCTGGGGACTCAAAGGGGTGCACATTTTTGTCTTTGGTTTAGCACTACACAGCTGATTCAAATGATCAACTCATCATCAAGCTTCAAGTGGTATTTATGTATTCATTTGTGATGCTATTCTTGATATGACCATGCTGTTGTCACATGCTACATGTGTTATCATTGTTTGTTATAAGAGATATCCTACTCCAGTAATCCATAATGACCTGGTGTAAAAGTCTAATGATGACATTATCTTCCATATTCCTACAGATACCTTGCAACTGGAGATTCCTTCATTTCGATAGCCTATAGTCACTGTGTAGGGCACTGCAAGGTTGGGTGACCAGGGCCATCTGGGACTGCCTCCTAGGGGAATTCAGGCATGTGAAAGCTAACTGTGTCCTGAATAAATTCATGAGGATGGAGGGGATCTGCAGCTCGCCACCATGTGCCAGAGAGGTCTGCTGCTCTGCAGGATGTTTCAAGGATGGGGGCCAACATCGCAGCATGGGAGGCAATCCGTGTGTAGGAGATCTTCACCTCCTACTTTATCGAAGAGGGTGCTATACCCTGGCAACACCATGGACTACACTATACACAACCAAAGGCTCTTTTAAGAGCCACCCACATTGCAAAAATAGTGTTTTCCCATTTACTTAGCTATGTCAACTGTAGTTATTCAATTGCCAGTTTCTCTCCCTTTGATTTCTACTTCTCAGGTGAGGGTGCTGTTTAGGTAAGGGTGTGATGTCTGTACAAAAACAAAACAGGCTCTTTTAAGAGTCACCCATATTGGAAAAATATGGAACAATTAGACACCCTATAACCACACACATACACACTCGTGTATCAATCTGATTGATGGATTGTGTTGTGCAGTAAGCAGGCTCAGGTGTGTTACTGTGTCTCCTTCCACCTTCAAAGAATAGGCAAGAGAACCAACCATGGAGAATAGTAAGACACTTCATTATTTCTATAACTACGCTATATTGTTTGTCCACAAGTGTCTGTGCATGTTTCTCAGCATAAAGTACTCTGCAGCCACTTAGCGTGGACACCGGGTGAGGCCACACACACAGATGCCTGTTGAACACTGTCTCTTTAACTACCTGATTTTCTCAATAACAGTCTCTCTCCTTCACTTTACACCTGTCCCCCCCTTCTCCCTAAATCCTCTAGGTTATATCAGCTGTGTCGGTGAACCCTCCCGCATCTGAACTGGCTACGTAGAAGGCACAGCATGATCAGAGGTTTGAGGTCACTTGGTCGGGTCAACATGAAGTACTATTCAAGAGATGCTTCACATTGAAATACAGATAGAGATGTAGTAGTCCCAGAGTTAATGATCCAAGGTCAGTTTTGCATTTCACCTCCTGATGATTAAGATGACTGACAGTGTTAGAATAAAAAAAAACACAAGGCTTAATCATGCTCTCTCTCCATCCATCTGTCGCTTGTCTGCAGGCATGTTTGGATGTGAGAGAGGATGCCAACCCCCAGTCCCATCATCGTCACCTCATCCCATCTTAAGATAACCTTCATGCCAACTGGGAGCCCAAGGCTGGTAAGGAGACACAGCTAGAAACACTATAACTATAATGTATAATGTAATTGTGAGGAACTGAGAGAATATTAAGTTTAGTAGCACTGAAATCATTAATCATATGTTGTCTTCTGTTCTTACCTCTTTCCCTTTCTGTCTTTTACACTCTCTCGCACATCCCTACCCACCTTCTCTTTCTCCCTCTGTTTTTATAATGGACACCGGATGTGCATTGAAGTTCAATTTGAACTTGTATTTATAATATAATATTACAAATATAATACACTGCTCAAAAAAATAAAGGGAACACTAAAATAACACATCCTAGATCTGAATGAATGAAATATTCTTATTAAAAACTTTTTTCTTTACATAGTTGAATGTGCTGACAACAAAATCACACAAAACATATCAATGGAAATCAAATTTATCAACCCATGGAGGTCTGGATTTGGAGTCACACTCAAAATTAAAGTGGAAAACCTACAGGCTGATCCAACTTCGATGTAATGTCCTTAAAACAAGTCAAAATGAGGCTCAGTAGTGTGTGTGGCCTCCATGTGCCTGTATGACCTCCCTACAACGCCTGGGCATGCTCCTGATGAGGTGGCGGATGGTCTCCTGAGGGATCTCCTCCCAGACCTGGACAAAAGCATCCGCCAACTCCTGGACAGTCTGTGGTGCAATGTGGCGTTGGTGGATGGAGCGAGACATGATGTCCCAGATGTGCTAAATTGGATTCAGGTCTGGGGAACGGGCGGGCCAGTCCATAGCATCAATATCTTCCTCTTGCAGGAACTGCTGACGCACTCCAGCCACACGAGGTCTAGAATTGTCTTGCATTAGGAGGAACCCAGGGCCAACCGCACCAGCATATGGTCTCACAAGGGGTCTGAGGATCTCATCTCGGTACCTAATGGCAGTCAGGCTACCTCTGGCGAGCACATGGAGGGCTGTGCGGCCCCCAAAGAAATGGCACCCCACACCATGACTGACCCACCGCCAAACCGGTCATGCTGGAGGATGTTGCAGGCAGCAGAACGTTCTCCCCGGCGTCTCCAGACTCTGTCACGTCTGTCACATGTGCTCAGTGTGAACCTGCTTTCATCTGTGAAGAGCACAGGGCGCCAGTGGCGAATTTGCCAATCTTGGTGTTCTCTGGCAAATGCCAAACGTCCTGCACGGTGTTGGGCTGTAAGCACAACCCCCACCTGTGGTCGTCGGGCCCTCATACCATGGAGTCTGTTTCTGACCGTTTGAGCAGACACATGCACATTTGTGGCCTGCTGGAGGTCATTTTTCAGGGCTCTGGCAGTGCTCCTCCTGCTCCTCGTTGCACAAAGGCGGAGGTAGCAGTCCTGCTGCTGGGTTGTTGCCCTCCTACGGCCTCCTCCACGTCTCCTGATGTACTGGCCTGTCTCCTGGTAGCGCCTCCATGCTCTGGACACTACGCTGACAGACACAGCAAACCTTCTTGCCACAGCTCGCATTGATGTGCCATCCTGGATGAGCTGCACTACCTGAGCCACTTGTGTGGGTTGTAGACTCCGTCTCATGCTACCACTAGAGTGAAAGCACCGCCAGCATTCAAAAGTGACCAAAACATCAGCCAGGAAGCATAGGAACTGAGAAGTTGTCTGTGGTCACCACCTGCAGAACCACTCCTTTATTGGTGGTGTCTTGCTAATTGCCTATAATTTCCACCTGTTGTGTATTCCATTTGCACAACAACATGTGAAATTTATTGTCAATCAGTGTTGCTTCCTAAGTGGACAGTTTGATTTCACAGAAGTGTGATTGACTTGGAGTGCCATTGTGTTGTTTAAGTGTTCCCTTTATTTTTTTGAGCAGTGTATAATGCATGCATTATGTATTTATAACACTTGGATAAGGAACTTCTTTCAATAAAGCTTTTCACATTCTCTACAGGTTGAAAATAAGTCTGTAACTTTATGAAATACTACACCTATCCTGTGTCCTCAGATCAGTGCATATGAAGGAAAATAGAAATTGAGAGGAACCGGTTTTAGAGTATTTACATGATGTATAGGAAGTGCAGTGTACAGTTAAAAGAAAATCTGTTTCTGTATATATGGATTAGAAATCAGCCTTGAACTAGTTAAATCATGTTTCTAGTCTATTGCATAGTTATAATGTGTAACAATGCCCCAGGACCAGGATTGATCAACACTGTTGAAGTGTATACATGTAATACATTCATGCAGACACAGCATCATTCAAAGACCGGAGTCTGATACTCCTGGTACTGCATATGACTGAAAAAGAATGTCTCAGACATTCATACCTAAACTGAACCTTTATTTGCCTAGGTAGAGTACACGATCAGTGAATATATTCAATGTACAGGCTACAATGTGGGGATCTTTTGCATGGTAATAACTACATGTATTTACGACTTGCATCCTTGGAACAAAGATATATTATATTCTACTCAATCCATGATATTCTACTTAATCTCATTCAGACTATTTTTGAAGTTCATTCAACCCGCTTAGGAGGTTCATAGCTAGGTTCACAACTAATATTTATACCAAACATGTTAACCTGTTGAGGATGGGGGCGCTGTTGTGACTATTTATGCTAATCGTGTAATTTTTGAAACGGCTTCCCACAAATTTCTTGATCGTACAATATGCATATTATTATTATTATTGGATAGAAAACAGTCTATAGTTTCTATAGGAGTTGAAATTTTGTCTCTAAGTGGAACAGAGCCCATTCTACAGCAATTTCCCTGACATGGAGTCAGATTTCAGAAATTTTGGCCACTGTTCTGGAGTCAGTTTTAAGGCCAATGTTATTCCTATGAGTATACGGACACTGCTTACGTCTTCCCCTGGATGCCTTTACGTGATGACGATTTCAATGGGGTCGATTGCGCGTTCACAGGCACTACAAATTAAAAAACCCTGTAGGTAGGAGCTCCTTTGCAGCTGCGTAATGCGCGTGGAGGACATCGACCTGCTATTTTTCCAAGCGTTAGTTTAGCCTGTTATATTTCTCCGGTCATCTTTTTACTCGTTATAGGAGTTAAAAACATCATAAGGTAGTTAATTTAAAGCGTTTTATAGAAATTTATATCCGTTTAGTGCGATTTTGGGACATTTATTTTTGAAACGCTGTGAATAGCTGGGCACTCTTCCAGTTCATCCCGAACGCAGTTGGCATTTCCACATGGCAAGAGGACAGCTTTCCACCAAAAGACGATTACTCCCAAGAAAGGATCCTTTGCCCAAGATACTGATGGAAGAACAGCTCAAAGTAGGACATTTTTATTATGATAAATCGTGTTTCTGTCGAAAAATTTTAGTGGCTTAGGACGCCATGTTTTTTGACGTAGCTTCGCTTGGCGCAAACTGTATTGAAAAGTAAGGA
Source organism: Salvelinus fontinalis (assembly GCF_029448725.1). Lineage (NCBI taxonomy): Eukaryota > Metazoa > Chordata > Actinopteri > Salmoniformes > Salmonidae > Salvelinus > Salvelinus fontinalis. The sequence continues at coordinate 5,154,589 of NC_074699.1, forward strand.
TAATTTAAAAAATGTAATTCCGCAATTGTATTAAGAATTAAATTGTCTATCAATCCCTGTCCACCCTATATTTTTTAGTCACGTTTATGAGTATTTATGTATAAGAGTAGATCACTGTCTAAGTGGCGCAAGGACATTTTCTGATCAGCTGAGCTACATTTCACATTGTCTAACCATGATTTTGGTGGCTAAATATAAACATTTTCGATCAAACTCTATATGGATTGTGTAATATGATGTTACAGGAGTGTCATCGGAAGAATTCTAAAAAGGTTAGTGAAAAAATTAATATATTTTGGCGATGTTGACTTTTATCGCTCACTTTGGCTAGAATCAATGCTGGGCTGCTATGTGCTATGTGCTATGCTAATATAACGATTTATTGTGTTTTCGCTGTAAGACACTTAGAAAATCTGAAATATTGTCTGTATTCACAGGATCTGTGTCTTTCGATTAGTGTATGCTGTGTATTTTTACGAAATGTTTGATGATTAGTAAGTAGGTAAACACGTTGCTCAATGTAGTTTTCCTAGTCCATTTGTGACGGTGGGTGCAATTGTAACCTATGCCATCTACCTGAAATATGCACTTTTTTCTAACAAAACCTATCCCATACCATAAATATGTTATCAGACTGTCATCTGATTAGTTTTTTTCTTGGTTAGGGGCTATAAATATCTTAGTTTAGCCGAATTGGTGATAGCTACTGGTGTTGGTGGACAAATAAAAGATGGTGGATTATGCTAATGTGTTTTTAGGTAATAGATGTACATCTTTACACATTGTGTCTTCCCTGTAAAACATTTTAAAAATCGGACATGTTGGCTGGATTCACAAGATCTGTGTCTTTCATTAGCTGTATTGGACTTTAATGTGTGAAAGTTAAATATTTAAAAAAAATATTTTTTTTGAATTTCGCGGCACTGGTTTTTCAGTGGGGGTGGGGGGGGAGTGCCGCTAGCGGCACGCTCATCCTAGACAGGTTAAGGTATAGCGTCAAATTCGTCATGGAAACCACTTGATACGATTGGTCATCGATACGATTGGTCAGAGCTCAAAAGGTTTTCTTTAATGAAAGCTTCTCTAATGTCAAACATGTAAAGTGTGGTGTACCACAGGGCAGCTCTCTAGGCCCTCTACTCTTTCCTGTTTTTACCAATGACCTGCCACTGGCATTAACCTGTCTGGTACAGCGTCCCACCTCGACAACAGCCAGTGAAATTGGAGGGCGTCAAATTCAAAACTGATAGATTGTAAACTGTCATGGTCAAAACATATAGATTCAATGGTTGTAAAGATGGCGAGAGGTCTGGCCGTAATAAAGAGATGCTCTGGTGTTTTGACACCACACTCCAAAAAGTAAGTTCTGCAGGCTCAAGTTTGGTCTAATCCTGATTATTGTGCAGTCGTGTGGTCCAGTGCTGCAAGGAACAACCAAGTTAAGCTGAGGGCTGATATAAATATTATGCATGCCAGTCTCTCTTGGCTAAGAGTTGAGGAGAGACTGACTGCATCACTTCTTTATTTTATACTGAAACATTCATGTGTTGAAAATCACAAATTGGTTTGCATAGTCAACCTAAACACAGCTTTTACACACACACTTACCCCACCAGACATGCCACCAGGGGTCTTTTCACAGTCCCCAAATTTGGAACAAATTCAAGAAAGCGTACATTATTATATAGAGCCCTTACTGCATGGAACTTCCTTCCATCTCATATTGATAAAATAAAGAGCAAACCTGGTTTCAAAAAACGGATAAAGCAAAACCTCACGGCACAGCGCCTCTCCCCTAATTAACCTAGATAGTTTGTGTGTATGCATTGATATGTAGACTACGTGTGCCTTCTTTCAAAATGTATGTACTTCTGTTCTTGTCAATTGATGTTCTGTAATATGTAATTCTGTATTATGTTTTGTGTGGACCCCAGGAAGAGTAGCTGCTGCTTTTGCAACAGCTAATGGGGATCTTAATATAACAACAAATAACCTTGACTTTTTCCACATTTTTTTACTTTACAGCCTTGTTCTAAAATTGTTTAAATAGTTGTTTTCCCCCTCATCAATCTACACACAATATCCCATAATGACAAAGCAAAAACAGGTTTTTAGAAATTTTGGGACAAAAATAAATCAATAAATTAAAATATCACATTTACATAAATATTCAGACCCTTTCCTCAGTACTTTGTTGAAGCACCTTTGGCAGCAATTACAGCCTTGAGTCTTTGGTATGACGCTAAAAGCTTGGTACACTTGTATTTGGAGAGTTTCTCCCATTCTTCTCTGCAGATCATCTCAAGCTCTGTCAGGTTGGATGGGGACCGTCGCTGCATAGCTATTTTCAGATCTCTCCAGAAATGATCGATTAGGTTCAAGTCTAGGCTCTGGCTGGGCTATTCAAGGACATTCAGAAACTTGAGTTGTGAGTTGAGTTCCTGAGTTGTCTTGGCTGTGTGCTTAGGGTTGTTGTCCTGTTGGAAGGGGAGCCTGAGCGCCTAAAGATATCTTTGTACTTTGCTCTGTACATCTTTCCCTTGATCCTGAATAGTCTCCCAGTCCCTGCTTCTGAAAAACATCTCCACAGTATGATGCTTCCACCACGAGGCTTCACCGTAGGGATGTTGCCAGGTTTCCTCCAGACGTGACGCTTGGCATTCAGGCCAAAGAGTTCAATCTTGGTTTCATCAGACCAGAGAATCTTGTTCCTCATTGTCTGAAAGTCCTTTCGGTGCCTTTTGGCAAACTCCAAGTGGGCTGTCATGTGCCTTTTACTGAGGAGTGGCTTCAATCTTTCCACTCTACCATAAAGGCCTGATTGGTGGAGTGCTGCAGAGATGGTTGACCTTATGGAAAGTTCCCCCAACTCCACAGAGGAACTCTGGAGCTCTGTCAGAGTGACCATTGGGTTCTTGGTCACCTCCCTGATCAAGGCCCTTCTCCACCGCCTGCTCAGTTTGGCCGGGCGACCAGCTCTAGGAATTCATTTACAGTGTTAAACAACACTAATATGTGAGAACAATAATTTTTGTGAACATTATAATAAGGTTGTAAAACTGTAAAATCGCCTAAACAAACTGCACTATCAATTTAGGAGTCAACAATCTCACCATGTTCCACCTGCAGATCGATATGTCTCACAGAATGGAGTCTGACATGCACAACAGCCATGCAACAGCACCATGCAATGCACCCTGGACTGAAGAGGCAGACAACCTGGAGAAAATGTGCTAGATCCTCTGTTAAATTACACATTTCTCGAAGTAGGAAAAGCGCAAAAATACGACCAATGGCTCATTCAAGAGAAGACAACGCTCTGCACTATGACATTGGCCGGTATTGAAATCTGACATACGGTATATCAGAGGTTTTCGTGATCTAAAAAGTCTTATTCCTATTTACCTCCAGCGTAGTGAGAGTGGCTTTATCGCAAACGCTACGTCATACTTTCTGCATGCTTGAACGGCAACAGCTCAGATACACATGAAAACATGACACTGGGAATCAATAGAGCATCCCTCAGAGACGCACGAAAAACCATAACATTCAAAATGGGTGAACCTCTCCTTTAAACAGGCGGGTATAGGGAGGTCGGGAACACAGCCAGCGGACAAGGCATCTCCCTCTGACTTTACAGATCTACAAACTGGGTCACAGATACACAGAGCAGCAATAGAAAGTCATGTCATTAGGAACTCCAACCCGATCTATATTGTACTACACAGATCCCACACCTTCAAAACAATACATAGCAGTTTGAGCCATAGAGGTAGCAGTGTTATTTTTCTACTACGTAACTGTACGGACGTAAGAATGCATTGTACAACAAAAGTTATGTTGTGTCACATCATACTGTATTTACCTTCAAAAAATATGTACTGGGCCATATTGAGTAGAATTTACTGGTCTTATTGGGGCAGCTGTTACAGACACAATCGCTCACACAACAGTACGGTAGTATTTCTATGTAAAGCACCTATCCGCCTATTCAGTCATGTAGGCATCGGGGCCTGTAGAGCTATTAGTGGCTATTAGCAATTAAACAGCTATGCATATGTTATATAGAGCAGGGGGGAGAGAGGATAAAGCAGGTGCCAGTTACCTATTCAGAACAGAATTATCCCCTCTTCTAAAGGACTAGCTAACATTAGTGTCATGGATTAAATTCACTGAATGAAACTGAATAATCAGCCACATGTTCAGTCTCATGCATGTCTCTGCAGCTCTATGACCCTGGACTCACACTCACCTATAGTGTTCGGCATAATAGGTACTGAGTAAGTGCTACCCATCTCTTCGGAGCACAATAGTGGGCATGAGGAGGGGCAACTCCTCTACAGGTCTCACACACACACACATGCACGCACGTGCACACACACGCACATACGCACACCCTGACTCCTCTCTGTCTGCCTGGAGGAACCCTTCCCTTCAACCATCTCAATATGAAAAGAGCAGAATGAGTGGGAAAATGTTGGACAGGGGCCATGATATCAACCATCCTCCCCAGTCTCTCTTTATACTCTGCTCCCACTCTCATCCCTCCTTGTCTTCCATTTCTCTCTGTTCATTCATGTGGAAGAGAGGGATGGCTGCAAGGCTATCTCGTCAGACTCTGCTTTTTGATGTCTACAGGAAAACGAGTGCAGTGAAATGACCTCAGTTCTCACGCACGCACGCACGCACGCACCCACCCACGCACGCATGCACACACGCACACACGCACACACACACACACACACAGAACTAGAAAGTATCGAGAGCATATCCTGGCTGATAGTGATTACACACGCCCATAAGAATCTGAACCAACACGGAGGAACAGTTATATCATATAACTTATTATTTAAAAAAATATATCCTCTCTTTGTGTGTCTGTGTTCTGCTTTGTTCCCACTCCTTTCGACAGTAGTTTGTTGGAGGAGTGTAGGCCTACTCTCAGGCATTCTGTGTCAGACACACACACATACACCACAATGTGGCATGAATGTTGGATGAACGTTAGATGTGAACACGTTGTTTCAACATGCCTCCTGCATGCTTCCGTGCACCGGGAGGGAACAAAGTAGTAGTACTTCAATATTTCATATGAAACTTCTACCAACCCCATTCTCTCTCTGCCTCCTTCCCTCTTTGAGTCTCTATAACAAGGAGAGGGTCTTAAACTCCAAGCACAGTGAAGTGAAATAGCACTGCGTACACAGAGTGCCTAATTCAATTATTGAGCACACAACGGCATCGGACGCTATTTTCACAACATGGCATAAATCAAGATGGGGGCCTTCGATAAACGAGTTGTAAAAACGTTGATTCGCCATCTTAGTTACAGCATAGTTTGACTTACACTAGTTAATGGTTATTGCCGACCCCTAAGCCATGAGTCTGACAAGCGTTCTCGGGCATGAGTGAGTAAACAAACAACAACGACCTCGAATCAATCAAGCAATCAGAAGTCTTCGTGGGCGACTCTCTATCACAGCAAATCATCCTGGCGCCTAGGCTTGCCTAATGTCTCACACAACACCACACGGTGGAGATTTAGTGACCGACAACCAACGATAAATCATACCAGTGTAAGTAATGTGGCATGACTCCAAAGTGAATGAAATATGAGTTATAACAACTTGAAATTGCCTCAATAACTTAACAGCATCAGCAGGTCCAGCGGAGCAGGGGTTGACGTTATGTAGGACGCTATGACCCCTAACCTCTGGAAAAGATGACTATGAAACGATAACAATATTGTCAATGTTTGCATCTCAAAATAAAGTGGCTTCTTCTCCTCTACTTTTTCTTGCCCTGATCTAAAAGCAAGTGATAAGTCAAAGTGACAAGTGTGACGCCAACCAAATGTATGCTTTCACCAGTACAGAAGGAAGGAAGGAAAGGAGTCAAGTGTGAAGGAAGGATAGGAGTCACATACATATGCCTATTTAGATTTACCAACAGAGCGATAAAGCTTTACATATACTATAGGAAGACGGCCCATGTGGGAAAAAAAGGCTGGATAATATGGCCATGGCTCCACTCTAAAATGATACGGCTATAGGTCATACATACAATATTCCACATACGTCAGAGAAGAATACAGATGGACTCAACAACCTATTCACATCATTCACCAGTTCTATTTGTGAACACAGCATACGTATAATAATGGCGGTGGGGGAGTGGAGTTGAAAGTGGAGTGGACGAGGAGTGGAACACACACGGTATGTGGATAAAGGACACAGCCTTGCTGTTGAAGGGAAGATAATAGAGCGAGGCTCTCTGTGAGTCAGAACTCATACA